>NC_092727.1:75498691-76157247 GCF_047496885.1 Scyliorhinus torazame | reverse complement strand
TTAACCAAAAGATATGCCAGACCTTGAAGTTAGTTCAATCTGATTTATTGAACCAGGAGCACAGTTAGCACAGTTCTCTATGAGTTCGACTCTCTGCTAACCTAAGTGTGGTTACTCTGTCTGACTGAACCAGACTAGCTCTTAGCCACGTGCTGGAGGTGTGATACTGTACATACACCCTGACTCACTCTGTAGATGTTCATCAGTGCAAAGAGGCGGAGTGTGAGTGCCTCATGCCTTTTATAGTGAGATACCACCCCTGAGTGTCCTGCCTGCTCACTGGTCATGTCCTGTTCTCTGTGTTCATTAGCTGCCTGTCTGTATATCATATTATCTGCATGTCTGCATATCATGACATCTCCCCCTTTTTAAAAACATTTTGTTGGCACATGGGAACATACTTACATGTGGTGGCATATATTAACATATTTACAAGCGGTGGCATATGTGAACGTATTTACATGTGAAGACAGCTGTCTAATGTGAGAAAACAGAACATAGCAAACAAAACAAATGTTCATAAGTCCAGTCTCTGGGGCTTGCGTCTGATCCTTGTCGACCGCCGGAGAGGTGGTGGTGGGGGCGATGGCACCTTGACAAGTGGGATGGAAGCCTGACTGGTGGCCTCATAGTTCGAGGTATCAGGAAGTGGCAAAACAACAGATGGAAACGGAGAAGAAAGCGGTTGCGGGCAGGCAAATTTGCGCAGTGCCCGTCTGTTTCGTCACACAACAGAACCATCAGCCATACGTACAACATACGAGCGCAGGCTGTCGAACAACGACAGCTGGAGCAGACCAGCCACCATCCAGTATCTTGATCCTGACAGTGTCCGTCGGGGATAACATGGGCAAATCGATGACATGAGTGTCATAATGTGCACCCATGCACATCATGAGGTAAAAACAGGCAGTGACAGACACTCAGGTTAGCCAATCAACATACAAGACAGAACACAACCAATCACCAGACAGAACACCAGAGGGGGGCTTCCAACTATAAAACACACGAGGCATCAGCACTCGGCCTCTTTCCACTGGTGACAACTGTAGCGACAGTCAGGGTGTATATATCAGTCAGCACCTTCTACACATGGATCAGAACTAGCCTGGTAAGTTAGAGTTAGTACACTTAGAGTAGTAGAGTGTCAACCCACAGCCAGCTGTGTGCATTATTACAGAAGTTCAATAAATCGTATTGAACCAACGCCTACGTTTGATGTATGCTTTATAGTTCATCTGCATCCTGTTGCAGTCCGTGTTACCCCAGGGTGAATAACACAACATGATACCAGGAGTCTACTTCATCTAAGTAATTTACCTTGAATAATTCAGTGACGACCAGCAAGTGCCTTCCAGCGGCATGGAGAAGATCCAGGCCCCTCCACAGCTCCGGATCTCCCAAAATCTCGGCGCCAACTGGTGGGTCTTCAAGCAGAAATTCAGTCTATACATTGAGGCCTCGGGCCTCGAGGATGCGTCCGATGCCAGAAAAACTGCGCTGCTCCTATCGACTGCGGGGGACCAGGCCATCCAAATCTTCAATTCGCTCACTTTTGATGACGGCGAGGACAAGACCAAGTTCCAGACCCGTGTTAGCCAAATTCGACAGTCACTGTGAAGTCGAAACGAATGAGAGCTTTGAGCGCTATGTCTTCCAGCAGCATCTTCAGGGTAAGGGTGAGTCTTTCCAATCCTTTCTAACTCATCTCCGCATATTAGCGCAATCCTTCAACGACGGTGACACTGCTGATTCCCTCATCAGGGATCAGATCGTGTTTGGGGTTCACTCCGACGCCCTGCGAGAGCAGCTCCTAAAAATAAAAAACATTACCCTGCCAGTAGCCATCGAGACGTGTAAAGTGCATGAACAGCCGAAAAGTCGCTACTCCCGCCTTAAATCGGCAGACCAGGACCAACTTGCCTCCCACGAGGCAGAGTGTGTACATGCCATCGCCCGAATGCGGCGCCTTAGCATCGATGAAGGTGGCCATTTAACGCGCTTTTCCCGGGGTCCCACGCATGCGCACCACAGACGGGAGAACGAAACGGACAAAGACCACACTGCGCAGGTGCGAGCGGCGGCTGACCGCACTGCGCATGTGCGACGATGCACGGAGCGTTACGACGTCAACGTCATGAAGTGCCCGAACTGCGGCACCGGCCACTTAAAGCGCCAATGCCCTGCAAGAGACAGGCGATGTTTAAATTGTGGGAAGCCTTTATGCAGCCTTGTGCAGGTCTGAACCTCCGATCGTGGACCAGCGATCCCAGTTCCAACGCAAACGCGTTCGAAGTGTGAGCAAGGGCTGCTGGATTCAGAACCTGGTAACACCACGGATCCAGAGGACGACTGCCTGGAGATCCCATATCGTGTGGGCATCATTACCACGTATGACAAGGCCTCCTCAAATTCAGCAACACGCCTACCCATCCTCAACGTGGATTCTGCGGACGAATGGCATGCTGTCGTACAAGTCAACCAATGCAGCATCCGGGAGTTCAAGCTGGACACTGGTGCTTCAGCCTATCTCATATCTCAAGCAGATCTTGCTCGCATCCAAAGGCAGCCAAAAATTCTTCCGCCAGCCTGCCAGCTGCTTGATTATATCGGCAATGCCATTACTGCGTTAGGGTCTTGTCACCTGCATGCCTCCAACAAGGCCATCAAAGCCACACTGCGATTCGAAATCGTCAAGCCTGACAAGGCTTCCCTGTTTGGTGCCCATGCATGCAAGCTACTCAATCACATCCAGCGGGTACATGCCATGTCCTCTGCCAATATGAATCTTCAGGCTGACATTGACGAAATCCTGTCACAATACCCGGATGTGTTCAGTGGGATGGGTACGCTGCCGTACCGCTACAAAATCTTACTCAGGCCTGATGCTACGCCTGTGATCCATGCACCACACCGGGTGCCGGCTCCTCTGAAGGACCGTTTAAAGGCGCAGCTGCAGGAGCTCCAAGACCAGGGTATAATCTCTAAAGTGACGGAACCGACTGACTGGATCAGGTCGATGGTCTGTGTGAAGAAGCCCTCTGGAGAACTGCGCATATGTATAGATCCCAACGATCTTAACTGAAACATAATGCGGGAACACTACCCGATCCCGAAGCTGGAGGAGCTAACCAGTGAGATGGCACATGCCAAATTCTTCACAAAGCTAGATGCATCGCGTGGTTTCTGGCAGATACAACTGGACGAGTCCAGCAGGAAGCTCTGCACGTTTAATACACCTTTTGGAAGGTACTGTTACAACCGCATGCCGTTTGGTATTGTTTCAGCCTCTGAAATCTTTCACTGGCTCATGGAACAAATGCTGGAGGGCATTGAAGGTGTGCGGGGTTATGTTGATGATGTCATGATATGGTCCACGACCCCAGAGGAACTCATATCTCGTCTCCAACAAGTCTTTAGTCGCATACATGCCAACGGCCTCAAGTTGAACAAGGCCAAATGTTCCTTTGGCATGTCATCAATCAGGTTTTTTATGATTAAATCTCCCAACAGGGCATGCAACCGGAGTCGGACAAAGTCAAGGCCATCAACACCATGAAGACCCCGGAAGACAAAAAGGCGCTTCCTGGGTATGGTAACTTCTTGGAAAAGTTCATTCCCAACCTCGCATCACACACCACGGCTCTCAGACATCTGGTGAAGAAGTCCACTGCCTTTCAGTGACTACCCACACATCAAGCAGAGTAGCTCGAGTTAAAGGCAAAGCTCACCACTGCTCCGGTACTAGCGTTTTTTGACCCAGAGCGGGAGACAACAATCTCCACGGATGCCAGCCAGGACGGCATCGGTGCGGTGTTCCTCCAGAAGGATGACTCCTTATCCTGGGCTCCAGTGGCCTATGCGTCCAGGGCCATGACTCACACTGAGCAGAGGTATGCTCAGATAGAGAAAGAGTGCCTGGGCCTCCTCACCGGTATTGTAAAGTTCCATGATTACATCTACGGTCTACCAACCTTCACAGTAGAGACTGACCACAGACCCCTAGTCATATCATTCACAAGGACTTGAATGACATGACGCCCAGGCTCCAGCGCATTCTCCTTCGACTCCGCAGGTATGATTTCGAATTGGTTTACACACCGGGCAAGGAGCTAGTCATTGCGGATGCCCTGTCTCGCGCCAACACCTCGTGAACATGTGAACAGCTCGACTTCAACCGTCAAATTGAGGCACAGGTGCAACTGTGCGCCAGAAACCACCCGGCCTCAGAGAAACGACTTGTTAACATTCGAGAAGAGACTGCCAAGGACCCTCTTCTGCAGCAGGTCATACATCACCTTGCAAATGGTTGGCAGAAAGGGCAATGTCCCCAGTTCTTTAATGTCAAGGATGTGAGTTCTCCCAGTGAGCCAGAGAAGACAGAGCCAGGAGTGAGACACAGCTAAGAGTGAGTTTGGGAATTTGAATCTAGGTGGGAATTGAATTAAATCAGTAAGGCAGCTCCTTTTAAATTTCAGGAGTTTAAATTAATTTAAATTAAGCTAGTATTGTGCAGTGTGGGTTAACAAGGGCTGCCCCACCCACTCACATAACTGGCTGGCAGTTAAGTGTTAGTCACTTAAATCTACCTTGATCTAAAAGCAGGTGGGGGAGGGGAGTCAATTTAGGACAGTTTAAAAAGAGCAACTTGTAAACTCACTCCCAGTGAGTTCTCCCAGTGAGCCAGAGAAGACAGAGCCAGGAGTGAGACACAGCTAAGAGTGAGTTTGGGAATTTGAATCTAGTTGGGAATTCGAAGCTGGGTGGGGAGGAAGTGCTTTTTATCCCTGGTAAGTGACTGCTAAGTACCGTTTCTGTTTCTTTTCATTGGTATATTTATTTTTTCTTTGTTGTTTTTTTGTTGAAATTGGAGTTGTTGAAGTTAACCGAAGGTTTAAGACATGGCAGGAGATCTCAGACCCATGTCATGCTCCTCGTGTGCGATGTGGGAGCTCAGGGACACGTCCATTGTCCCTGGCTCCTTCACGTGCAAGAAGTGTGTCCAGTTGCAGCTCCTGTTAGACCGCTTGACGGCTCTGGAGCTGCGGATGGACTCACTTTGGAGCATCCGCGATGCTGAGGACGTCGTGGATAGCACGTTTAGCGAGTTGGTCACACCGCAGGTGAAAGGTACTGAGGGAGATAGAAAATGGGTGACCAAAAGAAAGAGCAAGAGGAGGAAGGCATTGCAGGTGTCCTCTGCGGTCATTTCCCTGCAAAACAGATATACCGCTTTGGATACTGTTGAGGGAGGTGGCTCACCAGGGGAAGGCAGCAGCAGCCAGGTTCATGGCACCGTGGCTGGCTCTGCTGCGCAGCTGGGCAGGAAGAAGAATGGCAGGGCTATAGTGATAGGGGACTCAATTGTAAGGGGAATAGACAGGCGGTTCTGTGGACGCAATCGAGACTCCAGGATGGTATGTTGCCTCCCTGGTGCAAGGGTCAAGGATGTCTTGGAGCGGCTGCAGGACATTCTGGGGGGGGAGGGTGAACAGCCAGCTGTCGTGGTGCACATAGGCACCAACGATATAGGTAAAAAATGGGACGAGGTCCTACAAGCTGAATTTAGGGAGCTAGGAGTTTAACTAAAAAGTAGGACCTCAAAGGTAGTAATCTCAGGATTGCTACCAGTGCCACGAGCTAGTCAGAGTAGGAATGTCAGGATAGAGAGGATGAATGCGTGGCTCGAGAGATGGTGCAAGAGGGAGGGAATCAAATTCCTGGGACATTGGAACCGGTTCTGGGGGAGGTGGGACCAGTACAAACCGGACGGTCTGCACCTGGGCAGGACTGGAACCGGGGGGGTGTTTGCTAGAGCTGTTGGGGAGAGTTTAAACTAATGTGGCAGGGGGGTGGGAACCGATGCAGGAAGTTGGAAGGGAGTAAAACAGGGACAGAAATAAAAGGCAGTAAGGGGGAAAGTGTAAGGCAGAGAAGCCATAGTCAAAAATCAAAAAGGGCGACAGTACAAGGTACAGTGACTGAGGGGAGC
The DNA here is from genome assembly GCF_047496885.1 of Scyliorhinus torazame. Taxonomy (NCBI): domain Eukaryota; kingdom Metazoa; phylum Chordata; class Chondrichthyes; order Carcharhiniformes; family Scyliorhinidae; genus Scyliorhinus; species Scyliorhinus torazame. Next base: position 76,151,255 of record NC_092727.1, on the reverse strand, counting down.
TCAGTGAATAGGACCAGGAATACTAAAAGAAATAAAACGGGAAGTGAAAACATTAATGGTAAGCGATGCGGCAGGTTGTTACATGAAGATATGGGTTCAACGACAAGGAAAATTAGGAGAAAGGTTAAGAGGAAATATAACTTAGGAGATGTTACTGATCGAGGTGTTAAGATTCAGAACAGAGGTAAAAAAGCCAACATAAGTGTACTTTACCTGAATGCTCGTAGTATTCGGAATAAGGTAAATGATTTTGATGATTTATCGGAATATCGTGAATGACTATGATTTAGTGGCCATTACTGAAACATGGTTAAAGGATGGTCACGACTGGGAGTTAAATATCCGAGGGTATCAAACTTTTCGGAAGGACAGAGTGGTTGGTAAGGGAGGTGGTGTAGCTCTGTTATTTAACGATGACATTCGGGCAACAGTAAGGGATGACATCGGTGCTATGGAGGATAAGGTTGAATCCATTTGGGTGGAAATCAGGAATAGTAAGGTGAAAAAGTCACTGATAGGAGTAATCTATAGGCCACCAAATAGTAACATTAAGGTGGGGCAGGCAATAAACAAAGAAATAACTGATGCATGTAGAAATGATACAGCAGTTATCATGGGGGATTTTAATCTGCATGTCGATTGGTTTAACCAGGTCGGTCAAGGCAGCCTTGAGGAGGAGTTTATAGAATGTATCCGCGATAGCTTCCTGGAACAGTATGTAATGGAACCTATGAGGGAACAAGGGGTCCTAGATCTGGTCCTGTGTAATGAGACAGGATTGATTCAGGATCTCATAGTTAGGGATCCTTTCGGAAGGAGCGATCACAATATGGTGGAATTTAAAATACAGATGGAGTGTGAGAAGGTAAAATCAAGCACTAGTGTTTTGTGCTTAAACAAAGGAGATTACAATGGGATGAGAGAAGAACTAGCTAAGGTAGACTGGGAGCAAAGACTTCATGGTGAAACAGTTGAGGAACAGTGGAGAACCTTCCAAGTGATTTTTCACAGTGCTCAGCAAAGGTTTATACGAAAAGGAAGGACAGTAAAAAGAGGGAAAATCGACCGTGGATATCTAAGGAAATAAGGGAGAGTGTCAAATTGAAGGAAAAAACATACAAAGTAGCAAAGATCAGTGGGAGACTAGAGGACTGGGAAATCTTTAGGGGGCAACAGAAAGCTACTAAAAAAGCTATAAAGAAGAGTAAGATAGATTATGAGAGTAAACTTGCTCAGAATATAAAAACAGATCGTAAAAGTTTCTACAAATACATAAAACAAAAAAGAGTGGCTAAGGTAAATATTGGTCCTTTAGAGGATGAGAGGGGAGATTTAATAATGGGAGATGAGGAAATGGCTGAGGAACTGAACAGGTTTTTTGGGTCGGTCTTCACAGTGGAAGACACAAATAACATGCCAGTGACTGATGGAAATGAGGCTATGACAGGTGAGGACCTTGAGAGGATTGTTATCACCAAGGAGGTAGTGATGGGCAAGCTAATGGGGCTAAAGGTAGACAAGTCTCCTGGACCTGATGGAATGCATCCCAGAGTGCTAAAAGAGATGGCTAGGGAAATTGCAAATGCACTAGTGATAATTTACCAAAATTCACTAGATTCTGGGGTGGTCCCGGTGGATTGGAAATTAGCAAACGTGACACCACTGTTTAAAAAAGGAGGTAGGCAGAAAGCGGGTAATTATAGGCCAGTGAGCTTAACTTCGGTAGTAGGGAAGATGTTGGAATCTATCATCAAGGAAGAAATAACGAGGCATCTGGAGGGAAATTGTCCCATTGGGCAGACGCAGCATGGGTTCATAAAGGGCAGGTCATGCCTAACTAATTTAGTGGACTAAAAACTAATTTTTTGAGGACGTTAACAGTGCGGTAGATAACGGGGAGCCAATGGATGTGGTATATCTGGATTTCCAGAAAGCCTTTGACAAGGTGCCACACAAAAGGTTGCTGCATAAGATAAAGATGCATAGCATTAAGGGGAAAGTAGTAGCATGGATAGAGGATTGGTTAATTAATAGAAAGCAAAGAGTGGGGATTAATGGGTGTTTCTCTGGTTGGCAATCAGTAGCTAGTGGTGTCCCTCAGGGATCAGTGTTGGGCCCACAACTGTTCACAATTTACATGGATGATTTGGAGTTGGGGGACCAAGCGCAATGTGACCAGGTTTGCAGACGACACTAAGATAAGTGGTAAAGCAAAAAGTGCAGAGGAAACTGGAAGTCTGCAGAGGGATTTGGATAGGCTAAGTGAATGGGCTAGGGTCTGGCAGATGGAATACAATGTTGACAAATGTGAGGTTATCCATTTTGGTAGGAATAACAGCAAAAGGGATTATTATTTGAATGATAAAATATTAAAACATGCTGCTGTGCAGAGAGACCTAGGTGCATGAGTCGCAAAAAGTTGGTTTACAGGTGCAACAGGTGATTAAGAAGGCAAATGGAATTTTGTCCTTCATTGCTAGAGGGATGGAGTTTAAGACTAGGGAGGTTCTGCTGCAATTGTATAAGGTGTTAGTGAGGCCACACCTGGAGTATTGTGTTCAGTTTTGGTATCCTTACTTGAGAAAGGATGTACTGGCACTGGAGGGTGTGCAGAGGAGATTCACTAGGTTAATCCCAGAGCTGAAGGGGTTGGATTACGAGGAGAGGTTGAGTAGACTGGGACTGTACTCGTTGAAATTTAGAAGGATGAGGGGGGATCTTATAGAAACATATAAGATTATGAAGGGAATAGACAGGATAGATGCGGGCAGGTTGTTTCCACTGGCGGGTGAAAGCAGAACTAGGGGGCATAGCCTCAAAAAAAGGGGAAGTAGATTTTGGCCTGAGTTTAGGAGAAGCTTCTTCACCCAAAGGGTTGTGAATCTATGGAATTCCTTGCCAGTGAAGCAGTAGAGGCTCCGTCATTAAATGTTTTTAAGATAAGGATAGATAGTTTTTTGAAGAATAAAGGGATTAAGGGTGATGGTGTTCGGGCCGGAAAGTGGAGCTGAGTCCACAAAAGATCAGCCACGATCTCATTGAATGGTGGAGCAGGCTCGAGGGGCCAGATGGCCTACTCCTGCTCCTAGTTCTTATGTTCTTATGTCCCAACAGTTGTCGAGAGGATCCTCCTCAAGCTGGATCATATCGTTATTCCTCGCAGCCTCCAGAGCTTAGTGCTCAAACAGATCGATGAGGCACACCTCGGTATCGAGAAATGCAATCGCAAGGCCCGGCAGGCTGTCTATTGGCCTGGCATCAACGAGGACATATCCAACATGGTCCTCAATTGTGAGACTTGCCAGCGTTTCCAGCCTGCTCAGCCCAAAGAAACACTCCAGCAACACAAGATTGTGACCTCTACATGGTCTAAGGTGATAACCGACCTTTTTCACGCCAATGGGCGTGACTACGTGCTTATAATTGACTACTTCTCGATTTACCCCGAAGTGGTGAAACTGTCCGACCTCACATCAAGGACTGTCATCAAGGCCTGCAAGGAGACATTCGCCAGGCATGGTATTCCGCTCACCGTCATGAGCGACAACGGTTCCTGCTTCTACAGCCAAGAGTGGTCTAACTTCGCGAAGCTATGCCAGTTCAAGCACATTACCTCGATCCCACATTACCCACAATCTAACGGGAAGGTCGAGAAAGGGATCCATATCGTGAAGCTACTGCTCTGCATGGCTGTGGACTCAGCTTCTGACTTTAACCTTGCACTCCTGGCGTACAGGGCAACCCCTCTGTCCACCAGTATGTCTCCGGCACAACTCCTTATGAATCGTGACCTGCGGACGACTGTTTCGGCCATTCATTTACCTGACCTGGATCATCTCCCAGTGCTGCAAAAGGTGCAGCAACTCAGAAACCGGAAAAAGCTGACATACGATGCTCATGCTACTGATTTGCCTGTGCTCTCTCCGGAAGATGCTGTTCGCATCAAGTTGCCTGGTGGAGGCTGGTCAGCTCCAGCTGTTGTTGTTTGACAGACTGCTCCCAGGTTGTTCGTGGTTCGCATGGCTAATGGAACCATTGTCAGGCGCAACAGAAGGGCACTACACAAACTTGCCTGCCCACCACCGGATCTCAGGTTCCTAGCTGTCATTATGCCTTTTCCGGACACCTCGCTCCACGAGGCCACCAATCTGGCTGCAATCCCGCCTGTCAAGGCGCCGTCGCCCCCACCTCCACCTCTCAGGCGGTTGACAAGGATCCGACGCCAGCCCCAGAGATTGGACTTATAAATATTTCCTTTGTACATATTGTTCTGTATCTGCATGCTAGACACCTTACATGTACATATGCATTCACTCGCCATTTGCTGTAAATAGTTACATCGGTAAATATGTCGTATATGCTCTAAGCAACCGACAAATTTTTTTAAAAAGGGGGGGATGTCATAATATGCACCCAGGCACATCATGAGGTAAAACCAGGCAGTGACAGACACCCAGGTTAGCCAATCAACATACAGGACAGAACACAACCAATCACCAGACACAACACCAGACGGGGGCTTCCAACTATAAAACACACAAGGCATCAGCACTCCGCCTCTTTCCACTGGTGGAAAGTCAGGGTGTATATATCAGTCAGCATCTTCTACATGTGGATCAGAGCTAGCCTGCTCTAGTAAGTTAGAGTTAGTACACTTAGAGTAGTAGAGTGTCAATCCACAGCCAGCTGTGTGCATTGTTACAGAAGTTCAATAAATCGTATTGAACCAACGCCTACGTTTGGTGTATGCTTTACAGTTCATCTGCATCCTGTTGCAGTCCGTGTTACTCCAGGGTGACTAACATGACAAATAGCCATGCTTTTGCTGGTTTCGGAGCTGCTGCACCTTCTGCAGCACCGGGAAGTGATCCAGGTTGGGCAAGTGTATGGCTGGAAGTGTCGTCCGCAGGTCCCTGTTCATCAGGAGTTGAGCCTGCAATATGCCAGTGGACAGTGGGGTCACCCTGTACGCAAGCAGCGCCAGGGAGATTTCAGAAGCAGAATCTGCGGTCTTGCAGATGAGCTGTTTCACAATGTGCACCCCTTTTTCAACCTTCCCATTGGACAGTGGGTAGTGTGGGCTGGAAGTGACTTGTTTGAAATGGTATGACTTGGCAAACATAGACCACTCGTGGCTGTTGAAGCACGGGCCATTGTCACTCATGACAGTGAGTGGGATACCATGCCTGGAGAACATCTCCTTCCAGGCCTTGATGACGGTCCAAGATGTGAGGTCTGAGAGCTTCACGACTTCAGGGTAATTGGAGAAAGTCAATAATCAACACATAGTCACGACCATTCGCATGAAAGAGGTCGATGCCAACCTTGGACCATGGGGAGGTCTCGCTTTCATGCTGCTGGAGCGTCTCCTTGCTCTGCGCTGGCTGGAAGCGCTGACAGGCTGCACAGTTGAGGACCATGTTCGAGATGTCCTGGCTAATACCGGGCCAGTAGACAGCCTGCCTAGCTCTGCGTCTGCACTTCGACGCCCAGGAGTCCCTCATGGATTTGGCGGAGCACCAAGCTTTGGAGACTGAGTGGAATGACAATCCGGTCCAGCTTGAGGAGGATACCATCAATCACCGTCAGGTCGTCCTTTACATTGTAAAATTGAGGGCACTGCCCTCTCTGCCAGCCATTGGCGAGGTGGTGCATGACACGCTGCAAGAGGGGGTCTTTGGTTGTCTCCTCGCGGATACGAACCACCTTCTCATAAGACGCCGGGAGGGTGCTAGCACACAGCTGCACCTGTGATTCAATCTGCCGGATGATTTCCAGCGGTTCAGTAGGCAATGTAATGGAGCGGGACAATGCATCAGCGATGATGAGCTCCTTGCCAGTGACTCACTCTGTAGATGTTCATCAGTGGAAAGAGGCGGAGTGTGAGTGCCTCGTGCCTTTTATAGTGAGATACCACCCCTGAGTGTCCTGCCTGCTCATTGGTCATGTCCTGTTCTCTGTGTTCATGAGCTGCCTGTCTGTGCCTGTCTGTATATTATTATCTGCATGTCTGCATATCATGACATCAGGGACCTTTGATTTAAAGGGAAGGAAAACGTTTGTCTTCATGATATTTCTAGTGTTTTCTCACTCGCAGATTTACAGTGGAACAGGGGCACTTTAGAGACTGTTCACGATGGGCAGTTGCGTGGGCAAGCAGGCAGCGTAACATTACAGCCTGTAGTGTTAACAGCTTCTTAATAAAGATCTTTGTATGTTTGAACCTCTGAGCCATGCAGATTCAATTTTTCTTCCATTGCAAAATATATTTCATCACAGTTGGCTAATGATTGAACATGGCCCTTGGCCTATATTGCTGGTGTTATGGGTGAGGCGTTTTCAGAACCCCAAAATGTATCATGGAGTTCAACCAACCTCTCCCTTTAATGTATTTGTTGCTTTTCCTAGCAGGCTTGTCCCCTAGGTGTGGGATTACAATTATGGACACATGGGTTTTTAAACACAAAACAATGTTTATTCCATGAACTCAATATTCCATGAAATCAACTTAACATCTTAAATAAACATTGGATCTCTTACTTCAAAGATAACTCAGAAAATATTGCAACAGTAAATAATTCCTTAAAATGTTCCTTCAAACTTCCAAGAGATGAACACCTTTAAACAAAATCACATCAGGTTAAAGGTTTTACTATTATGAGTTTAAATCACCCAAATGCTCCAGAGATAGTCTTTCATGGCAGATATCCAGCTCACTGCAAAACACAGACACACACCCAGCTCTTTTCAAAACTGCAAAAGTAAACTGCAAAATGGCTGAACTGACCTCAGCTCCACCCACTCTCTGACATCACTGTTTTCGTAAAGGTACATTGCTTAAACATCCATGTCTTAAATGTACCCTCACATGACACCTCCCCCAAGAAAAAAAAAAAACCATCAACTTCAAGATGGTTTCATTTTTCACTTTTGCACCATCCACTAAGAAATGCACACAGTAAATATACATTTTCATTTAAAGAAAACAACACACTCAAACACGTATAATAATATAGTCCATTTTTCTTTGCTCTTCTTCCTCCAACCAAAATCCTTCTCGATTGACAATCTCTTTGAACAAAGTCTCTGCATGATCCATCCATTCCTCTACTCCTCGGCATTTCTCTTCAGAATCAGATAATTTAGTTCAATCTGACCACAGAGCCCCTTGCAATTCTCCAATACAGGAACATTGGTGATCACAGCTTTCAGGCAGTCAAATGCCTGTTGAAAGTCCGCTGTCCGTTGACATTTTTTAGGTTTCTTTAGCAAGTCCATCAGTGGAGTAATCACGTCACAAATCTTTTGCACAAAGGTTCGATCAAATTCATTCATGTTAAGAAATCACATTATTTCCCTTCGTCTTGAGAGTATCGGAAACTCCTCAAGGAAAGTGCTTCTCCAAATTCACTTTCGGTTAGGTTCATCACCAAACCTGCCACCTGAAGTCGATCGAACAACTCCATACGATGTTTTAAATGTTCTTTCCATGTCTGGAAATTGAAAATAAAAACAGATTGTCCCATTTTCTCAATGCAATCCCTCAAACATGGGATAGGATAAGAGTCCGTTCTTGTATCTGCATTCCCCTTTCTGTAGTCCACACACAACCGTTGGGTACCGTTTGGTTTAGGTACCATCACTATGGGTGAGCTCCATTGGCTGCAGCCCACTTCAATTATGCTATTTTTCCGCATACTCTCAATCTCTCTGTTAACCTGTGCCAATTTTAAAGGATTAAGTCTATATGGATGTTATTTGATAAGAACAGCATTTCCCACATCTACATCATGTATAGCCATTTTAGTACTTCCCAATTTATCTCTACAAACTTGCCCATGTGATATCAATAACTCTTTCAGGTCAGTTTGTTTTCCCTCTAGAAGGTAACTTAACAATTCATCCCAATTTTTAAGAACATCCTCAATTTCCAATTTAATTTGAGGTATGTCAAATTCACAGTCATTTGGATTTGGTTCGTCACTTTGAGTTGAAATCATTAAAACCTCCTTTTTCTCTCCTTCCCTTTCAAAGTACCTTTTAAGCATATTCATATGACACACTCGGTGAGTCTTCCTTCTATCTGGTGTGTTTACCACATAATTCACCTCACTTAATTTCCTTTCAATCCACAAAACCTAGCTTTTAAAGGCTCCCCTAACACTGGTAACAACACTAAAACTTTATCCCCACTGGCAAAACTACGAACTTTGGATTTCTTGTCCGCTATCCGTTTCATCACATTTTGTGCAACTTTCAAATTTTGTCCAGCCAATTCACCTCCTCTATTTAATCGTTCCCTGAAATTTGACATGTAATCCAATAGTGTAATGTCCGATTCCTCATCCACCAATTTTTCCTTAATCAATTTAAGTGGTCCTCTTACCTCATGACCAAAAATTCGTTCAAAAGGACTAAATTTGGTAGACTCATAAGATGCATCCCTAATTGCAAACAATACGAATGGAATTCCTTTATCCCAATCCTCTGGATAATCTTGACAATACGCCCTCAACATTGTCTTTAATGTCTGATGCCACCTTCTAACGCTCCCTGCGATTCTGGATGGTACGCAGTTGATTTAAATTGTTTTATTCCTAGGCTATCCATAACTTCTTTGAATAACTTTGAAGTAAAATTTGTTCCTTGATCCGATTAAATTTCTGTGGGTAGTCCATATCTAGTAAAGAATTTAAGTAACTCCTCCACAATCCTTTCAGCTGTAATATTATGTACTGGAATGGCCTCTGGAAACCTAGTAGACACATCCATTACAGTCAAAAGATATTGAATTCCACTTTTTGTTTTTGGAAGCAGTCCTACACAATCGATTAGGACCCTTGTAAAAGGTTCCTCAAATGCTGGAATGGGTATTAAAGGATGCTGGTTTTATCACTGCCTGAGGTTTCCCTATCACTTGACATGTGTGACATGATTGACAAAATTTAACTACATCTTTATGTAGTCCAGGCCAATAAAAATGTTTCTGGATTTTAGCTTGCGTTTTCCTTATTCCCAAATGACCTCCCACTGGTACCTCATGTGCAACTTGCAACACCTCCTTTCTATACCCTACCGGCAATACTACTTGATGAACTACTGCCCACTTTTCATCCGCCTGCATATGTACAGGTCTCCATTTTCTCATCACAACATCATTTTTACGGTAATAACACTCTGGTATACTCTCAGATTCCTCTTCCGTATATGCTTTCTGATATATCCGTTAAATTTCTACATCTTTCTGTTGTAACTCCGCAAATTTTCCTGAACTAAAAATATCCGCCTCGTCCTCCACCTGTTCTTGTTCTTTTTCAACCATCTGATCAAAAATCGTTTCTGATAATTGCACTTCAACTTCATCTTCACTCTTTAATTTCTCCTCTTGTCTTAACCTGTGACTTTGCGACCTTGGTACTACACAATCCGGAAAAATCTCAGGATATTCGTCCTTCAACCCTTCAGTTGTCTGATTTTCCACTGGCTTATCAACCACAGTAGGCATCACTCCCACTGCGATCCAGCTATATCATTACCCAAGATAAACTATTCTTGGACAAGATAGTTTAACTATTACTCCTACAACCACTTCGCCATTCTTCACTGGACTTTCCAACCTTACCTTATATAATGGAACGCTACTCCTCTCACCCTGAATTCCACATATCACCACCTTTTCTGGCAACATTCTTCCCAAACTACACAATTCCTCATCTCTTACCATTAAAGATTGACTAGCCCCTGTCTCTCTTAAAATTGTGACTTCTTTACCTGCTCCTCCTGATACACATGAGTAAACTTTACCCACACAAGTAAATCTTTTCAAGACATCTGGCACCTTCTTAACAATTACTTTTTGAACAGGCTGTACAATCGTTTGCACCTCCTTCGTTTCCCTTGGGTTTTCCTTTACCACTCGAACAAACCCCACTGTCTTATCCTGTTTCACCACATCAGCCTTCCCAGTGCTTTTCTTTAACCATCAACACTGTGACTTTACATGGCCTAGTTTATTACAGTGATACTTTGATACTTTTCATTTCTTTTCCACGCTCCTGGATTTCTTTTTTAATCTGAGGTACACTCTCTTTATTGTCTCCCATCAGATCACCTTTACCTTTACCACTTGAGTATTTCTCATGTCCCCAGTTTCTATCCTTCACCGGCTGAAACTGATGTCGGAAACCAATCTTTGATTTAGGAACTAATTCATAATCATCTGCCATTTCCGCTGCTAATCTCGCAGTTTTAACCCTCTGTTCTTCCACATGAGTTCTCACGACATCAGGAATTGAATTTTTAAACTCCTCCAAAAGTATAATTTCTCTGAAAGCTTCATATGTTTGGTCTATTTTCAAAGCCCTTATCCACCTATCAAAATTACTCTGTTTGAGCCTTTCAAACTCCATGTATGTTTGACCAAATTCTTTCCTTAAATTTATAATCCTTTGTCTGTAAGCTTCATGCACTAGCTCATATGCACTTAAGATGGATTTCTTCACCTCCTCAAACGTTCCAGATACCTCCTCTGGTAGTGATGCAAACTCTTCACGAGCTCTTCCTACCAGCTTTGTTTGAATCAGTAACACCCACATGTCCTGTGGCCATTTCATTTGTTTAGCTACCTTCTCAAATGAAATGAAAAAGGCTTCCACTTCCTTCTCGTCAAACCGTGGCAATGCTTGGACATATTTAAATAGATTCCCACCAAGCCTTCGACTATGACGCCCTTTCTCACTATCCTCATCACTTTCATCCAACTGTACGTTTCCCTTTATGTCTGCCAATTTTAACTGATTGTCATGTTTCATGGCCATTTTCTGAAGTTCAAACTCCCTCTCTTTATCTTTTTCCCTGATCTGTATCTCCCTTTCTTTTTCTTTTTGTTCTGCTAGGTCTATTCTTTCTTTTCTCCTTTCTTCTCTCTCCTTTTCTTTTTCCTCTCTCTCTCTTTCTCTTTCTTTTCCCTCTCTCTCTCTTTCGCTTTCTTTTTCCTCTCTCTCACTCTCGTATGCCAGCCGCTTTAATTCTTTCTCATGTTCCATTTGTTTAATTTGCAACTGAATTTGTGCCATTTCCAATGAGTCAAACTCTATCTCAGGCAACTTTAAATGCTTAGCCACCGCCATAATTACCTCACCTTTTCGCATTTTGTCAGGTAATGTTAACTGCAATGTTCTTGCCAAATCTAACAGTCTGCTGTTCGTTTCTGTCTGTAAGGTACTATGTGTAACATTCTCCACCCCCAAAAAACTTCTGAGCCTCTGAAAGAGCCATTGTTCACAACACTCTCGCCACTTAATCTAAAATACCACACTGGAATCCAATAGATAGACATTTATCCCCCTTGAGCCCCCAATGGGTGAGGCGCCTTCAGAACCCCAAAATGTATCATGGAGTTCAACCAACCTCTCCCTTTAATGTATTTGTTGCTTTTCCGAGCACACGGCTTATCCCCTAGGTGTGGGATTACAATTATGAACACGTGGGTTTTTAAACATAAAACAATGTTTATTCCATGAACTCAACTTAACATCTTAAATAAACATTGGATCTCTTACTTCAAAGATAACTCAGAAAATATTGCAACAGTAAATAATTCCTTTAAATGTTCCTTCAAACTTCCAAGAGACTTAACACCTTTAAACAAAATCACATCAGGTTAAAGGCTTTACAATTATGAGTTTAAATCACCCAAATGATCCAGAGATAGTATTTCATGGCAGATATCCAGCTCACCGCAAAACACAGACACACACCCAACTCTTTCAAAACTGCAAAACTAAACTACAAAATGGCTGACCTGACCTCAGCTCCACCCACTCTCTGACATCACTGTTTTCTTAAAGGTACATTGCTTAATCATCCATGTCTTAAAGGTATGACACTGGCTTAGAACATAGAACATACAGTGCAGAAGGAGGCCATTTGGCCCTTCGAGTCTGCACTGACCCACTTAAGCCCTCACTTCCACCTTATCCCCGTAACCCAATAACCTCTCATAACCTTTTTGGACACTAAGGGCAATTAGCATGGCCAATCCAACTAACCTGCACGTATTTGGACTGTGGGAGGAAACCGGAACACCCGGAGGAAACCCACGCAGACACGGGGAGAACGTACAGACTCTGCACAGACAGTGACCCAGCGGGGAATCGAACCTGGGACCCTGGCGCTGTGAAGCCACAGTGCTAGCCACTTGTGCTACCGTGCTGACCTTCGGAAGTCAGTGGGGGACAGTGGGAAGCCAAGGGTGGGAGTGGTGTTTTTCTTAGCAGTGGGTAAGCTGATATCTGAGTGCTGATCTTGCTGCCCCTAAATCGCATTAGGGCAAAGAAACCTTCACCTGTGCTGATTTCATGGGTGTTTCACATCAGACATCATGCATCTCACACTGCCCTGTTCTGAGTGTCAGCGCCTCTACCCTATCTTACATTGGGCCAGTAGATTTATACACAGCAGAGAAGATGATTCTGTACCCAACAACCAATGTGACCCTCTGCCCTTTCTCTCAGGTCCCACATCCACCAAACCCCCATCAAATGTTGTGCCCCTCTCTTTCTCTCCCATAATGAAAGGAAGAAATTAAAATCATAAAAATACCCCACACGTATTTGCTCGTGTTTGCAAACATTAAATATTTATGTGCTCGAAATTATTTAGTGTTCTCTGCTGAGGAACTTTGTAAGGATCAATAAAAGTATACATTCTGAACCTGAGGATAATGAGTTTGTATCTTGCATCCTGCAATTTTAATGAATAATCCTGGATCTTCAGCCCCTTGGAGCATTACAAGCATGAAAAGGAATTTGCCCCTGAGTTTGATTTTGCCTGTCTGAATGGTCAGGCCTGGTCTTTAAACAAGAGATGAGGTTGGGGCTATATGTCGGGCTGGTTTCACCGCACCACAGAGAGGCTGAGAGGCTTGGGACTCAGCACTGAGCTGCTCTCAGGAGAAGGGGAGATGGAGGGAGGTCAAGCCGACTGGGAGGCCTGTTGTTGAATGGGCTGAGAGCTCGCTGTGATTTCTACCGAGACCTTTCTGGTGGGACTGGGATTGTGAAGCTAGGTCTTATTGATTTGATCTGATTTATTATCACATGTACCGAGGTATAGTCCAGGCAGATGGTTCCGTCCATGAAAAACATAGGACATATGATAAATACACAATGTAAACACACGGACACAGACATCGATTGAAGAATACGGAGCGTAGTGCTACTCAGTGGAGAAGATGCATGGTGAGATCAGTTCGGTCCATAAGAAGGCCATTCAGGAGTCTGGTAAAAGCGGGGAAGAAGCTGTTTTTGAATCTGTTAGTGCGTGATCTCAGACTTTTGTATCTCCTGCCCGATGGAAGAGGTTGGAAGACAGAGTGACTCGGATGGGAGGGGTCTTTTGATTATGCTGCTCGCTGTCCCAAGTCAGCGGGAGGTGGCAGGTCAACTAAAGGAGTTCAAGCTGGGGAAGATCGCTTTGTTTGAACCAATAGGATCTCATTGACGTGCACCATCAGGTTCAATGTTCATAGTCGGATTTTAGGCATTTATGTGCTCAGTGTGGTTACGTAGTCAAAGACCAGTAATGAGACCCCTGACCAGCAGTTTTGAAAATGGAAATGGCTGATACACTCACACATTAGCAGGAAAATAGACTGAGCAGACTGCAGCCTGGAGCATAATCACCTCATTAATTTTTTGTTGTAGATAGAACATAGAACAATACAGCGCAGTACAGGCCCTTCGGCCCACGATGTTGCACCAAAACAAAAGCCATCTAACTTACACTATGTCATTATCATCCATGTTTATCCAATAAACTTTTAAATGCCCTCAATGTTGGCGAGTTCACTACTGTTGCAGGTAGGGCATTCCACGGCCTCACTATCTATTACCCCTCAGTTTAAAGCTATGTCCCCTCGTGCCAGCCATTTCCATCCGGGAGAGAAGGCTCTCACTGTCCACCCTATCTAACCCCCTGATCATTTTGTATGCCTCTATTAAGTCTCCTCTTAACCTTCTTCTCTCCAACGAAAACAACCTCAAGTCCATCAGCCTTTCCTCATAAGATTTTCCCTCCATACCAGGCAACATCCTGGTAAATCTCCTCTGCACCCGCTCCAAAGCCTCCACGTCCTTCCTATAATGCAGTGACCAGAACTGTACGCAATACTCCAAATGCGGCCGTACCAGAGTTTTGTACAGCTGCAACATGACCTCCTGACTCCGGAACTCAATCCCTCTACCAATAAAGGCCAACACTCCATAGGCCTTCTTCACAACCCTATCAACCTGGGTGGCAACTTTCAGGGATCTATGTACATGGACACCGAGACCCCTCTGCTCATCCACACTTCCAAGAACTTTACCATTAGCCAAATATTCCGCATTCCTGTTATTCCTTCCAAAGTGAATCACCTCACACTTCTCTACATTAAACTCCATTTGCCACCTCTCAGCCCAGCTCTGCAGCTTATCTATATCCCTCTGTAACCTGCTACATCCTTCCACACTGTCGACAACACCACCGACTTTAGTATCGTCTGCAAATTTACTCACCCACCCTTCTGCACCCTCCTCTAGGTCATTGATAAAAATGACAAACAGCAACGGCCCCAGAACAGATCCTTGTGGTACGCCACTTGTAACTGAACTCCATTCTGAACATTTCCCATCAAACACCACCCTCTGTCTTCTTTCAGCTAGCCAATTTCTGATCCACATCTCGAAATCTCCCTCAATCCCCAGTCTCCGTATTTTCTGCAATAGCCTACCGTGGGGAACCTTATCAAACGCTTTACTGAAATCCATATACACCACATCAACTGCTCTACCCTCGTCTACCTGTTCAGTCACCTTCTCAAAGAACTCGATAAGGTTTGTGAGGCATGACCTACCCTTCACAAAGCCATGCTGACTATCCCTGATCATATTATTCCTGTCTAGATGATTGTAAATCTTGCCTCTTATAATCCCCTCCAAGACTTTACCCACTACAGACGTGAGGCTCACCGGTCTATAGTTGCCGGGGTTGTATCTGCTCCCCTTTTTGAACAAAGGGACCACATTTGCTGTCCTCCAGTCCTCTGGCACTACTCCTGTAGCCAATGATGACATAAAAATCAAAGCCAAAGGTCCAGCAATCTCTTCCCTGGCTTCCCAGAGAATCCTAGGATAAATCCCATCAGGCCCCGGGGACTTATCTATTTTCAGCCTGTCCAGAATTGCCAACACCTCTTCCCTACGTACCTCAATGCCATCTATTCTAATAGCCTGGGTCTCAGCATTCTCCTCCACAACATTATCTTTTTCCAGAGTGAATACTGACGAAAAATATTCATTTAGTATCTCTCCTATCTCTTCAGACTCCACGCACAACTTCCCATCCCTGTCCTTGACTGGTCCTACTCTTTCCCTAGTCATTCGCTTATTCCTGACCTACCTATAGAAAGCTTTTGGGTTTTCCTTGATCCTACCTGCCAAATACTTCTCATGTCCCCTCCTTGCTCGTCTTAGCTCTCTCTTTAGATCCTTCCTCGCTGCCCTGTAACTATCCATCGCCCCAACTGAAACTTCACACCTCATCTTCACATAGGCCTCCTTCTTCCTCTTAACAAGAGATTCCACTTCTTTGGTAAACCACGGTTCCCTCGCTCTACGCCTTCCTCCCTGCCTGACCGGTACATACTTATCAAGAACACGCAGTAGCTGATCCTTGAACAAGCTCCACTTATCCAGTGTGCCCAACACTTGCAGCCTACTTCTCCACCTTATCCCCCCAAGTCACGTCTAATGGCATCATAATCGCCCTTCCCCCAGCTATAACTCTTGCCCTGCGGTGTATACTTATCCCTTTCCATCATTAACGGAAACGTCACCGAATTGTGGTCACTGTCCCCAAAGTGCTCTCCTACTCCAAATCCAACACCTGGCCTGGTTCATTACCCAAAACCAAATCCAATGTGGCCTCGCCTCTTGTTGGCCTGTCAACATATTGTGTCAGGAAACCCTCCTGCACACACTGTCCAAAAATGACCCATCTAATGTACTCGAACTATATCTTTTCCAGTCAATATTTGGAAAGTTAAAGTCTCCCATAATAACTACCCTGTTACTTTCGCCCTTATCCAGGATCATCCTCGCCATCCTTTCCTCTTCATCCCTCGAACTATTTGGAGGCCTATAGAAAACTCCCAACAGGGTGACCTCTCCTTTCCTGTTTCTAACCTCAGCCCATACTACCTCGGAAGATGAGTCCCCATCTAGCATCCTCTCCGCCACCGTAATACTGCTCTTGACTAGCAGCGCCACACCTCCCCCTCTTTTGCCTCCTTCTCTGAGCTTACTAAAACACTTAAACCCCGGAACCTGCAACATCCATTCCTGTCCCTGCTCTATCCATGTCTCCGAATTGGCCACAACATCGAAGTCCCAGGTACCAACCCATGCTGCCAGTTCCCCTACCTTATTTTGTATACTCCTGGCATTGAAATAGACACACTTCAAACCACCTACCTGAACACTGGCCCCCTCCTGCGACGTCAAATCTGTGCTCCTGACCTCTATACTCTCATTCTCCCTTACCCTAAAACTACAATCCAGGTTCCCATGCCCCTGCTGCATTAGTTTAACCCCCCCCCCAAAGAGCACTAACAAATCTCCCCCCCAGGATATTTGTGGCCCTCAGGTTCAGATGTAGACCATCCTGTCTGTAGAGGTCCCACCTTCCCCAGAAAGAGCCCCAGTTATCCAGAAATCTGAATCCCTCCCGCCTGCACCATCCCTGTAGCCACGTGTTTAATTGCTCTCTCTCCCTATTCCTCATCTCACTATCACGTGGCACGGGCAACAACCCAGAGATAACAACTCTGTTTGTTCTAGTTCTGAGCTTCCATCCTAGCTCCCTGAAAGATGCTTACTGTCTCTGGAGATATATTTAATAACTGTTCTGTTAAACACAACCGATAGCCAATTTAACAATGTTCTTATTACTTACTACTGATGTAAACAACCAGGTATCAATGCATCATTTCAGTTCCTGGTCATAATAGGTATGAAGACTAAAATGTCTAACTATTTGGAGCACTGGTTTCATCATTTCTAATATTAAATTGATTCTTTTTCGATCATTTTATTGTGGACTTGATTGTTTTATATTTTGTGAGGGTCACAGAGGAGAAAGACTGTGAGAGATACAAACACATGTGTTTGTCTGAAAACCCTCTTCATTATATTTCATTGTATCATTTCAGGGCTAAAGTCTTTGTCATGTGATGCACGATCAATGACCACTAAAGCGAGGTTGTAGTCCAACTGAAGGCTAAGCTAGATGTTTCCCCCAGCAGCTCAGGTACAGAATGAAGGCTGCTAGGATGGCACTGCTTCTTATACCCTGCTTAGCAGGGCGGAGCTATCATACATTCTAACCAATAGAAAGCATACAGTTTCCACCAATGGTGCTTTAGCCTATCAGGTACCATAATACCTAGAATACCACATCAGGCACAAATAGTGTGAGACCATCATGCGTGCTCAAGTCACTCATTCTATGAAACAATGGTCAACAAACCCCAAAATTAAACAGTAATATTGAAAAGTTAGATGTATCAGTGTAAGGGGGACACAAAAGATTTTTCTTTCAACTGCAATTCCTATTTTTCAGCGGAAATTGTGACAAAGTCAATCAGAATATTGGATGGAGATTAGATTGAATCTCTACTCATTTTCACTGTTGATTTCTGAACTTGGCACCACAAGAGGGAGGAATATTCCTTCTGAGACCAGTAGGGGCTCCATTTTAGTGTCAGTTATGGCCTCCTGTTAGCACTCTTGGCCTGGATTCTCCCAAAATGGGACCATGTCTGCACGCCGGCGTAAAAACGCTGGCGTTTCACTCTGAAGATTCCTGTGAAAAAGTGGAGCTGGTTCACTGGGGGCTAGCAGGGACCCAGAGTAGCTCACGCAGCTTTAGCTGTGGATACGAGCCCCCGCACTTCTGGTTTTGAGTCCGCGCATGCGCACGGCGGCAGCCTCCAGTGACCGGGCCGAGCACCATGGCGTACCTGGACCGCGGAGGCAGATTAAAAATGTAGACCCCCAATCGGCCGCGCGCCTGAAAACCCGACTGCGCCGATCTGTCCCCCAGCCACCTAGAAGCCCCCCTCCCCCGGTGTCCGATCCCCCTGCCCCCCACCATGCGGCCGCGGGCTGAATCCGCAGCCGCCACGCAAGCATCCCGACCGGCGATAGGTGGTTAGAACCACGCCATCGGGACTTGGCCGGTCGGGAGCGGAGAATCGCTGGGCCACATCATAATGTTTGTCTGAAAACCCTCTTCACTATATTTTTGGCAATGGCCCCCCCAGCTGCGCGGAGCACTCCGCGATGACACCGATTCTCGGGTCCTGGAGAATCGCCGGACCGGCGGCGGGCCCAATTTCGGCGTGAAATTGGATTCTCCGCCCCTGCGCCGAACACGATTTC
This sequence comes from Scyliorhinus torazame, assembly GCF_047496885.1. NCBI lineage: Eukaryota > Metazoa > Chordata > Chondrichthyes > Carcharhiniformes > Scyliorhinidae > Scyliorhinus > Scyliorhinus torazame. The sequence continues at coordinate 76,132,773 of NC_092727.1, read as the reverse complement.
GGTTGTGGGCTGCGGAGAATCCAGCCCCTTGTCTTTTGAGTCAAGTGACTGTGAGTTCATGTCCCATCCAGAGATTTGGGGCAAAATCTAGGTTGACAAAATTGTGCAGCACTGAGGGAGTGCTGGAGATGTCTTTTGGGTGACAGGTTCTCTCAAGCATTATCGTGCACCTCATTCTGGTAAATCTCCAGTGGACATGATCTAAGGTCTTCATGGCTCTTAAATTTAGGTGCACGGAATTTGATTCTTAGGTTGATCAGATATATAGACGTTTCCCACAATTTCCTTGCTTTTGTTAGCTATGTTTGTGAATGGTGGTGGACAATTAAACAACTCACTGGAGTAGGAAGCTCCACAAATATCCCCAATCTAAATGACAAGGCTGAAGCATTCGCAGCAATCTTCAGCCAGAAGTGCCAAGTGGATGATCCATCTCAGTCTCCCCCACAGGTCCCAGCATTGCAGATGTCAGTCTTCAGCCAATTCGATTCACCCCACCCGATACCAAAAAATGGCTGACAGCACAGAATGTTCAAAGGCTATGGTATTCCGTGGCAAATAACATTCATGCCACATAAATGCCAGGCAACGACTATCTCCAAGAAGAGAGAATCTTGACATTCAATGGCATTACCATCACTGAATCCCCCACTGTCAACATCCTGGGGGTTACTATTGACCAGAAACTGAACTGACCCAGCAAAATAAATACCCTGGCTACATGAGCAGATCAGAGGCCTCTTGAAAAGTGATGTCTGTCCTTCAGCTATCCTAATGGACACTGATAAATTCAGCAGCGATCAGGAATGAAATATGGAATCCCCATTTATTTCACTACCACACTGGCCAGTGAGTCATTGGCATTTACACAATTTGTTGACAGATCCACAATGATAATTACCGAAAGGTAATCCTTTTAGACAAGCATAAATACTAGGTTGTAGAATAAACTAAACAGGGTACATCAGCAAATATTGAAACTAAATAATTAAATGTGGCACATACCCAGTTATGAGTTCACCTTACCTGAATGTCAGTTAACTGAATGGATTCTGGCAGACAATCAACTTAAATAGTCCAAGGAATCCAATACGATTGGTTCTGGTGTTGAGTCTTTCAATTATGTTTCGATCAAAGAACCAATGACAGACTGACGGAACACTTCTGTTCATTTGCATATCAGAAAATATATTTTAATTCAGGTTATAGGGCTTTAAATTAAAAGAGTCAAACCAGGTCAAAGGCAGACAGGCAAAATGGATTCAGTGTAGGCAGCTTAAACAGGCCATGGGCGAACAGAGGTATTGGAGTGAAGACAAACAGTGATACAGGAGTGAAGGCAGAGCAGAAAACTGAATCAAGGACACTCACATGATGTGCTAAAGGGATTGTGACATCATACTGGGTTTAACCACAGACTTTTTTGTGGGTGTGTGTCCTGGGGAAATCTGTGTGGAGGAGGGGAGGCTGTTGGGAGCTAGAGGCTGTATTTCTGTCAGAAGAGGTGGGCGATGTAGATCTGAGTGTTGGGAAGGTTGGATTTGGGATTGTGTGTTGGGAGAATGTGTGTTGGTGGGTGTGTGATGGGGGTGTGTGTTGGGGTGGGTCATGGGAGTGTGTGATGGGGGTGTGTGTTGGTTGTGTGTTGGTGATTATGCATTGGGATGTGTGATAGGGGTGTGTGATGGGGATATGTGTTGGTGGTTGTTTGTGTGTTGGTGTGTGTGTTGGGATATGATGGGTGTGTGTGATGGTGTGTATGTGCTTGGGGTGTGTAATGGGGTGTGTGGTGTTGATGTGTGTGTGTTGATGGTTACATGTGATAGGGGTGTGTGAAAGGGGTGTGTGTTGGTGTGTGTGTTGGGGAGTGGGTTCAGGATGTGTGATGTGGGTGTGTGTTGGTGGGGGTGGGTACGGGGTGTGAGATTGATTGATTGATAGTCACATGTACTGAAGTACAGTGAAAAGTATTTTTCTGTGGCCAAGGGAATGTACACAGTAGACTAAAAAGAATAATCGACAAAGTACATCGACAAATAGTGATTGGTTATAGTGCGTTACAAGGGCCAAACAAAGCAAATACATGAGCAAGAGCAGCATAGGGCATTGTGAAGTGTTCTTACAGGGAACAGCTCTGTCGGAGGGATAATCGTTGAGGAGTCCAGTAGCTGTGGGGAAGAAGCTGTTCCTATGTCTGGATGTGCGGGTCTTCAGACTTCTGTATCTTCTGCCTGATGGAAAGGTCTGGAAGAGGGCAAAGGCTGGGTGTGCAGGGTGATTTACAATGCTGTCTGCCTTCCTGAAGCAACAGGAGGTGTATACAGAATCAATGGGAGGGTAACAAGCTTGTGTGACGCGTTGGGCTGAGGTCACCACACTCTGCAGTTTCACCACACTTTGCAGATGAGGGTGTGTGATGGTGTGTGTGTGACAGTGTGTGTGTGCTTGGTGTGTGTAATGGGTGTGTGTTGGTGATTGTGTGTTGGTGGGCGTGTGTTGGTAGGTGCGTTGGCGTGTGAGTTAGGGCTGTGTGTTGGGGTGTGTGATGGGGGTGAGTGTTAGTGGGAGTGTGTTGGTGTGTGTGTTGGGGTGTGTGATGGGGTGAGTGTTGGTGGGTGTGTGTTGGTGGGTGTGTGCTTGGGGTGTGTAATGGGGTGTGTAATGGGGTGTGTGTTGGTGATTGTGTGTTGGTGGGTGTGTATTGGTAGGTGCGTTGGCGTGTGAGTTTGAGCTGTATGTTGGGGTGTGGGTTCGGGCTGTGTGTTGGGGTGTGGGTTCGGGCTGTGTGTTGGGGTGTGAGTTTGGGCTGTGTTGGGGTGTCGGTTCGGGCTGTGTGTTGGGATTTGGGGTGTGTGTTGTTGGTTGTGTGTTGGTGGTTGTGTGTTGGTGGTTGTGTGTTAGTGGGAGTGTGTTGGGGTATTGGTTCAGGTGTGTGATGGGGATGTGTGTTGATGTTTGTGTGTCGGTGGGTGTGGGTATGGGGTATGTGTTGGGGGTGAGTGTTGGTGGGTGTGTGTTGGGTGTGTGTTGGGTTGTGGGTTCAGGGTGTATGGTGGGTGTGTGTGTTGGTGGTTGTGTATTGGGATGTGTGTGTTGGGGTGTATGATGGAAGTGTGTGATAGGGGTTTGTGTTGGTGAGTGTGTTTTATTGGGTGTGTTTCAGTGGTGTGTTGGTGGGTATGGGCACGGGGTGTATGTTGGGGTCTGGGTTTGGGTGTGTGATGGGGATGTGTTGGTGGCCGTGTGTTGGTGTATTGGTGTTTGTGTGTGTGTATGCTGGGGTGTGTGTTGGATTGTGGGCTCAGGGATTGTGATGGGGTGTGTGTTGGGCTGTGTGTTGGGATGTGAGTTCAGGGTGTGTGATGGGGGTGTGTGACGGTGCGTGGGTGTGTGTCGGTGGATGTATGTTGGGGTGTAGGTTCGGGGTTGTGACGGGGGTGTGTGTTGGGGTGTGTGTGTTGGTGTGTGTGTGCTGGGATGTGTGTTGGATTGTGGGCTCAGGGATTGTGATGGGGTGTGTGTTGGGTTGTGGGTTCAGGGTGTGTGATGGAGGTGTGAGACGGTGGGTGGGTGTGTGTCGGTGGATGTGTGTTGGGGTGTAGGTTCGGGGTGTGTGACAGGGGTGTGTGTTGGGGTGTGTGTGTTGATGTGTGTGCTGGGGTGCGTGTTGCTTTGTGGATTCAGTGATCGGGTGTGTGTTGGCAGTTGTGTGTCGGTGGGTGTGTGTTGGGATGTATGATGGAGGTTCTTGATGGGAGTGTGTTGGTGGGTGTGTGTTGGGGTGTGTGATGGGGTGAGTGTTAGTGTGTGTGTGTTGGTGGGTGTGTATTGGGGGGGTGTTGGGGTGTAAGATGGGGTGTGTGATAGGGGTATGTGTTAGTGGGTGTGTTTTATTGGGGGTGTTTTGGTGGTGTGTGTTGGTTTGTGAGGCTACGGGATGTGTGTTGGGGTGTGGGTTTGGGGTGTGTAATGGGTTTTGTGTTGGTGGTCGTGTGTTGGGTTGTGGGTTCAGGGTGTATGGTGGGTGTGTGTGTTGGTGGTTGTGTTTGTGTGTGTGTGATGGAGGTGTGTTTTTGTGGTGTGTTGGTGTGTGTGTGCTGGACTTGGAATTATTTCTTCACAGTTGCTGGTTCAAAATCCTGGAGCTTACCTCATCCAAATCATTGATGTATTTTGTGAATAGCTGGAGCCCAAGCAATGGTCTCTGCGGAACCCCACTAGTTCCAGCATGCCACTTCAAAAAGACACATTTATTCCTACTCGGTTTTATTTTTTTAATGTATTTTATTGCAAACATGTGTCAAAACAGGTTACAGCAAATCAAAACCCCGGGAAACATACTTCCCAGCAGTCTGTCCAAAGTGTTCCCTTTTTTCACCCTCCCCCCTGCGATGAAGAGCTCCTCAAACACGTTCACAAACATCCCCCACCTTTTCTCAACCCCCCCTGCAGAGCCCCTTTATCTTCTCCAACCGCAGGAAGTCATACAGGCCACCCAACTAAGCCGCTACCCCCGGTGGCGATGCCGACCGCCACTCCAGCAAAATTCACCGCCGTGCAATCAGAGAGGCGAAGGCTACGACATCGGCCTTCCTCCTCTCCATGTGCTCCGGCTTCTCTGAAACCCCAAATATCGCCACCAAAGGGTCCAGGTCCACCTCCTCCTCCACTATCCTAGCCAAGACCGCGAACACTCCCGCCCAGAACCTTCCCAATTTTTCGCAACCCCAAAACATGTGTGCGTGATTGGCTGGCCCCCGCCCACACCTCTCACAGTCATCTGCTACCCCCTGAAAGAACCCACTCATTCTCGCCCAAGTCATATGCACCCTGTGCACCACCTTAAACTGTATCAGGCTCATCCTTGCAGAGGAGGTCCGTTTACCCTACACCAATTGATCTCCCCTCCCAACTCCACTTCCCATTTCTCCTTGATCTTCACCACCCACTCGCCTTCCTGTCCCCCAGCCACTTGGATATATCCCCAATTCTTCCCTCCCCTTCCACATCCGGAAGCAGCAGTCGCTCCAGCAGGGTGTAGCCCGGCAACCGAGGGAATCCCCTCCATACCTCTCACGCAAAGTCCCTAACCTGCAGATACCTGAACTCACTCCCCCTCAGAAGCTCTACCCCTTAGCTCCTCCAGACTGGCGAACCCTTCCCCCAAATACAGATCCCTCGCCTTGACAAGCCCCACTTCCCTCCACCTCCTGTATACATTATTCACCTCCCCTCCCCCCAGCTCAAAACCATGATTCACGCTCAGCAGCATTAGCACCAACATCCCTTCCTGATTCCATATCTTCACCGTGGACTGCACCACAAGGCTCCCTGAATAACTACTTGGAGCCAGCGGCAACGCTGCCATCACCATAGCCCTCAAACTTGTCCCCGACAATATTCCTCCTCCATCCTAACCCACTCTATCCCTTCTCCTTCCCATCATCGCCGCACCTTGTCCACATCCACCGCCCAATATTAATGAAGCGAGTTCGGCAACGCCAACCCCTCTTGCTGCCTATGCCTCTGTAGCAGGGTCCTCCCCACCCTCGGCACCTTCCCCGCCCATACAAAGTCCAAAATGATCGTGTCTTTCCGAAAAAGGGCCTTTGGGCTAAACATTGGGAGAGCCTGAAAGGTAAACAAGAACCTCGGCAGAATATTCATTTTCACCATTTGGACCCCTCCCCGCCAGAGTTAAGTGCAGAGTATCCCACCTCTTAAGATCCTCCCTGGCCTCCTCCACCAGCTTTGTTATGGAGCCCAGTCCATTCCCTCGCTCCCTGAATCTCCAAATACCGGAACCTATCCCTCGCATCCTCCCTAAATTAGCCCGCTGTCCCAGCTCATTCACCGGGAATACCTTACATTCAGCTTGTATCCTGAGAACCCTCCAAACCTCCTCAACAGGCCCATAATCCTTCCCATATTCTCCAACGAATCTAAAACATACAGCAAGAGGTCATCGGCATATAGCGACACCCGATGCTCCCTCTGACCCCTCATAATCCCCTGCCACTCCGCCGACTCCCAACCATCGCCAATGGCTCTATGGCCAGCGCAAACAGCAGTGGCAACAGCGTATGCTGCCTCGTATCCCTGTGTAAGTCAAAGCTTTGTGAGCTCATATCATTCATTCTCACCCTCGCCCTTGGTGCTACATACAGCAACCGCACCCATGCCACAAATCTAGGCCCAAACCCAAACCTTCCCAAAACCTCGAACAAGTACCACCACTCCACCCGATCAAATTCCTTCTCCGCGTCCATGGACACCACCACTTCCGGTACCAGAGCTCCCAACGGATTCATCACCACGTTAAACAGCCGTCTTATATTACTCGCGAGCTGCCTGCCCTTCACAAAGCCTGTTTGAGCTTCTGCAACCACCCCTGGAACACAATCCTTCATCCACCCCGCCAACAACTTAGCCAATACTTTCACATCCATGTTCAATAGTGAGATGTGCCTATGCCACCCACATTCCACTGGGTCCTTCCCCTTCTTCGGGATTAATGTGATTACTGCCTGCGTCATCGTCTCCGGAAATCCCCCTTCTTAAGTGCTTCATGAAACGCCCCAACAGATGTGGTGCCAGATCCGTCGCAAATTCCTTATGAAATTCCACTGGGTACCCATCCGGCCCAGGGGCCTTCCCCGACTTCATACCCCTGATACTATCCAGCACCTCTCTCAGCCCCAGGGGCTCCTCCAACGCCTGCTTTCTGCATCTGGGGAAATTCCAGCTCGTACAGAAACCGTCCCATGTCCCCCTCCTCTCCCCCCGGATCCACCTCGTAAGGTCCCTGGTAGTTTTCCCTAAACGCCTCATTCGTCTTCCTTGGCTCTGACACCACATCTCCAGCCCTAGTCTGTATTTTCAATATTTCCCTGGACGCAGCCTTCCTCGGCAGCTGGTGTGCCAGCATGCGCTCGTCTTCTCCTCATACTCATATTGTACCCCTCTTGCCCTACGCAGTTGCCCTACCGCCCTCCCCGTTGTCGGCCTGTCAAACTGCCCCTGCAATTTTTTCCTCCTCGCCAATCCTTCCATGGTGGGCACCCTTGAATATTTCCTGTCCACCGCCACTATCGTGCTCATGAGATGGTCATGTTCCTCCCTCCTTTCCCTACCCCCACAAGCCTCAAACAAAATATTTTCCCTCTGGACCACTGACTTCAGTGCTTCCTGAAAAATGGCAGCCGACACTTCCCCATTCTGATTCAACTTCACATACTCCTTAATTCCTGCCCGTACCTTATCACAAAAATCTCCATCCGCCAACAGCCCCGAGTCAAACCTCTGTCTCTGTTCTCGTCCCGATCTAAACCAAATCTTCAGCTGTGAGGTGCATGGTCCGAGATAACTATCCCCGTATACTCTGCCCCCTCTATCCCAAACAAAATCGCCCGGCTCACGACAAAGTAATCAATACTCGAATACACAAAGAACAAAGAACAAAGAAATGTACAGCACAGGAACAGGCCCTTCGGCCCTCCAAGCCCGTGCCAACCATGCTGCCCGACTAGACTACAATCTTCTACACTTCCTGGGTCCGTATCCCTCTATTCCCATCCTATTCATGTATTTGTCAAGATGCCCCTTAAATGTCACTGTCGTCCCGGCTTCCACCACCTCCTCCGGTAGCGGGTTCCAGGCACCCACAACACTCTGTGTAAAAAACTTGCCTCGTAATCTACTCTAAACCTTGCCCCTCTCACCTTAAACCTATGCCCCCTAGTAATTGACCCCTCTACCCCAGGGAAAAGCCTCTGACTATCCACTCTGTCTATGCCCCTCATAATTTTGTAGACCTCTATCAGGTCGCCCCTCAACCTTCTTCGTTCCAGTGAGAACAAACCGAGTTTATTCAACCGCTCCTCATAGCTAATGCCCTCCATACCAGGCAACATTCTGGTAAATCTCTTCTGCACCCTCTCTAAAGCCTCCACATCCTTCTGGTAGTGTGGCGACCAGAATTGAACACTATACTCCAAGTGTGGCCTAACTAAGGTTCTATACAGCTGCAACATGACTTGCCAATTCTTATACTCAATGCCCCGGCCAATGAACAAAGAACAAAGAACAAAGAAATGTACAGCACAGGAACAGGCCCTTCGGCCCTCCAAGCCCGTGCCGACCATACTGCCCGACTAAACTACAATCTTCTACACTTCCTGGGTCCGTATCCTTCTATTCCCATCCTATTCATATATTTGTCAAGATGCCCCTTAAATGTCCCTATCGTCCCTGCTTCCACTACCTCCTCCGGTAGTGAGTTCCAGGCACCCACTACCCTCTGCGTAAAAAACTTGCCTCGTACATCTACTCTAAACCTTGCCCCTCTCACCTTAAACCTATGCCCCCTAGTAATTGACCCCTCTACCCCAGGGAAAAGCCTCTGACTATCCACTCTGTCTATGCCCCTCATAATTTTGTATACCTCTATCAGGTCGCCCCTCAACCTCCTTCGTTCCAGTGAGAACAAACCGAGTTTATTCAATCGCTCCTCATAGCTTATGCCCTCCATACCAGGCAACATTCTGGTAAATCTCTTCTGCACCCTCTCTAAAGCCTCCACATCCTTCTAGTAGTGTGGCGACCAGAATTGAACACTATACTCCAAGTGTGGCCTAACTAAGGTTCTATACAGCTGCAACATGACTTGCCAATTCTTATACTCAATGCCCCGGCCAATGAAGGCAAGCATGCCGTATGCCTTCTTGACTACCTTCTCCACCTGTGTTGCCCCTTTCAATGACCTGTGGACCTGTACTCCTAGATCTCTTTGACTTTCAATACTCTTGAGGGTTCTACCATTCACTGTATATTCCCTACCTGCATTAGCCCTTCCAAAATGCATTACCTCACATTTGTCCGGATTAAACTCCATCTGCCATCTCTCCGCCCAAGTCTCCAGACAATCTAAATTCTGCTGTATCCTCAGACAGTCCTCATCGCTATCCGCAATTCCACCAACCTTTGTGTCGTCTGCAAACTTACTAATCAGACCAGTTACATTTTCCTCCAAATCATTTATATATACTACAAAGAGCAAAGGTCCCAGCACTGATCCCTGTGGAACACCACTGGTCACAGCCCTCCAATTAGAAAAGCATCCCTCCATTGCTACCCTCTGCCTTCTATGGCCTAGCCAGTTCTGTATCCACCTTGCCAGTTCACCCCTGATCCCGTGTGACTTCACCTTTTGTACTAGTCTACCATGAGGGACCTTGTCAAAGGCCTTACTGAAGTCCATATAGACAACATCTACTGCCCTACCTGCATCAATCATCTTAGTGACCTCCTCGAAAAACTCTATCAAGTTAGTGAGACACGACCTCCCCTTCACAAAACCGTGCTGCCTCTCACTAATACGTCCATTTGCTTCCAAATGGGAGTAGATCCTGTCTCGAAGAATTCTCTCCAGTAATTTCCCTACCACTGAAGTAAGGCTCACCGGCCTGTAGTTCCCGGGATTATCCTTGCTACCCTTCTTAAACAGAGGAACAACATTGGCTATTCTCCAGTCCTCCGGGACATCCCCTGAAGACAGCGAAGATCCAAAGATTTCTGTCAAGGCCTCAACAATTTCCTCTCCAGCCTCCTTCAGTATTCTGGGGTAGATCCCATCAGGCCCTGGGGACTTATCTACCTTAATATTTTTTAAGACACCCAACACCTCGTCTTTTTGGATCACAATGTGACCCAGGCTATCTACACCCCCTTCTCCAGACTCAACATCTACCAATTCCTTCTCTTTGGTGAATACTGATGCAAAGTATTCATTTAGTACCTCGCCTATTTCCTCTGGCTCCACACATAGATTCCCTTGCCTATCCTTCAGTGGGCCAACCCTTTCCCTGGCTACTCTCTTGCTTTTTATGTACGTGTAAAAAGCCTTGGGATTTTCCTTAACCCTATTTGCCAATGACTTTTCATGACCCCTTCTAGCCCTCCTGACTCCTTGCTTAAGTTCCTTCCTACTTTCCTTATATGCCACACAGGCTTCGTCTGTTCCCAGCCTTTTAGCCCTGACAAATGCCTCCTTTTTCTTTTTGACGAGGCCTACAATATCACTCGTCATCCAAGGTTGCCGAAAATTGCCGTATTTATCTTTCTTCCTCACAGGAACATGCCTGTCCTGTATTCCTTTCAACTGACACTTGAAAGCCTCCCACATGTCAGATGTTGATTTGCCCTCAAACATCCGCCCCCAATCTATGTTCTTCAGTTCCCGCCTAATATTGTTATAATTAGCCTTCCCCCAATTTAGCACATTCATCCTCGGACCACTCTTATCCTTGTCCACCAGTACTTTAAAACTTACTGAATTGTGGTCACTGTTACCGAAATGCTCCCCTACTGAAACATCTACCACCTGGCCGGGCTCATTCCCCAATACCAGGTCCAGTACAGCCCCTTCCCTAGTTGGACTGTTTACATATTGTTTTAAGAAGCCCTCCTGGATGCTCCTTACAAACTCCGCCCCGTCTAAGCCCCTGGCACTAAGTGAGTCCCAGTCAATATTGGGGAAGTTGAAGTCTCCCATCACCACAACCCTGTTGTTTTTACTCTTTTCCAAAATCTGTCTACCTATCTGCTCCTCTATCTCCCGCTGGCTGTTGGGAGGCCTGTAGTATACCCCCAACATTGTGACTGCACCCTTCTTATTCCTGATCTCTACCCATATAGCCTCACTGCCCTCTGAGGTGTCCTCTCGCTGTATAGCTGTGATACTCTCCCGAACAAGTAGCGCAACTCCGCCTCCCCTTTTACATCCCCCTCTATCCCGCCTGAAACATCTAAATCCTGGAACGTTTAGCTGCCAATCCTGCCCTTCCCTCAATCAGGTCTCTGTAATGGCAACAACATCATAGTTCCAAGTAGTAATCCAAGCTCTAAGTTCATCTGCCTTACCCGTAATGCTCCTTGCATTAAAACATATGCACTTCAGGCCACCAGACCCGCTGTGTTCAGCAACTTCTCCCCGTCTGCTCTGCCTCAGAGCCACACTGTCCCTATTCCCTAGTTCTCCCTCAATGCTCTCACCTTCTGACCTATTGCTCCCGTGCCCACCCCCCTGCCATACTAGTTTAAACCCTCCCGTGTGACACTAGCAAACCTCGCGGCCAGGATATTTATGCCTCTCCGGTTTAGATGCAACCCGTCCATCTTATACAGGTCACACCTGCCCCGGAAGAGCTCCCAGTGGTCCAGATAACGGAAACCCTCCCTCCTACACCAGCTGTTTAGCCACGTGTTTGTCTGCTCTATCTTCCTATTTCTAACCTCACTGGCACGTGGCACAGGGAGTAATCCCGAGATTACAACCCTCGAGGTCCTGTCTTTTAACTTTCTGCCTAGCTCCCTGAACTCCTGCTGCAGGACCTCATGCCCCTTCCTGCCTATGTCGTTAGTACCAATATGTACAACGACCTCTGCCTGTTTGCCCTCCCCCTTCAGGATTCCCTCTACCCGTTCGGAGACATCCTGGACCCTGGCACCAGGGAGGCAACATACCATCCTGGAGTCTCTTTCACGTCCACAGAAGCGCCTACCTGTGCCCCTGACTATAGAGTCCCCTATTACTATTACTCTTCTGCGCTTTGACCCTCCCTTCTGAACATCAGAGCCAGCCTTGGTGCCACTGCTCTGGCTGCTGCTGTTTTCCCCTGATAGGCTATCCCCCCCGACAGTATCCAAAGGGGTATATCTGTTCGAGAGGGGGACAACCACAGGGGATTCCTGCACTGACTGCCTGCCCTTTCTGGTGGTCACCCATTTCTCTGCCTGCACCTTGGGTGTGACCACATTTACATAACTGCGATCTATGACGCTTTCCGCCACCTGCATGCTCCTAAGTGCATCCAATTGCTGCTCCAACTGAACCATGCGGTCTGTGATGAGCTGCAGTTGGGTGCACTTTCTGCAGATGAAGCCATCCGGGGCGCTGGAAGCCTCCCGGACCTGCCACATCTCACAGTCAGAGCACAGCACCCCTCTAACTGACATTGCGTCAATTAATTAAAATTAAAATTTGTCTTTTTTTTTAAAAATACTTTCTTTTAAAATTGCAAAGTTACTGTCAACTATCTGTTTCCTAGCACTAGATTTCTAATAGAAATGCGATAGCTAACTATAATACTCTCCGATCTCTGGCTTAGATATCCTCGAAATTATAATTAAGTTATTATGTTTAATTAGTTCCCAAATACTCAAATTTTTTTTAAATTTAGGTTAGAATCCCAACCAGCCACTCTGGCCACAGCTTTTCTGTGATGTCACTTCAGTTTCCCCCCGACACACATAATTTGAAAAAAGGTATAAAAGTAAAAATCACTTACTTACCTTCTTACCTTCTGAGTGTCTGAGATGTTCTCAGGTTCTCTCGCTGACAGAGACTGCTCCTCCACCTCCGCCTTGACCTGCACAATGCTAATAATATAATAATAATATAATATGGCACTTACCTTACACCAATGGGTCTTATTATTAGGTTAGAGGAGGAGGGCGGGTGGGAGACACTACACGTGTCTCCCACCCGCTTCCACCAGAATTTATTGGTTGGGGGGGGGGGGACTTGCCAGAGGTCGAACTTCCGGTTCCCGCCTTATATAAAAACAAATAAAACAGAAAAGAAGAACAGACACGGGACCAGGCAAGGCTTTTTAAATTCACTACTCACCTCCCAGAAGGCCCCTGCGCACCGCTGCCGCCGAAATCCAAAGGGCTGCTCCTGTAAAGGTAAGAGCTTTTAAATTCACTCCTCACCTCCCAGAAGGCCCCTGCGCACCGCTGCCGCCGAAATCCAAAGGGCTGCTCCTGTAAAGGTAAGAGCTTTTAAACTCACTACTCACCTCCCAGAAGGCCCCTGCGCACCGCTGCCGCCGAAATCCAAAGGGCTGCTCCTGTAAAGGTAAGGCTTTTTAAATACACTACTCACCTCCCAGAAGGCCCCTGCGCACCGCTGCCGCCAAAATCCAAAGGGCTGCTCCTGTAAAGGTAAGAGCTTTTAAACTCACTACTCACCTCCCAGAAGGCCCTGCGCACCGCTGCCGCCGAAATCCAAAGGGCTGCTCCTGTAAAGGTAAGGCTTTTAAATACACTACTCACCTCCAAGAAGGCCCCTGCGCACCGCTGCCGCCGAAATCCAAAGGGCTGCTCCTGTAAAGGTAAGAGCTTTTAAACTCACTACTCACCTCCCAGAAGGCCCCTGCGCACCGCTGCCGCCGAAATCCAAAGGGCTGCTCCTGTAAAGGTAAGGCTTTTAAATACACTACTCACCTCCAAGAAGGCCCCTGCGCACCGCTGCCGCCGAAATCCAAAGGGCTGCTCCTGTAAAGGTAAGAGCTTTTAAACTCACTACTCACCTCCCAGAAGGCCCCTGCGCACCGCTGCCGCCGAAATCCAAAGGGCTGCTCCTGTAAAGGTAAGAGCTTTTAAACTCACTACTCACCTCCCAGAAGGCCCCTGCGCACCGCTGCCGCCGAAATCCAAAGGGCTGCTCCTGTAAAGGTAAGAGCTTTTAAACTCACTACTCACCTCCCAGAAGGCCCCTGCGCACCGCTGCCGCCGAAATCCAAAGGCAAGCATGCTGTATGCCTTCTTGACTACCTTCTCCACCTGTGTTCTCCTTACCTGAGAAAGGACACATTGGCACTGGAGGGAGTGCAGAGGAGATTCACTAGGTTGACCCCAGAGTTGAGGGGATTAGATTATGACGAGAGGTTGAGTAGACTGGGACTGTACTCATTGGAGTTTAGAAGGATGCGGGGGGGATCTTATTGAGACATATAAAATTATGAAGGGAATAGATAGGATAGATGCGGGCAGGTTGTTTCCACTGGTCGGGGAAAGCAGAACTAGGGGACATAGCCTCAAAATAAGGGGAGGTAGATTTAGGACGGAGTGTAGGAGGAACTTCTTCACCCAAAGGGTTGTGAATCTCTGGAATTCCTTGCCCAGTGAAGCAGTTGAGGCTCCTTCTTTAAACGTTTTTAAGAAAAAGATAGATGCCTTTCTAAAGAATAAAGGGATTCGGGGATATGGTGTACGGGCCGGAGAGTGGAGCTGAGTCCACAAAGATCAGCCATGATCTCATTAAATGGGGGAGTAGGCTCGAGGGGCCAGATGGCCTACTCCTGTTCCTAGTTCTTAACTTGCCCCTTTCAGTGACCTGTGGACCTGTACTCCTAGATCTCTTTAACTTTCAATACTCTTGAGGGTTCTACCATTCACTGTATATTCCCTACCTGCTTTAGACCTTCCAAAATGCATTACCTCACATTTGTCCGGATTAAACTCCATCTGCCATCTCTCCACCCAAGTCTCCAAACAATCTAAATCCTGCTGTATCCTCTGACAGTCCTCATCGCTATCCGCAATTCCACCAACCTTTGTGTCGTCTGCAAACTTACTAATCAGACCAGTTACATTTTCCTCCAAATCATTTATATATACTACAAACAGCAAAAACACCTTATAGACGTGTGGAAAGAAGGAATACTCCCTTCCCCCTGGGTTCTGAAAACACCATGGATCCATCGTACTCAAACTCTCCATAAACCCCCCCCAGCTCCATTGCCATTCGTACCCTACCCATCGACCTGGGGCTCGATCTATCCACCCTCGGCTCTGGGACACAGTTAAAATCGCCTCTCATGATCAACTGCTGCATGGCCAAATCCGGGATTGCTGTCAGCAACCCCGTCATAAAACCCACATCATCCCAATTTGGGGCATACAACATTTACCAACACTATCGGTGCCCCTTCCAATACCCCACTCACAATCACATATCTCCCACCCGAAACCTTCACCTCCTTCACACTCACAAATCCCATTATTTTGCTCATTAAAATCACCACTCCCCTCGATTTCGAAACAAACCCTAAGTGAAAAACCTGCCTGACCCACCCTTCCTTAACGTAACCTGGTCCTTCACACGGAGTTGCGTCTCCTGCAGAAAGACCACCCCAGCTTTCAGGGTCCTGAGGTGCACGAACACCCGCGACCTTTTAACCGGCCCATTCAGATCCCGGACATTCCACGTTACCAGCCATACCGGAGGCTTACACCTCCAAACCCCTCTACCGTCCACCATCTTCCCCACTTAACTCCCGCCTGCTTAATTCCACTTTATATCCAGCCCATCCCATTCTCCACCCCTGACCATGTCATCTCTCTCACCCGCTGCCATGTCACAACAACCCCCCTTAACCCCACCCCCCTCCCCTGCTCCCTTCCCCACCACGGACACCCCTCTCGGCCTTCTCCCCCACCACCTCACTTCCGTTCACCAGCATCACCTGCTAGTGTCGCAGCCCCTGCCCAAAGGTACCTCCGAATGATCTCTCCCCCCCCCACCCCCCCCATCCCTCCCCCCCACCCCCCCCACCCCCCCCACCCCCCCCCACCCCCCCCCCCCACACCCCCCCCCCCCACCCCCCCCCACCCCCCCCACCACCCTCTGTCATGGAGTCAGAGTCATAGGGCACATTTCTCCCAAAAGGGAACAAAGTACCCGAGTGAGCGCGTTTGGCCGTGTGTTTCCCGGCACTCGCAGTCTGACTCTCATTGAATAAGGGGCCTGAATGGGGAATGCATGGCCGAGGCCACACAGAGCCCCGTTTTGTACAGTGGGGAACGCTGCTCGCCGGAAATCTCAAGTGCAGTGCGAGATCTCCGAGGCCCCCAAACCCCGACCTCCAATCCCCCAGCCCTAACCCTATACCTGCCTCCCACATTGCCCCCCCCCCAATCCCCCCAACAGCAACACCGGGCATTCGGTCCAATCACACATGCAAAAAAATTGCCTTGGCAGTGCCTCGGCTAATAAAGGCAAGTGTCTGTGAGGATTGAACAGGCAGAAAGGGCATGGGTAGCCACCAGGTAGAATAAAGGAAGGCAGGTAGTGCAGGAGTCCTTTGTGAGCTGAGTAATAACAAGGGTGCTATTTCAATTCCTCTCTGATCACAGGAGAGGTGCCACAGGACTGGAGGATAGCCAATGAGGTACCATTATTCGAGAAGGGAGAACTACAGGACAGTCAGTCGAACCTCAGTGGTGGGGAAACTATTGGAAGCAATTTTGAGAGTCAGAATCAATCTACATTTGGAGAGACTGAGATTAATCAAGAACAGCCAGCATGGTTTTGTTAAGGGTGGTTATGTCTGACCAACTTCACTGAGATTTTCAAAGTGGTGACCAGGTGTGTAGATGAGGGAAGTGCATTTGATGTAGCCTACTTGGACATCAGCAAGGCTTTTGATAAGGTTCCACATGGAAATCTGATGGGGAAGGTAAGAGGTCATAGGATCCAAGGAAATTTGGCACATTGGATCCACAATAGCCTAAGTGGCAGGAAGCAAAGAGTGATGTTTGAGGGATGTTTTTCTGACTGGATGTCTATGTCCAGTGGAGTCCCTTGCTGTTTGTCGTTTATACAAAATGATTTAGCTTTGAATGTAGGCGGGTTGATCGGCAAGTTTGTGGATGATACGAAAATTGGTGGAGTGGTAAAAAGTGAGGAGGATAGCCTTCGATTAAGAGAAAATAGATGGGCTGGTGAGATGGGCTGGTCAGTGGAACATGGAATTCAATCCGGATAATTATGAGGTGATGAATTTGGGCAGAACAAAGAAGGCAACAGAATACATGATAAACAGCGGGAAGCATCGAGGATCAGAGGGACCTTGGTGTGCATGTACACCAGTCCCTTAAGGTAACAGGGCAGATGGATACAGTGGCTAAGAAAGCATATGGTATATCTGCCTTTATTAACCGAGGCATTGAGTTTAAGAACGGGAGGTTATGCTGGAACTGCATAAAATGTTGGTTGGGTCACAGCGAGAGTATTGTGTGCAATTCTGGAAGCCACATTAAAGGAAGGATGCGATAGCACTGGAAAGGGTTCAGAGGAGATTTACCTGGATGTTGCCTGGGATGGAGAGTTTTAGTTATGAAGGAAGATTGGATAGACTTGGATTGTTTTCCTTGGAGCAAAGAAGACTGAGGGGGTCATGACTCAGATGTATAAAATTATATGGGGCATAGAGATGAGATAGAAGCAACACTTTCCCCTTGGTGGAGGGGGTCAATGACAAGGGGGCATAGATTTAAGGAGAGAAGCAGAAAGTTTAGAGGGGATCTGAGGGAAAACTTTTTTATCCAGAGGGTGCTGGAAGTTTGGAATTTTCTGCCTGAAGAGGGGTGTAGGCAGAGACCCTCATAACATTTAAGAAGTATTTAGTTGTGCACTTGCGATCGCAGGTCATACAAGGCTGTAGGCTGGAAAATGGGATTAGAACGGTTAGGTGGTTGCATTTGACCGGCACAGACGCGATGGGCCGAAGGGCCTTTTCTGTGCTGTATGATTTTATGGATGCGATCCAATGGCCACGCTGCACCGGAAAAGCAGCTCGTCACGGCGCAGCGTGGCCGATGAAAGCCAGGAGACCCCGCTCCAGGGATCTACCCAGTTCGCCATGCCTCATGAGATCCATCCAACATGATCTGCTCCACAGAGAATTCAGCCTCAGCTCCAGCTCCGAAATGCGATTAGCCAGTGGCTGCAATTGGACATACATCCTGCATACGTGATCACCAGAGACAACTGAAGCTTCCATGATTTAGCACAGAGTACAGGAGGTGCATATCAAAAGAACAAGTTCTCCTTCCATGACTTCCCTTAAGCCCCTTATTTACATTCTATTAACAAAACCTAAGCTATATAAAACTATTTACTTACCTCCCATTTGCTAACTTTACTTCCCTTCCTCCACTTTGTTCACTTATATTACTTTTGTTGCTAACTTTCTCCTTGGTTCAATTGCTCTGTTTTATTACCGTTGCTCTCGAGTCGCCAGGTATCTTTATGATACCGCCACGAGGTTCAAGTCCGAGTAATGATCAATAACCCGATACACCGATTAGTAAGATTCAAATCAAAGCACATTTATTATGCACAGTAATCGCTACTCATGCACAAATTCTACGTCTAAGCTACTTCTACAACTAACAGGCCTATACTTAACTTCGGACTGGCCCACCAGGTCAGGGGAACAAATGGCCTTTCGTCTGGGTTCTGAGTCTGCAGGATTCGAAGTTGATATGGATTGGTAGCTAGGAGCGCCTATCTCGTAGCGAGCGTTGAATTAAGACTTACTTTGTTCGGTGGTCACTGCACCGGTCACGGTCAACGTTGGTTCGTGTTGCTGGGTGACCCGGGCAGGACGAAGAGGTGAAGAGAGACCGATTTGAACTTGGGGCTTAACTCGTATAGTCCCCAGGGGCTTCCCGCCTTTCGGGGCGGACCCTGTACCTGGTCCCAAGTGATTGGACTTTGTCTCAATCGCTTGGTTCGATTTCTCCAATACTGGAGCGGTTCCCTGATCGATGGGTGGTCTTGAGGTGCTCGTTCACCTCCTTTGTGTTGGCTCCTGCTGGCGCCGAGGAGTCTGGCTTTGCTTTGTGTGTCCAAAATGTTACTTATTGTTCCCGGGGATTGCTCATCAGTATGCAGATGGCTGCTACTTTGTTATGCTGATGGTCGCTGGTAGCGATGTTGTCTGGCCTTTGCAGAGGTAAATACACAGCAAACCTGCAGCTGCTGGTTTCTGTCTATGTTGGCTGACTTTCCCATCAGCCTTTGCCGTTCGCCATTTTAAATCGGGAGTTGGCCAATTTAGGTGGCTACACTTTATTGTAATGACACCTGGCTTACTCTTACTTCTGCTGTTTCTCAGTTTAGAACATAGAACATAGAACAGTACAGCACAGAACAGGCCCTTCGGCCCTCGATGTTGTGCCGAGCTTTGTCCGAAACCAAGATCAAGCTATCCCATTCCCTCTCATTCTGGTGTGCTCCATGTGCCTATCCAATAACCGCTTGAAAGTTCCTAAAGTGTCCGACTCCACTATCACAGCAGGCAGTCCATTCCACACCCTAACCACTCTTTGAGTAAAGAACCTACCTCGGACATCCCTCCTATATCTCCCACCCTGAAGTTATGTTATGCCTCTTTGCAACAGCTACATCCACCCGAGGAAATAGTCTCTGAACGTCCACTCTATCTATCCCCATCATCATCTTATAAACTTCTATTAAGTCGCCTCTCATCCTCTTCCGCTCCAAAGAGAAAAGCCCGAGCTCCCTCAACCTTTCCTCATAAGACCTATCCTGCAAACCAGGCAGCATCCTGGTAAAACTCCTTTGCACCCATTCCAATGCTTCCACATCCCTCCTATAGTGAGGTGACCAGAACTGCACACAATACTCCAAATGTGGTCTCACCAGGGTCATGCAGCATAACCCCACGGCTCTTAAACTCAAGCCCCCTGTTAATAAACGCTAATGCACTATAAGCCTTCTTCAGGGCTCTATCCACGTGAGTGGCAACCTTCAGGGATCTGTGGATATGAACCCCAAGATCTGACTTCCGGTTGCGGCTATGCTTAGGTAGGTCGCACGTTCGGCAGTTCTCGCCAGGAATGGACTTTTGGGCTCTCCAGAGGGGCCCCAATGGCAATTGTTTGATGGCTTCCAGTGTGGGAAGGTGACAGCAATGTCCCCCCGACATTATATGGATTGGACCAGGAGTGGAGCTGTTAAAAAAGTGATCTTGGGGCAGCGAAAAGTGCGAGGGAGGAAAAGCAAGATGGCGGCGGGTGGAGACCAAGCAGCATGAGCGCAGTGGTCGCAGGACCAGCAGGAGTTTCTTAAATGCTGCTTTGAGGAGCTGAAGACAGAAATGCTGGCGCCAATGAAGGCGGCGATTGAGAAGCTTGTGGAGATCCAGAAGGCCCAAGGGGCGGCGATCCAGGAGTGCGGCAAAATGCCTCGGAGAACGAGGATGAGAATTTGGGCCTGTCGGTGAAGATGGAAGCGTATGAGGCGCTGCACAAGAGGTGGGCGGAAAATTTCGAGGACCTGGAGAATAGGTTGAGGAGGAAGAATCTTCGTATTCTGGGTCTCCCTGAAGGAGTGGAGGGGCCCGATGCCGAAGCATATATGAGCACGATGCTCAATTCGCTGATGGGCGCGGGAGCTTTCCCGAGGCCCCTGGAGCTGGATGGGGCTCATCGGGTCCTGGCAAGGAGACCCAAAGCCAACGAGCCACCAAGGGCTGTAGTGGTGAGGTTCCACCGCTTTATGGACAGAGAGTGTGTCCTGAGATCGGCCAAAAAAGAGCGGAGCGGCAGGTGGGAGAACACGGAGATCCGAATTTACCAGGATTGGAGTGCGGAGGTGGCTAAGAAGAGAGCTGGTTTCAATCGGGCTAAGGCGGTGCTCCATCGAAAGGGGGTGAAGTTCGGTATGCTGCAGCCAGCGCGATTGTGGGTCACGTTCCAAGATCGGCACCACTATTTTGAAACGCCCGATGAGGCATGGAACTTGATACAGACTGAAAAGTTGGACTCAAATTGAGGGTTTGTCGTGGGGGGATGTTTACTGTGTTCACTGTGTTTATTACGTTTGGGGAATGTTCTTTTGGTTTGAGTGCTGGGTGGGGATGGGTGAATGGATTTGATGTGGGGGCTGTGGGAGAGTGTGGGCGTCGGTGTTGGAGGGGCAGGTTCCCATGGAGGAAGAGTGGGAGTGGAGGCCCGGGGATGGGAAGTTGGGGTAAGGCCGCAAAAAGGAGCTGAGCCAGCGGGGGCGGGGCCAGCTCAGGAAAGCGCAGGCTTTTTCCCGCGTTAGGGAAGGATGGGGGTGGGGCAGGGGGGGGGGAAGGGCGGTGCTGGAGAGGAGCGCACACTGACTGCCAAGGAGAGGGGGGATTCTCACACTGGGGGGTCGATGGAATGGCGGGAGAGGCCGGGGTCAGCAGGAGTCAGCTGACTTACGGGAGTGTCATGGGGTGAGCAAAATGGCTAGATGTGGATCTAGCGGGGGGAGGGGGAGGGGGAGGTGTGGAACAGGGTTGCTGCTGCATTGGCCAAAGGGGAGCTGGAAGTAGGAGAGGTGGTCGGGGCGGGGGTCCGCCGCCTGGGGGACTGGAGGGTGCGGGTGGCGCGGGCACGTGGCTGGCCTAGATAAGGAGATGGCTAGTCGGCAGGGGGGGGGGTGGGGGTGGGGGGTGAGTAACCCCCCAATCCGGCTGATAACTTGGAATGTGAGGAGCCTGAACGGGCCGGTTAAGAGTGCCCGGGTGTTCGTGCACTTAAAGGGGCTGAAGGCAGACGTGGTTATGCTCCGGGAGACACATTTGAAGGTGGCAGATCAGGTTAGGCTGAGAAAGGGATGGGTAGGACAGGTATTCCATTCAGGGCTGGATGCGAAGAACAGAGGGGTTGCAATACTGGTGGGGAAGCGGCTGTCGTTTGAGGCAATGAATATTGTAGTGGATAATGGAGGTCGATATGTGATGGTGAGCGGTAGGTTGCAGGGGGTGCTGGTTAACGTATATGCCCCGAATTGGGATGATGCCGGATTTATGAAACGCATGCTGGGTCGGATTCCGGATCTGGAGGTAGGAAGCTTGATAATGGGAGGGGACTTCAACACGGTGCTGGACCCAGCACTGGACCGTTCCAGACTGAGGCCGGCTGCGGCCAAGGTGCTCAGGGGGTTTATGGACCAGATGAGGGGAGTGGATCCATGGAGGTTTGTCAGGCTGCTGGCCAGGGAATTTTCCTTCTTTTCCCACGTCCATAGAGCCTACTCCTGGATAGATTTTTTCATTTTCAGTAGGGCGCTAATCCTGAAAGTGGAGGGAACGGAATATTCGGCCATAGCCATCTCGGACCACGGCCCGCATTGGGTGGAGCTGGAGTTGGGGTAGGAGAGGGACCAGCGCCCGCTGTGGCGCCTTGATGTGGGACTATTGGCGGATGAGGAGGTGTGCGGGCGGGTGCAGGGGTGCATTGAAAGATATTTGGAGGCCAACGACAATGGGGAAGTGCAGGTGGGGGTAGTCTGGGAGGCGCTGAAGGTGGTGGTCAGGGGAGAGCTAATCTCCATTAGGGCCCACAAGGAGAAGAGAGAGGGGAGGGAGAGGGAGAGGTTGGTGGGGGAGATTTTAAGGGTGGACAGGAGGTATGCAGAGGCCCCTGAGGAGGGGCTACTCAGGGAGCGACGGAACCTCCAGATGGAGTTCGAACTGTTGACCACAGGGAAAGCAGAGGCACAGTGGAGGAAAGCGCAGGGGGCGACGTATGAGTAGGGGAGAAGGCGAGTCGGATGCTGGCACGCCAGCTTCGTAAGAGGGAGGCAGCGAGGGAGATTGGTGGAGTTAAGGATAGAGGGGGGAATACGGTGCGGAGTGCGGTGAGAATAAACGAGGTATTTAGCGACTTCTATGGGGATTTGTACAGGTCTGCGCCCCCAGCGGGGGAGGAGGGGATGCGACGATTCTTAGATCAGCTGAGGTTCCCGAGGGTGGAGCAGGAGGAGGTGGCTTGCTTGGGGGCGCCGATTGGGCTGGAGGAGCTGGTTAAAGTATTGGGGAGCATGCAGGCGGGGAAGGCCCCGGGGCCGGATGGGTTCCCGGTTGAATTCTACAGGAAATACGTTGACCTGCTGGGCCCGTTGCTAGTGAGGACTTTCAATAAGGCGAGGGAGGAGGGGACTGTAGCGCACAATGACTTACGAGAGACGAGAAGTGATGAAGTCGATCCAGGCTTTATTAAGCGATGCTTGTCCCCAGCAGCTCAGCAACAGAATGAAACTGCGGGGAGAAGCTCGGGTTCTTATACTCCGCCTTCAGGGCGGAGCCAGAAGTCGGCAGACCCAACCAGGACCCGGGATCTGTCAGCCAATAGCATCTCGGCTTCACAGTCCCACATGACCCCTAATACATACCACCACATTCACCGCTTGTTAAAAAGGAACCCGGCGGGGTGGTGGTTCGCATGGTGGTAGGGGTTTACAAGGCTGGCCCTGGAACAAATTTCGGACAGTGTTACTACAGCTTTAGCCCTACACTGGGCTATGTACAAGTTTGTGAGAACTTTTTACAATATGAGCAAAAATTTTTGTTTTTTTGTTACAACAACATTCTTGGTGTCACGCGGATTCCACGAGGCGAACGGGCGGTCTTGTCTTCCTCGTCGATCGCCTCAGCCCCGGTGGTGGTGCAGGTGCTTGCTCGGGCGTTGTCGTCTCCGGGAGCGTTTCGGTGTTTGTTCCTGTTTTACTCCTGGGCGGGCACGGGAGGAGGACCGATCCCCCCGGGAAGGGGGCGGTCGCGGGATGCGCCAGTGGCAGGGAGGGGATGATCGGTGTCGGGGGTGTGTGTGTGTTGCCAGCGGGCGCCAGGTCCCTCAGGGAGACTGTGTCCTGTCGGCAGTCGGGGTACTGCGGGTTCGTGTGGAGAAGGTGAACCCTCTTGACCAACGGGTCCGATTTGTGCGCCCGCACATGTTTCCGGAGAAAGATGGGTCCTGGGGCCGCCAGCCAGGTCGGCAGCGACGTTCCGGAGGAGGACTTCCTGGGGAAGACAAGGAGGCGCTCATGGGGCGTTTGGTTAGTGGTGGTACACAGCAGCGACCGGATGGAGTGGAGAGCGTCCGGGAGGACCTCCTGCCACCGGGAAACTGGGAGATCTCTGGACCGTAGGGCCAGTAGGACGGTTTTCCAGGCCGTGCCGTTCTCCCTCTCTACTTGCCCGTTCCCCCGGGGGTTGTAGCTGGTCGTCCTGCTCGAGGCTATGCCCTTGCTGAGCAGGAACTGGCGCAGCTCGTAACTCATGAAGGAGGACCCCGTCCGGGTGCGGCGATGACCAGCTAAGTCGCACGTTTCGGCAGCTCCCGTTGGAACGGACTTTTGGGCTCTTAATAGGAGCCCCAACGGCAATTTAAATGGCCAAAAACACTGTGCGGTAAACCAGAAGGGAATCCCCCCGGACACGCATGGATAAGGGAGAGGATAGCGGCCGGATTGCGGAGGATCCTCTGGAGCAGCGGCAAGGAAGGGAAGCTCAAAGCAAGATGGCGTCGGAAGGTGGCCGTTTGTTATGGGGCCCGGACCAACAAGAGTTCCTGCGGCGCTGTGTGGAAGAGCTGAAAAAGGAGTTGAAGAAGGAGCTGTTGGCCACGATATTACAGGCGATTGAAGGGCTAAAGGAGGAGCAGAAGACCCAAGAGCTGGAGCTCCGGGTCGTGAAGGCAAAGGCTGCTGAAAATGAAGACGAAATACAGGGCCTGGTGGTGAGGACAGAGGCGAACGAGGCACAGCACAAAAGGTGTGTGGAAAGGCTGGAAGAACTGGAGAATAATTCGAGGAGGAAGAATTTAAGAGTTCTGGGTCTTCCCGAAGGCGCAGAAGGGGCAGACGTCGGGACATATGTGAGCACGATGCTTCACTCACTCATGGGATCGGAGGCCCCGACGGGCCCTTTGGAGGTGGAGGGAGCTTATCGAGTTTTGGCGCGAAGACCGAAGGCTGGAGAAATACCTCGAGCTATAGTGGTGAGGTTTCTCCGCTACAATGACAGAGAGACGGCCCTCAGATGGGCGAAGAAAACTTGGAGCTGTAGGTGGGAGAACGCGGTGATCCGCGTATACCAGGATTGGAGTGCGGAGGTGGCGAGAAGGAGGGCAAGTTTTAATCGGGCTAAGGTGGTGCTTCACAAAAAGAAGATCCAGTTTGGAATGTTGCAACCGGTGAGATTGTGGGTCACACACCAAGGGAAGCACCACTACTTTGAGACGGCAGAAGAGGCGGGACATTCATTGTGGATGAGAAGCTGGAATAGTCTGGCGAGAGAAAGAACTTTTGGGACAAAGTGGTGGGATGATTATGTGGGGTGAGGAAAAAGGGGGGGGAGATGATTTTTCAATTTGTTAATCTTGCGATCCTGTAACTTTTCTCTCTTCCCCATGTTGGGGGGGGGGGGGGGGAGTGTGAGGAACTGTGGGCGCCGGCCATTAGGGGCGGGGCCGAGTGGGAAACGCGGGCTTTGTTCCCGCGCTATGGTAATTATGGCGGGAACAGGGACGCAGGAAGGAGGGGGCCTCGCACAGTGGGGGCTGAGGACAAGGGGGAAGCCGAGGTCAGCCAGAGTTCGCTGACTTCTGGGAGCAACATGGGGGGTGCAACTACGCTAGAGGGGGATCTAGCGGAGGGGGGGGAGGGGGGTTAACTGTGTTGCTGCTGCTAAGGAGAAGGGGGAGCTGTTATGGGATGGGGTGGTCGAGGCGGGAGGGCGCCGTCGGGGGGATACACGGGTATGTGGGAACCTGGTGAGGAGCTGGGTTAAAAAAGGGGATGGCTAGTCGACAAGGGGGGTGGGTAAAGAGCCCCCCAACCCGGCTGATCACGTGGAACGTGAGAGGGCTGAACGGGCCGATTAAAAGGGCACGGGTACTCGCACACCTAAAGAAATTAAAGGCAGATGTGGTTATGTTGCAGGAGATGCATCTGAAACTGATAGACCAGGTCAGACTACGTAAAGGATGGGTGGGGTAGGTGTTTCATTCGGGTTTAGATGCGAAGAACAGGGGGGTGGCTATTTTAATGGGGAAACGGGTACTGTTTGAGGCAAAGACCATAGTGGCGGATAGTGGGGGTAGATATGTGATGGTGAGTGGCAGATTTCAAGGGGAGGCGGTGGTTCTGGTGAACGCATACGCCCCGAACTGGGATGATGCTAATTTTATGAGGTGTATGTTGGGACGTATCCCGGACCTGGAGGCGGGAAAGTTGGTAATGGGGGAAGACTTCAATACGGTGCTTGATCCAGGGCTGGACCGGTCGAGGTCCAGGACCGGAGGAGGCCGGCAGCGGCCAGGGTGCTCAAGGACTTCATGGAGCAGATGGGAGGGGTAGACCCCTGGAGATTTAGTAGGCCGAGGAGTAAGGAGTTCTCATTTTTCTCCCATGTTCACAAAGTATACTCACGGATAGACTTTTTTGTCTTGGGAAGGGCACTGATTCCGAAGGTGACAGGGACGGAATATACGGCCATAGCTATTTCAGACCACGCTCCACATTGGGTAGACATAGAACATAGAACATAGAACAATACAGCGCAGTACAGGCCCTTCGGCCCACGATGTTGCACCGAAACAAAAGCCATCTAACCTACACTATGCCATTATCATCCATATGTTTATCCAATAAACTTTTAAATGCCCTCAATGTTGGCGAGTTCACTACTGTAGCAGGTAGGGCATTCCACGGCCTCACTACTCTTTGCGTAAAGAACCTACCTCTGACCTCTGTCCTATATCTATTACCCCTCAGTTTAAAGTTATGTCCCCTCGTGCCAGCCATATCCATCCGCGGGAGAAGGCTCTCACTGTCCACCCTATCCAACCCCCTGATCATTTTGTATGCCTCTATTAAGTCTCCTCTTAACCTTCTTCTCTCCAACGAAAACAACCTCAAGTCTGTCAGCCTTTCCTCATAAGATTTTCCCTCCATACCAGGCAACATCCTGGTAAATCTCCTCTGCACCCGCTCCAAAGCCTCCACGTCCTTCCTATAATGCGGTGACCAGAACTGTACGCAATACTCCAAATGCGGCCGGACCAGAGTTCTGTACAGCTGCAACATGACCTCCCGACTCCGGAACTCAATCCCTCTACCAATAAAGGCCAACACTCCATAGGCCTTCTTCACAACCCTATCAACCTGGGTGGCAACTTTCAGGGATCTATGTACATGGACACCTAGATCCCTCTGCTCAGCCACACTTTCAAGAACTTTACCATTAGCCAAATATTCCGCATTCCTGTTTGAGCCAAATATTCCGCATTCCAGACCTGGAGGTAGGAGAGGAAAAAGAACAGCACCCACTCTGGAGAATGGATATGGGCTTATTGGCGGATGAGGGGGTATGTCTAAGGGTGAGGGGGTGTATCGAAAGGTACTTGGAGCTTAATGACAACGGAGAGGTTCAGGTGGGAGTGGTCTGGGAGGCGTTGAAGGCGGTGGTTAGAGGGGAACTGATATCCATAAGGGCACATAAAGGGAAGCAAGAGGGTAAAGAAAGGGAGCGATTGCTGAAAGAACTTTTGAGGGTGGACAGGCAATATGCGGAGGCACCGGAGGAGGGACTGTACAGGGAAAGGGAAAGACTACATGTGGAATTTGACCTGCTGACCACGGGTAAGGCAGAGGCACAGTGGAGGAGGGCACAGGGTGTACAGTATGAGTATGGAGAGAAGGCGAGTCGGCTACTGGCCCACCAATTGAGGAAGAGGGGAGCAGCGAGGGAGATAGGTGGGGTGAGAGATGAGGAGGGAGAGATGGAACGGGGAGCGGAGAGAGTGAAGGCATTTTATGAGAGGTTATATAAGGCTCAGCCCTCGGAAGGGAAGAAGGGAATGATGTGTTTCTTGGATCAGCTGGAATTCCCTAAGGTGGAGGAGCAGGAGAGGGCGGGACTGGGAGCACAGATTGAGATGGAGGAGGTGGTAAAAGGGATTGGGAGCATGCAGGCGGGGAAGGCCCCGGGACCGGATGGATTCCCGGTGGAATTTTATCGGAAGTATATGGACTTACTGGCCCCACTTTTGACGAGAACCTTTAATGAGGCTAGGGAAAGGGGGCAGCTGCCCCCGACTATGTCGGAGGCAACGATATCGCTCCTTTTGAAGAAGGAAAAAGACCCGCTGCAGTGTGGGTCCTACAGGCCCATTTCCCTTTTAAATGTAGATGCTAAGCTCCTGGCCAAGGTGATGGCGACGAGGATAGAGGACTGTGTCCCGGGGTGGTCCACGAGGATCAAATTGGGTTCGTTAAGGGGAGACAGCTGAACACAAACATACGGAGGTTGCTAGGGGTAATGATGATGCCCCCACCAGAGGGGGAGGCAGAGATAGTGGTGGCGATGGACGCCGAGAAAGCATTCGACAGAGTGGAGTGGGAATATCTGTGGGAGGTGCTGAGGAGATTTGGTTTTGGAGAAGGGCATATCGGATGGGTACAGCTGCTGTATAGGGCCCGGTGGCGAGCGTGGTCACGAACAGACAGAGGTCTGATTACCTCCGTCTTCATAGAGGGACGAGGCAGGGGTGTCCCCTGTCTCTGTTATTGTTTGCATTGGCGATTGAGCCCCTGGCCATAGCACTGAGGGGCTCCAGGAAGTGGAGGAGAGTACTCAGGGGAGGAGAAGAACACCGGGTATCCTTGTATGCAGATGATTTATTGCTGTATGTTGCGGACCCAGTGGAGGGGATGCCTGAGATAATGCAGACACTCAGGGAGTTTGGGGAATTTTCGGGGTACAAATTGAATATGGGTAAGAGTGAGTTGTTTGTGGTGCATCCGGGGGAGCAGAGCAGGGGAATAGATGACTTACCGCTGAGGAAGGTAACAAGAGATTTCCGGTACTTAGGGATTCAGATAGCCAGGAGTTGGGGAACCTTCCATAGGCTTAATTTAACAAGATTGGTGGAACAGATGGAGGAAGATTTTAAGAGATGGGACATGGTGCCCCTGTCACTGGTGGGTAGGGTGCAGGCGGTCAAAATGGTAGTCCTCCCGAGATTCCTCTTTGTGTTTCAGTGCCTTCCGGTGATGGTCACGAAGGCTTTTTTCAAGAGAATTGAGAAAAGTGCCATGAGTTTTGTGTGGGCCGGGAAGACACCGAGAGTGAGGAGGGGGTTCTTGCAGCGTTGCAGGGATAGGGGGGGGCTGGCACTACCGAGCCTAAGTGAATACTACTGGGCCGCCAATATCTCAAAGGTGTGTAAGTGGATGGGAGAAGGGGAGGGAGCGGCGTGGAAGAGATTGGAGATGGCGTCCTGCAAGGGAACCAGCCTACAAGCAATGGTGACGGCGCCGTTGCCGTTCTCCCCGAAGAAATACACCACAAGCCCAGTGGTGGTGGCAACACTAAAAATTTGGGGGCAGTGGAGACGACATAGGGGAAGGGCGGGAGCCTCGGTGCGGCCCCCGATAAGAAATAACCATAGGTTTGTCCCGGGGAGAATGGATGGGGGATTTGGAGCATGGCAGAGAGCTGGGGTTGTGCAACTGAGAGATCTGTTCGTAGATGGGACGTTTGCGAGTCTGGGAGCGCTGACGGAAAAATATGGGTTGCCCCAAGGGAATGAATTTCGATACATGCAACTGAGGGCTTTTGCGAGGCAGCAGGTGAGGGAATTCCCGCAGCTCCCGATGCAGGAGATTCAAGATAGAGTGATCTCAGGGACATGGGTGGGGGATGGTAGGGTGTCGGATATATATAGGGAAATGAGGGACGAGGGGGAGATCATGGTGGATGAGCTGAAGGGGAAATGGGAAGAAGAGCTGGGGGAAGAGATTGAGGAGGGGCTGTGGGCTGATGCCCTACGTAGGGTAAACTCGTCGTCCTCGTGCGCCAGGCTAAGCCTGATACAATTCAAGGTTTACACAGGGCGCATATGACCGGAGCAAGGCTCAGTAAATTTTTCGGGGTAGAGGATAGGTGTGGGAGATGCTCGAGAAGCCCAGCAAATCACACCCACATGTTTTGGTCATGTCCGGCACTGCAGGGGTTCTGGGTGGGGGTGGCAAAGGTGCTTTCAAAGGTGGTGGGGGTCCGGGTCGAGCCAGGCTGGGGGTTGGCTATATTTGGGGTTGCAGAAGAGCCGGGAGTGCAGGAGGCGAAAGAGGCTGATGTCTTGGCCTTTGCGTCCCTAGTAGCCCGGCGAAGGATATTGCTTATGTGGAAGGAAGCCAAACCCCCGGGCGTGGAGACCTGGATAAATGACATGGCAGGGTTTATAAAACTAGAACGGATAAAGTTCGCACTAAGGGGTTCGGCTCAAGGGTTCACCAGGCGGTGGCAACTGTTCATTGACTACCTCGCAGAACGATAAAGGAAATGGGAAGGTAGCAGCAGCAACCCAGGGGGGAGGGGGGAGGGCGGGGCGGGGGGGGGGGAGGGCCTGGGCGGGTCCTCAGGGATGTTTGTGTATAGATAATTGTACCAGGTTATGTATATTGGATTGCTTGATTTTATTTTTGGAGAGTTATTATTTTTGATATGGCAGTTGCCATTTAGTTTATATATTATTTATTTATTTGTTAAAACGGCCACTGTTATTTATACTGTTTTATTGTTGTAAAAAGGAAAACCTTTGTATTGTTTTGTTTGGCCAAAAAATTTAGAATAAAATATATTTTCAAAAAAAATTTTTTTAAATGAAGGAGGACCCCCTGTCGTTATGGATATATGCGGGGCAACCGAACAGTGTGAATATGGTGCCAAGGGCTTTAATGACTGTGGCCGCTGTCATGTCGGGGCAGGGGATGGCGAAGGGGAAACGAGAGTACTCGTCCACCACGTTCAGGAAGTATGCGTTGCGGTCGGTGCAGGGGAGGGGCCCTTTGAAATCCAAACTGAGGCGTTCAAAGGGGCGGGAAGCCTTGATCAGGTGCGCTCTATCCGGCCTGAAAAAGTGCGGTTTGCACTCTGCGCAGATGTGGCAGTTCCTGGTGACTGTATGGACCTCCTCCACAGAGTAGGGGAGGTTGCGGGACTTTATAAAATGGTAGAATCGAGTGACCCCCCGGGTGGCAGAGGTCCTCGTGGAGGGCTTGGAGGCGGTCTATTTGTGTGTTGGCACATGTGCTGCGGGATAGGGCATCGGACGGCTCGTTCAGCTTTCCGGGACGATACAAGATCTCATAGTTGAAGGTGGAGAGCTCGATCCTCCACCTTAAGATCTTGTCATTCTTAATTTTGCCCCGCTGTGCATTATCGAACATGAAGGCTACCGACCGTTGGTCGGTGAGGAGGGTGAACCTCCTGCCGGCCAGGTAATGCCTCCAATGTCGCACAGCTTCCACTATGGCTTGGGCTTCCTTTTCCACTGAGGAGTGGCGGATTTCTGAGGCGTGGAGGTTCCGGGAGAAAAAGGCCACGGGTCTGCCCACTTGGTTAAGGGTGGCCGCCAGAGCTACGTCGGATGCGTCGCTCTCGACCTGGAAGGGGAGGGACTCGTCGATGGGGCGCTTCGTGGCCTTTGCGATATCCGCTTTGATGCGGCTGAAGGCCTGGCAAGCCTCTGTCGACAGGGGGAAGGTAGTGGACTGTATTAGCGGGCGGGCCTTGTCTGTGTACTGGGGGACCCATTGGGCGTAATATGAAAAGAAACCCAGGCAACGTTTCAGGGCTTTGGAGCAGTGGGGGAGGGGGAATTCTATAAGGGCGCATGCGTTCGGGGTCGGGGCCTATTATTCCATTGCGCACTACGTATCCCAGGATGGCCAAACGGTTTGTGCTAAAAACGCATTTTTCCTCATTATATGTGAGGTTCAGGGCGTTAGCGGTCTGGAGGAACTTTTGGAGGTTGCCGTCGTGGTCTTGCTGATCGTGTTTGGTTACGTTGGTTGGTTACCGCAGATGGTTACGTTGTCGAGATACGGGAACGTGGCCTGCAACCCGTGCTGGTCAACCATTCGGTCCATCTCCCGTTGGAAGACCGAGACCCCGTTCGTGACGCCAAATGGGACCCTTAGGAAGTGGTATAGACGCCCGTCTGCCTCGAAGGCGGTGTACTTGCGGTCACCTGGGCGGATGGGGAGCTGGTGGTAGGCGGACTTGAGGTCCACGGTGGAGAAGACCTTATACTGGGCAATCTGATTGACCATGTCGGATATGCGGGGGAGAGGGTATGCATATAGCTGTGTTTACCTGTTGATGGTCTGACTATAGTCTACGACCATCCTTTGCTTCTCCCCGGTCTTTACTACTACCACCTGGGCTCTCCAGGGACTATTGCTGGCCTGGATTATGCCTTCCTTCAGCAACCGCTGGACTTCAGACCGAATAAATATCCGGTCCTGGGCGCTGTACCGTCTGCTCCTAGTGGCGACGGGTTTGCAATCCGGGGTGAGTTTTGCAAACAAGGACGGTGGTTCAACCTTGAGAGTTGCGAGGCCGCAGATAATGAGTGGGGGTATTGGGCCGCCGAATTGGAATGTTAGGCTCTGCACGTTACACTGGAAATCAGATCCCAGTAATGTGGGCGCGCAGAGTTGGGGAAGGACGTAGAGCCTGTAGTTCTTAAACTCCCTCCCTTGCACCGTTAGGTTTGCGATGCAGAACCCTTTGATCTCTACGGAATGGGATCCTGCAGCTAGGGAAATCTTTTGCGTGCTTGGATGGATGGTCAGAAAACAGCGTCTTACCGTGTCTGGGTGAATAAAACTTTCAGTGCTCCCGGAGTCGATCAGGCATGGCGTCTCGTATCCATTGACCAGCACCGTTGTTGTCATCGTCTGGAGCGTCCGGGGCTGCGATTGATCCAGTGTCACCGAAGCCAGTCGTGGTAGTAGTGTCGCGGCGTCTTCTTCGGACCCCGTGGAGCCGTCGATGCTGGGGTCCTTTGTTGTCAACCAAGATGGTGGTGTCCATGAATCGCACGCGGCCGGGGGTGGACAAAATGGCCGCCCCATGGATCGCACGTGGTCGGGGGTGTACAAAATGGCCGCCCCCATGAATCGCACGTGGCTGGGGGGTCACAAGATGGCGGCGCCCATCCTCCCCTCATGGTGCCCGGGACCCAAAATGGCGGCGCCCGCGGATCGCACATGGGGCGCTGGGGGGGGTTGGGGAGTGTTTGCGATGTGCTGGGCTTGTTCTTCTCCGGGGATTGCGGCGACCCCCCGGGACCGTCACACTGCCGCGTAATGGCCCTTCTTGCCGCAGCTTTTACAAATAGCTGCGCGGGCCGGGCAGCGCTGCCGGGGGTGTTTCGCTTGCCCGCAGAAATAGCAGCGGGCCCTCCCGGGATGGTCTGGCACTTTAACCGCGCAAGCTTGCGAGGGGGGGGGGGAGTTTGTCGCGACGGGGGTCCACGGAGCCCAAGGGGCTGCCGCGCGGTCGGGGCCGTAGGCGCGGGCGTTTTGTGAGGCCACATCAAGGGAGGCTGCAAGGGCCCGTGCCTCTGAGAGTCCTAGCGATTCTCTTTCTAAAAGTCTTTGGCGAATTTGGGGAGAGTTCATACCTGCCACAAATGCATCACGAATTAGCATGTCCGTGTGTTCGATCGCGTTCACCGGCGGGCAGCTGCAGCCCCGTCCCAAAATTAGCAGCGCGGCGTAGAATTCCTCTAGCGATTCTCCGGGACTTTGCCGTCTCGTCGCGAGTTGGTGTTGTGCGTAGACCTGGTTAACGGGCCGAACGTAGATGCCCGTCAGCAATGCGAGCGCCGTCGGGAAATCCGCTGTGTCTTCTATGAGAGGGTAAATTTCCGGGCTTACCCTCGAATGCAGGACCTGCATTTTCTGGTCTTCTGTGATCTGGCCAGGGGCCGTTCAGAGGTAGCCTTCAAAGCATGCTTACCAGTGTTTGAATACTGCTGCCGAGTTCGCTGCATGGGGGCTGATCCGCAGGCATTCCGGGGCGATCCGGAGCTCCATAGTCTTTTAAGCTCGCTTAATAAATTGTAGCGCACAATGACTTACGAGAGACGAGAAGTGATGAAGTCGATCCAGGCTTTATTAAGCGATGCTTGTCCCCAGCAGCTCAGCAACAGAATGAAGCTGCGGGGAGAAGCTTGGGTTCTTATACTCCGCCTTCAGGGCGGAGACAGAAGTCGGCAGATCCAACCAGGACCCGGGATCTGTCAGCCAATAGCATCTCGGCTTCACAGGTCCCACATGACCCCTAATACATACTACCACAGGGACCTTGCCCCCGACAATGTCTAGGGCGCTGATTTCTTTGATCCTGAAGCGGGACAAGGATCCACTGCAATGTGGGTCGTATAGACCGATCTCGCTCCTCAATGTTGATGCTAAGTTGCTGGCAAAGGTGCTGGCCACGAGAATTGAGGACTGTGTCCTGGGGGTGATTCATGAGGACCAGACGGG
This sequence comes from Scyliorhinus torazame, assembly GCF_047496885.1. Lineage (NCBI taxonomy): Eukaryota > Metazoa > Chordata > Chondrichthyes > Carcharhiniformes > Scyliorhinidae > Scyliorhinus > Scyliorhinus torazame. Next base: position 76,099,013 of record NC_092727.1, on the reverse strand, counting down.
ATTTGTGAAGGATAGGCAATTAAATACAAATGTGCGTAGGCTCCTCAATGTGATTATGATGCCCCTGGTGGAGGGGGAAACGGAGGTAGTGGCAGCTATGGACGCGGAGAAGGCCTTTGACTGGGTGGAGTGGGAGTATCTTTGGGAAGTGTTGCGGAGGTTTGGGTTTGGGGAGGGGTTCATCAGCTGGGTCAGGCTGCTATATAGAGCCCCGGTGGTGAGTGTGGCTACGAATCGGCGGAGGTCGGAGTACTTTCGGCTATACCGGGGGACGAGGCAGGGGTGCCCCCTGTTCCCCTTGTTGTTTGCACTGGCAATTGAGCCTCTGGCCATGGCACTAAGGGAGTCCAGGAAATGGAGGGGACTGGTCCGGGAGGGAGAGGAACACCGGGTGTCATTGTATGCTGACGACCTGTTACTGTATGTGGCAGATCCAGTGGAGGGGATGGCGGAGGTCATTCGGATCCTAAGGGAGTTTGGGGACTTTTTGGGGTACAAACTCAACGTAGGGAAGAGTGAGCTCTTTGTGGTGCATTCAGGGGACCAGGGAAGAGGGATAGACGAGCTACCGCTGAAGATGGCGGAAAGGAGCTTTCGGTACCTAGGGATCCAAGTAGCTAGGAGTTGGGGGGCCCTGCACAAGCTCAATTTGACGCGGTTGGTGGAGCAGGTGGAGGAGGATTTTAAAAGATGGGATATGCTGCCACTCTCACTAGCGGGTAGGGTGCAGTCGGTCAACATGACGGTCCTCCCGAGGTGTCTCTTTGTGTTCCAGTGCCTTCCCCTTATGATCCCCAAGGCCTTTTTCAAACGGGTAAGTAGGAGCGTCATGGGTTTTGTGTGGGCGAATAAGACCCCGAGGGTGAAGAGTGTTTCTGGAGCGTAGCAGGGACAGGGGGGGGGGGGGGCTGGCGCTGCCGAATGTGTGCGGCTATTATTGGGCAGCCAATGTGGTGATGATCCGTAAGTGGGTAATGGAGGAAGAGGGGGCGGCGTGGAAGAGGTTAGAGATGGCGTCCTGTGTGGGCAAGAGCCTGAGGGCGTTGGCGACGGCACCGCTGCCGCTCTCGCCGACAAGGTACACCACGAGTCTGGTGGTGGCGGCGACGTTGAAGATCTGGGGGCAGTGGAGGTGACACAGGGGCGAAGTGGGAGCCTCGGTTTGGTCCCCGATTCGGGAGAATCATCGGTTCGTCCCGGGAAGGATGGATGGGGAGTTTCGGAGCTGGCATCGGGCAGGGATTAGAAGAATGGGGGACCTGTTCATCGATGGGACGTTTGCGAGCCTAGGGGTGCTGGAGGAGAAGTTTGGGTTACCCCCGGGAAACGCTTTCAGGAACATGCAGCTGAGCTGGGGGTTGGCATTATTTGGGGTAACGGACGAGCCGGGAGTGCAGGAGGCGAAAGAGGCCGGTATTCTGGCCTTTGCGTCCCTGGTAGCCCGGCGGAGGATTTTGCTATTATGGAAAGATGCGAAGCCCCCTAGTGTGGAAGCTTGGATCAGTGACATGGCAGGATTCATCAAGCTGGAGAGGATAAAGTTTGCCTTGCGAGGGTCTGTGCGGGGGTTCCTCAGGCGGTGGCAACCGTTCCTAGACTATCTCGCGGAGCGTTAGGAGGAGGTCAGCAGCAGCAGCCCAGGGGCGGGGGGGGGGGGAGGGTAGGCTTTAGGCGGGCTTTTGGGTGGGAGGGGAGGGCTTCCCTATTGGTGCTTTTAAATGTCATATGGGGGGTTATTGTATATGGGGGAAATCCAATGTATAATTTTTGATTGTTGTGTTCTTGTTTCTTTCTCTTTGCTGCGGGGGGGGGGGGGGGGGGGCGCGGTTCTGTTGAAAATCTGTTGAAAAATTTGAATAAATATATTTTAAAAATAAAAAAAAATGAACCCCAAGATCTCTCTGTTCCTCCACATTCCTCAGAACCCTGCTGTTGACCCTGTAATCCGCATTCAAATTTTTTTCTACCAAAATGAATCACCTCGCACTTATCAGGGTTAAACTCCATCTGCCATTTTTCGGCCCAGCTCTGCATCCTATCAATGTCTCTTTGCAGCCGACAACAGCCCTCCACCTCATCCACCAATCTTGGTGTTATCAGCAAACTTACTGACCCATCCTTCAGCCCCTTCCTCCAAGTCATTGAAAATTTTCCATCCACCACCACAATTTGTCTTCTCTGTGATAGCCAGTTACTTATCCAATTGGCCAAATTTCCCTCTATCCCACACCTCCTTACTTTCTTCATGAGCCGACCATGGGGAACCTTATCAAATGCCTTACTAAAATCCATGTATACGACATCAACTGCTCTACCTTCATCTACACACTTAGTTACCTCCTCAAAGAATTCAATCAAAGTTGTGAGGCAAGATACCCTTCACGAATCCATGTTGACTATCCCGGATTAAGTGGCATCTTTCCAAATGGTCATAATCCTTCAGGACCTTTTCCATTAACTTACCGACCACCAAAGTAAGACTAACTGGCCTATAATTACCAGGGTCATTCCTATTCCCTTTCTTGAACAGAGGAACAACATTCGCCACTCTCCAGTCCTCTGGCACTATCCCCGTGGACAGTGAGGACCCAAAGATCAAGGCCAAAGGCTCTGCAATCTCATCCCTTGCCTCCCAAAGAATCCTTGGGTATATCCCATCTGGTCCAGGGGACTTGTCGACCCTCAGGTTTTTCAAAATTGCTAATACATCCTTCCTCAGAACATCTACCTCCTCCAGCCTACCCGCCTGTATCACATTCTCATCCTCAAAATCATGGCCCCTCTCATTGGTGAACACTGAAGAAAAGTATTCATAGCCTCTCGTATTTCTTCTGCCTCCATGCACAAGTTCCCACTACTGTCCTTGACTGGCCCTACCCTCACCCTGGTCATTCTTTTATTTCTCACATAAGAGTAAAACGCCTTGGGGTTTTCCTTGATCCGACCCGCCAAGGACTTCTCATTCCCCCTCCTAGCTCTCCTAAGCCCTTTTGTTTAGCTCATTCCTTGCTACCTCAAGCGACCCAACTGAACCTTGTTTTCTCATCCTTACATACTCTTCCATTTTCCTCTTGACAAGACATTCAACCTCTTTTGTGAACCATGGTTCCCTCACACGGCCATTTCCTCCCTGCCTGACAGGGACATACCTATCAAGGACACGCAGTATTTGTTCCTTGAACAAGCTCCACTTTTCATTTGTGCCTTTCCCTGACAGTTTCTGTTCCCATCTTATGCTTCCTAATTCTTGCCTAATCACATCATAATTACCCCTTCCCCAATTATAAACCTTGCCCTGCCGTATGGCCCTATGCTTCTCCATTGCAATAGTGAAAGACACCGAATTGTGGTCACTATCTCCAAAGTGCTCTCCCACAAACAAATCTAACACTTTGCCCGGTTCGTTACCCAGTACCAAATCCAATGTGCCCCTCCCCCCCACTCTTGTCGGCCTATCCACATATTGTGTCAGGAAACCCTCCTGCACACACTGTACAAAAACTGCCCCATCCGAACTGTTCGACCTATAGAGGTTCCAATCAATATTTGGAAAGTTAAAGTCACCCATGACAACTACCCTGAGACCTCCACACCTATCCATAATCTGTTTTGCAATTTCTTCCTCTACACCTCTATTACTATTTGGGGCCTATAGAAAACTCCTAACAATGTGACCGCTCCTTTCCTATTTCTAACTTCGGCCCATATTACCACAGTAGGCAGATCCCCTTCGAACTGCCTTTCTGCAGCCGTTAAACTATCCTTGATTAACAATGCTACTCCTCCACCTCTTTTACCACCTTCCCTACTCTTACTGAAACAACTATATCCTGGAACTTCCAACAACCATTCCTGTCCCTGTTCTAACCATGTCTCCGTAATGGCCACAACATCGTAGTCCCAAGTACCAATCCACACTCCAAGCTCAACTACCTTATTCCGGATGCTCCTTTCATTGAAGTAGACACACTTCAACCCACCTTTCTGTCTGCCGGTACACTCCTGCGACCTTGATACCCTCCTCAGTACCTCACGACTCTCAACACTGGCTTCTGGACTACAGCTCATTTTCCCAGCCCTCTGACAAATTAGTTTAAACCCCCCCCCCCCCCCCCCCCCCCCCGAAGAGCCGTAGCAAATTTCCCTCCCAGGATATTGGTGCCCCTCTGGATCAGGTGCAAACCGTCCTGTCTGTACAGGTCCCACCTTCCCCAGAATGTGCTCCAATTATCCACGTACCTGTGACCCTCCCTCCTACACCATCCCTGCAGCCACGTGTTTATCTGCACTCTCTCCCTGTTCCTCACCTCACCAGCACGTGGCACCGGCAACAAACCAGAGATGACAACATGGTTTGTCCTGGCTCTCAGCTTCCACCCTAGCTCCCGAAATTCCTGTTTTAAATCCCCGTCCCTTCTCTTACCTATGTCGTTGGTACCGATGTGTACCACGACTTGTGACTGTTCCCCCTCCCACTTAAGGATTCTGAAAACACGGCCCGAGACCTCACAGACCTTGGCACCCGGGAGGCACCATCCGTGAGTCTCTTTCGCTGTCACAGAACCGTCTATCTGGCCCTCTAACTATCAAGTCCCCAATAACTATTGCTCTCCTGCTCTCCCTCCTTCCCTTCTGAGCCACAGGGACGGACTCAGTGCTGGAGATCCGTTCACCGTGGCTTACCCCTGGTAGGTCGTCCCCCTCAACAGTAAGTAAAACAGTATACTTGTTACTGAGGGGAACGACCACAGCGGATCCCTGCACTGACTGCTTCCTCCCAGCCCCTCTCACCGTCACCCATCTATCTTGATTCTTCGGAGTAACTACATCCCTGAAGCTACTGTCTATGACCACCTCTGCCTCCAGAATGATCCGAAGTTCATCCAGCTCCAGTTCCCTAACACGGTTTCTGACAGGCTGGAGATGGGTGCACTTCCCACAGGTGAAATCAGCAGGGACACTGACGGCGTCCCTCACCTCAAACACTCTGCAGGAGGAACATTGCACTGCCTTCCCTGCCATCCCCTCTAGGTAAAAAAAAGAAAAAGAAAGAAAGATCTTACCTGTTATTCACTCTACCCCTTAGGTTAAAGGTGTATTGTCTAGGGTTTAGGAACTGCCCAACTTAAATACAGGTAAAAATAAAACACTTAACCAGCAACCACTGCGCCCCACACAAGAACAGCAATCAGCTGTTATGGGCCTGCGCAAACAATTTAAATCTTTACTACATACCCAGCAGTCACTCTGTCCTCACTCCGACTGGATTCAGCTGGAAACTCCCAACAGTACGTTTTTTAAACATTTACTCCCCTTCTCAGCAAGCACTCACTCAGCAACCACTGCGCCCTGCACGATAACACCTCAGTTGACAACAGCTCCTCCACAAACCACCTTCAAGATACGGTGACCGCAATGCACTGATGCAAATTTTCCCTGCAACAGCCAATCAGCAGCTCCGCTCTACTGCCCTCTGTTGGATGCTTGCCTTCACTTGAACATGGAAGGTGTCTTGCTCAGCTACACGTTCTGGATATAGTGACCACAATGCACTGATGCAAATATTCCCCGCAACAGCCAATCAACAGCACGACTCTACTGCCTGCCCTCAAAAACACAGCAAACACTTTTTGTACTCACGACTGTTTCACTGTGATGCTGACTGCGAAGTCAATGAGGACAGGAATCCGACTTTGGTGTTTATGAAACTTGGCTGTGCTCGCTCCTGTCTGGTCTGAGCTCTTTTTAGTTTCACCTTCTCCCAATTTCACCTAACTCCCTGTGTTCACCCAACTCCAAAAGCACTCTCACTCAGCCAAAGCAAGCACTAACAGTGCAGATAAGTAGACACTGATTAGCGTCTCTTTATATAGGCCCCATATTACAATGCTCTGAAAACTGGATTAAACCAGTTGCATAATTAAGCAGCTAGAGCTACTGTCTACTAACCAATTCTCAATCCATGTCACTCTATGTGCTTTAAGTTTATGTGGGACTTTATCAAAAGCTTTGAAAATCCAAGTGCACCACATCCACTGGTTATTTATTCTACTAGCTGCATCCTCAATAAACTCCAGTACATTTGTCAAACATGATTTTCCTTTCATAAATCCACGTTGAATTTGTCTAATCCCTTTGCTATTTTCTAAGTGTCCTATCATGTTGAAGGATGGGATGCTCACTGAATGAGCTGCTTTGTCCTAGATGGTGTTGAGCTTCTTGAGTGTCATTGGAGCTGCATTCATCCAAGCAAGTGGTGAGTATTTCATCACACTTCAACTTGTGCCTTGTAGATAGTAGATAGGCTTTGGGGAGACCGGAGGTGGGTTACTTGCTGCAAGATTCCCAGCCTCTGACCTACTCTTGTAGCCACAGTATTTATATGGCTAATCCAGTTCGCTTTCTGGTCAATGGAAACCCCCAGGATGTTAATAGTGGGGATTCATAGATTATCATAGATTATCATAGAATTTACAGTGCAGAAGGAGGCCATTCGGCCCATCGAGTCTGCACCGGCTCTTGGAAAGAGCACCTACCCAAGGTCAACACCTCCACCCTATCCCCATAACCCAGTAACCCCACCCAACACTAAGGGAAATTTATCATGGTCAATCCACCTAACCTGCACATCTTTGGACTGTGGGAGGAAACCGGAGCACCCGGAAGAACCCACGCACACACGGGGAGGATGTGCAGACTCTGCACAGGCAGTGACCCAAGCCGGAATCGAACCTGGGACCCTGGTGCTGTGAAGCAATTGTGCTATCCACAAATCCATTCAGCGCTGGTAATACCATTGAATGGGAAGGGGAGACGGTTATCACCGGATGACAGAATTGTTACGACTCAGATTTGGCTCATCATGCCTGCACCAGCTCTCATAGATACTGATGTACCATCAATTCACAACAAGATGATGAGAACGAGTGAACATAGGCTCTATTATCCAAGAACTTGCCTGCCTGTGACTGCTGTAACAATGAGCGCCGCCCAGAGGCGGCAGGTCTATATACCGTCCCGGGGGGGGGGGGGGGGGGGGGGGCGGAGCCCACCAGGGTTCCAGTACAATACATGGAAGGGGATCATAGTACCATTCCCTGGCCATAGGCCACAGTACGATACAGACAACTTATATTATGGTGAATACATTCACCACATTCATCCCCTGTTAAAAATGAAGTCCAGCGGGGGTGATGTGGGGTCATCATACGTTCAGTCTGTCTGGAGGCCGGATTGTTCTTTTGGACCTCCTCAGCTCTGCCGGTGCGGCGGGTACGGGCGTTGTAGTTGTTGACTCCGAGAGCGTGTTGTCTGGAGCTTCAGTCTGGCGTGTCGGCGACGGTTGAGGGGTGGGGGTAGGCAGGGGGGTGGTGGATGGTGGCAGTGTAGGCGCGGGACAGTACAGGAGCCCCAGGGGGGCATTAGGGATTCAGGGGGTGGCAGTAGGCAGTGGGGAGGCAGGGCGCGTTGACATGGGAACCAGCAGGCGCCAGGTCCCGGAGGGAGACCGTATCTTGCCGTCCGTCTTCGTGCGCGACGTAGGCATATTGGGGGTTGACGTGCAGCAGTTGGACCCTCTCGACCAGGGGGTCAGTCTTATAGCTCCTCGTATGATTCCGGAGAAGGACAGGTCCCGGAGTTGTCAGCCAGGATGGAAGCGAGACCCCGGAGATGGACTTCCTAGGAAAGACAAACAAACGGTCGTGAGGGGTCTCGTTCGTGGCTGTGCAGAGGAGCGATCTAATGGAGTGGAGGGCATTGAGGAGGATCTCATGCCAGCGGGGAATCTGGAGACGTCTAGACCGAAGGGCAAGAAGAACGGCCTTCCATACCATCACGTTCTCCCTCTCCACCTGCCCGTTTCCCTGCGGGTTGTAGCTTGTAGTCCTGCTCAAGGCGATGCCCTTACTGAGCAGGTACTGACGCAGCTCATCGTTCATGAAAGAGGTGCCCCGGTCACTGTGGACGTATGCAGGGAAACCGAACAGGGTGAAAATGCGGTGCAGTGCCTTCATAACAGTGGCCGAGGTCATGTCGGGACATGGGATAGCGAAGGGGAAGCGGGAATACTCGTCAATGACGGTCAGGAAGTATTTATTGCGGTTGGTGGAAGGGAAGGATCCTTTGAAATCGATACTGAGGCGCTCAAAGGGCCAGGAGGCCTTTACCAGGTGGGCCTTGTCTGGCTGGTAGAAGTGCGGTTTGCATTCTGCGCAGACTTGGCAATCCCTGGTCATGGCCCTGACCTCCTCGGTGGAGTAGGGCAGATTGCGGGCCTTAATAAAGTGGATAGGCCGAGTGACCCCCTAGATGACAGAGGTCATTGTGGATAGCCCGGACGTCAGTCATCTTGCGCGCTGGCGCATGTGAGTTCTCCCAGTGAGCCAGAGTGAGACAGCAAAGAGTGAGTTTGGGAATTTGAATCTAGGTGGGAATTCGAAGCTGGGTGGGGAGGAAGTGCTTTTTATCCCTGGTAAGTGACTGGTAAGTAGTTTTTCTGTTTTCTTTTTCTTTTCATTGGTATATATATTTATTTTTTCTTTGTTGTTTTCTTTTGGGGAAATTGTAGTTGTTGAAGTTAACCAAAGGTTTAAGACATGGCAGGAGATCTCAGACCTGTGTCATGCTCCTCGTGTGCGATGTGGGAGCTCAGGGACACGTCCACTGTCCCTGGCTCCTTCATGTGCAAGAAGTGTGTCCAGTTGCAGCTCCTGTTAGACCGCTTGACTGCTCTGGAGCTGCGGTTGGACTCACTTTGGAGCGTCCGCGATGCTGAGGATGTCGTGGATAGCACGTTTAGCGAGTTGGTCACACCGCAGGTGAAAGGTACTGAGGGAGATAGAAAATGGGTGACCAAAAGACAGAGCAAGAGTAGGAAGGCAGTGCAGGTGTCCCCTGCGGTCATCTCCCTGCAAAACAGATAAACCACTTTGGATACTGTTAACGGAGATGGCTCACCAGGAGAAGGCAGCAGCAGCCAGGTTCATGGCACCGTGGCTGGATCTGCTGCGCAGCTGGGCAGGAAGAAGAATGGCAGGGCTATAGTGATAGGGGACTCAATCATAAGGGGAATAGACTGGCGGTTCTGCGGACGCAATCGAGACTCCAGGATGGTATGTTGCCTCCCTGGTGCAAGGGTCAAGGACGTCTCGGAGCGACTGCAGGACATTCTGGGGGGGGGGTGGGGGTGAACAGCCAGCTGTCGTGGTGCACATAGACACCAACGATATAGGTAAAAAATGGGACGAGGTCCTACAAGCTGAATTCAGGGAGTTAGGAGTTAAACTAAAAAGTAGGACCTCAAAGGTAGTAATCTCAGGATTGCTACCAGTGCCACGAGCTAGTCAGAGTAGGAATGTCAGTATTGATAGGTTGAATGCGTGGCTCGAGAGATGGTGCAAGAGGGAGGGATTCAAATTCCTGGGGCATTAGAACCCGTTCTGGGGAGGTGGGACCAGTACAAACCGGACGGTCTGCACCTGGGCAGGACTGGAACCGATGTCCGAGGGGGGGTGTTTGCTAGAGCTGTTGGGGAGAGTTTAAACTGATGTGGCAGGGGGATGGGAACCGATGCAGGAAGTTGGAAGGTAGTAAAACAGGGACAGAAACAAAAGGCAGTAAGGGGGAAAGTGTAAGGCAGAGAAGGCATAGTCAAAAATCAAAAAGGGCGACAGTACCAGGTACAGTGACTGAGGGGAGCTCAGTGAATAGGACCAGGAATACTAAAAGGAATAAAACGGGAAGTAAAATCATGAATGGTAAGCGACGCGACAGGTTGTTACATGAAGATATGGGTTCAACGACAAGGAAAATTAGGAGAAAAGTTAAGAGGAAATATAACTTGAGAGGTTACTGATCGAGGTGTTAAGATTCAGAACAGAGGTAAAAAAAACAACATTAGTGTACTTTACCTGAATGCTCGTAGTATTCGGAATAAGGTAAATGAGTTGATGGCGCAAATCATCGTGAATGACTATGATTTAGTGGCTATTACTGAAACATGGTGAAAGGATGTCCACGACTGGGAGTTAAATATCCGAGGGTATCAAACTATTCGGAAGGACAGAGTGGATGGTAAGGGAGGTGGTGTAGCTCTGTTAATTAAGGATGACATCCGGGCAATAGTAAGGGATGACATCGGTGCTCTGGAGGATGAGGTTGAATCCATTTGGGTGGAAATCAGGAATAGTAAGGCGAAAAAGTCACTGATAGGAGTAGTCTATAGGCCACCAAATAGTAACATTATGGTGGGGCAGGCAATAAACAAAGACATAACTGATGCATGTAGAAATGGTACAGCAGTTATCATGGGGGATTTTAATCTACATGTCGATTGGTTTAACCAGGTCGATCAAGGCAGCCTTGAGGAGGAGTTTATAGAATGTATCCGTGATAGTTTCCTGGAACAGTATGTAATGGAACCTATGAGGGAACAAGCGGTCCTAGATCTGGTCCTGTGTAATGAGACAGGATTGATTCAGGATCTCATAGTTAGGGATCCTCTCGGAAGGAACGATCACAATATGGTGGAATTTAAAATACAGATGGAGGGTGAGAAGGTAAAATCAGACACTAGTGTTTTGTGCTTAAACAAAGGAGATTACAATGGGATGAGAGAAGAACTAGCTAAGGCAGACTGGGAGCAAAGACTTTATGGTGAAACAGTTGAAGAACAGTGGAGAACCTTCCAAGCGATTTTTCACCGTGCTCAGCAAAGGTTATACCAACAAAAAGGAAGGACGGTAGAAGGAGGGAAAATCGATTGTAGATATCAGAGGAAATAAGGGAGAGTATCAAATTGAAGGAACAAGCATACAAAGTAGCAAAGATTAGTGGGAGACTAGAGAACTGGGAAATCTTTAGGGGGCAACAGAAAGCTACTAAAAAAGGTATAAAGAAGAGTAAGATAGATTATGAGAGTAAACTTGCTCAGAATATAAAAACAGATAGTCAAAGTTTCTACAAATATATGAAACAAAAAAGAGTGGTAAGGTAAATATTGGTCCTTTAGCGGATGAGAAGGGAGATTTAATATTGGGAGATGAGGAAATGGCTGAGGAACTGAACAGATATTTTGGGTCGGTCTTCACAGTGGAAGACACAAATAACATGCCAGTGACTGATGGAAATGAGGCTATGACAGGTGAGGACCTTGAGAGGATTGTTATCACTAAGGAGGTAGTGATGGGCAAGCTAATGGGGCTAAAGGTAGACAAGTCTCCTGGCCCTGATGGAATGCATCCCAGAGTGCTAAAAGAGATGGCTAGGGAAATTGCAAATGCACTAGTGATAGTTGACCAAAATTCACTAGACTCTGGGGTGGTCCTGGCAGATTGGAAATTAGCAAACATGACACCACTGCTTAAAAAAGGAGGTAGGCAGAAAGCGGTTAATTATCGGCCAGTGAGCTTAACTTCGGTAGTAGGGAAGATGCTGGAATCTATAATCAAGGAAGAAATAGCGAGGCATCTGGATGGAAATTGTCCCATTGGGCAGATGCAGCATGGGTTCATAAAGGGCAGGTCGTGCCTAACTAATTTAGTGGAGTTTTTTGAGGACATTACCAGTGCGGTAGATAACAGGGAGCCAATGGATGTGGGATATCTGGATTTCCAGAAAGCCTTTGACAAGGTGCCACACAAAAGGTTGCTGCATAAGATAAAGATGCATGGCATTAAGGGGAAAGAAGTAGCATGGATAGAGGATTGGTTAATTAATAGAAAGCAAAGAGTGGGGATTAATGGGTGTTTCTCTGGTTGACAATCAGTAGCTAGTGGTGTCCCTCAGGGATCAGTGTTGGGCCCACAATTGACATAGATTATTTGGAGTTGGGGACCAAGGGCAATGTGTCCAAGTTTGCAGATGACACTAAGATGAGTGGTAAAGCAAAAAGTGCAGAGGATACTGGAAGTCTGCAGAGGGATTTGGATAGGCTAAGTGAATGGGCTAGGGTCTGGCAGATGGAATACAATGTTGACAAATGTGAGGTTGTCCATTTTGGTAGGAATAACAGCAAAAGGGATTATTATTTAAATGATAAAATATTAAAACATGCTGCTGTGCAGAGAGACCTGGGTGTGCTAGTGCATGAGTCGCAAAAAGTTGGTTTACAGGTGCAACAGGTGATTAAGAAGGCAAATGGAATGTTGTCCTTCATTGCTAGAGGGATGGAGTTTAAGACGAGGGAGGTTATGCTGCAATTGTATAAGGTGTTAGTGAGGCCTCACCTGGAATATTGTGTTCAGTTATGGTCTCCTGACTTGAAAAAGGATGCACTGGCACTGGAGGGCGTGCAGAGGAGATTCACTAGGTTAATCCCAGAGCTGAAGGGGTTGGATTACGAGGAGAGGTTGGGTAGACTGGGACTGTACTCGTTGGAATTTAGAAGGATCTTACAGAAACATATAAAATTATGAAGGGAATAGATAGGATAGATGCGGGCAGGTTGTTTCCACTGGCGGGTGAAAGCAGAACTAGGGGGCACAGCCTCAAAATAAGGGGAAGTAGATTTAGGACTGAGTTTAGGAGGAACTTCTTCACCCAAAGGGTTGTGAAACTATGGAATTCCTTGCCCAGTGAAGCAGTAGAGGCTCCTTCATTAAATTTTTTTAAGGTAAAGATAGATAGTTTTTTGAAGAATAAAGGGATTAAGGGTTATGGTGTTCGGGCAGGAAAGTGGAGCTGAGTCCACAAAAGATCAGCCATGATCTCATTAAATGGTGGAGCAGGCTCGAGGGGCCAGGTGGCCTACTCCTGCTCCTAGTTCTTATGTTCTTATGTGCCGTGGGATAGGGCATCTGAGGGCTCGTTGAGCTCCCCAGGACGAAACTTGATATCGTAAGTGTCGGTGGAGAGTTCGTCATTTTTAATTTTGCCCCGTTGTGCGTTGTGGAACATAAAGGCTACCGACCGTTGGTCGGTGACGAGGGTGAACCTCCTACCAGGTAGGTAATGCCTCCAATGCCACACAGATTCCACAATGGCTTGCGCTTCCTTCTCGACAGAGGAGTGTCGAATCTCGGAGGCGTGGAGGGTACTAGAAAAGAAGGCTACTGGCCTGCCCGCCTGGTTGAGGGTCGCGGCCAGGGTGACGTCTGACCCATCGCTCTCAACCTGGAAGGGGACGGACTCGTCCACCGCGTGCCTTGGTGATATCGGCCTTGATGCGGCTGAAGGTCGAGCGGGTGTCAGCCGTCAGGGGGAATATAGTGGCTTTGATAAGTGGGCGGGCTTTGTCCACATAGTTGGGGACCCACTGGGCGTAATAGGAGACTAACCCAAGTCAGCGTTTGAGGGCCTCGAGGCTGTGGGGAAGGGGAAGTTCCATGAGGGGGCGCATGCTTTCGGGGTCGGGCCCTAGGACCCCGTTTTCCACGACATAGCCGAGGATGGCTAGCCGGGTTGTGCGGAAAACGCACTTTCCTTGTTATATGTGAGGTTGAGGGATTGGGTGGTCTGGAGGAACCTCTGAAGGATGGTGTCGTGGTCCTGCTGATCATGGCCGCAGATGGTAACATTGTCCAAGTACAGCTATGTAGCCCGTAGCCCGTACTGGTCCACCATTCGGTCCATCATTCTCTGGAAGACCGAGACCCCATTAGTGATGCCGAAAGGGACCCTGAGGAAGTGGAAGAGTTGGCCGGCTGCTTCAAATGTAGTGGCGATCTTCCGGGTGGATCGGGAGCTGGTGGTAGGCAGACTTCCGATCTACCGTGGAGAACACCCTGTTCTGTGCGATCTGGTTGACCATCTCCGCTATGCAGGGGAGGGGGTACGCATCAAGTTGCATGAATCGGTTTATGGTCTGGCTGTAGTCCACAACCATCCGATTCTTTTCCCCGGTCCTGACAACCACCACTTGTGCTCTCCAGGGGCTGTTGCTGGCCTCGATAACCCCCTCCCTCAAGAGTCGCTGGATCTCCGACTTGATAAAAATCATGTTTTGTACCGTATGCTCCTGGTGGCATCGGGCTTACAGTCGGAGGTGAGGTTCGCAAAGAGCGAAGGGGGGGGTGACCTTAAGGGTCGCAAGGCTACATACAGGAGGGGGTGGGGGTCCACCGAACTTTAGGGTCAGGCTTCAGTGACTGCATTGGAAGTCGAGTCCAAGCAGTAGGGGGGCGCAGAGGTGAGGGAAGACATACAGTTTAAAATGGGCGTACTCAGCGCCCTTTATCGCGAGGTTCGCGACACAGTGCCCCCGGATCTGCACCAAAATGGGATCCGGAGGCAAGGGAGATTGTCTGGGATGCTGGGTAGTGTCATGATATTCAAACACACATCACAACACACACATCATGATAGACAGACCAACAGACCAATTAGCACACATAACACGACAGCCAATCACAGACAAGAGCAGACACAGTATACGACAAGAAACACGACACCTCCTGGCCAGTCCATCTGGAGACAGGACAAGGCCAGGACCTCATTAACAAGACACTCACACAGTCACCACGTGCTGAGTACCAAGTCAGATGTGTAAATAAAGAGTTGGAATAAAACTGCATTGTACCAATCGCAACCGTGTTGGTTCGTCTGTACCTCAGAGCACTCAACACCACAGGTAGATGTGGAAGGAGCAGCGCCTTACCGTGTCGGGATGGACGAAGCTCTCTGTGCTCCCGGAGTTGAAAAGACAGGGGGTCTCGTGCCCATTGACCCGGACGGCCATCATCAAATTCTTCAGATGTTTTGGCCGTGACTGGTCAAGGGTGACTGCCCCGAGCTGCGGGTAGTCTACGTGGTCGGAGGTATCGGGGTCACAAGATGGTGGTCCCCACGAGTCGCACGTGTCGGGCTGAGTTGAAGATGGCGACCAAGATGGCCGCCCTATCCGTCTCACATGTCGGTTGGTGTTGATGGCGGCCAATATGGCCGCCCCCATGGGTCGCACGTGTCGGGCTGAGTTAAAGATGGTGCCCCCCATGAGCTGCACGAGGCGGATGACGCGTCTGAAGGGGACGGTACCGGCAGGCACGCAGCCACATTGTGGGGTCTGTGGGCCTGTGAGTCCGTGGATCGGGCCTGGTAAGCTTTTGATTTTGGGGCTTTGTATCAGGCCAGACAGACTCTGGCAAAATGTCCCTTTTTGCCGCAGTCGCTGCATGTCGCGGTGCGGGCTGGGCAGCGCTGTCGGAGGTGTTGGCCCTGACCGCAGAAGTAGTAAGACGGTCCCCCGGACTGAACGGGCAGCCGCGCGGCACAGGCCTGGGACGTAGTCGTGTCTGGTGAAGGCCGCGTCTGTGGTGCCCACGAGGGGTTCGCTGGGTCTGCCAGGAACGCATTGAGGCTCTGGTAGGCCACCTCTAATGAGGTGGCTACTTTTACCGTGTCCTGTAGATCAGTGGCCCCGTTTTCCAGCAGTCGCTGCCGGACGTAGTTAGACCGGACCCCAGCCACGTAGGTGTCCCGGATCATCAGCTTCATGTGCTCATCGGCCTTCACATCCCTGTAATTGCAGTTGCGGGCGAGTAGTGTCAGGTTCTCTAGATACTCGTCCAGCGATTCCCCGGCGCGTTGACGGCGGGTAGTGAGGAGGTGCCGTGCGAACACTTCGTTCAGGAGCTTCACGAACTGTCTCTTTAGAATCGCGACCGCCGCTTCGTACGTGACTGCGACTTCAATCATACCCGAGATTCGGTGGCTCACCCGGGCGTGGAGGAGGCGCAGCTTGAGGGCGTCAGAGGGAGACATTTTGGAGGAGTCGAGGTCAAAACAGCAGAGCCAGTGGGAGAAGATTTCCTTAGCTTCTGCTGCTCGTGCGTCGAGTTCCAGTTTATCAGGCTTCAGAGCGGCTTCCATAGTGATGTCTTTGGATAATAAATTGATGTACCATCAATTCACTACAAGACGATGAGAATGAGTGAATATAGGCTTTATTATCCAAGAACTTGCCTGCCTGTGACTGCTGTAACAATGAGCGCTGCCCACAGGCGGCAGGTTTATATACCGCCCCGGGGGGGCGGGGGGGGGGGGGGGGGAGCCCACTAGGGTTCCAGTACAATACATGGAAGGTGATCATATTACCATTCCCTGGCCATAGGCCACTGTACTATTCAGACAACTTATATTATGGTGAATACATTCACCACAGATACAAAGAAGATAGGAGCAGGAGGATGCCTTTTGGCCCTTCGAGCCTGCTCCGCCATTTATCACAATTATTGCTGATCATCCAACTCTCCAAAGCAGCATCATGACTTACTGCCATTTCCCCCAACCCTGCACATTGTTTCTATTCAAATAATCATCTAATGCCCTCTTGAGTGCCTCGATTGAACCTCCCTTCAGCTCACTTCCAAGTGCATTCCAGACCCCAACTACTCGCTGCGTGGAAAGGTTTTTTCTCACATCACATTTGCTTCTTTAAATCTATGCCCTCTTTTTCTTGATTCTTTTGGAAGTGGCAACAATTTCTCCTTAGCCACAGGAGATTCCTGCCCTTTTTAGCGGTCACCCATCAGTCTGTCTGCACCTTGGGTGTGGCCATGTCTCTATAACTCCTGTCTATGACGCTTTCCACCACCAGCATGCTCCTAAGTGCCCTGGAACCATTCTTGTAAACCTGTTCTGCATCCTCTCCAATACGTTCACATCCTTCCTATAGTATGGTGCCCACAACTGTACACAATATTCCGACTGAGGTCTAACTAGTGTCTTCTGTAAGTTATATAACTTCCTCACTCTAGAACTCTATGCCACTATTCATAAATCCCAGAACACTTTGTTTTTTAACTGCTCTCTCCGCCTGTCCTGCCATCTGATCTCTGCAATTATATAGCCAGGTCTCTCTGCTCCTGAGCCCATTTAAGAATTTTACCCCTTATTCTATAGTCTCTCCATGTTCTTCCTACCAAAATGCAGCACCTCACACTTCTCTGCATTGAACTTCACCTGCCACCTATCTGCCCTCACCACCAACTTGTCTTTGTTCTCGGGGCTGGTTTAGCACAGGGCTAAATAGCTGGCTTTTAAAGCAGACCAAGGCAGGACAGCAGTGTGGTTCAATTCCTGTACCAGCCTCCCCGGACAGGCGCCGGAATGTGGCTTTTCACAGTAACTTCATTTGAAGCCTACTTGTGACAATAAGCGATTTTCATTTCATTTCATTTTTTCATTTTGAAGTTCTACACTGTCCTCTTCACAATTTACAATATGTCCAAGTTTTCTTTCATTCACAAACTTTGAAATTGTCCCCTGCACACCATGATCTAGATCATTAATATATATCAGGAAAAGCAATCCCTGGCGAACACCATGTCAAACCTTTCTTGAGCCAAAAAATATCCATTGACCATTATTCTCATCTTCCTCTTATTCATCTAATTTTGTATTCATGTTGCTACTCTCCATTTTATTCCATGAGCTATAACTTTTCTTACAAGTCTGTTGTGTGGCACTGTATCAAATGTCTTCTGAAAGTCCATGTAGACCACCTCAACAGCATCGCTCTCATCGACCCTTTGTGCTACCTCCTCAAAAAACTCAGCAAGTTAGTTAAATATCATTTCCCCTTTAAAAATTCCATGCTGGCTCACCCTGACCAACACACATTTTTCCATTTGACTGCTAATTCTATTCCAAATAGTTGTTTCTGGAAGCTTGCCTGCTACTGATGGTAAGTAAACTGACTGACCTGTATTTTCTGGGGTTATCTTTACATCCTTTTTTGAACAAGGGTGTAATATATGCAATTCTCCAGTCCGCGGGCACCTCCTGCCTCAAGAGAAGACTGGAAGAATATGGCCGCCGCCGCCGCAATTTTCACTTATTTCCTTCAATATCCTTGAATGCATCTCATCTGGACCCAGTAATTGTCAACTTTAAGTACTGACAGTCTATTCAACATTTTATCCTTATTAACTTTGATACTAGGTAGTATCGGCCCCCTTGGTAAAGATGGATGCAAAGTATTCATTTAATATCATAGCCATAGCCCCAGCCTCTATATTTAAATTCCCTTTTAGATCCCTAGTCCTCCTCCATTTGTGAACATGATATACATGTGCCAACTTGACATCTTTTTCACTTTTCGTACCCTGCCTCTCTTGGTGCTTCCCGGCATCCATTATAGGTGAGGTAGTCTGCTGCCTTCGACGCCATGTTGTCTGTGATGACCTTGGCAGACGTCCTCTGGAAGGTTGGGTCCTGGAGGGCGCGAGTCTACTTTCGGGGTCTTGCTGTGTGGCAATTGCACCTTCCTCGGCCTCTGGAGCTTGAGCTGATGAGATCTCAGGAAGAGGGGATTTGGATTGACTGGACACTCGAAGAGTCACCTGGGCATCATAGAATTATAGAACCTCTACAGTGCAGAAGGAAGCCATTCAGCCCATCGGGTCTGCACAGATCGTCAGGAAGAGCAGCCTACCTAGGTCCACTCAACCAACCCATCCCCGTTGTAAGTTTTTCGGGCAACTCAGGCTTTTCTCTGAGCTGGGAGAGGATTGAAATCAAGGAACTGTGAAAAAGTTGGCCACGTTTGGCTGCAAAACCTGACCAAATCTCCCAGTAGGCTCAGCATGCCGGTGTGTGTGTGTGTGTGTGTGTGTGAGAAACCCCAGCCTTTGAATTGACAAACTGCAAGATGCCAGTCAGCCACTGATTAGTTCAACCAACAGAACAATGGAGTGAATGATGTCACCAGACTCACCCAGCAAGAGGTCAGAGCACAGAAACTGAACTTCAATACAGGTGATAATGGCCCTGGACCCAAACAGCAGGAGGTCAGAGCACAGAAACTGGACTTCAATACAGGTGCTAACGGCCTTATCTCAGGGTAAGGAGATACCCATTACCATGATGGGGAAGTAAGTTCAGAATCTCCGGAGAAACAAGGAACGGCTGTTAAGAAGTCCTTTTATCTTGCAGATAAAGAGGCTTTTGTCATAGGAACTTTGCCTGTTGGAGAGTGGGCGGAGACTGCGGGAGCTTTGAAATCATATTATAAAGTAAGGGGCCAGGACAGCGATTTTGGGGAGTTCAATCAAGTGGTTCCAGGACTCAAGTTCAGCAGTTCAGCTAAGTAACTCAAGTTCAGTTGGGCTAACAGTTCAGTTCTAAATGCTCCTGATTCTATGCTCCTGCCGTTTTTGTGTCTACAGACTGCTGAGAAATCGGACCTTTTAAACTGTGAGTACCTCAAGCAGCTTGCGAAGTTTCCCGAGAGATTCATAGGTGTTGAGAATCTGGGGAAAGGGGGTTTGACTTGTTTATTAATTGTTTTGAAACATTGCTAAGAAACTGTGTAACAGTAAGCTTTTACGTTGTGTCCGTTATAGCAATTTCTTAATAGACATAGTTTTGGTAGAGTTTAAGGTTTTTATTGTATTTTCTTCTGTTTTGGTAATTTTGACCTGGGTTTTTCAATAAACCTCGATTTATTTGTAATTGGAGTCCGTTTCAATTCTTCGATCTCTCACCAGCGATCTCTGACCAAGTCACATTTAAAATACTCCTCACCCTAATTCCGGGGTCGAGAACCTAGGGTAATCTTGGAACGATTCGAACCCGTTCAGTCAAGACAGGCTGCTGGTTAGGTGATAAACAGCAGTGTCCTATTCTCTCTCTTGGGAAAGCTACTCCAGTGAAGTAGGAACAGGGTGGGTGTTGTACCACCGGCAAAAGAGAAAATCACCTGGGCATAGGTGGGGGTCTGGATATCTGTGCGACATAAGCCTCAGGCTTCCGGTTAGGGATAAACGGCAGGCTTGATTCAGTGCTCTCTCCCGCGGAGGTGTCCCAGTGCGGCATACCCTGGTCTCTGAAGTTTCAGTGCCAGCTGGAGAGAGACACACACAGATATACAAACCCCAGATATCAGCCCAGTAGTGCAGTAAAGCAAGAATGGAACCCGCTACACTGGCGACCACGGCAGGACCTCGGTGGTTTGGAGTATGTGACTTGGTAGAGGGGGTGAGGGAACAAAGTAAAATGGAGGAGAGGATCTCCTCATATATGTGGCAAAAGGTCAACCTCACCAATCCTTGGGTCTCAGAGTTAATCAATGCGGTGCGACCCGTAATGGCGGCGGCCGCATGGACAGAGAGTAAGGCACACAAAAGGCATTTGGAGAAGGCAGTGTGGCTGGTCTGCTTGTCCCAGCAGGTAGCCAAAACAGAGTGAAGGGTCAAAGAATTAGAGCAGGAGTTGGGAGAAGTTAGGGCCAGCGCAGGGGACAGCGCTAGCGCAGCTGAACGACTGCGGGAGGAATTAGCAGAAGTGAAACAGGGCAGCCTACAGGACAGCGAGTCTAACCGGTACGAGAAGGAGTATCTCCACTGCCAGATAGTGGAGGGTAAGGAAAAGGAACGGAGGTTCCAGGAACTCTATATTCGGAGTACAGAGAAGTACAGGAAATTGGAGAGAAGGTTTGAAGATATTAAGGCAGTATACCGGGTGGCTTGCCAGGAGGTAGGGGACTGTGAACACAGGCCGTGCCAGGCACAGATAGCAGAATTAAAGGAGGCTTTGTCCAAGGTCAGGGGGCGGATGCACCTGGTAGGTTCAGGGGGGCTCCCTAGGGGCAAGGCGCTACTCGCAGAGAATGATTCCCCCAGTGTTCAGGGGAATCAACAGCCTCCTGAGACGCCGGGAGCATGTCCGGGTCGGCAGGCAGGGAGCGAGACGTCCGGGGAGGGACGGGCCCAAGGGGGAGCCGAGAGGGATCCCCAGGTAACAGCATCTCCTGTGTGGGTAGTTAACCCAGGGGTGGTAGGGCCAAAGGACACAGGAGAAGAAGAGTCAGACAGTGAGGAGGAGGAACAGGAACCCCAGGTAGGGCAGATGTGCCCTGTAAGGCAGAGCTGGTCCCCCGGCGGGGCTGGCGAATAGGGGACCGGTTGAGGGCGCCATTATTATTCCTCATGGGGCATCCGCGCTCAGGGGGATGGTGGCCCACGTTCCCAGGCTAACTCCGAAAGGGGATCCGTCGCTTCATTTTATGGAGGTGCAGCAGGCAGCCGACATTAATGACTGCGACGAGGAGGAGCGGGTAAAGATGCTCCTGATGACCCTAGATTCGCAACTATGCAGGGCAGTGACCTCCGGGAATGGGGGAAGACCTGACACATGGGCGGCAGCACGGGCTGCTGTTCTGGAGGCAATGGGCTTAAATCTGGGTAGCCCTTTCATGAGGGTGGGGGAAACCAAGCAGCAGCTAGGGGAATCCCCAAATATGTTCGCAGACAGGCTGTGGACTGTCTATGTGGAGGCGTGCGGGACTCCCGCGGATAGGCAGAATTTAGATGAGAGAACAGCCCACTGGCTGAAGACCCTCGTAGCTAACTGTCTCCCTAACGTTAGGGCAAAGGACGAACACTGGTTCGACCCGCAGAATCCGGACCTTAATGGGGCAGAGGTCCTTAGAAAACTCACCCTTGCATATCGCAACGGGGAGAGGAGTGAGGAAAAGCCCCATAAGGGTAAGGTGCATGAAATCACACCAGCACCCCCTAAGAGAGAGTGGAAGCATGAGGGCACCCGGACCTCCGACAAGAGACCGGTATGCTACGGGTGTGGAAAGACCGGGAATTTCAAGAGGGAGTGTAAGAACCCTAGCAAGGAGGAGAGGGCTCCCGCAGTAGAAAGTCAGACCCCAGCGGCAGGAGCAGCTGCCCCGGAAAACATCAGCTTGAAAAGGCTTATAGCCTTTTTGCAGAGCCTAGCAGCTGGGTCGGGACAGGTGGCAATGGCAACGGGCCAGGACCTGCCCGCACCCACACCACAAGAACCATTATGACTACCCAGGGAGCAGCCTCAGGAAAAAGGGAGCGCAGGGATAGTTCTAGCCCCAGACCCTGGTCCGGTCCAGGTGCAGGGTCCCATTCTGGAGGCTGCCTCAGGGGCTATTTGCAGTTTAAATCCCTTAAAGTGGGACCCATGTGAACGCCACATCAGTCAATTTAAATTGTTCCACCCCATAAGGGCAAGAAAGAGCAAGTTGGGGGGAAGACTGGGGGTGGTAGTGGAGGAAGCCCTCGTAGAATTAAAGACGGTGGGGAAGGTCCCTGACTTCACGGTCACACAACCGGTGACAATGTGCTGTCCCAAAGAGGCAGCACTAGAAGGGGCAGTCCCAAAGAAACCGACAGTGCTGCAAGCACCCAGCCCAGGGACAGTAACAATCCCCAAGCCCCTGCCTGTGGGTCAGGTTGCCTGCCTTAGTATAGAGGCTAGGGAGGCAGAGGAGATGGAAGTATCACCTTTGGCTTGGGAACCATCCAGGGGACGAAGGAGCAATTGGGTCTCCAAGCCCCCGGTAAGATGGTCCCCATCACACATCCCTAGAACCCAGTCCCGCAGTAAGAGGGCCCGGGTAGAAGGGAACGGTGAGAAGTGTAGGACACTGCCCAGTGCTGCCACAAGTAGCCCAGTCTCCGGAGGGAGCAGCGAGGGATCCCCGTACCCCTTTGGGGAAGGAGAGGCAAGGGGCAGTCCGGACCCCCGGGCGGGGGAGGTCTGTACAGAGTGGTCGGGCCAAATGGATGACTGACCCCAGCCAAGTGGGGACCAGTTTTGAGATGGCCACCCTGGGGGGGTGGCTATGTAAGTTAAGGTTTAAGGTGTAAAGTATAGTTGTAGTGTAGGTTTAGAATTCCGTTAAGTTCTTGGTAAGGTGTATTAGTTAAATATGGTAAGAGTTTGGGATAACAGCAGGAAACCCTTTGAATCACTGCAAGATACAGTGTGTAAGGCATTGCTCCGTGCACTCCATGCATCGACCCAATTCAAAGGGGGTTTAATTTTACATGGAAATCACAGGACAAGAAAATGTGATATCAGGTTTAAGGATTAAATTACTGTTGTAGTTTAGGTTTAGAGTTCCATAAAGGTTTTGTTAGGATATTGCTCCGTGCACTCCACGCATCGACCCAATCAGAGGGTGGATGACAATTGCAGAGGACAGGAGGCCTTGTTTTTTTATCTTACAGATGGATCGTCCTGCCTTATGCTTGCTGGTGATCTTGGCAATGTTGCGACCGGGAAAACTCCGCAGAGGCGAGACGGAAGAGTCCTTTGTTTATGGGTGCTCTGGCGGCAGAGCTCCTCTTGTCACTACCGGACAGGGAGACCAGGTGGCCACGGAGCAGACCCGCTACTCCCACCTGGGGAGGTGGCCTGGATGGCTGGGGTCAAACTCGACCAGGTACTCCAGCCACCAGAGCTTCACCTATGGAGAGGCCTCTGTACTCTGCGAGGAGATACAGGTGGCGACTGACCGGGTTAGGGTGACTGAGGGCAGGCGGGTGTGTTTAACCTGTAAGGGGGACGTTCCTTTGAGGAGATGGTGGTGGCTCAGGAAGCTGAGCCTGGACATGAGGGATCGGTCCTCGGATTGGGAACGCCTGGACAATGACACCTACCGGACCATCACGGGATCACCGGGTGGGATCACTGTTTGTTGGGATAAGTGGTGGGCTTCTGACCAGGGAATTTATTTATGTTTATGGGGGTCTGCCAAGGCATGTCCACAAGGGGCATCGATCACTTTTGTAAGGTGGTGGCAGAACCCAGGGAACGGGATGAATTGGGACCGCAGTGGGAAGTGATGTGTAACCCCTGGGGGGGGGGGGGGGGAGAGACCGTGAGAGCTACCGAACTGCTGGTTCAGGTAAAGAGGCCCATACCCACAGCCCAATCAATCGACCCTCACAACTGTCCGATCACCACCCGGGGGCCCGAAAATGGTTTGGTGCTTGTCCCCACAAAGAAAGTATTGTATCAGGGGGTACATTACGCTGTTGCCTCTGTTGTGCTAAATATCACCGAAGTAAAGTTACCAGCATGGTGCCCTCGCGAGACAGAACTGTTGTATCAGGCATTGTTGAAGGACATGTTCCAGAAATTCCAGCGGCCCCTCACCGTGGCTGAGCAGAGGGCCCTGGAAGTGATCGGCAGGCCGGAAGAACGGGAAGTCACGGACGGAGGTCGGCCGCGGGTGAGGAAATGAGACCCCGCTTAGTTGCGGTTCCCCATGACACATCTGTGACCCCCAACATCACACCCACACCATCCTCAACCCCACACCACCCTCATCCCCCTCACCTCCATGCCACTCACACCCGCACACCCTCATCCCCACAACAATCTCACCCTCACTCCCATCTTCACCCACACGCCACCCTCACCCCCACATCACCCTTATCCCCACCACCCCCACTCCTCCCTGACCCGTGGTCCAATCATAGAATCATAGTTCATAGAATCGTAGAATTTACAGTGCTGAAAGAGGCCATTCGGCCCATCTAGTCTGCACCAGCCCTTGGAAAGAGCACCCTACCCAAGCCCACACCTCCACCCTCTCCCCGTAACCCAATTTAACCTTTTTGGATACTAAGGGCAATTTATCATGGCCAATTCATCTAACCCGCACATCTTTGGACTGTGGGAGGAAACCGGAGCACCCGGAGGAAACCCACGCACACACGGGGAGAACGTGCAGACTCCGCACAGACAGTGACCCAAGCCGGGAATCGAACCTGGGACCCTGGAACTGTGAAGCAACTGTGCTAACCGCTGTGCTAATGTGCTGCCCACAATCTTGTCTTGTGTCTTGCAGGTGTTGGGGTGGGTCCTTCTGGTGTCCCCCGCCCCCAGCCAGTGCCACAGTCTGAGCCCCCCTGTGTGCCGACCACCGACGAGAACGACGCCGACACAGGCCGGCGCTATTGACTCGAAACCCCGAATATACCAGAGCTCGAGTCACAGCTGTCTCCAACCCCTCCACCATCCCAGAAACACCCACCTCAGTTGGGCACTTTAGTGAACAGGCGCCTGGGACACCCTCTGGTGCGCACCACACAGCTGCTCTGGTACATCAGGTGAAAGTGGGATCTCCTGAGGGGGCTGATGGTCAGTGGGCAGGCCCACCCCAGGGACTATCTGGGCCGGCCCACCCCAGGGACTAGTTGCCGTCAAGACACGTTTCGGGCTTCTGGAAAGGACAGTCCCATCGATTGTGGAGATGCAGTCGCAGAGCCACGGACTACATGAGGGGTTGTCGGCGAGAATCCAGCACCTGCAGGTGCAGTTGGAGGAGTCCAACTGCATGCAAAAGCAGGAGGTGGTGCCAACTATGCGTGCTCCTTGAGCAGCACCAGCTCATACAGCCGCAGGGCATTCCTCAGGGCTTCAGCGACTAGCAGGAAGGCCACCATTGCTGGTTGTATTCAAGTAACCATTGTCTGCAGGAGGTGAAAGGCCGACATGTTAGCATATTGCGTACCTGGGCAAACCAGGTTCATCGGGCTGCATGCTGGCCCCGGCTGGCACTGCGGACTCTGCCCCCGCATGTCTCCCTCTCCCACCTCCTCTCCACACCCCCAGGCCCCACCAGTGTCCAGCACTGTGGGAGCCTCTGACCCTAGCACCGTCGGCTGGTGCTGCCCATGCCAGTGGTACGCTCTGCAGCCCCCGCTCGGCACCCCGTAGGAGCTCCAGTGGGTGGGTCGGCAGGTGGAGTCCAGGGGGGGGGGTGGTATGGTGGAGGGTGGGATGGAGGGTTGGGGCTGGGGTTCAGGGGTGGTGAGGTGGGGGCACCCATGTAAATGGTGTCAGTCTGGAGAACCAAGTATATTCAGAGAGGTGGGCAGCAAAATAGCTGGCTTGCACTCTGCGGCAATGACGGTCTGTGCCTGGGCACTGCCCCAACCCCGTGAGGGGCCACCCTAGCCACATGGCCCATTCCCCTGTCACCCCCCCACCCCGGCCCTGGCAGGGCCCCACCCGCCCAGTGTCCGGCCCGGCAGCCTCTCAATGTGAGAACAAACAAAGAACAAAGAAATGTACAGCACAGGAACAGGCCCTTCGGCCCTCCACGCCCGTGCCAACCATGCTGCCCGACTAAACTACATTCTTCTACACTTCCTGGGTCCGTATCCCTCTATTCCCATCCTATTCATGTATTTGTCAAGATGCCCCTTAAATGTCACTATCGTCCCTGCTTCCACCACCTCCTCCGGTAGCGAGTTCCAGACACCCACTACCCTCTGCGTAAAAAACTTGCCTCGTACATCTACTCTAAACCTTGCCCCTCTCACCTTAAACCTATGCCCCCTAGTAATTGACCCCTCTACCCTGGGGAAAAGCCTCTGACTATCCACTCTGTCTATGCCCCTCATAATTTTGTATACCTCTATCAGGTCTCCCCTCAACCTCCTTCGTTCCAGTGAGAACAAACCGAGTTTATTCAACCGCTCCTCATAGCTAATGCCCTCTATACCAGGCAACATTCTGGTAAAATCTGCTACCTCCTCTCTCTTCCTCAGCAGCCACAATGCCAGTTTCATGATTTTTAAAAGTACAAGTGTACGTTGCTGTCGGAAATTCGGCCCATTGGCGCCGGAGTATCGTGGAGGCCCTGGAGTATACTGAGTCAGGCTCGGTAATGATATGCAATAGTTTTTATTGTACGTGCATTCTGGAACGCATTGAAGTTGCTGTTGAGGCATGGAGAATTGTGATTTGGCGTCAAATTGGCACCTGCCACGATGACACGACGTCCGTTGACGAATCCCACTCAAGGTGTTACTCCAGAAAGCCTGGTACCTGTGAGTACTGTATTTTCTAACTTGCTGGGACCCTGAATGAATGACTCTACATAGAAGACCATTACCAGCTGTAAACCAGAGACTTTAATCAGCAGGCTTGCTGTGAAGAATGTGTGCTAAAGAACCAACATTTGAAGCAAAGATTTGACCTTCATCCTTATTATTTTACCCCTTTCCACCCCTCTGTGTTTGTCTGTCTTGTGTGTGTGGGTAGAGGTTGGGACATTTAAGGGGGCAATAGTTATTAGCTTGTCATTATCAGTTGTATCTGTTGCATATTTCATGACAGTTCTTGGTATAAATAAACAGTAATCGTGTTTAAACTTATAAACCCAAGACTTCGGGAATTTTTATAAGAATTATTGGTTAATTCACTTCTGTTGTGACTCCGCAGCGAGTGGGGCTGGCAGTGACCATGCACTTACCCAGGGTATCATAACGTGAAGGAAATCTGTCGTCCTTACCTGGTCTGGTCTACATGCAACTCCAGACCCACAGCCATGTGGTTAGCTCTTAAAATTAGGAATAGGCAATAAATGCTGTCCTAACCAGTGATGCCCACATTCCATAAGCGACTAAAAGAAAAACTATGGGCTGGATTCTCCGTTCCTGAGACTGTGGACTGGATTCTCCGATTTTCAGGCTATGTCCAGAAGATCCGTGGCGTTTTACATCAAAAAACAATCGTCACCGCCCCAGCATCAATCCTCTGACCGGTGAGGGGCTAGCAGCCACGCCACGTAAAACGCCAAGCCTCCACGCCAAAAACGGCCGGAGAATTTCCGGGTCCATGGCCATGCATGCGCATGGCGATGACCTGCAGCGGTCACACTGTACAACATGGCGCTGGCCGTGCGTTGATCTGACCTGCCAGATAGTGCCCTCCTGGCCACGCCCTCACCACCTCCCACCAGTCCCCCCAGCCTTCGACGAAAGCCCCCCGGCCAGCAGCATGGCTCCTGTATGACTGTGGCGACGCTGGACACATTCCGTAGCCGCCACACCGGGCTCCCGACCGGCAGCGTGCTCTCCCAGAGGACTGAAAGACTTTTACCACAAATGCTGCGGACCTCAGAGTGTGGTGGATAGCATCCTGCTATCGGGTTCTTGAGTGGTACTCCCCGAATGTGGCCAGGGAGCAATTTTGCAAGACCTCCATAGCAGACACCCGGGGTCTCTAATATGAAAACATTGGCCCGCTGCTGTATATGGTGGCCCAGCATAGACGCGGATATTGAGAAGGCAAAACAGTGTACACGGTGACAGGAGCACCAAAAGCTCCTCCCTGGCAACTCCACTTCACCCGTGGGAATGGCTGGACCAGCCATGGTCCCACCTCCATGTGGATTTTGTGGGGCCTTTCCAGGAGGCGATGTACCTAATTATAGTAGATGCGCCAAATGGATGGATGTGCACCGGATGATGACGACTACATCGCCTGTCACCACCTAGCGGCTCAGGCAAACTTTTCGTGTTCACGGACTCCCCGTTGTACTTGTATCAGACAATGGCACCGCTTATAAAAGGTCGGGGTTCGTGGATTTTCTGAAACAAAATGGGATCCGCCACGTCCATACCGCACCTTCTCACCCGTCCTCAATGGGTTTGCGGAACAAGCTGTGCAGATATTCAAACTCAGGACGTCAAAACAGACCTCGGATTCCCCAGAAACCCGCCTCACCCATTTCCTGTTCTACTATAGAACCAACCCGCACCCTTCTGCCGGGGTGATGCTCGCGGAACTTTTGTGGGCAGTCGCTTGCGCACATGATTGAGCTTCATATTGCTAGTCATCGGGGATAGGATCCGTGACCGGAACGAACAGGTCGGAGTGAAGCGAGATAGGTCAATTAGAGAATTCACTGCACCGTTTACGTCTGGAATTTTGCAGAAGGGCCGTTATGGATTTCGGGAACAATAATGAAAAGATCTGGGCTAGTGTCGGGGCCGAGGTGGAGATGGTTAGCAGTCTCAAATTCTTAGGGGTACACATCTCCAAAAATCTGTCCTGGTCCACCCACGTCGATGCTACCGCCAAGAAAGCACAACAGCGCTTGTACTTCCTCAGGAAACTAAGGAAATTCGGCATGTCCACATTAACCCTTACCAACTTTTACAGATGCACCATAGAAAGCATCCTATCAGGCTGCATCACAGCCTGGTATGGCAACTGCTCGGCCCAGGTCCGCAAGAAACTTCAGAGAGTCATGAACACAGCCCAGTCCATCACACAAACCTGCCTCCCATCCATTGACTCCATCTACACCACCCGCTGCCTGGGGAAAGCGGGCAGCATAATCAAAGACCCCTCCCACCCGGCTTACTCACTCTTCCAACTTCTTCCATCGGGCAGGAGATACAGAAGTCTGAGAACACGCACGAACAGACTCAAAAACAGCTTCTTCCCCACTGTTACCAGACTCGTTAACAACCCTCTTATGGACTGACCTCATTGACACTACACCCATGTATGCTTCATCCAATGTTGGTGTTATGTCATTACATTGTGTACCTTGTGTTGGCCTATTATGTATTTTCTTTTATTTCCTTTCCTTTTCATGTACTTAATGATCTGTTGAGCTACTCACAGAAAAATACTTTTCACTGTCCCTCGGTACACGTGACAATAAACAAATCCATCCATCCATCCATCGTATACTGTGCGGATGCAAGGCAAAGACTCCAATCAACACGCTCTGAAGCTGGGTGGAGCCAATGTTGCCCTGCCCTCTGGAACAGCTGCCGGTGATGCACAGCGAGGCAGCTGAACTTTGTGATTCTGAAATGCGGGAAGTCGACCAATCTGACCAGGAGTCGGACATGGAGTTTTTGCCCACGGAAGTCAACGCAGGTCCGGGGGTGACGCTGAGCAAGGGGTGGAGGGACCGCCCAGGCCTCCGACCAGGAAGCGATGCACCCTGGTCTGTTATACCCCTCCTGGCCCAGAGCGGCAGACGCTGGATAGACAACCCCAGGTGAAGAGGGCAAAGAATTTCCCCCCGCCCATCGAAATGGATAAGGTATCGGATTTGGGGTGTGGGGGGAGGGTGTTCTCACCCTACAGGAGGCCCAGGGATCTGCAACCTCAGAATCCCTGTGGCGTCACCTGAGCAGGGCTAACCCCCCCCCCCCCCTCCTTTTCCTAGGACTACTGGGACATAAATACCCCAGCCAATGTGTGGGCTGGGCGCAGGAGACCCTTTGGGGAGTAGGAGGTATGAATAGTAAGGAGAATAAATCACAACATTTTTACCGTCATCGCTTGCCTGAGACTTTACAAATTCCAATCTGCGTAAATTCAGAGGTAAATTCAAACTGAACTATTGAAAAAATGGGAAAAGAATAAATTCCATAAATATAACAGACCCTAAAAAAATTAAGGATGTGTCACTCAGAGGTAGAGTGAGCAGGAGGAGGCAGAAATGAATGTGAATTTGTCTTGGAAGAGCAGTAAAGAAGAAGGATTTGAAATGAGATAGGAAATGGATGGTAGATAGTGAAAGTGTTGGAAGGAAGAGAAAAAGCCAGAGGATCAAGGAGGCAGGGAAAGCCATAGCATCACCATGACGATCGACTGGTTGAGTGGCAGGAGGTGGAGAGTCGAGGTAATGGGCAGGTACTGCAGTAAGACACGACTCGTGATATCCCACAAGGGTTTGCGTTGGAGCTGCAACTACTCAATGTCCTTATTAGTGATTTAAATGATGGGATGTAAAACTATAAATCCCGATTTGCTGGTGACACAAAAATAGATGCCATTTGAAGCAGTATGGTGGAATCATACATTTACAGGGATATTAACAGATGAAGCGAAAAGACAAATCTGTGGCAAATAATTTCAAATAAGCAAATGGGATGTCACCCACTTTGGATTGATAAGGGTACTATCTACATGGGGAAACACTGGAGGCAGTGAGGCCCAAAATGCCACAGGAGTCTTTTACGTATATTATTAAAATACCATGCACAGAAAATAATTAGCACAATGCTAACCTTTATATCCAATGGACTAGAACATTAGAATGCTTGTTTCAAGGTCAATTAATGGGCAATAAATTCTGGCCTTGTCAGTGATGCCCACAATCTATGAATTAATAAAAAATCAATCAGGCTGCATACGTTGGGTGGGATTCTCCGTTGCCCGATGCCAATCAGGAATTGCGATTGGGCGAAAAATAGTTCCCAACGCCAAAATCGCGGCAGGTGCCAGTCTGGCGCCAAATCACGATTCTCCGCCCCCTCCAAATCAGCGTCAATGAGCCGCGCGCCACGTGCAGTTGCAACCACGTTCGCATCTCATTATTTGGACCGCCCGCAATGTTCCGCCTCCGATGGGCTGAGTACCCGACGGTATGGGCTACATGTGGTCTCAACAGTCGTGAGCCTGGCGTGGTGGCCGTGGAGAAAGAGAGAGGGTGTCTGGACAGTGTCCAGCACCGCCATAAGTCGTCAACAGTCATGCCGCTGTCTGTGGGCTTCTGCCAGGGCGGGGTGAGTAGTGGGACGTGGCCAGGAGGTGGGCTGTGTGGTTGGGATGGACAGGTATGCGGTCCAGCACAACCACGCCAGCTTTTTGGATGCAATCGGAGCATGTGTGGGTGGTGTAGGTGTACGCATGACTGCAGCTTGTCAGCCCTGCGCGTGTCCAGCACGGACCTGGCGATTTTCCCACTGTTTTTTGCGTGTTCCGCGGGTGTTTCACGCAACGTCGGTGCAAGTCCCTTACCGGTACCGGAATCGGTGTTGGTATGGCACAATTTTTCTGTCGTGGAATTCCACGGATCCTCCATTGGCGCCAGCACTCAGCCGCAGGAATGTAGAATCCTGCCCATTATGCTTTAGCTGTACAAAACCCTCGTTAGGTTACACCTGGAGCAGTGTGAGTAGCTCTGGGCACCATCCTTTGGAAGATATGCTGGCTTTGAAAGGATTGCAGTGTACGTTTGCCAGAATGATACTTGGAATCCAAGGGCTATTTACAAAAAGAGATTATGACTGCGGTTAACCCAAAAAATGACAAAGGGGGCAGCCCAACTAATTGGGAACAAAGTCCCAGAGGGAGCGCGTTAGCCACATGTTTCCCAGCGCTCTTGGCACCGTGAAACACATGGTTGTACAATGCAACTCATGTTATATAAGGGGCCTCAGCGGAGGATGTGCAGCCAAGGGTGCACATAGCCCCATTTTGTACATTGGGGAGCTCCGATCTCCAAGGCCCCCAAAGCGACCACTAAAACGCCCCCCCCCAGCCGCGCCCCCAACACCTGCACAGAGCACCCCAACCCAATTGCACGCGCACAAAAACTGCCAGCATGGCACCTTGGCTGTGCCAATCTGGCACCGTCACCTGGGCCCCTTAACTACTAAAACATATGAATTATGAAATTAGACCTTTTCGCAGTACACTGGACTAATAATGCAGGGGCCCAGGCTAATGCCTTGGAGACACAAGTTCAAATCCCACCATCATATAAAATTAAATTCATCAATAAATCTGGAAATGAAATCCAGTCTCAGTAATGGTGACCATGAATCATTTCACAAAAACCCATCTGGTTAACTATTTTCCTTTGGGGAAGGAAATCTGCCTTCCTTACCTGGTCTGGCCTACATGATTACAGCGATGTTGTTGACTCTTAGTTGCCCTCTGAAATGACTCAGTTGTACAAAACTACTACTGAAAAGTCTCCTTGACAGCACTGAGCATGTACCTGCACCAGGTGGACTGCAGCAGTTCAAGAATGTGGCTCACCACGACCCGCTCAGACGCAATTCAGGATGGGCAACACATACTGGCCTTCTTTTGTAAGGGCCACAAAGAATCCAGCACGAGTTTTAAGGATACAAAATAATAACGTTTATTTACAATATATACATAACAGTAGCAGTAACTTCCCTTGCTACCTTCTCCTTCCTGCTGGTTCCTGAACTGGCCAGCTTATTTATACTAGGAGTTTCTCCGCCCCCCTCATTGGGAAAGTTCACACTCCCATAGGATTGTGGGATAGTCATTAGTCCCCAGCCAATCGTAAGTAGACAGGTTATAACACCTTTCCAAATGCACCTGCATCCCATGACAGGAAAAAAACCCTCAACAGTGTATTCCTGGGTTTAGAAAATTAAGGAGTGATTTGATTGAAAATTTTAGTATTAAGGAAACTGCTAAGACAAATTGAGAGAAACCATTTCTCCTGGTTGACAAGGGACAATAAGAACTTTTCAGAGTGAAATTAGTAAACACTTCCACACACAAAGGGTGCTGGAAGATTGGGACTCTCTTCTGCACCTAGCAGTTAATATTGGATCAATTGTTCATTTTAAATCTGAGATTGATTATTTTTTGTTAACTATAGGTGGTGAAGGATATGGGACAAAGGCTTCTGGAGTTAACCATCAGCCACAATCTCATGAAATGCTGAAAGAGGCCCAAGAGACTAAATGACCTTTTCCTGTTGCTGTGTTCCAATAAATGGAAGTTATGTGATTTATCTATCGCAGAAAACTGGGATATTTACTCTAACAAGCCTGGTAAATATCATTCGAGGGACCCAGATAAATCTTCAATTATCTCATTGACTCCTTCTCAAAAGCTTTCTGGAAACTTTGTGTTCCCCATCTAGAGAAATATTAGATGCTTTAATTTGCCTTGATTGAACTGTCTTACATCAACCAAATCAAATTGTATTAATCTTTACACTACCAACCCCGAATTAGGATAAGGGTAACCTAACGAGTGATCAAATTCATCTTTTCTTACCAAAGTCATCAAGGAGAAGGTCAAATCGTAAATCATGCATGACCAATTATTCATTAATACATCAAGGATAATACGTCGGTAGAAGTTTGCGAGGATACAAGTGTTATGAAGGCAGCACGGTAGCACAAGCACTATGGCTTCACAGCGCCAGGGTCCCAGGTTCAATTCCCTGCTGGGTTACTGTCTGTGTGGAGTCTGCAATTTCTCCCTGTGTCTGCGTGGGTTTCCTCTGGGTGCTCCGTTTTCCTCCCACAATCCAAAGACGGCAGGTTAGGTGGATTGGCCATGCTAAATTGCCCTTAGTGTCCCCCAAAAAAAGGTTTAGGAGGGATGATTGGGTTATGGGGATAGGGTGGAAGTGAGGGCTTAAGTGGGTCGGTGCAGACTCGATGGGCCGAATGGCCTGCTTCTGCACTGTATGTTCTATGAAGGCAGTTTAAATATATCGCATCAACTCAGCATTGAGCTCCACATTACAGATTGATATTCTGCTCAATATTCATGACTGACTTAAAGAAAGCAAAACATGTCTAGACTCGACTTTATACTTCACCACCTTTTCCTTCGACTTGATTGTCTCTCAACCGTGGACTAACGGATTGTTCTGATTTTTTTGTGCCAAATGTATGTTTTAAACATTTAATTGTCAAAATGAATACTTTCCATTTAGTTTCTCGCAATCCCTGTGGTATACGTCTTCATTAATATAGTGGACAATCAGAGTGATATAGACTATAAATTTCCCTTATTTGGTGACAACTGTCTTTGTTGGACACATGTGAAGTGCCCACAATGAACAAATTCTTCATTGCTCAGGGGAGACGGGAGGTTTACCCATTAGCTGCAAGCCTATTCATTTGCTGAGCTGTAAATATTCTAGTGTAAGACTTTGCACTCAAGAATCAATTGTTCAAGGATGTATTTCATAGAATCATAGAATCCCTACAGTGCAGGAGGCTATTCGGCCCATTGAATCTGCACCGACCCTCTGAAAGAGCACCCTACCCATGCCCACTTCCCCACCCTCACCCTGTAACCCCACCCAACCTTGGACACTAAGGGGCACTTTAGTATGGCCAATCCGCTTTAGTATGGCTGCACATCTTTGGATTCCTTTCATCTTTGGTTATATTTAGCTTCTCCTGCTAAGGCACAGAGAGGGCATTGTTAGCCACACTCGTGTTTCACAGAGGTGGTGAAGGAAGGGTTGGGGATGGGGATTAAAGGCGGGGGGGGGGGGTGAAGGCAGGGTTTGGGCCACATGGAGGGTTGGGAGGTGGTGGATGATCTCATGGGGTGGAAAGGTCTGGGGGGGGGGGGTGTGGGGGGGGGGGGGGTGGTGCATTGGTATCAACTCACTTGTGTTGCTCGGTGTAGATTGTTGACCTTCTTGCGACACTGGGGGACTGTCCTTGTCCTTGTGCTCACGCTTCCCGAGCTGACGACCACTGCCACTTTGTCCCAGATGGTACTGGCTGCCCTGTGTCTCACCCTCTAGGACCTTCAGAGGCATGTTCTTGTCGAATGGCCTGATTCATATTACAAGAACACTTGTAGCTAAAGCTGTAAACGATTTATTAACATTAACTGTGGGTCAAATATATACAAAACAACAGATAAATAACAATATGAACATGCACCAGCATCCTTTCTCCCAGCTCCCTAGTCAGTCTGAGGTCACCAGACTCTAACATTCACTGATATACTAATGAGATACCTGGTAGTCAGTTGGTGAACTGCAACACAACCATGATATCACCACACTCGGGGTAACAGGACATCTCTCTTGGCCTCCACCTCATCTAGGAGCCTGCCCAGGTGCACGTCTTCAAATCTTGGGGCTGGTCTCCTCGGCGCCATGGCTGCGAGCTGAGTGGGGTTGGCTGTGCAATGCTGTTTAAGTGCTGTTCGACCTTGTTAGCGGGGGGGGGCTGGCGAGCACGGTCCCAGCAAATCAACTGACGAGCCTTCATTTGCGGCGTGAAGTCAGTGGGACCTTGTTAAGTTGACCAATTATTGTTGAAAAGCATTCACGGCCTCGCTCGGCCGTGCGCCTGAAAGATTGCGCTCGCTACCACACTTAGAAATCTTTCCGGAGATTCGCACCCTTTATCCCTCAAATGGAGAATTCCAGCCCTTAATTTTTTGAAACTTTCTTCAGCGTTTACCCGCCCTGCAGCCCTACATTCCTCTTTCTGCCTCTCGATGTGTGACCTGATATAAATGGGCAGTGACCAGGACTGTCCATCACTGAAGTTCCATCTTGTGCCGCGAGGACAAGAGAGATTCAGTCTGAGGGAACTTTAACCCCTAGATAGCATCAGATAGGAGGAAACTTTGACACTTTTTTTGAAGTTGTAGATAAAGTGTGTGGGCGTGAGTGGGCAGGAGTCAGAGATAGAAGTGGTGTGCCGTGAGAAATGTAAAAGGCAGCTTCCCACAGTAATAGCTCGACAGTGCGCTTGAAGTTAAAAGCCACTAAAAATAGCAGCAATTACCAGAAAATATCCAAAGCAAATAGGGACAATAATATGAAAAAGAACATCTCTATCGGGTGTTTCCTCAGTAATTAACCGTGCCCTTTAGTCCACCAATATCGAAAAATCAACCTGTTGACGCAAGGGAAGCTGCAGAGGCTGGCATAGTTGGAAATCCAAGAATTAGATTGTTAGATTTTTGGGGGCAATGTTGTTAAGGGTTGAAAGAGCAAGGCAGATAATTTAAGATAGAGATAAACCCTGACCTAATTGAATATTCAGAGAGGTTCAAGGAACTGATCTGGCTGAATCTTAGCTCCTTAAATAAATATGTGCTCTTCTCTTGTTCATCAGCTCCAATGACATCAGTAATCTTCCCGTCCAGTAAAGGCAACAATTCAATGCAGTTATAGGTGTTCTCTATTGTTACTGTAGGGGTGGTGGGTGGTTTGAGCGATGGTAATGTCATTGAATGTCAAGAGGAGAATGATTACATTCTCTCTTGTTGAGATGGTCATTGCCTGGCGCTTGTGTGACTCAAATGTTACATTTCATTCATCAGCCCAATTCTAGATATTGTCCAGGTCTTGCTGCACATGGACCTGGACTGCTTCAGAATTGGAGGAGTTGCAAATGGTGCTGAATATTGCAGAATCATCAGTGAACATCCCCACTTCTGACCTTATGATGGTGGGAAGTTCATTGATGAAGCAACTAAAGCAACGCGATTCTCTGGCCTCGTTGCACTCTCCTCAAGCGAAAGAGGGCCGGTGATAAGTGGGAGAGGCCGAAGATGAGAACTGCGCCAGGCGCCAAACAGTTTGCGATGCAACCGGCCCGCTCCCGCAGGCGAAATTGTGATCCTGCCGTAGCGTGGCGAGAAACCAATTATCACCACTTAAGCCCTATTTCCATACAGTTAACGGGAATGACCATATATCCAATGGACACCCGTGATTCATTGGCCTCCCCAGCAAGTGGTCACGCTGGCACCAATTAGTACTCCTTTTTAAAAATGTGAACTCGGCAGAAGGGCTTCTGCGGGGAGCCGAAGAGGTGAGTAGCCACCTTTGCCCACAGGCAAAGAGCCTGGGGGTGCTGGGTTTGCCGCCCAAAAACTCTGCAGTGCGTGAGGGACCCTCGGCTGGGGGAGGGGCACCCTCTGCAATGGTGGGCCGACATGGGAGGGTGGGGGGTCTCCACCATGTCAACCCCTGGATGGTGTTGACCCATTCCGGGGCACCCATTGTCCCTGCCCATCTGCCCCACCGACCACCCATAACCCCCACGGACTGCCAAGGCCTCAGGCCATGCTGCTAAAGTCTATTGATAATAGGGATTTGGCAATCGTTGTTACGTGAGCACTTCACACAACCCAAGTGGATTTCCGTGGGTCGGCAGGTCATGCAGCATGTGGCAGTCATTGCCTAGCAACTTGATCAGACCGCAATGCCTGGACAATGCAGGAGGAAATACCACACACGCAGCAGCCAACATCTGAACACCCAGGGGATGGGCACAGCTCCGGGGACATGGCCAGGGCTGGAGAGTGGGTGAGTGCCACGGGGAGGGGACTAGCACCCGGTCCAGATGTGCGTGTTTGTGGGGTGCAGGTTCTGGGGCCTGGTGAGGGGGGCCCGGTGCAGCTGGGAGTGCTTTGGCAGGGCATTCTGGGCATGGAGAAGGGGGAGATTAATGGGGGTACGGAGGGTCCCAGGGTGGGAGCTGCAGCGTCTGCCGATGCTCGAGGTGGCAGCCCATGTGCCGGGCCCCATCCCACACACTGCGGATCTGGCTGCCCATCAGGGGGAGGAGGGGGAGCCCCCCGATGGCCCAGGGTGTACAGGCGATGCTGATCGCTTGAAAAAATGACAGACAGGAGGCTCAACCTCAAAAAGGAAACGGTACGGCACCTGTGCCATGTCCTCCTGCTGGCCGTCAAGGGCACTGCTGCTTTAACTTTTACCCCTCAGTATTATTCCAGGGCTCAAGTGGCGACCTGTGTGGCATCTCACAGGCCTCAGCCCACAGGTGCATTGGCAGGTCATGGATGTTTGCCTCGGCAGAAAACTGGATCAACTTTGACATGGACCAAGCCCAACAGGATGCCCGGGGAGTAGTCTTCTCCGCCATCGCCGGGATGTCCCAGGTCCAGGAGGTCATAGATGCCACGCATGTCACCTTGCACTCACCAGGCCATCTGGGATGGCCTTACGTTAACAGGAAGGGGTAACCTGGGGCAGACAAACATCCCCGGCCTCTTTGAGGACCACCCCAGGATGGCCGGTTGGAAATTGGGGAATAAAGGGTACCCGCTGAGGACCTGGCTAATGATGCCAGTATGGAGGCTGGAGACTGAAGCGGAGACCTGGTACAATGAGGTCCATGTGGCCACCCAGGCTGTCATTGAGCAGTGCATCGGACTGATCAAAATGCCTCGACCGCACTGGTGGTGCCCTACAATACACCCCTCGGGGGGTTGCCCACTTTGTGGTGGTCTGCTATTCACTCCACACCATGTGCTCACCTCTGAGGAGGACAAGGATGATGATGAGGCACTGGACCAGCAGGAGCTGGAGGACCGCCCTGGGGAGGAACTGGAGGATCAGCCAGAAGCTGCAGAAAAGATGCCAGAGGCGGGGTCTGGCAAGACCCGAGGGCCAGGGAGGCCCTTATACTCGCCCGCTTCACATAGGATGTGGCCTTGTCCAGTCATCACTACCTTACCAACCGCCTCCCAACCCCATTTCCCAACCTCCCAGCGTCAGTGTTACATCACTCCAGGCTGTTGGGACTGTGCCGGCACCGTCAGTGGTCACTGCCAATGACAGGGGACTGATGATAACCTGCAGAGAGCTGAGCACCAGTGCTCCTCAATCTATGCCAGTCTGACCTCTGCCTGTCTGCTGAGTGCTCGCTCACATCCATCACCTGCATGCAGCCTGCCCAGGGAGGGGGAGATGCCTGGAAAGATGGGCCAAGGGTTTGGAGGTCGGGCTGCATTGTGGAAGAAAGTGACAGAGGTGTCATACTGCTTGTGGTCAATGATTTTTAATTTGTCACAGCTGTCCAATAATTCCCCACTCTCCTGATGATGGCAACCCACTCTCCCCACCTCTCCCTCACACCCCTCTCACCACCTATCTATTCCTCACCCTTTTCCCCCTCTCCCTTTGTCCTCAGTGATCTTCAAAGTGCTTAACCTTCCTTGCTCTACCACTAAGTCCATGTCTAGGTGTGTATCCAGGATCCTCTTCTGAGGTGGAGGCAATGAGCTGCTTACCACATCCCATTGCATTCGATGCGCCTGGAAGTTGTCCTCTGGATGCTCTGGGGCTGGTGGGCCCTGGTGCACTTGACGGTGGCATATGCGCAGCTGTGCCGCCCTGTCCTGTGTGCTGACTTTGAGATGCAGCCTCATCAGAGAGGTGGAATTCGGGGGAACTGGTGGCCACCATCCATGGGGATGGGTCCAGGTTGGCACCCAGCACCCTCTCCTCCTGCTCGGTGCCCATCGGGCTCTGGGGTTCACCTCGGGATGGAGGGGCAGCTGGTTCAAATCCCGGCTGCCCCTGCATCATCTGGTTCCGCCAGCTCTGCGAGCTCCCCGATGTCTGTACCATCGTGTTGACGCCTTTGGCGGTGCTCCTCAGTGACTGGAACATGCTCTGCAGTACCTCGACAATGCCCACCTGAGACTGGGACAAGCTCCGCAGTGCCTCGTCATTCTCATCTGAGAGCGGGACATGTCCCGCAGCATCTCATCAAGGTCAGCCTGGTACTGAGTCACATCCCCCAGCGAGGCAGACATTCTGTCAAGACCCTCAGCCATGGCCGTCACCGACTGCGCGACGCCTTGGACACCTCCACTAATGGTGCTGACACCGTGCACCAGGCTCCCACTGTGGTCGCCATCCTATCAGTGTTGGCCTCGGTGTCGTGCATTGCCGGCGGCATCTCCTATGCCCATTGGGACTCCTCCAATTGAGTATGGACCAGCTGGAGTGTCGCTGACATCTCCTCCTTAAAGGCTAGTCCATTTCAGCGGGGGCAGTGTGGAAGTGATTTCTGGGAGGTAAGTCTCTTCTTTAAATTTTTTTTTTTTTAAATTTTAGTGTTTAAGGTGGGAACAGGAAGTCGACCCGCGGACTTCTGGGAAGACCCTCACCAATAAATTCTGGTGGAGAGGAAACCCGAGACACTACACGTGTAGTGTCTCCCACCCGCCCTCCTCCTCTAACCTAATAATAAAACCCATTGGTGTGAGGTAAGTACCATATTTTATTATTGTTATTAATTTTTTTTTATATAAAAAAATTTAATTTAGTTGTTAGCCAGATCTTGGTAGAAAGTTAGAGGGATGGCAGGGAAGGGAGTGCAATGTTCCTCCTGCAGGATGTTTGAGGTGAGGGATGCCGTTAGTGTCCCTGCTGATTTTACCTGCAGGAAGTGCTGCCATCTCCAGCTCCTCCAAGACCGAGTTAGGAAACTGGAGCTGGAGTTGGAAGAACTTCGGATCATTCAGGAGGCAGAGGGGGTCATAGATAGCAGCTTCAGGTAATTAGTTACACCAAAGATTGGAGATAGATGGGTAACTGTAAGAGGGACTGGGAAAAAACAGTCAGTGCAGGGATCCCCTGCGGTCGTTCCCCTGAGAAACAAGTATACCGCTTTGGATACTTGTGGAGGAGGGGACTTACCAGAGGTAAGCCATGGGGTACGGGCCTCTGGCACGGAGTCTGTCCCTGTTGCTCAGAAGGGAAGGGGGGAGAGGAGCAGAGCATTAGTAATTGGGGACTCGATAGTCAGGGGCACAGATAGGAGATTTTGTGGGAGCGTGAGAGACTCACGTTTGGTATGTTGCCTCCCAGGTGCAAGGGTACGTGATGTCTCGGATTGTGTTTTCCGGGTCCTTAAGGGGGAGGGGGAGCAGCCCCAAGTCGTGGTCCACATTGGCACTAACGACATAGGTAGGAAAGGGGATAAGGATGTCAGGCAGGCTTTCAGGGAGCTAGGATGGAAGCTCAGAACTAGAACAAACAGAGTTGTTATCTCTGGGTTGTTGCCCGTGCCACGTGATAGTGAGATGAGGAATAGGGAGAGAGAGCAATTAAACACGTGGCTACAGGGATGGTCCAGGCGGGAGGGATTCAGATTTCTGGATAACTGGAGCTCTTTCTGGGGAAGGTGGGACCTCTACAGACAGGATGGTCTACATCTGAACCTGCGGGGCACAAATATTCTGGGGGGGAGATTTGTTAGAGCTCTTTGGGGGGGTTTAAACTAATGCAGCAGGGGCATGGGTACCTGGATTGTAGTTTTAGGGTAAGGGAGAATGAGAGTATAGAGGTCAGGAGCTCAGATTTGACGTCGCAGGAGGGGGCCAGTGTTCAGGTAGGTGGTTTGAAGTGTGTCTACTTCAATGCCAGGAGTATATGAAATAAGGTAGGGGAACTGGCAGCATGGGTTGGTACCTGGGACTTCGATGTTGTGGCCATTTCGGAGACATGGATAGAGCAGGGACAGGAATGGATGTTGCAGGTTCCGGGGTTTAGGTGTTTTAGTAAGCTCAGAGAAGGAGGCAAAAGAGGGGGAGGTGTGGCGCTGCTAGTCAAGAGCAGTATTACGGTGGCGGAGAGGATGCTAGATGGGGACTCATCTTCCGAGGTAGTATGGGCTGAGGTTAGAAACATGAAAGGAGAGGTCACACTGTTGGGAGTCTTCTATAGGCCTCCAAATAGTTCTAGGGATGTAGAGGAAAGGATGGCGAGGATGATCCTGGATAAGAGCGAAAGTAACAGGGTAGTTATTATGGGAGACTTTAACTTTCCAAATATTGACTGGAAAAGATATAGTTCGAGTACATTAGATGGGTCGTTTTTTGTACAGTGTGTGCAGGAGGGTTTCCTGACACAGTTTGTTGACAGACCAACAAGAGGCGAGGCCACATTGGATTTGGTTTTGGGTAATGAACCAGGCCAGGTGTTGGATTTGGAGGTAGGTGAGCACTTTGGGGACAGTGACCACAATTCGGTGACGTTTACGTTAAGGATGGAAAGGGATAACTATACACCGCAGGGCAAGAGTTATAGCTGGGGGAAGGGAAATTATGATGCCATTAGGCGTGACTTGGGGGGGATAAGGTGGAGAAGTAGGCTGCAAGTGTTGGACACACTGGATAAGTGGAGCTTGTTCAAGGATCAGCTACTGCGTGTTCTTGATAAGTATGTACCGGTCAGGCAGGGAGGAAGGTGCCGAGCGAGGGAACCATGGTTTACCAAAGAAGTGGAATCTTGTTAAGAGGAAGAAGGAGGCCTATGTGAAGATGAGGTGTGAAGTTTCAGTTGGGGCGCTTGATAGTTACAAGGTAGCGAGGAAGGATCTAAAGAGAGAGCTAAGACGAGCAAGGAGGGGACATGAGAAGTATTTGGCAGGAAGGATCAAGGAAAACCCAAAAGCTTTCTATAGGTATGTCAGGAATAAGCGAATGACTAGGGAAACAGTAGGACCAGTCAAGGACAGGGATGGGAAGTTGTGTGTAGAGTCTGAAGAGATAGGCGAGATACTAAATGAATATTTTTCGTCAGTATTCACTCAGGAAAAAGATAATGTTGTGGAGGAGAATGCTGAGCTCCAGATAAATAGATTAGATGGCATTGAGGTACGTAGGGAAGAGGTGTTGGCAATTCTGGACAGGCTGAAAATAGATAAGTCCCCGGGACCTGATGGGATTTATCCTAGGATTCTCTGGGAGGCTAGGGAAGAGATTGCTGGACCATTGGCTTTGATTTTTATGTCATCATTGGCTACAGGAATAGTGCCAGAGGACTGGAGGATAGCAAATGTGGTCCCTTTGTTCAAAAAGGGGAGCAGAGACAACCCCGGCAACTATAGACCGGTGAGCCTCACGCCTGTAGTGGGTAAAGTATTGGAGGGGATTATAAGAGACAAGATTTATAATCATCTAGATAGGAATAATATGATCAGGGATAGTCAGCATGGCTTTGTGAAGGGTAGGTCATGCCTCACAAACCTTATCGAGTTCTTTGAGAAGGTGACTGAACAGGTAGACGAGGGTAGAGCAGTTGATGTGGTGTATATGGATTTCAGCAAAGCGTTTGATAAGGTTCCCCACGGTAGGCTATTGCAGAAAATACGGAGGCTGGGGATTGAGGGTGATTTAGAGATGTGGATCAGAAATTGGCTAGCTGAAAGAAGACAGAGGGTGGTGGTTGATGGGAAATGTTCAGAATGGAGTTCAGTCACAAGTGGAGTACCACAAGGATCTGTTCTGGGGCCGTTGCGGTTTGTCATTTTTATCAATGACCTAGAGGAAGGCGCAGAAGGGTGGGTGAGTAAATTTGCAGACGATACCAAAGTCGGTGGGATTGTCGATAGTGTGGAAGGAAGTAGCAGGTTACAGAGGGATATAGATAAGCTGCAGAGCTGGGCTGAGAGGTGGCAAATGGAGTTTAATGTAGAGAAGTGTGAGGTGATTCACTTTGGAAGGAATAACAGGAATGTGGAATATTTGGCTCATGGAAAAGTTCTTGAAAGTGTGGATGAGCAGAGGGATCTAGGTGTCCATGTACATAGATCCCTGAAAGTTGCCACCCAGGTTGATAGGGTGGTGAAGAAGGCCTATGGAGTGTTGGTCTTTATTGGTAGAGGGATTGAGTTGCGGAGTCAGGAGGTCATGTTGCAGCTGT
Organism: Scyliorhinus torazame; assembly: GCF_047496885.1. NCBI lineage: Eukaryota > Metazoa > Chordata > Chondrichthyes > Carcharhiniformes > Scyliorhinidae > Scyliorhinus > Scyliorhinus torazame. Next base: position 76,055,518 of record NC_092727.1, on the reverse strand, counting down.
ACAGAACTCTGATACGGCCGCATTTGGAGTATTGCGTACAGTTCTGGTCACCGCATTATAGGAAGGATGTGGAGGCTTTGGAGCGGGTGCAGAGGAGATTTACCAGGATGTTGCCTGGTATGGAGGGAAAATCTTATGAGGAAAGGCTGATGGACTCGAGGTTGTTTTCGTTAGGAGAGAAGAAGGTTAAGAGGAGACTTAATAGAGGCATACAAAATGATTAGGGGGCTGGATAGGGTGGACAGTGGGAGCCTTCTCCCGCGGATGGAAATGGCTGACACGAGGGGACATAACTTTAAACTGAGGGGTAATAGATATAGGACAGAGGTCAGAGGTAGGTTCTTTACGCAAAGAGTAGTGAGGCCGTGGAATGCCCTACCTGCTACAGTAGTGAACTCGCCAACATTGAGGGCATTTAAAAGTTTATTGGATAAACATATGGATGATAATGGTATAGTGTAGGTTAGATGGCTTTTGTTTCGGTGCAACATCGTGGGCCGAAGGGCCTGTATTGTTCTATGTTCTATGTAATGTTCAGGCTGCTTCCTAACCTCTCCATCAGCTACGGGTATACTGGTTCCATAGGCTCAGCATCTGGCTGGGACTGCTGTCTCAGCTGGGCATTCCTGCCTCCACCTGAAATACATCAGCAACTCTGTGGTGCTCACCAGATTGTGCCCCAGAGGTCTGTCCACTAACGTTTCCCGCCAAAGTGCATGTATCTCCGCTGGTGGAGGGTGGGGATGACAGCTGTGATGCGTCAATCATGGCATCCTTGGAGCTCTCCTCCGATGTGGTCTTGTGGGAGGAAGGGGAGGGGCCCAACCTGGATAGGCCAATGCCCACCCCAGATGGGCCAATGCTGCCCGCTGTTGGACCTGCGGGGAAATGGACATCTGGTCAGTGGGAGGGATGGGTCAGTCAGAATGGCAATAACAACTAACGTGTGACAGGTCCTCCGGGTAGGGCCTGGTGGAACCTCACTTCTTTGGCGTGCGTCAACCTCCGCATTGGCAATCACTCTGTCATCGGCCACCCCAGTCACCTCCAGGGCCCATCCTCGAAGGTGGTGGGGCACCCTCCGCCAATCTGGACCCTCTCCTGGCGATTGTGGTAGAGCTTCTCCTGTGAGACTCAGAGAGGGCATCGTTAGCCACATGCGTGGTTTACAGAAGTGGGGGGTTGGTGAACACAAGAACTAGGAGTAGGAGTAGGCCATCTGGCCCCTCGAGCCTGCTCCGCCATTCAATGAGATCATGTCTGATCTTTTGTGGACTCAGCTCCACTTTCCGGCCCGAACACCATAACCCTTAATCCCTTTATTCTTCAAAAAACTATCTATCTTTATCTTAAAAACATTTAATGAAGGAGCCTCTACTGCTTCACTGGGCAAGGAATTCCATAGATTCACAACCCTTTGGGTGAAGAAGTTCCTCCTAAACTCAGTCCTAAATCTACTTCCCCTTATTTTGAGGCTATGCCCCCTAGTTCTGCTTTCACCCGCCAGTGGAAACAACCTGCCCGCATCTATCCTATCGATTCCCTTCATAATTTTATATGTTTCTATAAGATCCCCCCTCATCCTTCTAAATTCCAACGAGTACAGTCCCAGTCTACTCAACCTCTCCTCGTAATCCAACCCCTTCAGCTCTGGGATTAAACTAGTGAATCTTCTCTGCACACCCTCCAGTGCCAGTACATCCTTTCTCAAGTAAGGAGACCAAAACTGAACACAATACTCCAGGTGTGGCCTCACTAACACCTTATACAATTGCAGCATAACCTCCCTAGTCTTAAACTCCATCCCTCTAGCAATGAAGGACAAAATTCCATTTGCCTTCTTAATCACCTGTTGCACCTGAAAACCAACTGTCTGCGACTCATGCACGAGCACACCCAGGTCTCTCTGCACAGCAGCATGTTTTAATATTTTATCATTTAAATAATAATCCCTTTTGCCGTTATTGTTACCAAAATGGATAACCTCACATTTGTCAACATTGTATTCCATCTGCCAGACCCTAGCCCATTCACTTAGCTGTCCAAATCCCTCTGCAGACTTCCAGTATCCTCTGCACTTTTTGCTTTACCACTCATCTTAGTGTCGTCTGCAAACTTGGACACATTGCCCTTGGTCCCCAACTCCAAATCATCTATGTAAATTGTGAACAGTTGTGGGCCCAACACTGATCCCTGAGGGACACCACTAGCTACTGATTGCCAACCAGAGAAACACCCATTAATCCCCACTCTTTGCTTTCTATTAATTAACCAATCCTCTATCCATGCTCCTACTTTCCCCTTAATGCCATGCATCTTTATCTTATGCAACAACCTTTTGTGTGGCACCTTGTCAAAGGCTTTCTGGAAATCCAGATATACCACATCCATTGGCTCCCCGTTATCTACCGCACTGTTAATGTCCTCAAAAAATTCCACTAAATTAGTTAGGCACGACCTGCCCTTTATGAACCCATGCTGCGTCTGTCCAATGGGACAATTTCCATCCAGATGCCTCGCTATTTCTTCCTTGATGATAGATTCCAGCATCTTCCCTACTACCGAAGTTAAGCTCACTGGCCTATAATTACCCACTTTCTGCCTACCTCCTTTTTTAAACAGTGGTGTCACGTTTGCTAATTTCCAATCCGCCGGGACCACCCCAGAGTCTAGTGAATTTTGGTAAATTATCACTAGTGCATTTGCAATTTCCCTAGCCATCTCTTTTAGCACTCTGGGATGCATTCCATCAGGGCCAGGAGACCTGTCTACCTTTAGCCCCATTAGCTTGCCCATCACTACCTCCTTGGTGATATCAATCTTCTCAAGGTCCTCACCTGTCATAGCCTAATTTCCATCAGTCACTGGCATGTTATTTGTGTCTTCCACTGTGAAGACCGACCCAAAAAACCTGTTCAGTTCCTCAGCCATTTCCACACCTCCCATTACTGTCCGAAGTGAAAGAAGTGTTGGGGGGGTCTGAAGGGAAAAGGGAGCTGCATGGCGGTTTGGGGGTGTGTGGATGATACTGTGGAGGTCGAAAGGTCTCGGGTGGGATTTAGGGGGTGTTGGTGTCATCTGGCTGCCCGATATAGGTTGGTAACCTTATGTCAATACTGGAGGCCAGTTCTTCTCGTCACACTCCCCGAGCTCACGTCCGCCGCCACTTTGTCCCAGGCTGCACTGGTTGCCCTGTGGCTCACACTCCAGGACTCTTGGGGGAATAGGGTATCCCTTGTGGCCTCCAAAACATTGAGGAGCCTCCTCAGGTCTGCATCCCCGAATCGTGGGGCAGTTGTCTTGGCGCCATGGCTGCGAGCTGAGTGGGGTTGGCTGTGCAAGTGTTGTTTACGTGCTGCTCGACCTTTTTAGCGGGGGTTGGCAAGCGAGGTCCGGGCGAATCGGCTGGCGAGCCTTCATTTGCAGCAAGAAGGGCTTCGTTAAGTGGACCAATTAATGTTGAATGGCGTTCCCGGCCTCGCCGGGTCAAGCGCCGGGAAGCACGCCGCAGTTCCCTCTCGTTACTATACTTAGAATCGCGCCCAAGATGTTGAGCCTGGGATAGTACCCTGAGGAACTCCCGCAGCGATATCCTGGGACTGAGATAATTGGACTCCACCAACCATACCCATTTTTCTTTGTGCAACTGAAATACATGATAATGCTTGAATTAAAATTCAGTTTGAGGGGACAGTCACATGATAAGCCAATCCTTTTTATGTTTAAGTACAAAGCACAACTCTTGAAGGCATTCCCAGTGATTCCTTTGAGTATTGCTTGGGCTCCTTGATGACTCACTTGGTGTCAAGGTCAGTCACTATCAGCTCTTTTGTCCCCAGTCTCCAGGCCAATATTTATCCCGTAATGCAAAACATAGGAGCAGCGCAGTAGCACAGTGGTTAGCAAGGGTGCTTCACAGCGCCAGGGTCCCAGGTTTGATTCCCGGCTTGGGACACTGTCTGTGCGGCGTCTGCACGTTCTCCCCGTGTCTGCGTGGGTTTTCTCCGGGTGCTCCGGTTTCCTCCCACAGTCCAAAAATGTGCAGATTAGGTGGATTGGCCATGATAAATTGCCCTTACTGTCCGAAAAAAGAAAAAGATTAGGTGGGGGTACTGGGTTACAGGAATAGGGTGGAGGTGTGGGGCTTAAGTGGGGTGCTCTTGGCCTTCTTCTGCACTGTAAATTCTATGTTCTATATTATCTGGTCATTGTTCTATATTATCTGGTCATTGTCATATTTGCTGTCTGCAAATTGCCTCCCTGTTTCATTCTTTACAACAGTGTCACTTCAAAATTGCTTCATTGCCTGATTTTGAGGTGTCGATAGTTGTGAAAAGCGTGACGTAAATGCAAGTCATTGGGCAAGATCCTCCGGCTGTTCACATGGATTTCCCGGCGGCGTGGGGTGGGTTCAATGGGAAGTACCATCGACAACGAAAGGTACGAAAAGATCCCGCCACCAGCCAACGGCAGGGCCATCTCCCGCCATCGAGAAACACGCCACGGGGAGAGGGTCAGAGAAACTCGCCTTTTGATTTCTTTCTTTTAGTCTGAAAACAAGTTCAATAACAACTCTATCTGACTCTCTATTTTATCTCTATCGCTCTGGTACTAATTTTATACTCTCATTATTTTATATGTAGGAGCAAAACAAAGTTTGAATTATTGACTTTAATCTTTTAATTTCTTTTGTTCCAATAATGATTTAAAAGTCCTTGTGTTATACAAAGTATTTTGTTTAAATTGGAACTGCTTGATTGACGTTCACTTTCTGCTGCTTGGTGCTGTTAAATATCAAAGAACAAAATGTACAAAGTATTTTATAGATTAAGATGGTCTATTCATTCACTTTCAAGAGACTCATTAACCTCTGGACTATTAACACCACAAAATTCATTGTGTCATGTCCCTTCTCCCATTTTTCATTTATGACTCAGTTTTCTCAGTATCTCTTCATTCCAAAAGAAAGCGATTTGCCAGTTAATATACATCTTGATCAATCAAGATAATATTTGAATTACTATTAGCAAGGTGCCCAGCTAATTTGTCAAAAACCTGGACCCAATCTTACTGATTCACTGCCACCATTAGAAAATACATTCTGCCTTCATGCTGCATTTGAAGTTTAAATTGACTAAACTTTGGTGTTTTTTGTTTGCAAATTGGTTGGCAACTAAAGCCAGGGGATATCTTGGTGTAGTGAAACCCTGTCCCTACCCTTTGCAGTCACGATTGGATATCCCCCTTGTGGCAGCTCGAGTAATACTCTGGAGGCTTCCAGTAGTAACAAAGGGGTTTATTAATGAAAGGCAAAGGTTGGCTGATATACAGGTGTGGGACATACTAGATTAGTTTCTTGTCTCTTCAGCTCCGGGATCCACACTTACTCACTAAGGTCCCGCGCTTACTCACTATTGGCTGGATTTCACGTGCTCCTGCGCAATTGGCCCCAAGCTGCTCACGTGGGCCATCAGGCCTGCCTCCATAAAGGGGCTGCGCTACCACACCCCTCTCCCGTTATTTTCCTTGTTGCCTTTTACACTGCAAAATTCATTGTGACACATTCCTTCTCCCATTTTCATTTAGAACTCAATTTTGTCAGTATCTCTTTATTCCAAAAGAAAGCAATTTGCCAGATAATATACATCTTGATCAATCTATGTATAGGTTCTATATACGTGGAAAAAGACATAAGGGGCAAAAGAGTTCATCTGAGTCAGACAGTCCAGGGACCTTGGAGTCCTGTAAGATGTCTTTTGTCCCTCTGTGTTGAGTGTTGACTTTTCTCGAAGGCCTGATGTGCCTCCACCCTCCCCGTGACTTTAGGAAACACCAAATCTAAGTGAGTTCTGAGGTGACGGCCCAGCAGTAACTCAGCGGGTGTGACCCCGTAGTGGTGTTGGGGTGAGAGTTGTACCATAACAGGAAACTTGTCAGCCATTGCCCCAGTGATTTGTCAGATTGTATCCTCATAGAACTTTTTAAAGTGAACAGCCCTCTCAGCCAACCCATTGGACACTAGGTGGTAGGGGGCCGTCCTGGTGTGGCATATGTTTGAATGAAATTTTGGAAGTCGTCCCCCGTAAAAGGATACAATATGTTATTCTCTAAGTCTGAATAAAGATTGTAGACTTCCAGTTAACACAAATACTTTATTCAGTGGGTTCATTCTGTTTCCAGAGCTTAACTAGATATAATACAGTCAAGAGGTATGACCAGTGAAGCTAAGGTAAACTGCCTAAGCTGAGCTGTCTCTGTCTGCTGCTGCTCACTAGCCCTGTGCTTCTGAAAGAGGTGGATCCTCCCTTGGGCTGGACCCTTTATACCCGTCTCTGATGCTGCCCTCTAGTGATGCTGTCGCTGTTACATCTGTAGCTGTATTCCCTGGTGTATGTACAGATGTACAGATCACTACACAATGGACTCCGGTAGTCCATGTATAGCGAACATTCGGCCTAAGGCGTCTAAGAAGTTTGAGGCCATGATGGTATTTTTGTGCATTGGGGGAGGTGGCACGGTTTCCCGTAGGACGAGTTGGCCCAATGCATCTACATTGGCAATCTGCGTGCCAGGACTTTGCTGGAAGGCATAGTTGTACGCCACTGGCAGCAAAGTGCAAAGCTGCACCCATGCCGAGGCTGTGGGTGGTATTGGTTTGTCCTAAGGCACCCAATAGTGGCATATGGTTGGTGATTGTGATGAATCGGCGTGCATACACAAATCGGTGGAATGTCTTGGCATCATGCATAAATGCGAACCCTTTTTTCTCGATCTGAGCATAGTTTTGCTCCGCTTCTGAAAGGGTGCTCGATGCAAAGGTGATGGGCCGCTCAGAACCACTGCTCATCTTGTGGGAAAGCACTGCCCCTTTTAGCCCTCTTGACTTCTTGCTTAAGTTTAAAGGCTGCAAATTTAAAGTTTGAGCTCTGGCGCAAATATGCTTGAAAGTCTGTTCCCCCACAACTGTCACCGAGGCCCGGTGCCGATTCCATATTCAAAGGCTTTATCCGCTCACCCTTCGGATAATTCCAATTCGGTCATACTGTTTAACTGGACTGTATTCAATCGGTGCATTGTGTGCTCCTCCTCAGAGCTCTTCTCCACTTTGTTCAGTGGCGCCGTGGACTCTGCTGTTGTTTCTTTTGCATTGGCCCGTGCATGGCAACATGATTGAATATGGCCCCGATGGTTACAACGGAAACACACAAACTCTTGACAATGTCCCAAGACATTTCATAGGAGTGTTATCAAACACAATCATACACTGAGTCCCATAAGGAAATTTTAAGACTGATAATCAAAAACGTGGTTAAAGAGGTCAGTTTTACTGAGTGTCCTAAAGGAGATCAGGGTGGTAGAGAGGGTGAGGGAAATAATTTCACAGCTTGGGGTTTCTGCAAGTCTGCCAATGGTGTAGTGATTACAAATCTGCGATGTACAAGAGGTCAAAATTAAAGGGGAACAGAGATCTTGGAGGGTTGTAAGGCACGGAGAGGTGGAGAGGGGTGAGGACATGGAGGGATTTGAAAACAAGGATGAGAGTTTTAGTATTGAGATATTGCCAGACCTGGATCCAAATTGCTCAGTGACAGATGAACAGGGCTTAGTATGAATTAGGATATGCACAGCAGCGATTTGGGGGAGTTCAAGCTTTTGGCTGATAGAAGATGGAAGCCAGCTGGGGGAGAGCATTGGAATAGTTAAGTCTAGAGGTAACAAAATCTCAATGAGGGTTTCAAAGGCAGATGAGCAGAGATAGGGTTGATGTAAGGCCACGTTACAATATGCAGTCCTCGTGATGGGAGTGCTCACAGGATTAAAGACTGCAAACAGTTTGGTTCAGTCTCAGGCAGGAATGGAGTTGGGGGCACTGAAGAAAATGGCTTTAGTCTCCCTGATGTCTAGTCGGAGGAAATTGCTGCTCATCCAGGACTAGGTGTTAGACAAGCAGTCTGCCAATTTTGAGATAGAGGAGCACTCGAGATAGAGCTCGGTGTTATCAGCAAATTTATGGAAACTGGGAGGCAGCATGTGAATGAGAAATAGGAGAGGACAAAGTTAGATCCTCGAGGGAAACCAGAGATAATGGTGTGGGAATGGGAAGAGAAGCCATTGCAGGAAATTCTCTGCCTATTACTAGATAAATAGGCCTGGACCGGGTGAGAGCAGTCACACAAAGTGGGATGATGGAGGACAGGCATTGGAGGAGGAGGTCAGGCTGAAGACAGGTCAAGAAGGATAAGGAGGGATAGTTATCCACAGACATAATCACACAGGATGCCATTTGTGTCATTGCTGAGGGCTGTTTCAGTGCTGTGATTGGGTGGAAATTTGATTGGAGATGTTCAAACATGAAACTGCAGGAAAGTTGGGAGGCGACAACACGTTCAAGGCTTTTGGCGAGGAAAATGAGATGGGGCTCAGAGCAAGTCAACCAAACTTAGAAATAGACAAAAACTGGGACCTGATGGTTTACATATGTGGATCCTGAGGAAATTTGATATTCTGAACATTCCGAACATCCTACACTTGACCGCACCCCATCTTTTTGACAATGTTACAGGCTTTATTGTTGGGAGCTGCTTTTGAATTTCTACTAAAGCTCTGCATGAGAACATGAATCTGCAGAATAAAGCCCCAGCGATCCCTCCTCCCCCACCCTCCCAAGCCCCCTGTGTGTTAGCAATGATTGATCTGAGAAAAACAAAAACAGGCTTTCAGCTTTGATTTATTTATTTAGATTGTACCATTTCATCCAGGTATTCAAAGCACATTTGCTGTTAGGATGTACAAGCTCATTTTAGAATGAACGTAAACATACACACCTCAAGCTTGGAGTTTCCAACATTTGCCACCTCTTTTTCCCCCTTGGGTCTAAAAGGTCTAAAGATCCTGTCAGGATCTTTACGCAAGGAGAACTTTTAGGAAGAAATCTTCAGGCAGCCAAATTGTTCAAACTTCATTTTAAGATATTATTGGCTTCTTTTACAATCTTAGTTGTGAATTACTAGGAATCCATCAGTCATTCTGCTGCGCATTGGGTAGTAAAGTGGTCGCAGTTCTGGCATGGACCTTGTCTGCTGCATATGGATCATGTTCCCACCACTTTCCCATATGGGAAGGCATTGTGGGCACATGCCCCTGTTCCCCAGTGAGAGAGCCTCTGTTCCAGCAGCACTATTCTATACATTTCATCCTTGAGAGTACAGCACAAATCGTTCAGAACAACATGGTTTATATAGTGATTTTTGTTGTAATGTATCTTTAAAGGATATCAGCATAACATCACGTGAAGGGAAATGTGTCAGGTGATCCAGTCTTGATTTCACCTTTGCTTTGAGCAGAGCAAACACACACAGCGCTGACGTCTTCAAGCTCTACGCCTATGTATAACAGTTCTCTTGTGCCTAGTCTTAATAAATGAACCCACAATGTGTATACTCAATTCCTTATGAGTGACTCCTTGTAAAAGAAATAAGCATGGGTATTATATCATCATAACCGCACAACACTTTTAATATAGAAAATGCTTGATGTTGCTTCACAGAGAGAAATGAAAGGCAAGGACAGTGGAGACTGAGCTATGAAGGAAGAGAATCAGAAAGTCACCGAGAGTGTGGTTGGGGTTTTCAGAATGGTTTCAAGACTGGAAAGAGTTGAGAAGGGATTTTGTCCCAGGGTTCGGGATCAAGGCAGCTTCTGGATTTATCCCCAATAGGGAGAAGAGTGAAGAGAGGGGGTGCTTTACAGAAGCCCAGGGTCAGTGGAATGATGGGTTAGAGAGAGAATATGGATGAGGAGAGAATATAGATTGCAGAGAGAGAGTGGGAAGGGAGGAATTGAGGTCTTGTTAGAATTTGTAAACAGGGCCAAAGATTTTAAATACATTGTGCTGTTGGGAATGGGAACAAATGTGGATGAGTGAGGGTGGGGAGGAGGACATGGTGCTGGACAGGATAGAGATGATTGTGTTTTGAACAATTCGAATTTCATGGCTGGTGGGAGCCAGAAAGCAGAATATTTCAGAAATCTCGGCCTGGATTCTCCAGTCGCCGAAATCACGTTTGACGAACGGCCGAGAATCACATTTCCCGACCGAAGCGGGGGTGGCTCCGCTTTCACGCTGCTCCGCCTTCTCCAAAGTGGCATACTCTATGAGTACGCTGTGCCAAGTATCGATGGCCTCAGGCCATCGATGCTCCGCTCCTGACTGGCTGAGTTCCCGACGGCACGGGACACGTGTGGTCTCATCCGTCGGGAACTCAGTGTGGCGGCTGCGGACTCAGTCCAGCCCCGCCACAGTTGGGGGAGGGCCGATCTGCGGGCAGGGCGGGACATTATTCGGGGCTGGGGGCACTGTGGTAGAGTGGTCCGGGGCACGTCGGTTGGCCAAAGGGGGGGGACTACTTCGCGGGCTGGGTCCACGAGCGGCCATGAAGCACGGCCGCCGCCACGCGCATGCGCGGCCATGGACCCGGCAATTCTCCGGGGCATATCGGCAGCTAGAGCCGGGTGCTCTATGCTGCAGTCCTGCTAGCCCCCAACAAAACGGGGAATCGGTGGCCGTTTTGCACCAGTTTTACTGGCATAAAACGCCACCGTTCCCATTCCGGCGTGAGGACATAGCCCCAGAATTGGAGAATCCAGCCCCAGATATGTGAAGAATTAAGGTAAGGGTTTCAGTGGAGTTGGGAACAGAGATGGCCCATGGAGAATTTTTTAAAAATCAGTCTTGGCAATGAATAGTCTATAAGATTTGAAGCTCAGAATAAAGGCAGCATTTTACAGAATATGTTCAGATGAAACTTGCTAATCATCAATACAGTTTACAGATTTGTGAAGCCTGTGACGGCTCTTTCAGAAATGTGGTTCCCTCACCTATTTGAGATTGGTGTGTAAACCTTCTGCGATGTATTCTCCTTCTGCACACCATTCGAAGGAAGAAGGATGGAAAATTGCTCAGTTGCAATAATGGATTGAGGGAAATTAGCAAGAACAGAAACTGAACTAACTTTTGTTTTTAAGACCGTATGTTCAATCTGATTTGGCTTCAAACCTGTCCTTGCAGCAGCTGTCTCATTAGGCAGGAGCACAGATTGGGGATATTGTTACATTACTGTTGGCCCAAATCCTTGCCAAGGGGCCCTTTTTCCAAAATCAGGAAATGTAATTCTATAGGACCTGAAATAGCTCGTAACCCTAGGAATAGAAGCCTGAGTAACTCCATACAGGACATGTATAAGTAACAACAGAACTTTTCATGCTGGGAACTTAATCTTCCTCATCTCCAAGTCTGAACCCCAGATATACACATCTCTGCGGTGGTCGGGATTCGACATTGAATGCAAATCAGCATGATCCAGACAAGAATGTAAGCTGGCCCTCCCCCATTTACAGCACTGTCACTAAACCCTAAAGTAACAACTTCCATTTCCCCCCGATATTCTCTCAACTTGTCAGAATTTGCGGGGGAAAAAATAAAGTTGTGGCAATTGTTGAACCTTTCACCTGAGGAATGTTTACCTCCAAATTGGACAATACGATTTCTTTAAAATGCATATGGCTACAATTACAACGATAATCAAGCAAATGAATGATATAAAAAAGCAAGCATTCTTCAGATGTAACAAGGTTCCAAGTTTGGGATGATCAATTCAAGCAACCAAACTGCAATAACTAATACTGGAGAAACTTGTGTAAGACTTGGGTGTGCTGGTAGAAAGAACACAGAAAATTAGCATGCAGATACAGCAAGCAATTAGGAAGGCAAATAGCATGTTGGCCTTTATTGCTAGGGGATTGGAATACAAAAATGAAGACGTTTTGCTCCAATTGTACTTTAGTGGACCACACCCGGAATACTGGGTGCAGCTTTGATCTCTGTATTTAAGGAAGGGTATACTCGCATTGGGGGCGGCACAGTGATGGTTTACCAGATTGCTCCCTGGGATGAGGGGGTTGTCCTATGATGAGAGACTGAGTAAATTGGGTCTATGTTCTCTGGAGGCTAGAAGAGTGAGAGGTGATCTCATTGAAACATATTTAGAAGGGGCTTGATAGGTTGACAGATTGCTTCTGCTGGTCAGGCAATCTAAGATCACAGAGCCACCGTCTCAGGGTAAAGGGCCAACCATGTTGGACTGAGATGAGAAGAAATTTCTTCACTCAGACAGCTGTGAAGTTTGGAGTATTCTCGTGAGAAATTTCACCACTTTCTGATAATTAACCCAGGCCAGAGTCCAAGCATTATAAGCTAGGTCACATGACTGTGTGGCTGGGAATGCCAATCAGAAATCCAGGCATGTGAGCTGTATGATGTTCCCGCCATTAATGTAATTGAGTGAAATATTACGTGGAACAAACCCTTAAGTTTTTGATTGTCACCCCCAGAAAAACAGAAAAAGGCCTCTATTCACCCCCGAAACAACACTCAAAATGACCTCTCGTCTACTCTGAAGCTACTTTGAGTTTATCCTGCTAAATGACCCCTGCTCTATGCCTAAATGACCCCCTACACTGCTCCAAACTGACCCCGAGCTGACCAGCAGACAGGACTTTGCTCCTGTGGCAGTAAAGTCACTTTGATTCTAAACCTTCTTAAATTCATGAGTCAGTGCATTGGCTGTTTCATGTGGAGATCTGGAGGTCCAATCAGGAAGCTTTTGCCAAACTTCATGACTGGGATTCTCCGGCCGTGGTGATTACCTGTGTCCTCCGGCATTGCAACCCCACTTGTGGGTTTCCTGGTGGTGTGTGGTGGCTTGAATGGGAAATTCCATTGACAAGCGGTGGGTGTTTGGAATCCCACCACCAGGGAATGGCACACCACTGAGAAACACGCAGCCTGGGGGGTTGGAGAATCCAGCCCCATGAAGCAGAAATGGTTGGATCACAAAATACAAAATTTACCTGAACCATTCCATACCTACAAAATACCACAGAAACTGAGGCCGGTAATTCACACCCCTCTCCTGGCTGTGAGCGTGTGGTTGGGAAAGGGGTAACTACCCTATTTCCAAGGCCTGTCTAACCAACCCTGCCATGGTCCTTTCATTCCTCAGTGGTACTGTTGGGCCTGGAGAACTGCCACTCAGCTGATTGGCTGGCAGCTCTTGGAGGCAGGACACGCTCACATGGTGTCAAAACCACAACCTCAGGCACAACCACAGCCACAACCTAAGAGAGATTTGGTTGTGACTTTAAGAGCCAGTGAGGCAGGCATACGCCCAACTTTTCAGCTGGTGGTCGGGGGCAGGGCCTTGGTGAAAAATCGGCCTGAATGAGCTCATGTGGCCCCCTCCAATGAACAGTTTGGCTGAAGTTGCTTTATCCCCTTCTAATAACCTGCTTGGTTGCTGCCAATCATATGACCATTCCCTCTAATTGGACACTCAATGCTTTACAAAGTCTGTCAGTGACAGGAAATCTTGGCTGGAAATTTCCAGGCCTTTCTGAGCAGGGGTCTGAACTGTAACCACACGAGCAGGGGTCTGAACTGTAACCACACGAGCGGGGGTCTGAACTGTAACCACACGAGCGGGGGTCTGAACTGGAACCACACGAGTGGGGGTCTGAACTGGAACCACACGAGCGGGGGTCTGAACTGGAACCACACGAGCGGGGGTCTGAACTGGAACCACACGAGCGGGGGTCTGAACTGGAACCACACGAGCGGGGGTCTGAACTGGAACCACACGAGCAGGGGTCTGAACTGGAACCACACGAGTGGGGGTCTGAACTGGAACCACACGAGTGGGGGTCTGAACTGGAACCACACGAGCGAGGGTCTGAACTGGAACCACACGAGCGGGGGTCTGAACTGGAACCACACGAGCGGGGGTCTGAGCTGGAACCACACGAGCGGGGGTCTGAACTGGAACCACACGAGTGGGGGTCTGAACTGGAACCACACGAGCGAGGGTCTGAACTGGAACCACACGAGCGGGGGTCTGAACTGGAACCACACGAGCGGGGGTCTGAGCTGGAACCACACGAGCAGGGGTCTGAACTGGAACCACACGAGCGGGGGTCTGAACTGGAACCACACGAGCGGGGGTCTGAACTGGAACCACACGAGCGAGGGTCTGAACTGGAACCACACGAGCGAGGGTCTGAACTGGAACCACACGAGCGAGGGTCTGAACTGGAACCACACGAGTGGGGGTCTGAGCTGGAACCACACGAGCGGGGGTCAGAACTGGAACCACACGAGTGGGGGTCTGAACTGGAACCACACGAGTGGGGGTCTGAGCTGGAACCACACGAGTGGGGGTCTGAACTGGAACCACACGAGTGGGGGTCTGAACTGGAACCACACGAGCGGGGGTCTGAACTGGAACCACACGAGCGGGGGTCTGAACTGGAACCACACGAGCGAGGGTCTGAACTGGAACCACACGAGCGGGGGTCTGAACTGGAACCACACGAGCGGGGGTCTGAACTGGAACCACACGAGCGGGGGTCTGAACTGGAACTACACGAGTGGGGGTCTGAGCTGGAACCACACGAGTGGGGGTCTGAACTGGAACTACACGAGCGGGGGTCTGAACTGGAACCACACGAGCGGGGGTCTGAACTGGAACCACACGAGCAGGGGTCTGAACTGGAACCACACGAGCGGGGGTCTGAACTGGAACCACACGAGCAGGGGTCTGAACTGGAACCACACGAGCGGGGGTCTGAACTGGAACCACACGAGCGGGGGTCTGAACTGGAACCACACGAGCGAGGGTCTGAACTGGAACCACACGAGCGGGGGTCTGAACTGGAACCACACGAGCGGGGGTCTGAACTGGAACCACACGAGCGGGGGTCTGAGCTGGAACCACACGAGCGGGGGTCAGAACTGGAACCACACGAGCGGGGGTCTGAACTGGAACCACACGAGCAGGGGTCTGAACTGGAACCACACGAGCGGGGGTCTGAACTGGAACCACACGAGCGGGGGTCTGAACTGGAACCACACGAGCGGGGGTCTGAACTGGAACCACACGAGCGAGGGTCTGAACTGGAACCACACGAGCGGGGGTCTGAACTGGAACCACACGAGCGGGGGTCTGAGCTGGAACCACACGAGCAGGGGTCTGAACTGGAAATACACGAGCGGGGGTCTGAGCTGGAACTACACGAGTGGGGGTCTGAACTGGAACCACACGAGTGGGGGTCTGAACTGGAACCACACGAGCGGGGGTCTGAACTGGAACCACACGAGCAGGGGTCTGAGCTGGAACCACACGAGCAGGGGTCTGAACTGGAACCACACGAGCGGGGGTCTGAACTGGAACCACACGAGCGGGGGTCTGAACTGGAACCACACGAGCGGGGGTCTGAACTGGAACCACACGAGCAGGGGTCTGAGCTGGAACTACACGAGCGAGGGTCTGAACTGGAACTACACCTTCCTGTCACGCTGCCATTTTGCCAGTGGAGGAAAAGGTTGGTGGCTTCAAAGTCCATTGGCAAATCAATTGAGCCGCGCCAGTGGGCATTTTGCCCAGTCCGGATGCCACCGAGGGAGATGCTGGGTGGGCACAGCAGGATTCCCTGCCAGTTCCAAAATGGAGAGGGTTTATCTGGTAATCCCCATTCGAACCATCTGTTTGATACATTTTAGTGTATTTTACAGGCTTCATCCACATTTAATTTATAGTTTGAATTATTTCTTGGTATCAGTTGGGTTCGTCATGACATTTGGAGACTTTGGCAGGTCTCACAGAAGTTGCCTCGAGAAACGCAGAATTAATTTCATTTTCCTGGTCCTCGTCTTTTGTACTAAACTTCAGAACACATCTGCTGTGCCGCCCTGCGCCCAACTTGTTCGCTGCCCCGGGCCCCACTCCTCCGCTGCCCCGGGCCCCACTCCTCCGCTGCCCGAGCCCCACTCCTCCGCTGCCCCGGGCCCCACTCCTCCGCTGCCCGGGCCCAACTCCACTGCCCCGGGCCCCACTCCTCCGCTGCCCCGGGCCCCACTCCTCCGCTGCCCGGGCCCAACTCCACTGCCCCGGGCCCCACTCCTCCGCTGCCCGGGCCCAACTCCACTGCCCCGGGCCCCACTCCTCCGCTGCCCCGGGCCCCACTCCTCCGCTGCCCCGGGCCCCACTCCTCTGCTGCCTCGGGCCAAACTCCTGCGCTGCCCCACTCCTCCGCTGCCCGGGCCCCACTTCTCCGCTGCCCGGGCCCCACTCCTCCACTGCCCCGGGCCCCACTCCTCCGCTGCCCCGGGCCCCACTCCTCCGCTGCCCTGGGCCCCACTCCTTCGCTGCCCCGGGCCCCACTCCTCTGCTGCCTCGGGCCAAACTCCTGCGCTGCCCCACTCCTCCGCTGCCCTGGGCCCCACTCCTCCGCTGCCCCGGGCCCCACTCCTCCGCTGCCCCGGGCCCCACTCCTCCGCTGCCCCGGGCCCCACTCCGCTGCCTCGGGCCAAACTCCTGCGCTGCCCCACTCCTCCGCTGCCCAGGCCCCACTTCTCCGCTGCCCCGGGCCCCACTCCTCCGCTGCCCGAGCCCCACTCCTCCGCTGCCCTGGGCCCCACTCCTCCGCTGCCCTGGGCCCCACTCCTACGCTGCCCTGCGCCCAACTTCTCTGATGCCTCGGGCCAAACTCCTCCGCTGCCCCAGGCCCCACTCCTCCGCTGCCCATGGCCCCACTCTTCCGCTGCCTCGGGCCCCACTCCTCTGCTGCCCTGGGCCCCACTACTCCCCTACCCGGGCCCCACTCCTCCCCTACCCACGCCCCACTCCTCCGCTGCCCCGGGCCCCACTCCTCCGCTGCCCTGGGCCCCACTCCTCTGCCGCCCTGGGCCCACTCCTCCCCTACCTGGGCCCCACTCCTCCGCCGCCCCGGGCCCAGTACTCCGCTGCCCTGGCCCCATTCTTCCGCTTCCCCAGGCCCCATTCCCCCATTGCCTTGGCCCACAGCACTGCCTCTACCTGTGAAATGCCATTGATCAGCAGTGCTCCTTCTTCAACACTGTTGGCCCTCATTCTCTATGGTTTCGCGTAAGGAATTTCCATGGGAAAATAAACTAGAACTGATTCAGGTGCCTGAGCTATACACGGCCACAGGAACCCATCAGTCTCTGAGGAAACAGTCACCGGTGAGAATGATGAATATGGTTTCCTGTCTGGATTGTGTTCTTTTTATTTGGTTTGGGTGTTTTTGGTGTAACTCAATAATGGGACCATGACTGCAGAATATTTTGCACTGATATAGCATTCTATCCAACTCCCCGAAACATCTGACAGTACTTCACGCTCAATGAATGATTGTGAAATCTAGAGTCAGATATAAAGAATAAAGGCAGCATGGTGGCTCAGTGGTTAGCACTGCAGCCTCATGGCACCGAGGTCCCAGGTTCTATCCCAGCTCTGGGCCACTGTCCGTGTGGAGTTTGCACATTCTTCCCGTGTTTGCGTGGGTTTCTCCCCCACAACACAAAGATGTGCAAGGTAGGTGGATTGGCCATGCTAAATTGCCCCTTAATTGGAAAAAATGAATTGGAACCCTAAATTTATATTTAAAAAAAGATATAAAGAATGGCCTTTGTTTGAGAGACGGGAGGAAAAGGGGCATTATTAGGATTCATTTTAGAAATGGAAATCCAATGATGGCACAACATTCCCTTGTCTGCTATCAATCAGGGCTAACTATGTTCAGAGAAACCTTACACAAATTAGATGTTGGTCTACCTATATTGCTGACAGCTATTTATCGGTGAGTGTGAAGCTATATTATTTCCTCCAGTATTTCGAATTGCAATGAATATCGTTGAATAAAAATCCTGAATCATACAAATTACTCTTTGTTGAAGCATTGAAGAGCTGACTTTCTGACTGCAGACAGCTTGACGGTGTGGCTTTGTCCAGTGACCATACAGATGAGGGATGGCCACCATTTCTTGGCTCCAATGTCGATAAGCGAGACTACCTCCAGCCCCCAGCACTCAGATAATCGTCCCTTCAAATGGAACATTCCGGTTGCCTTCAGCGACAAACCCAACTGAACTTTTACCTCACTACACTTCTGCAAAGGTCAAATCAGCTGGGTTGTTGTTGGCAGCCTGGATTTGGGAGTTGTAGCAGGATACCATGGATAGCTGAGTGCCTTCTTTTGTGCTGTGACTCTCCATGGAAGGGGGGCAGTATCTCGAATCAGCTGTGAGGTACCACTGAGTACACCATCTCCGCCACTTGTGGCCTAGCTCCAGTTGCACCTGAACAACCAAACACAAAACATTCAGAGGAGGCTCCAAGCAATTGCATTCCTCAACCATTTAATACATAAAACTTTATATAATGTCAATCCTTCTGGTCAAATGAAAGGAAACAATTGTCTGATTTTTAATGTCCTAGCTTGAGGAACATGGAGTTGATGTGTGGTGACCCAATGGGGGGGATGGACTGTGCCTGATCCTTTGTTAAGAGCGGGAGGAGGTGGATCATAGAATTATAGAACCCCGCCAGTGCAAAAGGAGGCCAATTGGTCCATAGAGTCTGCACCGACCCTTCGAAAGAGCACTCTACCCATGTCCGCTCCCCCATCCACCCCGCCCTAACCCCATAACACAATAACCTAACCTGCACATAGATACATAGAAGATAGGAGCAGGAGGAGGTCTTTTGGCCCTTCGAGCCTGTTCCGCCATTCATCACAATCATGGCTGATCATCCAACTCAATAGCCTAATCCTGCTTTCTCCCCATAGCCTTTGATCCCATTCTCCACAAGTGCTATATCCAGCCGCCGATTGAATATATTCAAAGTTTTAGCATCAACTACTTCCTGTGGTAATGAATTCCACAGGCTCACCACTCTTTGTGTGAAGAAGTGTCTCCTTATCTCTGTCCGAAATGGTTTACCCTGAATCCTCAGGCTGTGACCCCTGGTTCTGGACACACCTATCATTGGTAACATCTTCCCTGCATCTACTCTGTCTAGTCCTGTTAGAATTTTGTAAGTCTCTATGAGATCCCCCCTCATTCTTCGGAACTCCAGTGAGAACAATCCCAACCTAGTCAATCTCTCCTCATATGGCAGTCCCGCCATCCCTCAAATCAGTCTGGCAAACCTTTGCTGCACTCCCTTGAGCGCAAGAACATCCTTCCTCAGGGAAGGAGACTGAAACTGCACACAATACTCCAAGTGTGGCCTCACCAAGGCACTGTACAATTGCAGCAACACATCCCTGTTTCTATACTCGAAACCTCTTGCAACAAAGGCCAACATACCATTAGCCTTCTTTACCGCCTGCTGCACCTGCATGCTTACCTTCAGCGAAAGGTGCACAAGGACACCCAGATCTCTTTCTCTTCACATAGCTGTAGAAACTCTTAATAATAATAATAATAATTGCTTATTATCACAAGCAGGCTTCAATGAAGTTACTGTGAAAAGCCCCTAGTCGCCACATTCCGGAGTCTGTTCGGGGAGGCCGGTACAGGAACTTAGTGTCGGTCTTTATGTTCCCTACAAGCTTCCTTTCATACTGAACTTTCCCTTCTTAATCAATCCTTTTGTCTTTCTTTGCTGAATGCTAAACTGCTCCCAATCCTCAGAACTATTATTTTTCTTGGCCAATCTGTATGCTTCTTCCTTGTATCAGATACTACTTCTCATTTCCTTTGTAAGCCATGGATTGGCCCTCTTACCCCCTTTGCTTTTGTGCCAGACAGGAATGAACAGTTGCTGTAGTTCCTCCATGCATTCCTTGAATGTTTGCCATTGTCTATCCACTGTCATCCTATTAAGTAACTCTCCCCAATCTATCAAGGCCAACTCATGCCTCATATCCTCATAGTTCCCTTTATTAACATTCAGCATCCTAGTCTCCAAATCAACTACTTCACTCTCCATCTTGATTTAAAAATTCTATCATGTTATGGTCGCTCATCCCCAAGGGGTCTCGCACAGCCAGATTGGCAATAATTCCCTTCTCATTACACAGTACCCAGTCTAAGATGGCCTGCTCTGTAGTTGGTTCCTCCACATATTGGTCAAGAAAACCATCCCGTATACACTCCAGGAATTCCTCCTCTATGGCATTGTGGCTAATTTGATTTGACCAATCTATGTGAAGATTAAAATCACCCATGATCACTGATATTCCCTCATTACATGCATCACTAATTTCTTGTTTAATACCATTCCCAACCTCACCAGTGCTGTTTGGGGGTCTATATATGACACCCACTAATGTTTTTTGTCCCTTTGTATTTCTCAACTCTACCCATACAGATTCCACATTGTCAGAGCTAATATCCCCTCTCACTATTGTGTTAATTTCCTCTTTAACCAGCAGTGCCACGCCACCACCTTTTTTTTATGCCGTCCTTCCTAAATACTGAGAACCCTGGGACATTCAGTTCCCATCCCTGTTCACCCTGCAGCCATGTCTCTGTAATCCCACTTAGATCATACTCATTTATATCTATCTGGATTAGTTCATCCACTTTATTGCAAATCCTCCATGCATTAAGACACAGAGCCTTTAAGTTTGTCTTTTTCACAATGCTTGTCTTGCTCCCAATATTTTTCTCCACTGTCGTGTTTGAATTTTGTCCTTGGTTTCTCCACCTATCACTTTTCTTATTCACTTTTCTACCTTTTGCTTTTGTCCTTGCTCCCTCTTTCTCTGACTCCTTGCGTGGGTTCCCATCCCCCTGGCATTTTAGTTTAAATCCTCCCCAACTGCTCAAGCAAATAGCCCCCCAAGGAAATCAGTTCCAGTCCTGCCCAGGTGTAACCCGTCCAGTTTGTACAGGTCCCACCTCCCCCAGAATTGGTCCCAGTGCCCCAGGAATCTGAAACCCTCCCCCTGACACCATCTCTTCAGCCACGTATTCATCCTATATATCCTGTCATTTCTACTCTGACTAGCACGTGGACATCTTTGGACTGTGGGAGGAAACCGGAGCTCCCAAGGGAAACCCATGCAGTCAAAGGTACAATGTGCAAACTTCGCAGTCACCCGAGGCCGAATTGAACTCGGGTCCATGACGCTGTGAAGCCATAGTGCTAACTATTGTGTCACCGTGCCGCCCTGTACAAGAATTGTCTCATCACCAGTAGTCCAGGACCTAATTCTCTCCTGTTTGTGCACTGATTTTAAAGCAAGACTTCAATTTGGATTCAAAGCATCTTTTCTAAATATGAATTTAATCCTAATGCATTGCAATTCCCATCTCAGCATCATAGTTGGGTTGAAAAAGGGGATGGGTACAGGGAAATGCTTTCAATAAAATCTACGTATTGCCTTAGGCAGTAGAGAGTTCCCACTTAAAGCAGTGAATTTGCTTCTTCTAAAAATGATAGACTGCAAGAATCGAAAATGAGCCCAGTCCTCATTATTGTCACTTTGAAGCACATTGAGAGAGGCACAGAACCAATCCTGTGTGAGTAAGAATTCTTCTGAAAACTTGCTGCCCATGATTCTCTGAAAATAACAATCGGGGGCAATTGTTACCTGTGGTT
The DNA here is from genome assembly GCF_047496885.1 of Scyliorhinus torazame. Lineage (NCBI taxonomy): Eukaryota > Metazoa > Chordata > Chondrichthyes > Carcharhiniformes > Scyliorhinidae > Scyliorhinus > Scyliorhinus torazame. The sequence continues at coordinate 76,034,051 of NC_092727.1, read as the reverse complement.
TATGATATTCCCCCACATAGCCACCTCAATGCAGGCAGGAGGATTATGGAGGATAAGAGATTTAAGCAGGTCATTAAAGATAATTTAGGAGCCTGTTAGATAAGCTCTCTGAAAAGAGCCAAAGGTGTGAAAATTCATGAGGAAGTTGTAGAAAGATGATGATTGGGAATGGAAGATAAAATCATAAACTTTGATTCTGCTGTTGCTTCTGATCAATAGTTGCTATTCTCTTAACACATACATGGGGAGGCAGTGGAGTAGTGATATTATCACTGGACTAGTAATCCAGAGACCAGGGTAATGCTCTGGGGATCCAGGTTCAAATCACACCAGGGCAGTTGGTGGAATCTGTAGTTAAGAAAAAAAGTCCAATTGTTGTAAAAACCTATCTGGTTCACTTATGTTTGTGTACTATGATAATAAATGAATCAGTGTATGAAAGAACAACTAGTTATTTAATGTTGAATAAACTGTGGGTAAACTAAACTATTGCTCACCAAACTGTGGATCTTTTAACCATGCTACCAACACCTTCTGTAACTCTGATTAAGACTGGCACTGTCTGGCTCAAGTGTCCTGTCCGGATCAAGTGTCCTGTTCCTCTTGCAGGGTCGGAGGTTATATACACTGTTACATACACTGTTACTGCATATCATTACAATGTCATTTAGGGAAGGAAATCTATTGTCTTTACCTGGCCTACATGTGAATCCAGACCCACAGCAGTGTGGTTGACTCTTAAATGTCCTCAGGGATGGGCAATAAATGCTGGCTCTGCCAGCGATGTCCACATCCATGAACAAGTAAATAAAACAAAACATTGATCAAAGTTCTTTGTAATGGATTTGCAAATCCCAAGATAGAATGTGATTGGCTGATAATGATTTCCTAGGCTTGAAGTACACAAATGAATTATTTCTCTTCTTTTCCATTAAAGTCGTGTGATAAATTGATGCAATTTATGATGAGTGAGCGGTTTTCCTTGTGCAACTTGCAGATGTTTCTTACATGCACATCTTGGCTTTTTGAATCAGAATAGTCCCAACTGCAGAACACATGTGAGAACATTAACAAATGGGGTGTTTCCCAACAGACCCGGTAAATGTCAATGCAGACCCAGAAAGCCCAGAATCCTAGGGCCCACACTATTCACAGATCAGGACATCCAAACAATACCTCGAAACACCCTGAAACTCAGCAACAAAATGTTTTTACAAGCGTAATTCGCTAACCGAATACTCCCAGTGGGAATTTGGGCTTGAAGCGAATGCTTCAGCACTGGCACATTAGTTGCCCAAATTCCAATTCACTTTCTCTTAAGGCTAATTTATGTATCAGAGAATACATCCCTGCTGGTGAAACATCACCTGATCTGTAGTGACGCCAGTAGTGGGTGCTTACGCGGGCTTGAGCTCTCCATCTTAGGTTGTATGAGCAACATCCCTAATAAAACCTCTCTTCGTGTTTGTAAGAGTCCCAAGTGTGGGTGTAGCACCATCGATCACACACGAGGCGAGACGTAAAGAACTTCAATCGAGGCTTTATTGAGCAGACTTGTTCAGACACGTTCCCCAGCAGCCCACTCACAGAATGCAGCTGCGGGGTTTACCCAGGTTCTTATATCCCTCCTATCTGGGTGGAGCCCAGTAGGTGGAGGATCCAATCGGGATCCAGCATCTGTCCTCCAAAAGCTGCTCGGCCTTCCTGGTGTACTGTATTACCCCTAATACATACCACCACAGTGGGCATCTCCAAACTGTTTCTTTCTGCTACAAACTCAGAGTTAGAAAGCTACAGAATGGGGAAGTTTTGCTATGTATGTTATTCCTTGGCCTTGCTTTGGGCTTTTTGGGGCTTGAAGGATTGGCGGCAGCTTTTCTTCGGGTTCCTTTATAACCTCCATGAGACCCACAGGGACAAGCCAATTAATCTGCCCATGGAGTACAAGTTTCCCCGCTGAGGGGCAGAGGTCCAACAGCGGGATAGTTAACTCTGGACATTAAAAGCCGGTCCAGGTAGGAGTCGAGCTGCAGAGTAGTCGTGACTGGGACTGTTACTTGTACATATTTTACTTTAGCAATAAACCATTAATTTTTCCTTTCCATGTTCTTCTGTGACTATTCAATTGCCGACTATTAAAGTGGAATTACAGTTGGCGCTGCTAACCGTTTGGGACACAGCCACCTCTCTTTGTGGCGGAATAAGGTTTGCACCATTTTGAAAATGCCACCTCTTTGGCAGACTCAATGTTTTCGATGTGGGTATGGAGGACTGGACACAGTATACGGAGCATGTGCGCTATTTCTGAAAGGCAAACATTATTGTTGGGGATGATCGCCAGACGGTAATTCTTCTGACTGCCTGTGGGGCCTCCACTTTTAGGGTCATAAAGAGCCTGACACACCCCAGGGCCCCAGACTCCAAGTCATTGGAAGAGCCAGTAGCACTCGTGCCAAACCACGACGACCCCAAGCCGTCGATTATCGTACAGAGGTACCGATTTAATATGGCTGAGAGGACCCCAGGAGAGTCCGTTACTGAGCTTTTGGCATGATTACGAAAATCGGCAAAGTTTTGCAACTATGGGCCATCCCTACCAGAGATGCTATGGGAGTGCCTTGTATGCGGAGTAAATAATGTAGTGACCCAGCAGAAATTGCTAGCTGAGCTGTTGCTGGACCTAAAAAAAGCCGCTGAGATCTCCCTCTCACGGGTCAGTGAGGAGAAGGGAGTATTGTCCCGCCGCATGGCTAACAGAATAGAAAGGTTAACAGCATATCACATTCAGGACATTGGATGTGGCGGAGCAATATTATGCTTGGATCAAAAAAGAAGGGTTGTCCGTCATATTTGTGGTGAAGAAATTTCACCAGTGCCTGTATGGATGTCTATTCACTATTGTGATGGACCACGAGCCATTGCTAGGGCTCTTTAAAGAGGACAAAACGATCCCACCAATAACATCGGCCTGGATTCAGCAATGGGCCCTGTTGCTAGCAGCGTACGAGTATGCCTTTGAGCATCGTCCAGGCACGCAAATTGCAAACGCATACGTCGCTCCTGCTGCCAACCGACCCCCCGTCTCCACTGAGAGCCGACAATGTCGTTTTGCCATTTAACTTTATGGACAACTTGCTGGTCACCGCTCTCCAGAAATGCGACTGGACGCAAAAAGGCTCCGTATTGGCAAAAGTACAGCACCTTGTTTTATATGGGGGGACAGCAAGGGAAGCTGCCCGAAGAACTACAGGCCTTTGAAACCAAAATGCTGGAGCCCAGTGTTGAAAACGGCATCCTTCTGTGGGAGGCTCGCGTCACGGTCCCACGCCAGGGCAGAGATTCCATCCTTCGGGATCTGCACAATGGTCACCTCCGTGTATCATAAATGAAGATGCTAGCCCGTAACTATGTGTGGTGGCCAGGTCTGGATGGTGCGATAGAACGACTGGCTCAACAGCGCACATTCCAAGAACAGCAGAAGCTCCTGCCTGCTGTCCGCTGCATCCGTGGGAATGGCCAGGCCGACCTTGGGTACGTCTACACACCAATTTCGCCGGACATTTTCAAGGCTCAACGTTTCTTCTCTTAGTGGATGCCCATTCCAAGTGGTTGGAAGTCCATTGGATGTCATCCACCACATTGAAGGTAATGAAAGATAGGCCGGGTGGTTAACAGTGAGGCTGAGACTCTTGGGTTACAGGAAGTTATAGACGGGGCGGTCAAATGGGCAGAAACGTGGCATTTGGAATTTAATCCTGAAAAGTGTGAGCTGATGCAGTTTGGAAGGCGCAATTTGACAAGGAAATGTTCAATGAATGGCACCACACTGTGAAGTCCTGAGGAACAAAGAGACCTTGCCGTGTTTGTAAATAGATCTGTGAAGGCAGAAGGGCACGTTAATAGGGTGGTGAGAAAGGCATATGGGACACTTGCTTTTCTCAATTGGGGTATTGATTACAAAAACAATTTGAGTTCTATAGAACATTGATGAGGCCACAGCTGGAGTACTGTGCAGTTCTGGTCGCAACATTATGGGAAGAATGTGATTGCACTGGAGGGAGTGCAGAAGCGTTTCACCAGGATGTTGGCTGGGATGGAATATTTAAGTTATGAAGAGAGGTTGGATAGGCTTGGGTTGTTTTCATGGAGCAGAGAAGACTGAGGGGGGACCTGATCGAGGTGTGCAAGATTATGAGGGGCAAGGACTGGATGGATAGGGAGCAACTGTTCCCCCTAGTTGAAGGGTCGGTTACGAGGGTACACAAGTTCAGGGTCAGGGGCAGAGGTTTGGGGGGATTTGAGGAAAAGCTTTTTTACCCAGAGGGTGGTGACGGTCTGGAACACATTGCCTGGGGGTGGGGGGAGGCGAGTTGCCTCACATTCTTTAAAAAGTACCTGGATGAGCACTTGGCACATCTTAACATTCGAGGCTATGGGCAAAGTGCTGGCAAATGGGATCAGGGGCCTTTCATGCAGCAGTGTAGACTCAATGGGCCGAAGGTCTTTTTCTGATCTGTATTTTTTTGTGATTCTGTGATTGAGAAACTCTGGCTTTCCTTTAGCACCCACAAAATTCTGGAGGTGCTGGCCACAGATAATGGCACCCCCTTCACCATCGCAGAGTTTGAGCACTTCATGAAGGCAAACGGGGTGCGGCACATCCGCAGGGCCCTGTATCACCCCACCTCAAATGGGCTGGCTGAGTGGCTGGTGCAGACCTTCTCAAGGGGTCTGAAGAAGCAGACCACGGAGTCTGTGGAAACGGGGCTGGCTATTTTAGTTTTACGAACAGACCACGCCGCATGCTGTGACCGGCGTAGCGCCGACAGAATTACTGACGGGTTGGCGACTCAGGACCCACCTCAGCCTCACATCCCCCAATATTGGTGGGAAAGTGTGATCGAGTCAGGAACAGCAGGGGCGAAGTCAAGACAAGCGAACGCGGACCAGGAATTTCAAACCAGGAGACACAGTTTACATCTGCAACTTGGGGAAGGTGCCCGGTGGATTCCCAGGGCAGTGGTACAACAGACCGAGCCAGTTTCATACCAGGTACAGACGCGAGGGAGGACGATGCAGAAGCACCGTAACCCCTTCAGGAGCAGGGGATCAGCATCACGGCACCCCCCACCAAGAGAAACCATCTTCCAGCCATATTGCCCCGACACATGAAGGCCTGAAAACATCACCCCCTGGGGGTCCCGACACTGAGATGCAAGAGGTAATTGACTCTGACTCTAAAATGGAGACCCAGGCATCCAAGACGTCTGGCGGCGACCTGGCCAGGGATTAGCTGGGACTGGGACTGGGGCTCTTCCTTGTAAATACTTGGCTTTGGCAATAAATCATTCATTTTAACTCTCCTTTCCAGACTCCTCTGTGATTACTAAAGGTTCCTTCTCCTCTGGTGGTAATATGCTATGTTCCTAGATATTGATTAAGATATTTGAACATTATTGGGAAAACTGATTCTAATTTTGTACACTTGATCATTCTGAGACTATTGCCTGGAGAATGTAGAGATGTAGAGGCCTTGTTTACAGCCTCTGTACTTTGGCCTAGGGTTTCTGTGGAGATGATGTTTGTGCCTAATTTTCCTCTGGCTGACCTGGCAGGGTTCCCAGAAGCTGGGCCCCACAAGAGGTTGATGGTGGGTCTTGCACAACAATCCGCCAACAGACTGGAGAATTTGAGAAGGTCAAGGAAACCTGAGAAGCTGAATGACCTTTTTTCAGCTTCCATTATTTTTGGCCTGAAGGTTTTCTTTCTGGCCCTGAACCATCGGCCAATACTGCAGTTGTAAATATTATACTATCTCCGTCCCAATTACTGGAACAAAGTCCTATCAATGTGACTATTGGATTGGATTTGTTTATTGTCACGTGTATCGAGGTACAGTGAAAAGTATTGTTCTGCGTACAGTTCAGACAAATCATTCCATACATGAAAACAAAATACATCAGGCAAACATAAAATATACAATGTAAATACATCGACACAGGCATTGGGTGAAGCATACAGGAGTGTAATACTATTCAGTAGAAAAGACATGTGAAGAGATCAGATCAGTTCATAAGAGCATCGTTTAAGAGTCTGCACCAGCGGGGAAGAAGCTGTTTTTGATTCTATTACTGCGTGTTCTCAGACCTTTGCATCTCCTGCCTGGTGGACGAAGTTGGAAGAGTGAGTAAGCCGGTGGGAGGGGTCTTTGATTATGCTGCCCGCTTTCCAAAGGCAGCGGGAGGTATAGACAGAGCCAATGGAAGGTGGGTTTGTGTGATGGACTGGGCTGTGTTCATGACTCTCTGTAGTTTCTTATGGTCTTGGGCTGAGCAGCAATGCAGCCAGAGAGGATGGTTTCCATGGTGCACCTGTACAAGTTGGGAAGGGCCAATGTAGACATGCTGAATTTGCTTAGTTTCCTGAGAAAGTATAGGCACTTTTGTGCTTTCTTGATCGTAGCTTTGATGTGGGTGGACCAGGACAGATTGTTGGTGATGTGCACACCTAGAAATTTTAAGCTGTCAACCATCTTCACCTCGGCCCCGTTGATGCAGACAGGAGTGTGTACAGTACTTTGCTTCCTGAAGTCAATGACCAGCTCCTTAGTTTTGCTGACGTTGTGGGAGAGATTGCTGTCGTTACACCACTCCACCAGGTTTCTATCTCATCGTTGTTAGAGATCCGACCCACTGCGGTCGTGTAATCAGCAAACTTGTGGGACTAAGGTGGGTCAGCAGGAAAACTGGCCCCACAAGACTCCGTGGTACTTTGCTAAGGCAACCATGAAAACAAATCGCTTGGAAATTCTTGTAAAAGAGCAGCCACACTTCACATTTACATGGAGATTACCAAACAAAACAGCAGCACCTTATATGTATATACTGCCTTTGAAGTAGTAAAATATCCCAAGGTGCTTCAAAGGAGCAAATATGATAACCAGTCACATAAGCTTCATATTTATCCTGAAGAAGACAAGGTATATAGTGGAGAGGTGTTGGGAGGATATTCCAGAGCATGAGGCTGAGACAACTGAAGGTACACCACTAATGGTGGAGCAATTAAATCCCAAGTCAATTTTGCAATAAAGATGTGGGAGCACTCATGCAGATCTTTCTGTGTGTGCATGGGACACATTGTTCAGCACCATTCAAGACTCCGCAGATACTGAAACAGTCCAAATGCAGCAAGACCTGGACAATAACCAGGCTTGGGCTGCCAAGTGGCAAGTTACATTTGCACCACACAAGTGCCATACAATGACCATCTCCAATAAGAGAGCACCCAACCATCATGTCTTGACATTGAATACTATTGCTGAACCCGCCATTATCAATATCCTGGGGGGTTACCATTGACCAGAAACTGAACTGGACTAGCCATATAAATACTATGGCCACAAGAGCAGGTCAGAGGCTCGAAATCCTGTGGCAAGTAACTCACCTGACTTGCCAATGCCTGCCCCATCTACAGGGCACAGTCAGGACTGTGATGGAATACTCTCCATTTGTCTGGATGAGTGCAGCTCCAACAACACAATAAGCTCAACACCATCAAGGACAAAGCAATCCACTTGTTTGGCACCCTATCGACAAACATTCACTCCTTCCACCACCGATAGACAGTAGCATTTACAGATGTGTGTACCATCTACAGATGCACTGCAGGAACTCACCAAGGTTCCACAGATGGCACCTTTCAAACCACGGCCGCTACCATCTAGAAGGACAAGGCCAGCAGATACTTGGGGACACCACAAACCGCAGGTTCCCCTCCAATCCACTCACCATCCTGACTTGGAAATATATCGCTGTTCCTGTGGTGATATACATCACTGTAAATATACAAAGAGTTAATGTACATACACTACACCTCGCTAGACATTAGAGGGAACACCAGAGACATGACACACAGACAGTCAACCAATAGGTCAGTAAGATAGGACACGACCAATGGGCATTCACGATACACACAGAGGTGACACTACCACAGGAGGGCATTACACCAACCCATATAAAAGGACACATCACACCTGCTCAGTCTCTTTCCAGTGGAGACTCTCAGTGAGTACAGACACAGGGTTGATTGAACATCACTCCCACCATGTGGATTGTAGCAGACTGGTTAGTCAGTCTGAGTAGCTATAGAAGGATTAACAGTAGAGACAAATCCAAGTAGGAGAATTGTTAATAGCTTAATAAACGTGTTAAAGCTATCTCCAAGTCTGAACCTTCCTTTGTCAGAGTGCACATCAAGGAAGCAGCTTATGCTACGACAAGAGCATAACAAAACATAGTTCCAGAAGTGAACTGTTAAATCCATATAGTTTCAACTCAGCGAACAGTGACAACCAGCAACAACAGCCAGGCAAGGTGATGTTCGGGATTCTGGTTCCGCAGCGGCTCAGGTGCCACGGAAATCTCAGTGAAAACTGCCATTGTTTCAGGCAGAGATTCGAGATCTACCTGGTAGCGTCCGACCTAGATGGCGTGGTGGATGCAGAGAAAATAAAGCTTCTACTTACCATCGCGGGTCCAGAAGCAGGTGAAATCTTCCAGACCTTCAAATATTCAAAGGGGCAAAACAAGAGCGACTTTCAGGCAGTCCTGGACAAATTCCAAGAATTCTGCGAGGAACATACAAGAAGCAAAGGTAAAAGAGGCGCCAAAACTCACCGCGTGGTAGGCTTGCAGCAACGAACGGCAGTTTTGAATTGCAGCCATCTTGGAAAAGGTGCTGCACATGCGCAGTTGCGCGATGAGCGCACAGAACGGGAAGGTCCGTTTGCGCATGCGCGAGAAGCCGCGCATGCGCAATTGAGAACAAGGCCCCAAGTAACGGAACAGCGATCTGCGCATGCCCAATCGCTTCCTATGACCTATGTCACACGCGTCATGACGTCAGAGGCCCCAGACCACGCCCACTTAAAGGGAGAATGTCCCAAAACACGGAAAAAAAAAATTAAAGCCGTAAAACCAGATTCTTTCACCTGGAACGACAGCACAATGCCTGAAATTCGGCCAGTAGCTGAAAGTAACCACCGCAGAACCCTGCAACAAGCAGTTAGCACCGCCCAAAGAGATGATACAGTACTTCAAGACTATGACTCAGACCTTGAATTCTTCTTTGGACATCGCGAGCCCAATGCCAGCTCCACCACAAAACGTGATGATATGGTCTTGGAAGACAACGACTCAGCCGAACCTTTCACCTTGGGAGGCTACCCCAGTACCAAATCCAAACCGCAACTAGACGTGTTGCACATTGACGACCTCGACGACGAGGTCCTCGCACCACAAAGGGTCCCAGCCTCCACACTGTAAGCGATGAAAGCCTCCACAGCGCAGTCCTTGCAGGAACAAGAAGTGACTCGAGTGACACAAGCCTCCACAGAGAGCTCGTGGACAGACTCCATGATAGAAGCAACGCAAGGCTCCAGAGCGCAGTCCTTGCATGAACAAGAAGTGATGACAGTTTCCACAGAGAGACCAATGCACGATTCCACACAAGGAACGCAGCAAGACTCCACAGAGGGAGTGACACAAGCCCCCACAGCAAGCTCATGGACAGACTCCACGATGGAAGGAACGCAAGACTCCAAAGCGCAGTCCTTGCATGAACATGACCATGAGGGTCTAGCAACCTCCTCTGAGCAACCAGCAACAGACAATGCAAGTCTGCCACGCTCAAGTGAACAAGAAGAAGACTCTGACAGTCTACCCAGCTCAAGTGAACGACAAGAACACACTGAGGCTCTACCCACTGTATGTGCGACCAGTGACGACAGCATCCCACTTCCCATACCAGATGTGCAACGTGACAGACCTCAGCTAGAATGTACAGAGGCATCCGACAATCACAGTGAGACTATTGGTGACTAGGTGACACTACGTTACTTCAAACCTCACTCGCTCGAGCCTCTCCGCAAGCAAATGCATTCCTGACTGTTTTGACCCCGGACGGGGCATCACAAAACTTCAGACGATTCAAGTGAACCTAAAATGACTCTGGACGTGGACCAACAAGAAACCTCAGAAGATGCAAGTGAACCTGAAATGACTCCGGACGGGGGGCATCAAGAAGCCAAAACTGACTCAGGTGAAACAGACCAGACTCCAGACAGGGAGCATCGACAAACCAAAGCTGATTCAAGTAAGCCGGACATGAGTCCAGACGGGGAGCGCTGCAAACTCAGTGACGGCACGCTCAAGGAGACAGCAGATGCTACAAAGCACGCTGGCATGAGTAACTGTGTGAAGGACTCGTATTATCCACAGAGTGTGGTCCTTGAGCGCAGCAAACATGACAACAAACCCAACACAACAACAACATCAAAAACACTGGCAAGAAGCGTACCAAAGGCAACAACGTCGACAACAAGCACGACAAAAACAACACCAATGGAACTACGACTGGTACGACATGGTACAACTCTGCAAATGAGGAACACTGTTACTGCTCAGTTCAGTACAATGACATGCCATAGCAGGACAATGCATCTTACCAATTCACCTTTGCTGCACTACCAACAGGCAACCTGGCTTGCAGGACAGATTACCACCACAAGCATCGAAAGAAAGAAAAAGAGTCCAAATCCGACAACAAAATGATTTGACCACTTCTTGGTTCCTTCAGCACAGGGACACTGATGGCGTTTGCAATGCAATGCCACCATCAACATCACCAACTCACCAACCAAACAAGAAAGCCACTCAACCATAATAATTAATGAACTTTGGACTCATGCATATGATTTGGACTTATTGTTTAATGATCACTGTTATCATAACTTGTACAGAGTATCACTCATCTACATAGTTTGTTCAATTTTCTTTAACACTGTACAGAAAATATGTAACACGGAAAAAGGGGGGATGTGATGATATACATCACTGTAAGTACACAAAGGGTTAATGTACATACACTACACCTAGCTAGACACTAGAGACATGACACACAGACAGTCAACCAATAGGTCAGTAAGATAGGACACGACCAATGGGCATACACGATACACACAGAGGTGACACTACCACAGGAGGGCATTACACCAACCCATATGAAAGGACACATCACACATGCTCAGTCTCTTTCCAGTGGAGTCTCTCAGTGAGTACAGACACAGGGTTGATTGAACATCACTCCCACCTCGTGGATTGTAGCAGACTGGTTAGTCAGTCTGAGTAGCTATAGAAGGATTAACAGTAGAGACGAATCCAAGTAGGAGAATTGTTAATAGTTTAATAAACATGTTAAAGCTATCTCCAAGTCTGAACCTTCCTTTGTCAGAGTGCACATCAAGGAAGCAGCTTATGCTACGCCAAGAGCATAACAAAACAGTTCCTTCTCTGTCATTGGGTCAAATTTCAGGAACTCCCTCCGCAACAGCATTTTGGCATACCCATACTGCAGCAGTTCAAGAAGGCAGCTCACCACCACCATCTCATGGGCAGATAGGGATAAATAGTGATAAATGCTGGCGTAGCCAGTGATGCCCACATCCCATGAATAAATAGAAAAATATTAGCTCCTCTAGCAACCATTCGAAATGAACATGAAACAGTGCAACGTGGTACAATCAACAGGTCAAACGATATGCTGGGAATAGTCAGTCTGGCCGGTTCCTTAAGTGGATTGGTCAGGCTTTAGGAACTTTCAAGCGGTTATTGGAACTGCACATGGAGCACACCAGAATGACAGGGAGTGGGATAGCTTGATCTTGGTTTCGGACAAGATTCGGCACAACATCGAGGGCCGAAGGGCCTGTTCTGTGCTGTACTGTTCTATGTTCTATGTACTCCAAGCATTTTCAAAGTCAGGGGCGCGACCCGCAGGTTGGTCGCAGGCGGGTGTCGGGAGGGTCGCGCCGCCATCTGTCGCGGTGCTTCCGATTGCGTAAATTTGTGCGCAACAGCCGCTAAATGCAGCCACACCGCACATGTGTGCCCACTCATCGGTGCACATGCGCAGAGTTTTGCGCATACGCACCGATGAGCGGGCACGCATGCGCAGTGCGGCCACATTTTTTTTACATGGTCGCAGCCTTTCTGAAGGCTGCTCGCAGCCGGCATTGTTAAAAACCGGCTGAAAATGTTTGGGGAGAATTATGTGATTGGTTGCTTTCTGAACTTTGATACTGATGCTTACTCCCAAGAATGGTCAGGATCTGGCTGTCGCATTTAAGATTGGGAAAGACAGTCTCGCTGATAGAGCCTTATTTCCACATGTTCTGTGCCACAATTGTGCTGTGGAGCTTAACTTTGGATAGCTGGAGACTCCGACACCGGAAGGCTTCACCTTCATCCAACAGGTTCCATTGGACGAGCGTGTACGAGGGCCAAAGGGACCCAAAACCATTTCCTCCATTTTGTCAGCAGCAAACAAGGTAAGAGAAAAGGGTGGATTGCAAAGGTCAGCCGGCGTGGGCCGTGAAGGTCAGCCACCGTGGATCGCAAGGGTCTGCCCGCGTGGGTCGCGAAGGTCGGCCTGCGTGAGTCGCGAAGGTTGACCGGGCTGGGTCCCAAAGGTTGGTCGGTGGTAAAAATGGGTCCCGGGAAAAAAGTTTGAAAAACACTGATGAACTCTGATCATAGAATTTACAGTGCAGAAGGAGGCCACTCGGCCCATCGAGTTTGCACCGGCTCTTGGAAAGAGCACTCTACCCAAGGTCAACACCTTCATTCTATCCCCATAACCCAGTAACCCCACCCAACACTAAGGGCAATTTTGGACACTAAGGGCAATTTATCATGGCCAATCCCCCTAACCTGCACATCTTTGGACTGTGGGAGGAAACCGGAGCACCCGGAGGAAACCCACGCACACACGGGGAGGATGTGCAGAAATCGTACCTGGGACGCTGGAGCTGTAAAGCAATTGTGTTATCCACAATGCTAATAGATGCTGAATCGAAGTCAGGCACCTTCCTTTCAAATCAACACAGCTTGGATTATTCCTGTAGAAAGCTTTGGTCTGACTCCATCTGGAGCAATCTGTACCGTTTTGAACATTGGAGCAGGGATAGTTTAGTGGAGCAGCCAAGATGATAATTAATTATAAAGTAAGGTTAAAAAACAGTGAGATTTCTCAATTTGGAAAGAGAAGACTTTGAGGTGGCTTTCTTGACACTTTCAAGATTATGAATAGAGTTGGCAAAGTTAGTCTAGGCAATTGTCCCCTGTGACGAATGGCTTAAATTGTGGTAGGTAGGTTTAGAGAATCCCTACAGTGTAGAAGGAGGCCATTCAGCCCATCGAGTCTGCTCCGACCTTTCGAAAGAGCGCCCTACTGAGGCCAAACCCCCACCCCATCCCCGTAACCCCATAATCCCACCTAAACATTTGGACATTAAGGGGCAATTTAGCTTGGCCAAGCCACCTAACCTGCACATCTTTGGACTGTGGGAGGAAACAGGGGCACTCGGCGGAAATCCACACAGACACGGGGAGAGGGTGCAAACTCCATGAATCGAACCCAGGTTTCCAGGTGCTGTGAGGCAGCACTGCTAACCACTGTGCCACCCGTGCAGCCCCAGACCTATCCGAGACAATGTGGTTCATGTGCCAGTGCACTGAAGATGCCACCTTGGAGAGCTCACTTCGGTTGATGAAACAGTCAAAGATGCTAACCAGACATCCTGTCAAATTGGACAAGTTCACATTGGGCCAATATTTACCAAAATATCAATTGAGTGGGAAAAATTCAAATTTGCAACACAAAACGATAGTACAATCAATGTAATCCGACATATTACATGTGCTGTAATATATGGCTGATCTTACCTCTCCATTCAAGAAACAGTAGAGTATTGCAACAATGAAACCCTGGGAACAGAGAAAATAAGGTCACACTCTGCGCAATCTGTTCATATACTCAGGCACGGAACTCAGCTGGAGTGAAGATGCACTGTGCATGGAATTGCTGATAGACTGATAGTGAGTAAATTACTCTGAGTACTTGGTGAACCAGTGGAGCATGAAATAGAAATGTAATTAACTAACCAATTTTCAAACATGGATTTTGAGCACGGTCAGACTTTCTGATACGGTGTAAGGATCTCTGCACTGCATACACCCTGTAGAATAACAGTCCAGGTCCTCATGTACCTTGCATCAGTTGACACAAAGTACAATTCCTGACAGAAACCATCTTTCTCCACTGCAGAGAACAGCCTGTATGAAGTTTCAGAAAGGCAGAACTTCCTGATATCCTTCCAATACCATATGCTGCTTAAATCAAAACACCACAAGCGAATGAGTAGTGTTTGTGTAAACACTCCATTGGTGCTATCCTGCTCAATTAAATTGGAAGCCTATCTTTATATTTAAAGAATGTGGCATCAGTGTGATGCATGTAGTCTTGCTGTCTTCTCAGAAGAGCAGATGAAAGTCAAGTCTATTTATTACTAAAACCGAATGTAGCGGATGCTAAAGGTCCAAAACAAAATCAGAAAATGCTGAAAATGCTCAGCGGGTCTGGCGGCATCTGTGGACAGAGAGACAGAGTTCCGCTGGGGGGGGGGCGGGTCACAATTTGAAATATTAACTGTTTTTCCCTCCTGAGGAGCTGCCAGACCTACAGAGTATTTCCAGCATTTTATATTGTTATTTAAAATACCAGATAGTGAGATATTGGCAGATATTCCAGATTGATGTTGACAGCTCTCCCATCTAGACTTCACTCTTGTGTTGTAAAGTTTTAGTTTTAGCCCATTCCCAATTCCAGAAGATTCTTGCTCCACATCGTCGCAATGTGTGCCATTTTCCCAATTTCCACAGGATCTCTCTTGTGGGGTCTGATACCAATGCAAAATGAGAGACAGCTTGATAGAATGAGACAGAGATCATTAGGCTCATTTTATTCATTGCTGCTTGTATTCATAAACATCAGCACAGTTACCTGCTCAAACGGTAATCTTCTTTTAGCCAATTGAATTCAATTGAAAATTTTGAGACACTGAAATCAGTTTATTTTTATTAAGCGTGTGAAGGAGCTACGGAGCAAAGATGGGTAAATGGAGTTGAGGTACAGATTAACGATGATCTAAAAGGACAGTAGAATAGGCTAAGGGGCCGAATGGTCTATTTCTGAACGGCTGGAATCTTCCGGCCGTTCACGCCAGCGGGATCTTCCGGATCTGCCGATGGCTTTCCCGGCGGAGGGTGCATTCAAGGGAAAACCCCGATGTCGCAGGCCTCCTCCACCGCTGCGAAACTGCGCAGAGAATCATACCAAGACAGCTTTAACCAAAGTCACATTTATAATTAATTTCCATTCACATGCCCCATGGAGAACCAACTGTCATCTAAATGTGTCATGGTTACCCACCTGGAAGGATCCGAGAGCCAGATCAAACACCAGCCGGAAGTAAACGTTCAGATGGTCAGGGACAAATACAAAGACAATGTAGTTCACCCCAAATAATGGGATGAGGAGCAGCGTGGATTTGGCCAGTCTCCTTTAAATAAAGAAATGCAATGATTAATAGCAAATCTTTTTGGAGTGAAGATGAAATGATTTGATACAAATAATGTTCTTTAAACTGTTGCACTTGCTTAAGTGGGGAGGGAGCCTTCACCAGGTAGACAGGGGTTTCCTAATGCTTATTTGAAAATACACGGGATTTAAGATGAAGCTTTGAAGTCCCAGCAAAAACCTGCAACTTTGGATCTCCTCCCTGCCAACGACATTGACAGAAGATGCCACCT
This sequence comes from Scyliorhinus torazame, assembly GCF_047496885.1. Lineage (NCBI taxonomy): Eukaryota > Metazoa > Chordata > Chondrichthyes > Carcharhiniformes > Scyliorhinidae > Scyliorhinus > Scyliorhinus torazame. The sequence continues at coordinate 76,018,344 of NC_092727.1, read as the reverse complement.
TGGTCCTGGGACAGTTCCACTTATTTTACCAAAGGTCAGCCCAGGATCTGACCAGAGGGTGGACCCCGGGAAAGGATCTGCCAAAAGGTGGTGGTTACCTGCCTTCTTGAACCGCTGCAGTCTTCAGGTGTATGTACATCCACTGTGAAGTTAGGTAGGGAGTTCCAGGATTTTGTCCCAGCGACAGTGAAGGAGCAGTGATCTATTTCCAAGTCAGGATGGTGATTGACGTGGAGGGGAATCTCCAGGTGATTGGGTTCCCATGTATCTGCTGCTCTTGTCCTTCTAGATGGTAGAGGTCATGGGTTTGGAAGGTGCTGTCGAAGGAACCTTGGTGAGTTACTGCAGTGCATCTTGTAGATGGTACACATGGCTGCCACTCTTCGTCGGTGGTGGAGGGTTTGAATGTTTGTGGAAGGAGGAGCAATCAAGTGGGCTACTTTGTCCTGGATGGTGTCAAGCTTCTTGAGTGTTATTGGAGCTGCACTCATCTAGGCAAGTGGAGAGTATTCCATTACACTCCTTGTAGATGGTGGACAGGCGGGTCAGGAGGTGAGTTACTCGCCTTGACCTGCCTGGTAGCCGCAGTATTAATGTGGCTCGCCACGTCAGTTTCTGATCAATGAAAACCCCCAGGATGTTGATTGTTTTAATGGGTGCAAAATTATGTTGTGTACTTGTGCTAAAAATATTAATCCTTTCCCCCCACCCCCGGTACTGTTTAAGGTCAGAAAGTGTTCAAAGTGGGAGCACCAAATGTTGAAAAGATTGGAAGAAGGGATTCATGTTCTGGAAACAATTCCTAGCTGAGATTCAATGGCAGGAGCACAAACTGAGCCCCCACGTCAGATGTTGCGATATGGATTAGGGGACACGCTCACAGTACTTACAGGTATTGCCGATACTCGCTTCCTCTGCTGTCAGATGAATACACTTTCTGGATGAGAATCTGGATAATGGAGATGAACAGGATGAAGTTCACCTAATTAAAAGGAGAATATTGCTGTTTAGAGGAATTCAGCATTTTGGCTTTATTCATTCAGGGGATGTGGGCGTTGCCAACATTGATTGCCCATCCCTAATTGCCCCTGAACTGAATGTATTTCAGAGGGCATTTTAAGAGTCACCTGCATTGCTGTGGGACTGGAGTCACATGGAGGCCAGATCGGGTAAGGACGGCAAATTTCCTTCCCTAAAGGACATTAATGAACCAGATTAATTTATACGCCAACCAACAATGTTTCATGGACATCATTAGACTTTTTAAAATTCCAGATTTTATTTGAATCAAAATTTCACCATCTGCCGTGGTGGGATTTTAACCCAAGCAGCCAGAGCATTACCCTGGGTCTCTGGATTACAGGTACAGGGACAATACCACAACACCACTGCCTCTCTTCTGAGCTGTGGTAAAGTGTCTGTCATAATGTTTAACTGCAAAAACAAATGTTTAGATTCTGCCTCAGGGTTTGTTTAGTTTTTGAACTTTCTCCAGTTTCTATTTGAAAAGCATCTTTGCCAAACTTAGGCTAAAGGGGGTAGTTTGATTGCCCCAGCATACAGCTATCTCCGAGTACTACATGGGGTAGTATCATGCTGTATGGTGCATGTTATAGAAACATAAAAACATAGATAGTAGGAGGCCATTCAGCCGTTTGAGCCTGCTCCACCATTCATTATAATCATGGCTGATTATCCAACTCAATAGCCTCATTCTGCCTTCCCCCTTATCTTTTGATTCCCTTCGCCCAAGTGCTATATCGGACTGCTTCTGCTTACCGTGGCACAGCGTGGCCATTAAAAGCCGGGAGCCCCCCTTCCTGGGATCTACCTGGCTCGCAACATCTTGGTTGATCCAACATGATCTCGTGAGGCGTTGCGATGCAAATCCCACCCATTGTGGGATTTGGCAAATCTGCATATTAGAGCGAGGCAGCTACCCTCACTCGAATGTGCAGATTCCTGAGGTACCTGAGGCTTCGGAATTTGTCCCCTTTGCTTCAGAGACCTCGGGTGGGCGCTGTTCAGCACTGGTCCCCACAAATAAACATGGCTATGTGTGGCCTCTCCCTTTGGGTAGTGTGGTGCCCTGACACTGCTGGTGCCACCTGTGTGCAAGCCTGGCACTATCAAGGTGCTGAACTGGCATATTTTGCATGCACGATTGGGCCGCAGGTGCCCTGTGTGGGTGTTGAGGGGGGGCAGTGGACCCTCCCATAGTGTGTTCAAGCTGGAGGGGGAGAATGCGGATCGCTTTGGGGCCCCGGAGATCTCTCGCTATACTAGGGAGTTCAAGCGAGTGGAACTCTCCGTTGTACAAAACACGGCTATGTGCGGCCTCGGTCGCACGTTCCCTGTTCAGGCCTCTCATACAACGCGAGTCGCGTTGAATAGCCATTTGTTTCTCAGCATTGCGAGCACCAGGAAACACATGGCTAAATGCGCTCGCTAGGGAACTTTGTTTCCTTTTCGGAGAATCGCAGCCGCAATGTTTTGGCCTCAATTGCTTTTTTTGGGAGCGAATTCCACAGGCGGACCACTCTCCTGGTGAAGTAATTTATTTTCATCTGTCATAAATGACCTACGCATTATCCTCAGACTGTGACCCCTGGTTCTGGATACTCCCACCATCAGGAACATCCGTCTTGCATCTTTATAGTCCAGTTAGAATTTTATCGATTCCTATGTGATCCTCCCGTTATTCTTCTAAATTCCAGTGAATACAACTCTAACCAACACAATCTCTCATTATACGCCAGTCTTGCCATCCCAGGAATTAGTCTGGTAAACCTTCTCTGCACTCCCTCTATTGCAAGAACATCCTTCCTCAGATATGGAGACCAAAACTGCACACAATATTCCATGTATGTCCTCACCAAATCCCTGTACAAATGCAACAAGACATCCTTGCTCCGTGCATCTGAATTCTCTTGCGATGAAGGCCAGCCTTCTTTACTGCCTGCTGCACCTGCATTGCTTACCTTCAGTGACTGGTGTACAAGGACACCCAGGTCTCATTGCACATTCCCCTCTCCTAAATTAAGACCATTCAGATAATAATCTGCCTTCCCGCTTTTGCTATCAAACCTCACATTTATCCATATTATACTGCATCTGCCATGCATTTTCCCACTCACTCAGTTTTTCCAAATCATACTGAAGAATCTCTGCAACCTCTTCACAGCTCATCTGCCCACCTAACTTTGTGTCATCTGCAAATTTAGAGATATTACATTTTGTTCCCTCATCTCAATCATTAATATATATTGTGAATAGTTGGGGTCCCAGCACCGATCCCTGTGGTACCCTACTAGTTACTGCCTGCCATTTGGTAAAAGACCCGTTTATTCCTACTCTTTGCTTCCTGTCTGCTAACCAATTTTCTATCCATCTCAATACACTATCTCAAATCCCATGCGCTTTAATTTAACAGGCAAATCTCTTATCTGGGACTTTGTCAAAGCCTTCTGAAAGTCCAAATATACCACATCCACTGGCTCTCTTTTGTCAACTCTACTAATTACACCCTCAAAGAATTCCAGTAGATTTGTCAAGTATGATTTCCCTTTCAGAAATCCATGTTGACTCTGTCCGGTTGACTGTTTTCTAAGTGCTCTGCTATAAAATCTTTGATAATGGATTCTGGAATTTTCCCCACTACCGATGTCAGGCTTACTGGTCTATGATTCCCTGTTTTCTCTCTACCTCCAATTTTAAATAGTGGGGTGACATTAGCTACCCTCCAATCTGTAGGAACTGTTTCAGAGTCTATAGAATCTTCGAAAATGACCACCAATGAATCCACTATTATTAGACGACTTCCTACAGCACTCTGGGATGTAGACTATCTGGCCATGTTGATTTCTCAGCCTTCAATCCCATCAATTTCCCAAATACCATTTCTCTATTAATGCTGATTTCCTTCAATCCCTCCCTCTCACTAAACCCTGTTTCCCTAACAGTTCTGATATGCTATTTGTGTCCTTCTTTGTGAAGACAGAAGCAAAGTTTGTATTTAGTTGATCAGCCATTTCTTTGCTCCCCATTATAATTGACTGACTTTTTCTCTTCACATATCTCTAGAAACTTTTACAGTCAGTTTTATGTTCCCCCGTAGGTTTACTCTCATACTCTATTTTCTGGAGTGTGTCAGGGATACTTTCCTACAGCAATATGTCCTGGATGCAACAAGATGACAAGTAATTTGGATTGAGTAATGAGTCAGATTTAATTAGTAACCTAATTACGCTTAAACATTAAACAGGGGCTGGTTTAGCACACAGGGCTAAATCGCTGGCTTTTAAAGCAGGCCAGCAGCATGGTTCAATTCCCGTACTAGCCTCCCCGAACAGGTGCCGGAATGTATCGACTAGGGGCTTTTCACAGTAACTTCATTGAAGTCTACTTGTGACAATAAGCGATTTTCATTTCATTTCATTTTCATTTCATTTCACATTTATCAAATAGTGATCATAACATGATCGAGTTAAACGTAATTAAAGTTAAATGTATCTTTGATTAACGATAGTCAGCATGGCTTTGTGAGGGGCAGGTCATGGGCAGCACGGTAGCACACGTGGATAGCACTGTGGCTTCACAGCGCCAGGGTCCTAGGTTCGATTTCCCGCTGGGTCACTGTCTGTGCGGAGTTGGCATGTTCTCCCCGTGCCTGCGTGGGTTTCCTCCGAGTGCTCCAGTTTCCTCTCACAGTCCAAAGACGTGCAGATTAGGTGGATTGGCCATGATAAATTGCCCTTAGTGACCAAAAAGGTTAGGAGGGATTATTGGGTTACAGGGATAGGGTGGAAATGAGGGCTTAAGTGGGTCGGTGCAGACTCGATGGGCCAAAAGGCCTCCTTCTGCACTGTATGTTCTATGTATCTTTTGTTCTTTGCTCACAAGCCTCATTGAATTCTTTGAGGATGTGACGAGACACATTGATGAAGCTTGGGCAGTGGATGTGGTGTATATGGTTTTCAGTAAGGCATTTGATAAGGTTCCCCATGGTAGGCTCATTCAGAAAGTATGAGGGGCATGGGATACAGGGAAATTTGGCTGTCTGGAAACAGAATTGGCTGGCTGAAAGAAGACAGTGAGTGGTAGTGGATAGAAAGTATTCCACCTGGAGGTCAGTGACCAGCGGTGTCCCGCAGAGATCTTTTCTGGGACCTCTGCTCTTTGTGGTTTTTATAAATGACTTGGATGAGGAAGTGGAAGGGTGGGTTAGTAAGTTTGCCGATGACATGAAGGTTGGGGCGTTATCGATAGTGTTGAGGTTGTTGCAGGTTACAACAGGACATTGACAGGATGCAGAGCTGTGCTGAGATGTGGCAGATGGAGTTCAACCTAGATAAATGTGAAGTGATTCATTTTGGAAGGTCGAATTTGAATGCTGAATACAGGGTTAAAGACAGCATTCTTGGAAGTGTGGAGGAACAGAGGGATCTTGGGGTCCACTTTCATAGATCCCTCAAAGTTGCCACCCAGGATGATAGGGTTGTTAAGAAGGCGTGTGTTGGCTTTCATTAACAGGGGAATTGAGTTGAAGAGCTATGAGGTTTTGCTGCAGCTTTATAAAACCCTAGTTCGACCACACTTGGAATATTGTATCCAGTTCTGGTCGCTTCATTATAGGAAGGATGTGGATGCTTTGGAGAGGGTACAGAGGAGATTTACTGGATGCTGCCTGGAATGGAGGGCATGTCTTATGAAGAAAGATTGAGGGAGCTAGGACTTTTCTCACTGGAGCGAAGAAGGAAGAGAGGTGACTTGATAGAGGTGTACAAGGTGATGAGAGGCATGGATAGAGTGGATAGCCAGAGACTTTTCCCCAGGGTGGAAATGCCTGTCATGAGGGGACATAGTTTTAAGGTGATTGGAGGAAGGTATAGGGGAGATGTCAGAGGTAGGTTCTTTACACAGTGAGTGGTGGGTGCGTGGAATCACTGCCAGCAGAGGTGGTGGAGTCTGAGTCATTGGGGACATTTAAGCAACTCTTGGACAGGCACATGGACAGCAGTAAATTGATGGGGTGTAGGATAGGTTGACCTTAGATTGGGATAAATGGTCGGCACAACATCGTGGGCTGTGCTGTACTGTTCTATGTGCTATGTACTATGTTCTATGTAATGTTTGATAGTGTAAAACACAAATCAGCTACTAGAATTTGGGATTTAGGTCAGGCCGACTTGAATGAGATGAGATGGAGACCGTCCACAGTAATCTGGGAACATCTGAGAATGGGTAAACCCCAGCGGCAGGGGCTGGTTTAGCACACTGGGTTAAATCCCTGGCTTTTAAAGCAGACCAAGGCAGGCCAACAGCACGGTTCGATTCCCGTACCAGCCTCCCCGAACAGGTGCGGAATGTGGCGAATAGGGGCTTTTCACAGTAACTTCATTTAAGCCTACTCGTGACAATAAGCGATTTTCATTCATTTTTTCATTTTCATTTCATTTCAAAAACAGTGGTAGATCTTTAAGGAAACTTTTGTGAGGGCCACGAAGAATCCAACACGAGTTTCAAAGATACAAGAAATAACATTTATTTACAATAATATATATATAAGCAACCTCACTTGCTGCTTACCCCTTCCTGCTAGTTCCAAACTGGCCAGCTATATTTATACAGGGAGTCTGCTAATGATTTCTCCGCCCACCCCTCATTGGGGAAGCTCATACTCCCACAGGATTGTGGGATTGTCATTAGTCCCCAGCCAATGGTAAGCAGGCAGGTTATAACATCCCTCCCCCCCGAAGTCCAAGGAATCCACCGAAGACCCTGGCGAAGGAGGGCGTCGGACTCGTTTTGCCGCAGGCCGGACACCATTTGCACGAGGCGCTGGATCGGGCGGCGAGTAACGAGACGGAGACCGGCGCTTCCGTGATGAACGGCGTAACAGTTGTACATACACGGCCCGTGGGCCCGAGGATTCCCCCTCTGATGCGTCCTGTGTCTCCATCTCGAAGTCAGAGTCTGCTGCCTCTGTCATCTCGGCGTCTCTATCCCGCGCGGTTCTGTAACGACCTGCGCAGGCTTTGAGTGAGGCACCAGAGGAAGATTGTGAGGACTACCTTCCATTGTCGCTGGTCTCTGCGGCTGTAGAAATGAGCTCCGGGGGCAGGGAATCTTTGGAAAGGATAGCCTTCTGGACTGAACGTGGTCTACATGTTTGCGCTGGAGACGACCCTGGGCTTGCACCTGGTAAGATATAGGGCCCATTTGACAAAATATTACGCCAGGGACCCACTGGGCACCACCTGCAAAATTTCGAACGAACACTGGGTCACCGGGCGCAAACTGCCGAATTGGCCGATGCCGATAAAAACCCTGTCCCTGCCGTTCTTGTGTGCGGCGTACTTTTGCACCAATGTCCGGGAAAACCATACTAAGGTGGGTGCGAAGTCTCCGGCCCATTAGGAGTTCTGCGGGAGTTACCCCAGTCACCGCATGGGGGGTGGTTCTATACGAAAACAAAAAGCGAGCCAGTCTCGTGTCCATTGAGCCGGAAGACTGCTTTTCTAGGCCTCGTTTGAATGTCTGCACTGCGCACTCCGCAAACCCATTTGAAGCCGGGTGGTAAGGGGCAGTGCGGATACGGCGTATGCTGTTCATCTTCATGAACTTCGCAAACTCCTCACTGGTGAATGGAGTGCCGTTATCCGTGGCCAGCACCTCGGGGAGGCCATGTGTACTAAAAGACAAACGCATCTTCTCAATTGTTGCGCAGGACGTTGTGCCCAGCATCTTATGCACCTCTAGCCATTTAGACTGGGCGTCGATTAATAAAAGGAACATGGATCCTTGAAAAGGGCCGGCGAAATCCGCATGCAAGCGTGCCCAAGGCCGCCCTGGCCATTCCCAGTGATGTAGGGGCGCAGCCGGCGGAAGCTTCTGATGCTCCTGACAAATGGAGCAACTTTGGGCCACCTTCTCAATGTTGGCGTCGAGGCCTGGCCACCAAACATAACTCCGGGCCAACATTTTTCATTTTGGTCACACCTGGATGCCCATTGTGCAAGTCTCTTAGTATTAGCTCCTGTCCTTTTTCCGGGACAATCACACACGTCCCCCACAAGAGGATGCCATCTTCCATGCTGAATTCTGACTGCTTGGAGGAAAATGCCCGCAACTCGCCTGGGAGCTGTCTATGCTGCCCACCATAGAGGACTATGTGTCGAACCTTTGACAGGACTGACTCCGTCTGGGTCCACTAGTGATGTCCCACAGAGATCTGTGTTAGGGCTCAATTGTTCACATTATTGATTAACGATTTGGATAATGGTCTAAAAAGTCACATGTCCAAATTTGCATAACGTTGCATGACTTTGTAGACAGTGTAGATGACAGCATAAATTTACAAAGGGATATTGATAGACTAGGTAAATAGGCAAAACTGTGGCAGATGGATTTCAATGTTAGAAAGTGTGAGGTTATTTATTTTGGCCCAAAAAAGGGTAGATCAGAGTACTTTCTAGATGGTATGAAGCTAAATTCAGTGGAATTCCAAAGAGACCTGGGGGTTCAGGTGCATAGATCTTTAAAATGCCAAGAACGGGGCAGCATGGTGGTGCGGTGGTTAGCACTGCTGCCTCACAGCCCCGAGGTCCCAGGTTCGAATCCCGGCTCTGTGTCACTGTCCGTGTGGAGTTTGCGCATTCTTCCCCTATTTACGTGGGTTTTGCCCTCACAACCCGAAGATGTGCAGGTTAGGTGGATTAGCCATGCTAAATTGCCCCTTAATTGGAAAAAAATGAATTGGGTACTCTAAATTTAAAAGAAAAAATGGCAAGAACAAGTGCAGAAAGTAATCAAGAAGGCTAATGGAATGCCAGCCTTTATAGAGTACTGGAGTATAAGGATGAAGAAGTTATACTGCAGCTTTACAATAGTCTAAAAATTAGGACCAGACCATTCAGGAGAGATGTTAGCAAGCACTTCTGCAGACAAAGGGTGGTAGAGGTTTAGAAACCTTTTCCACAAACGGTAACTGATGCTAGATCAGTGGGCAGCACGGTAGCACAAGTGGATAGCACTGTGGCTTCACAGCGCCAGAGTCCCAGGTTCGATTCCCTGCTGAGTCACTGTCTGTGCAGACTCTGCACGTTCTCTCGTCTTTTGCTTTTGTCTGTGATTCCCCTTCCTTTGACACCTTGTAGTTGTTCCCATCCCCTTACCATTTTAGTTTAAACCCTCTCCAACTACTCTAGCAAATACTTCCCCTAGGACACCAATCCCAGTCCTACTCAGGTTTCCTTATCCCATTCTGCTCTTGAGATGTTGGAAAGTCTAATTGAAATAGGTTAAGCCCCTCCATTAAAAAGTAAATAAGAAACTTTGTACGGACAGATTAAGAAATTGTTCTTATTGTTTGCAGCACGATTTTAACCTTCTTTCTGGGTTCTTGGAGTTAATGGCCATTCCAGTGAGGTCCCTGGTCAAGGACAGTTGACTTTGGAAATTAACTGAGATTCTGCTATTTAAACTCCATTGAAAGGGATCCCCAGCCATTTTTACATAGAATTCACACCACAGACATAGGCCATTCAGTCCATCGGGCCTATGCTGGTGCTTCTGCTTCACATAAGTTTCCTCCTCCCCTTTTAATAGGGTTCTATTATTCCATTCTCCTTCATGCCCAACTTTCCCTTAAATGCATCTACGCTATTCACCTCAAAGCCTCTTTATAGTAGTGAGCTCCATATTCTAACCAAGCATTTTATAAAGAGGTTTCTCTAATAGTAATACTTGTAAGATCCTGAGGGGTCTTGACAGGTTGATATGGAGAAGATGTTTCCTCTTGTGGGAGAATCGAATACTCGGGTCCATTTTAAAAAAACAAAGTATCAGCCATTTAGAACAGAGACGAGGGACGCAAGGGATCCAGGATAGATTGATTTCGGGGGCATGGGTTGGAGAAGGTAAAGTGTCGGAAATATACAGGGAGATGAGAGACGAGGGGGAGACGATGGTAGAGGAGCTGAAGGGAAAATGGGAAGAGGAGCTGGGGGAAGAGATTGGGGAGGGGCTGTGGGCAGATGCCCTAAGCAGGGTAAATTCCTTGTCCTCATGTGCCAGGCTTAGCCTGATTCAATTTAAGGTTCTACACATGGCGCATATGACGGGAGCAAGACTGAGCAGGTTTTTTGGGGTGGAGGATAGGTGTGGGAGGTGCTCAGGAAGCTCGGCGAACCACACCCACATGTTCTGGTCGTTTCCGGCACTGCATGAGTTCTGGGAGGGTGTGGCAAGAGTGGTCTCAAAGGTGGTGGGGGTCCGGGTCAAACCAAGCTGGGGGTTAGCTATATTTGGGGTTGCAGAAGAACCGGGAGTGCAGGAGACGAAAGAGGCCGACGTTCTGGCCTTTGTGTCCCTAGTAGCCCGGCGAAGGATTCTACTCATGTGGAAAGAAGCGAAGCCCCCGGGCTTGGAGGCCTGGATAAACGACATGGCAGGGTTCATAAGACTGGAGCGAATAAAATATGCGTTAAGAGTATCGGCTCAGGGGTTCACCAGGCGGTGGCAACCGTTCCTTGACTATCTCGCGGAACGATAATGGAAAAACAGAAAGGACAGCAGCAGCAACCCAGGGGGAGGTGGGGGGGTTGGTGGTGGGTATTATCCTGTGTTTTTGTTTTTTGCCAGTTGTTGATATTTGCTTTTTGTTTATCTCTTTTTTCATTTGTTGTTAGTTTAATATATTATTCAAATAACGTTTAATGCATATTTCTTTATTATGTTGTAAAAACTGAAAATCTCTGTTTGAAAAATGTCAATAAAATATATTTTTTTAAAAAAGAACAGAGACGAGGAAAAATAATTTCTCTCAGAAGGTCATGAATCTTTGGAACGCTCTCCCTCAAAGGGCGTTAGAAGCAGAGTCTGAATATTTTTAAGGCATAGGTATATAGATTTATGATGAGGGGGTGAAAGGTCAACAGGGGTAAGTGTAATATGGAGTAGAGATTACAAACAAGTCAGTTATGATCTTACTGAATGGCAAATCATGCTCTAAGGGCCAAGTGACCCAATCCTGCTCCTAAATGTGTATGTTTATATGTCCTGTTTCATAGAATCCATAGCCTCCTTATTTAGTAAGGACTCGGGGAGTCCACGCTAAGTGAAATAATGATCTTTGATTTATTTACAATACGATATATATACTTCCCGGTGGATCCCTAATGGATCTCTTGTTGGCCGACGTTTTAAACAATACTCAAAGAAGTTCCCTGTCCTTCAGCGGGCAGCACGGTAGCCTTGTGGATAGCACAATTGCTTCACAGCTCCAGGGTCCCAGGTTCGATTCCGGCTTGGGTCACTGTCTGTGCGGAGTCTGCGCATCCTCCCCGTGTGTGCGTGGGTTTCCTCCGGGTGCTCCGGTTTCCTCCCACAATCCAAAGATGTGCAGGTTAGGTGGATTGGCCATGATAAATTGCCCTTAGTGTCCAAAATTGCCCTTGGTGTTGGGTGGGGTTACTGGGTTGTGGGGATAGGGTGGAGGTGTTAACCTTGAGTAGGGTGCTCTTTCCAAGAGCCGGTGCAGACTCGATGGGCCGAATGGCCTCCTTCAGCACTGTAAATTCTATGATAATCTATGATACTCCACGAGGAAGACATGGGGAAGACAATCATTCCCACCCCGTAAATCCCGTACGGGATATTACACCCTATAGTACAGAAGGAGGCCATTTAGCTCATTGGGTCTGCACCGACCGTCCGAAAGAGCACCCTATTCAGATCCATTTCCCATTCTATCCTCATACCCCCACCTAACCTGCAAATCTTTGTGACACCCAAGAGGCAACTTAACATGGTAAATCCATCTATCCTGCACATCTTTGGACTGTGGGAGGAAACCGGAGCACCCGGAAGAAACCCACACAGACACGGCGAGAATGTATAAACGCCACACAGACAGACATCCAAGGCTGGAATCGAACTCGGGTTGCTGGTGCTGTCAGGCAGCAGTGCGAACCACTGTGTCATCGTGCCGACCCTTCAAAGTCCTCTGAAGTAGAGTCATATGGACTCAAAATGTTAACTGTCTCTCTCTCTCTCCAACAGGACAGCTGCCATGACAGCTGAGATTTTCCTACATTTCCTGTTTGTCTCTCAGACTTCCCTTTTAGTATAACCTCTGTTGTGTCGTCCTTTTTAAAAAAAAAATATTTATTAAAGTTTTTTACCAACACAATTTTTTCCCCTTACAAACAATAACTGCCCCCCCACCCCCCCGGTAACAAAATAACACGAAATCGCACTAAGCAAGATATATACATGGCAAAATGGTATACGGGGGTAACTCAAACTTCTCCTCCAGTGCCCCTAGGCTCGCAAATGTCCCGTCAATGAACAGTTCCCCCATTCTTCTAATTCCCGCCCGATGCCAGCCCTGGAACCCTCCGTCCATCTTCCCCGGGACAAACCGGTGGTTACCCCTGATCGGGGACCACACTGAGGCTTCCACTGCACCCCTGTGCCGTCTCCACTGGCCCCAGATCCTTAACGTTGCCGCCACCACCGGGCTCGTGGTCTACTTAGATGGCGAGAACGGCAGCGGTGCTGTCACCAACGCCCCCAAGCTTGTTCCTTTACAGGACGCCATCTCCATCCTCTTCCATGCCACCCCCTCTCCCTCCATAACCCACTTGCGGATCATCGCTGCCCAGGAGTAGCTCCCTAGGTTTGGCAGCACCAACCCTCCTCGGTCCCTACTGCGTTCCAGGAACCCTCTCCTTACCCTCGGGGTCTTATTCGCCCACACAAACCCCATAATACTCCTACCTACTCTCTTGAAGAAGCCCTTGGTGATCACGATGGGAAGGTACTGAAACACAAACAAAAACCTCGGAAGGACCACCATTTTGACCGACTGCACTCTACCCGCCAGCGAGAGCGGTAACATGTCCCATCTTTTGAAGTCCTCCTCCATTTGGTCCACCAACCTCGTCAGATTCAGTTTATGTAGGGCCCCCAACTCCTGGCTATCTGGATCCCCAGATACCAAAAACTCCCCACCACCCTCCTCAGCGGTAGGTCCCCTATCCTTCTTTCTTGGTCCCCTGCCTGTAATACAAAAAGCTCACTCTTCCCTACATTGAGCTTATAGCCCGATAACTCCCCAAACTCCCTCAGAGTCTGCATGACCTCCACCATACCCTCCATTGGGTCCGCCACATACAGCAACAGGTCATCCGCGTATAGCGACACCCGATGCTCTTCTCCCCCTCAGACAACCCCCCTCCATTTATTAGACTCCCTCAGTGATATGGCCAAGGGTTCGATCGCCAATGCAAACAACAGGGGGGACAGGGGGCACCCCTGCCTCGTTCCTCGGTACAGCCGAAAGTACTCCGACCTCCGCCGGTTTGTCACTACACTCGCCACCGGGGCTCTGTAAAGGAGCTTAACCCAGCTGATAAACCCTCCCCCGAACCCAAACCTACGCAGCACCTCCCAGAGGTACTCCCACTCTACTCGGTCAAAGGCCTTTTCCGCGACCATAGCTGCCACTATCTCCGCCTCTCCCTCCTCCGATGGCGTCATTATTACGTTTAAGAGCCGCCGCACATTAGTGTTTAATTGCCTGCCCTTTATGAATCCCGTCTGGTCCTCATGAATCATCCCCGGGACACAGTCCTCAATCCTCGTGGCCAGCACTTTTGCCAATAACTTACCGTCCACATTGAGGAGCGAAATCGGCCTGTACGATCCACATTGCAGTGGGTCCTTGTCTCGCTTTAGAATCAAGGAAATTGTCGCCTCCGACATTGTCGGGGGCAGGGTCCCCTCCTCTCTTGCCTCGTTAAAGGTCCTCACTAGTAGCGGGGCCAACAGGTCTACGTACTTTCTGTAGAACTCCACCGGGAACCCGTCCGGCCCCGGGGCCTTCCCCACCTGCATACTCCCCAAACCCTTGCTCAGCTCCTCCAACCCGATTGGTGCCCCCAAAGCAGCCACCTCTTGCTCCTCCACCCTCGGGAACCTCAGTTGGTCTAGGAATCGTCTCATCCCCTCTTCCCCCCCTGGGGGCTGGGATCTGTACAGCTCTTCATAGAAGGCCTTGAATACCTTGTTTATTTTCGTTACACTCCGAACCGTGGCTCCCCTTCCATCTTTGATTCCGCCTATTTCCCTCGCTGTCATCCTCTTACGGAGCTGGTGTGCCAGCATCCGACTAGCCTTTTCCCCGTACTCATAGGTCGCCCCCTGCGCCTTCCCCGTGGTCAACAGGTCAAACTCTGGCGCCGTCGTCTTTCCCCCAGTAATCTTTCCTCCGGGGCCTCTGCATATCTCCTGTCCACTCTCGAAATCTCCCCCACTAACCTCTCCCTTTCCATGCCCTCTGTCTTCTCCCTATGAGCCCTGATAGAGATTAGCTCTCCCCTGATCACCGCCTTCAACGCCTCCCATACCATCCCCACTCACACCTCCCCGTTGTCGTTGGCCTCCAAGTACCTTTCGATACACCCCCTCACCTTCCCACACACCACCTCATCTGCCAGCAGTCCCACATCCAGCCGTCACAGCGGGCGTTGGTCCCTCTCCTCTCCCAGCCCCATTTCCACCCAGTGCGGGGCGTGGCCCGAAACGGCTATGGCCGAATACTCCGTCCCCTCCACCCTTGGGATGAGCGCCCTGCCCAGAACAAAGAAATCTATCCAGGAGTAGGCTTTGTGCACGTGGGAGAAGAAAGAAAATTCCCTGGCCTGCGGTCTTGCAAACCTCCATGGGTCCACTCCCCCCATCTGATCCATAAACCCCCTGAGCACCTTGGCCGCCGCCGGCCTCTTTCCCGTCCTTGATCTGGAGCGGTCCAGTGCTGAGTCCAGCATTGTATTGAAGTCCCCTCCCATTATCAGGCCTCCTACCTCCAGGTCTGAAATGCGCTCCAACATGCGCTTCATGAATCCAGCATCATCCCAGTTCGGGGCGTATACATTTACCAACACCACCCACGTCCCTTGCAACCTACCACTCACCATCACATATCTCCCTCCATTATCCACTACGATAGTCTTGGCCTCAAATGACACATGCTTTCCCACCAAAATTGCCACCCCTCTATTTTTCGCGTCCAGTCCTGAGTGAAATACCTGTCCTACCCATCCCCTTCTTAACCTGACCTGGTCCGCCACCTTCAGGTGTGTCTCTTGGAGCATAGCCACGTCTGCCTTCAGTCCCTTCAAGTGCCCCCCCCCCCCCCCCCCTCAGAGTGTCCGCGTCTCCCTCGCCCCCCAGCCGGAGGACCTCCATCCTGACCACCTCTTCTGTGTCCCATTCCCTTTCGGCCAGTGCAGCAGCAACCCTTTCCCCCCCCTTCCCCCCCCTCCCCTCTCCCCCGCTAGACCCCTGTCTAGCTTTTTTGCTCCCCCCATGTCACTCCCGTAAGTCAGCTGACACCTGCTGACCCCGGCTTCCCCGCCATCCCTTGGACCCCCCCGTGTGGGAGTCTCCCAATCAATATACGTTCCTTCGTTCCCCTTCCCGCCTTTCTTCCCGCGTGCGGGAAAAAAAAGCCCCGCGCTTTCCAAAGCCTGCCCCGCCCCCTCTGAACCCCCTTGTCTCTTTCCCCCAGCCCATATAACATTTCCTGCGCGTGATTGACCCCCTATATACAACAACCATCATACTTCAACCCTCAAACACCCCCCACCCTCACAAACCCTCAGTTAGAGTCCAGCTTTTCAGTTTGTATAAAGGTCCACGCCTCTTCAGGCGTTTCGAAGTAGTAGTGTTGGTCCTTGTATGTAACCCACAGTCGCGCTGGCTGCAGCATTCCAAATTTCACTCCTTTCCGATGCAGCACCGCTTTGGCCCGGTTGAAACCCGCTCTCCACTTAGCAACCTCCGTGCTCCAGTCCGGGTATATTCGGATCTCTGCATTGTCCCACTTGCTGCTCCGCTCCTTCTTGGCCCATTTCAGGACCCTCTCTCTGTCCGTAAACCGGTGAACTCTCACCACCATCGCCCTTGGTGGCTCATTTGCCTTGGGCTTCCTCGCCAGCACCCGGTGCGCCCCGTCCAGCTCCAGCGACTTCGAAGTGGCCTCCGCTCCCATCATCGGCCCGATCATCGTGCCCACGTATGCCGCGGCATCGGCCCCCTCCACTCCTTCTGGGAGACCCAGGATCCTCAGATTATTTCTCCTCGACCTGTTCTCCAGGTCTTCGAGTCTTCCCGCCCACTTCTTGTGTAGCGCCTCGTGCCGCTCCACTCTCACCGCCAGGCCCAAGAGCTCGTCCTCATTCTCACTCACTCTTTTCTGGACCTCTTGGATCTTCACCTCGTGGGCCTTCTGGGTTACCCCTAGTCCTTCATTTACCGCCAGCATAGGCGCCAGCATCTCCTTACGCAGCTCCTCGAAGCAGCGCTTGATGAATTCCTGCATCTCCTCTTTGTCCCAGGCCGCCGCCATTTTGCTTTTTTTCCCTCGCTTCTCCCGCTGCTCCAATGCCGCTTTTTTGGCCGTTGCACTTCGGGTCCGGTCCATAAAAGTTGGTTGGGGACCTCTCTCTTCTCTTCCCCACGGGTTATCTGTGAAAAAAATTCCGTTGGGGCTCCTTTAGCGAGCCCGAAAGTCCGTGATCGCGGGAGCTGCCGAATCGTGCGGCTTAGCTCCGCATAGCCGCAACCGGAAGTCTATTGTGTCGTCCTTATGGATTTTTTTTGCACCTGCTCCAGTACCTCAACATTGTTTTTGTAATATGTTGTAATATGGAGATGAGAATGTGCACAGTATGATTGTTACAACAGAACCAGGGCTGTGGCAATATCAAGGAAAAATGCATGCATATTTACATATCTAAAACTCTACACACTGAGCTACTGTCCTCAGCCCAACCTCTTTATGTTGCCTGTGTCTCTGTGGTACACAAAATCTAAGTTGACAATCCTGTGCTGTACTGAAGGAGTGCAACACTGCTGGAGGTGATTTCCCCCCCCGAATGAGACATTATACCCTCTCCGATGGACTTAAATGGACTTATGGCATAGTTTCAAAGAAAAACGGGGAAGTTGTCTCTGCCATTTCAGCCAATATGGATTGAAAATGGTCAGAGGTCAAAGAACACGCAAAGAACAGTTCATCTGATTATTATTACATTGCTGGCTGTGGCGACTTCCTGTTGCAGTTTTTCTCTTTTCCCAGAAACAATCGAAGGGGTCTTAGGCACAGAACGATTGTTTATTGACCAACGCGTTTAGAGGGCACAACTTCAGAGAAAGACCTCGGAAGCTGACTCTGCCCACGTAAGAAATCAGGTAATATATATACAGAGTGTGTTTAGGTATGCCAGAGTATTGTATACATTGGATAATGTCTGGTTTAAATTTTACATTGAACAAGTTACGTATGTGCACCCAGGCAGAGTGAGTATCTGTGATGAACGGTTACTGCCTTATCATCATGTAAGGTGATGTCCCCTTTAAGACCGGGCTTGGAACCCTGGGGACTCCGCCTCTGGCTCCGCCCATCTGGGAGCCATACATAAAGGCCTGCCTCATGGTCTGTATAGCAGTCAGCTCTCATCCATAGCTGTAGCATAGTTATTAGTCTAATAAAGCCTTCTTTACAGTTTAATCTCTAAGCATCATTATTGAGATGTGGAGATGCTGGCGTTGGACTGGGGTGAGCACAGTACGAAGACTTCGTATCATTATTGAGGGTACCTCAATTTATTAGACTAAACTAGATTCAGGATGGACGCAGGCCTAAAACCAGAGAAGCTCAATCTGGAAGCACGAACGCCGGAGGCAAAGGAAATTTTTTAATACTGGCTGTGGTGCTTCGAGGCCTACCTGGACTCCTCAGAGACTCCCATCCTGGGGCCACGCAAGCTGCGTCTACTCCACGCACGCCCGGGTGAGTCACAGAATCTCCGCCACGCTCGAAAATGCGACGACTTATGAGGAAGCGATTGAGTTGCTCCGCAAGCGGTTTGTCAAACCCCTCAATGAGGTGCACGCCCGGCATCTGCTCTCTACCTGCCGGTAGCGCTCGGGGGAATCGCTCGACGAGTTTGTTGAGAAACTCACCGCGCTGGCCAGGGACTGTGACCATCAGGATGTGACAGGGGAAGTCCATATGAACCTGCACATCAGGGATGCTTTCGTGTCCGGAATCCGCTCGACCTACATCCGGCAGCGGCTGCTCGAAAACGGGGCAAACCAGGAGACGCTAACGCTCGCCTCCTCGCTGGAGGTGGCCCGACATAACTTGGGTACATACCCCGCGGACTCTGCCAGCCCCCCCCGGACTTCCTCATACTCACCCGTATTACAGGCCTGCGCCACGCGGCGACCCGCTCACCATGGGGGCATACCTTGCTACTTCTGCGGGTAGGGCCAGCACCCACGCCCACGCTGCCCAGCCCGCTCCGCGATCTGCAGCGACTGCGGGAAGAAAGGGCACTTTGCGAGGGTCTGCCTGGCCAGACCCAGGGGCCAGAAAAACAAAGAACAGCCGGCCCGAAAATCAGGCTCTCAGGCCCGCAGGCCTCGCAATGCTGCTGTGCACCGACCCGACACGCCCTCTTCTGGTGCATCATCAGCCTCGTGCGAATCATGGGAGCGGCCATCTGGTCGGTGGCCATCTTCTCGACCCGACACGTGCGACCGACGGCAGCGGCCATTTTACGAGTCCGACTCGGCTGACGACTCCGACGACTGGGGCACTGGGTGCGATCACCCTCGATCAAACTCGGCCAAAACACCTGCAGAACTCCATGATGCAGGTCCAGGTCAACGGGCACGACACTGCATGCCTCTTCGACTCCGGGAGCACGGAGAGCTTTATCCACCCTGAAACGGTAAGGCGCTGTTCCCTACGCACCCATCCCGCATCCCAAACCTGTACTGTATTGTGGATCTCTCGATCCAGGGTGCCAAATACACCCGTTTCAAATTTTATATCCTCCCTCACCTCTGTGCCCCCCTGCTGCTCGGACTGGATTTCCAGTGCAGCCACCGAAGCCTGACACTGAGGTTCGGCGGACCCTTGCCCCCCCTCACGGTGTGCTGCCTTGCGACACTGAAAGTCGCACCCCCCTCGCTATTCGCTAACCTCACTCCCGACTGTAAGCCCGTCGCCACCAGGAGCCGGCGCTACAGTGTCCAAGGTATGGCTTTTATCAAGTCAGAGGTCCAGCGTTTACTGTGAGAGGGGGTCATCGAGGCTAGCAACAGCCCTTGGAGAGCGCAAGTGGTGGTAGTCCGGTCCGTGGAGAAGAAACAGATGGTCGTGGATTATAGCCAGACCATAAACCGATTCACGCAGCTTAATGCGTACCCCCTTCCTCGCATCGCGGAAATGGTAAATCGGATCGCCCAATACCGAGTCTTTTCCACGGTCGACCTCAAATCTGCCTACCACCAGCTCCCCATCCGACCAAAAGACCGCCCCTATACTGCCTTCGAAGCAGCCGGCCGGCTCTTCCACTTCCTCAGGGTCCCCTTTGGTGTCACAAATGGGGTCTCTGTCTTTCAAAGGGCAATGGACCAAATGGTGGACCAGTACGGTTTGCGGGCTACATACCCGTACTTGGACAATGTCACCATCTGCGGCCATGATCAGCAGGACCATGACGCTAACCTCAAAAAGTTCCTCCAGACCGCCCGAGCCCTTAACCTGACCTATAACGAGGGCAAATGCGTTTTCCACACCACCCGGCTGGCCATCCTCGGCTATGTCGTGGAAGACGGGGTCCTAGGTCCCGACCCCGACCGCATGCGCCCCTTTAAGGAACTCCCTCTCCCCCGCAGCCTCAAGGCCCTCAAACGGTGCTTGGGGCTTTTCTCCTATTACGCCCAGTGGGTCCCCAAGTATGCGGACAAAGCCCGCCCACTCCTAAAGACCACCACCTTTCCCCTCTCGGCTGAGGCTCAATTGGCCTTCAACCGCATCAAGGCCGACATCATCAAGGCCGCCATGCACGCGGTGGACGAAACCATCCCTTTCCAGGTAGAGAGCGATGCATCAGACATCGCCCTGGCTGCTACCCTCAATCAAGGAGGCAGACCAGTAGCGTTCTTCTCCCGAACCCTCACCGCCTCCGAGATTCGACACTCTGCAGTCGAAAAGGAGGCACAAGCCATTGTGGAGGCTGTGCGGTGCTGGAGACACTACCTCGCCGGTAGGAGGTTTACCCTCGTCACCGACCAACGGTCGGTCGCCTATATGTTCGATAACACGCAACGGGGCAAAATAAAAAACGATAAAATTTTGAGGTGGAGGATTGAACTCTCCACCTACTCGTACGATATCAAGTATCGTCCAGGGGAGCTCAACGAGCCCCCAGATGCCCTGTCCCGCGGCACATGCGCCAACGCGCAGGAGGACCGCCTGCAAGCCATCCACAATGACCTCTGCCACCCGGGGGTTACCCGGCTCATCCATTTAATCAAGTCCCGCAACCTACCTTACTCAACCAAGGAGGTCAAGGCCATGGTCAGGGCCTGCCAGGTCTGTGCGGAGTGCAAACCGCACTTCTATCGACCAGACAAGGTTCGGCTTGTGAAGGCCTCGGGCCCCTTTGAGCGACTGAGCGTGGACTTCAAGGGGCCCCTCCCGTCCACCAACCGTTATGCCTATTTCCTCACCGTGATCGATGAGTTCTCCCGTTTCCCATTCGCCATTCCCTGCACCGACATGACCTCAGCCACGGTGATTAAGGCACTGCACAGCATCTTCACCCTGTTCGGTTTCCCTGCTTATATCCACAGCGACCGGGGTACATCGTTCATGAGCGATGAACTGCGTCAGTATCTGCTCAGCAAAGGCATCGCCTCGAGCAGAACGACCAGTTATAACCCACGGGGAAACGGGCAGGTGGAGAGGGAGAACGCGACCGTGTGGAAGGCTGTCCTTCTGGCCCTGCGGTCGAGAAATCTCCCAACCACCCGCTGGCAGGAGGTCCTACCCGATGCCCTACACTCCATTAGGTCACTCCTCTGCACGGCCACGAATGAGACCCCTCACGACTGATTGTTTCTCTTCCCCAGGAAGTCTACCTCCGGGGTCTCGCTTCCACCTTGGCTGATGGCTCCGGGACCTGTTCTTCTCTGGAGGCACGCGAGGAGCCATAAAACGGACCCCCTAGTTGAAAAGGTCCGACTGCTCCACGCCAACCCCAGTTACGCCTACGTGGAGTACTCCGACAGCAGGCAAGATACGGTTTCCCTCCGGGATCTGGCGCCCGCTGAATCCTCCACCACAGACGCCCCTTCCCGCGCCGCTCCCCTGCAGGACCCGTCGCCCCCTTTACACACCCCGCCGGCACCGGCTCCGCTACCCCCGGCCCTGCCTAGTTCCTCTGCCCTGACCCGGACCGAAGCTCCGACCGCTGTGCCCTCAACCGGGACGTCCGTGCCCGCCGCACCACCGCCCGAATTGAGGAGATCGAGGAGGACGATCTGGCCGCCGAGACGGATGGACCTATGATGGCACTTCACCCCCGCCGGACTCCTTTTTAAACAGGGGGTGAATGTGATGAACGGTTACTGCCTTATCATCATGTAAGATGATGTCCCCTTTAAGACCGGGCTTGGAACCCTGGGGACTCCGCCTCTGGCTCCGCCCATCTGGGAGCCATACATAAAAGCCTGCCTCATGGTCTGTATAGCAGTCAGCTCTCGTCCATAGCTGTAGCATAGTTATTAGTCTAATAAAGCCTTCTTTACAGTTTAATCTCTAAGCATCATTATTGAGGGTACCTCAGTATCATCTACCTTTATCTACCCTTCGTCTTTCTATGGATTCCTCCCTACGTGGTGCCAGACCTGAAAGACGTGTCAGGTCCTTAGGTCGAGTTAGAAAAACATGTTCGGCCAGAAAATTCCTGGCTACATGTAGATTGTGTCTTAAGAACAAGCTGTTAAGGTCACTGAAAACTGGTTTAACTGACATCTTTGTGAAATTGTCCTTTATTGTTTTAGTGTACGTACACTATATAGATTAGAAAATCCCTCAGAACAATTGCTAATTGCCCCAATAGATTGTTGTTAATAAATACAAATCATTTGTCTCCCCACACCATGCACAGGTTTGTACGGCATATCTCCTCCATTGCACCAGTGACTATACTTCAAGAAATTATGTTCTTGGTTATGTAGCTCTTTGGAGCACACAGAGGGCATGAAAAGCATTGTCAAAATGTGTGTCTTTCTTGTCAAGGAATGTGGATAGGGAAAACAAAACAGGAATGATCTAGGTCATGCCTGTCGGCCTCCCTGTCACCAATATCAGAATGGTACCAGCATGAGGGCACAAGGTTTTCCTGCCCTCCCTCTCAGCCAGTGCAAGTGAGAGATGTCAATGCAGCAGCATTTCAAAATCATTGGCTTTAACCTCCAAAAGAGTAGAAATGGACACAGCTGGGACAGGAGGTGGGTGTGGGAAAGCAGACGGGGACTGTTTGCTGAGCTGTTCGGAGCCCAATGTAAAAGACAGGCTTCAGGTTGATTCCTTCACCAGATATTATTATTGGAGTTAATGTGAGACCCAGGGAGATCAGTAACAGGGGAAAACAAAGAAAATGCCATCAAAACTGCTGTGCAATCATGACAATGTCATCACAGGTATACAGGAGGAATACTCACCAAAATTGTCAGAGAAATTGGAGCCTTAATAATCCAAAAATATGGAGAATCAATAGAATCCCAGCACCTAAAGGAAATATCCAGTTAAACTTTTGCATTTGGAAGTAATCTTGTGGAATTCCCAGAATTTCCGAGTGAGCTGATTTCGGCAGGAATGCCCGTGTACAAAGTGCATCAACTGACCACATACTGTGTAAAGAATGTGAACAGTTAATCCAGGATTCCTCATCCTGATCTCCATCCAGAGCCTCCCACTGAAAAGTGTGTGTGTGTGTTGGTGTGAGGTTGTGGTGTGTGCGAGGTTGTGGTGTGTGCGAGGTGTGGTGTGTGCGAGGTGTGGTGTGTGTAAAGGGTGTTTTGTTTTTGTGTGTAGGGTGTGTGAGTAGGTTGTGTGTAGCTGTGTATGAATGTAGGGGTCCATATGTGGATACGTAAGGCTGTTTTTAGGTGTGTTTGAGGGGCGGCATGGTGGCACAGCAGTTAGCTCTGCTGTCTCAGCTCCAGGGACCGAGGTTCAATTCTGGAACAAAGAAATGTACAAAGAAATGTACAGCACAGGAACAGGCCCTTCGGTCCTCTAAGCCCGTGCCGACCATGCTGCCCGTCTAAACTACAATCTTCTACACTTCCTGGGTCCGTATCTCTCTATTCCCATCCTATTCATGTATTTGTCAAGATGCCCCTTAAATGTCACTATCGTCCCTGCTTCCACCACCTCCTCCGGTAGCGAGTTCCAGGCACCCACTACCCTCTGTGTAAAAAACTCGGGTAACAGTCTGTGTGGAGTTTGCACATTCTCCTCGTGTCTGCGTGGGTTTCCTCCAGGTGCTCTGATTTCCTCCCACAGTCTAAAGATGTGCAGATTAGGTGGATTGGCCATGATCAATTGCCCCTTAGTCACCATAAGGATAGGTGCGGTTACTAGGTTACGGGGATAGGGCATGGATTTCAGTAGGATGCTCTTTCCAAGGAATGGTGCAGATTCGATGGGCCGATTGGCTTCCTTCTTCACTGTAAACTCTATGATTCTATGTGTGTGTATCTGTGGGATTGTGTGAATTATGTGTGTGTATATCTAGGTGTGTGTATGTATGTAGGGGTGAAGGTGTGGGTGGGGAAGAATGTCTTTGGGTTGGTACGCTGTCAGGATCAAGCTCAATTTTAAAAACTTGAATGGCCAAGTATCCAATAAAACCCATCGCCAAGACCAATACAGGGAGAATCACCTCTGCACTGGGCACTGAGCAGCTGATGTCTTGAATTGGAAACAGTAAGGGACAATTGGAAAACAGTGTTCACATTGCTCTGATTTAGATAGGCTTTTTCTCTCTTACCCGACATCATCATAGTGCAACATGGCAAGTGTCCAACTGACAGTGATCAACAGTGGGGCACCTGTAAAAACAGAAATAGAATCAATAGTACAGATAAGTGTTATACCTGAGGCTGAGATTCTCTCCACGGTGAACATCACAGCTGCAGTTAATCAGCAAGTCTACTATTTTCAAAATTAGTCTATTCTTTCATGGTGAAAGGGATCAAGGAAATCAGTTAAATAAAATTGATAGTAGGATTAAGGCATTAATGTAATCAGTTAACAAAGCGCTCATCTTACTGCTCGTTCTTTTGTCAGATTTAGAGGTTGAATTTTTGTTCGTAGGACAATGTCTTGTGTCAAGTATAATAAATGACAATTTCAATAGATTCCTCATTAGAGTTGAATAATATGATATACATTGCATTGCAATGGTGGATCATGGCTTTTCAGAAGAACAATTCTTGGGATATGACAGCCCTTCCCACCATTTTTCTGAGACTGGTATGACTTTGAATCATTGAATCATAGCATGGTTATAGAACAGAAGGAGGCCATTCAGCCCATCATGTCTGTGCTAGCTCTCTGCAAGAGCAACTCAGCTAATCCCATTACCTTGCCCTTTCCCTCCAGCTTCACAAATAGTTTCCCTTCAGACTTTGTCTCCTCCACAGTCTCAGGCAGTTCATCCCAGATCCTAACCACTCGCTGTGTAAAAAAGGTTTTTCCTTATGTCACTCTCACTTCTTTTGCCATTCATCTTCACTGTCCTCCAATTCTTCACTCTTCAGCCTGTTGAAACAATCACTCCAGACTCCTCGTGATGTTGAACGCCTCTCTCAAATCTCCTCTCAAGCATCTCTTCTCAATGGAGGACAGCCCCAACTTCTCCAATCTATCCACATAACTGAGGCTCCTCATCCATGGAGCATTCTGGTGAATCTTTTCTGCCCAGAATTGGACACAATCCTCCAGTTCAGGCCAAATCAGAGTTTCATAATGGCCCCACAGCGAGCTTGGTTAGCAGGAGGGAGGAAAGGTGATGGAACACAAGAGGAAAAATATGACACAGAGAGGAAAGAAAAGTAAGGGTTGCAACTAATGAAATATATAGAGCTACATAAATGACACTGAGCTTGGAACACAGAAACAGGCTGTTCAATTTCTCTCCTGTACTTTAGTCTTTGTGTTGCTCACAAAATCCTGCACCACCTCTTCATTTCTCCATACATTTGAACGGTCATCACTACTGTAATTTTGGAAACAAGCAGCTAATTTGTACACAGCAAAACTCTCACAAAATGCAATGTGCTGTTTTTTTAAAATATATTTTATTCAAGATTTTTGGCCAAACATAACAGTACGTAGTGTTTCTTTTACACAACAATAAAGCAATATAAATAACAGTGGCCAGTTTTAAACAGATAAATAAATAATATATAAACAAAAACAAAACTGAATGGCAACTGCCTTGTCCAAAATAAATACTCTCCAAAAATACAATCCAACAATCCAATATACAATTACCCACAACAAATACCTATACATATTATACATATACAATAACATCTCTGAGAGTCCGTTCGATTCCTCCCCCCCCTCCCCCCCCCTGGGTTGCTGCTGTTGTCTACTTCTTTTCCATTCCCTCTATCTTTCTGTGAGGTAATCGACGAACGGTTGCCACCGCCTGGTGAACCCCTGAGCCGAACCCCTTAACATGAACTTAATCCGTTCTAACGACTGCCATGTCGTTTATCCAGGTCTCCACACCCGGGGGTTTGGCTTCCTTCCACATTAACAATATCCTGCGCCGGGCTACTAGGGACGCAAAGGCCAACACGTCAGCCTCTCTCGCCTCCTGCACTCCCGGCTCTTCTACAACCCCAAATATAGCCAACCCCCAGCTTGGTTCGACCCGGACCCCCACCACCTTCGAAAGCACCTTTGCCACCCCCACCCAGAACCCCTGTAGTGCCGGGCATGACCAGAACATGTGGGTGTGATTCCCTGGGCCTTTCGAGCATCTCGCACACCTATCCTCTACCCCAAAAAATTTACTAAGCCGTGCTCCAGTCATATGCGCCCTGTGTAACACCTTAAATTGTATCAGGCTTAGCCTGGCACATGAGGACGATGAGTTTACCCTACGTAGGGTAGCCCACAGCCCCTCCTCAATCTCCTCCCCCAGTTCTCCTTCCCATTTCCCTTTCAGCTCATCTACCATGATCTCCCCCTCGTCCCTCATTTCCCTGTATATGTCCGACACCTTACCATCCCCCACCCATGTCTCTGAGATCACTCTATCCTGCACCTCCTGCGTCGGGAGCTGCGGGAATTCCCTCACCTGTTGCCTCGCAAAAGCCCTCAATTGCATGTACCGAAATGCATTCCCTTGGGGCAACCCATATTTTTCCGTCAGCGCTCCCAGACTCGCAAACGTCCCATCTACAAACAGATCTCTCAGTTGTACTACCCCAGCTCTTTGCCATGCTCCAAATCCCCCATCCATTCTCCCCGGAACGAACCTATGATTGTTTCTTATCGGGGACCGCACCGAAGCTCCCGTCCTTCCCCTATGCCGTCTCCACTGCCCCCAAATTTTCAATGTAGCCACCACCACCGGGCTTGTGGTGTATTTCTTTGGTGAGAACGGCAACGGTGCCGTCACCATTGCTTGTAGGCTAGTCCCCCTGCAGGACGCCCTCTCCAATCTCTTCCACGCCGCTCCCTCCCCTTCTCCCATCCACTTACACACCATTGAAACATTGGCGGCCCAGTAGTACTCACCTAGGCTCGCTAGTGCCAGCCCCCCCCTGTCCCTACTACGCTGCAAGAATCCCCTCCTCACTCTCGGGGTCTTCCCAGCCCACACAAAACTCATAATACTCTTCTCGATTCTTTTGAAAAAAGCCTTTGTGATCACCACCGGGAGGCACTGAAACACAAAAGGGAATCTCGGGAGGACCAACATTTTAACCGCCTGCACCCTACCTGCCAATGACAGGGACACCATGTCCCATCTCTTAAAGTTCTTCTCCATCTGTTCCACCAACCGTGTTAAATTAAGCCTGTGTAATGTACCCCAATTCTTGGCTATCTGGATCCCCAAGTACCGGAAGTCCCTTGTTACCTTCCTCAACGGTAAATCCTCTATCTCTCTGCTCTGCTCCCCTGGATGCACCACAAACAATTCACTTTTCCCCATGTTCAGTTTATACCCTGAAAAATCCCCAAACTCCCCAAGTATCCGCATTATCTCTGGCATCCCCTCCGCCGGGTCCGCCACATATAGCAACAAATCATCCGCAGACAGAGATAGCCGGTGTTCCCCCCGAGTACTCCCCTCCACTTCCTGGAACCCCTCAATGCTATGGCCAGGGGTTCAATCGCCAGTGCAAACAATAACGGGGACAGAGGACATCCCTGCCTCGTCCCTCTATGGAGCCGAAAATAGTCAGACCCCCGTCCATTCGTGACCACGCTCGCCATCGGGGCCCTATACAGCAACTGTACCCACCTGACATACCCATCCCCAAAACCAAATCTCCTCAGCACCTCCCACAAATAATCCCACTCCACTCTATCAAATGCTTTCTCGGCATCCATCGCCACCACTATCTCCGCTTCCCCCTCTGGTGGGGGCATCATCATTACCCCTAGCAGCCTCCGTATATTTGTATTCAGCTGTCTCCCCTTCACAAACCCAGTTTGGTCCTCATGAACCACCCCCGGGACACAATCCTCTATTCTCATTGCCATTACCTTGGCCAGAATCTTAGCGTCCACATTCAGGAGGGAAATGGGCCTGTTGGACCCGCATTGCAGCGGGTCTTTTTCTTTCTTTAGGAGGAGCGATATCATTGCCTCTGACATAGTCGGGGGCAACTGCCCCCTTTCCCTCGCCTCATTAAAGGTTCTCATCAGTAGCAGGGCCAGCAAGTCCATATATTTCCTATAGAATTCAACTGGGAATCCGTCTGGTCCCAGGGCCTTCCCCGCCTGCATGCTCCCAATCCCTTTCACCACTTCCTCCGTCTCAATCTGTGCTCCCAGTCCCACCCTCTCCTGCTCCTCCACCTTAGGAAGTTCCAGCTGATCCAGAAAGCACATCATTCTCTCCTTCCCATCCGGGGGCTGAGCTTCATATAATCTTTCGTAAAATGCCTTGAACACTCCATTCACTCTCTCCGCTCCCCGCTCCATCTCTCCCTCCTCATCTCTCACCCCCCCTATCTCCCTCGCTGCTCCCCTTTTCCTCAGTTGGTGGGCCAGCAACCTGCTCGCCTTCTCCCCGTATTCGTACTGTACACCCTGTGCCTTCCTCCATTGTGCCTCTGCATTACCCGTAGTCAACAAGTCAAATTCTACATGTAGCCTTTGCCTTTCCCTGTACAGTCCCTCCTCCGGTGCCTCCGCATATTGTCTGTCCACCCTCAGAAGTTCTTTCAACAACCGCTCCCTTTCCCTACCCTCCTGCTTTCCTTTATATGCCATAATAGATATCAGCTCCCCTCTAACCACTGCCTTCAGCGCCTCCCAGACCACTCCCACCTGTACCTCCCCATTATCATTGAGTTCCAAGTACCTTTCAATACACCCCCTCACCCTTAAACACACACCCTCATCTGCCAATAATCCCATGTCCATTCTCCAGGGTGGACGCTGTTGTTTTTCTTCCCCTATCTCCAGGTCCACCCAATGTGGAGCATGATCCGAAATGGCTATAGCCGTGTACTCCGTCCCCGTCACCTTTGGATCAGTGCCCTTCCCAAACAAAAAAATCTATTCGTGAATAAACTTTGTGGACATAGGAGAAAAACGAAAACTCCTTACTCCTAGGTCTACTAAATCTCCAGGGGTCTACTCCTCCCATCTGCTCCATAAAATCCTGAAGCACCCTAGCTGCAGCCGGCCTCCTTCCGGTCCTGGACCTCGATCTGTCCAGCCCTGGGTCCAGCACCGTATTAAAATCTCCACCCATTACCAACTTCCCCACTCCTAGGTCCGGGATTCGTCCTAACATACGCCTCATAAAGTTGGCATCATCCCAGTTCGGGGCATGCACGTTCACTAATACCACCGCCTCCCCTTGCAATTTGCCACTCACCATCACGTATCTGCCCCCACTATCCGCCACTATAGTCTTTGCCTCAAACATTACCCGCTTCCCCACTAGTATGGCCACCCCCCTGTTTTTTGCGTCTAGCCCCGAATGAAACACCTGTTTCATCCTTTGCGTAGTCTGACCTGGTCTATCAGCTTCAGATGCGTCTCCTGAAGCATAACCACATCTGCCTTAAGTTTCTTTAGGTGTGCGAGTACCCGTGCCCTCTTAATCGGCCCGTTCAGCCCTCTCACATTCCACGTGATCAACCGGGTTGGGGGGCTCTTTCCCGCCCCCCCCCCACCTGTTGACGACTAGCCATCTCCTTTTTCAATCCAGCTCCTCACCCGGTTCCCACGTAGCCGTATCTCCCCCAAGCGGCGCCCCCCCCGCCCCGACCACCCCCCCATACCAGCTCCCCCTTCTCCCCAGCAGCAGCAACCCAGTTAACCCCCCCACCCCCGCTAGATCCCAAACTAGCGTAATTGCACCCCCCATGTTGCTCCTAGAAGTCAGCAAACTCTGGCCGACCTCGGCTTCCCCCCGTGACCTCGGCTCACACTGTGCGAGGCCCCCTCCTTCCTGCTTCCCTGTTCCCGCCGTGATTACCATAGCACGGGAACAAAGCCCGCGCTTCCCTTTTGGCCCCGCCCCCAATGGCCGGCGCCTTCAGCTCCTCATCCTCCCTCCCCCCCTCCCCCACGACATGGGGAAAAGAGAAAAGTTACAGGGTCGCAGGATTAACAACTTCTTCCCTCTTTTCCCCCCTTCATCCCACATATTCACCCCCCCACTTTGTCCCAAACGTTCTTTTTATGGCCCACTCACTCCAGTTTCTCCTCGACAATAAATGTCCACGCCTCATCTGCCGTTTCGAAGTAGTGGTGTTTCCCTTGATGTGTGACCCACAGTCTTGCCGGTTGCAGCATTCCAAATTTAATCTTCCGTTTGTGCAGCACCGCCTTGGCCCGATTAAAGCTTGCCCTCCTTCTCGCCACCTCCGCACTCCAATCTTGATATACGAGGATCACCGCGTTCTCCCACCTACTGCTCCGAGTTTTCTTTGCCCATCTGAGGACCATCTCTCTGTCCTTATATCGGAGAAATCTCACCACTATGGCTCGAGGAATTTCTCCAGCCTTCGGTCTTCGCGCCATAACTCGATAGGCTCACTCCACCTCCAGCGGACCCGTCGGGCCCTCCGATCCCATTAACGAGTGCAGCATCGTGCTCACATATGCCCCGACGTCCACCCCTTCTACACCTTCGGGAAGACCAAGAATCCTTAAATTCTTCCTCCTCGCATTATTCTCCAGCACCCCCAGCCTTTCCACACACCTTTCGTGTTGTGCCTCGTGCATCTCCGTTTTCACCACCAGGCCCTGTATGTCGTCCTCATTCTCAGCAGCCTTTGCCTTCACGACCCGAAGCTCCTATTCCTGGGTCTTTTGCGCCTCCTTTAGCCCCTCAATCGCTTGTAATATCGGGGCCAACAGCTCCTTCTTCATCTCCTTTTTGAGTTCTTCCACGCAACGCCGCAGGAACTCTTGTTGGTCAGGGCCCCATATTAAACTGCCTCCTTCCGACGCCATCTTGCCTTCCTGGCCGCTGCTCTAGAGGATCCACCGCAATCCGGCCACTTTCCTCTCTTTTTTCCATCCGTGTCCAGGGGGGATTCCCTTCTGGATTACAGCGCAGTGTTTTTTGCCGTTAAAATTGCCGTTGGGGCTCCTATCAAGAGCCCAAAAGTCCGTTCCACCAGGAGCTGCCGAAACGTGCGACCTAGCTGGTCATCGCCGCACCCGGAAGTCAATGCAATGTGCTGTTGACCAGATAATCTGTTTTCGTTATGCTGGCTGAAGGGTAAATATTGTCAGGACACCGGCGAGAACTTCTTCAACTAGATTCATGGGGACTTTTGCAATCAGCAATAGAGCTGATATTCAAAACCTCACTTGAAAGACAGCAGCCGTAATTTCCTGGTTTCCCAGTATCGGATTTGCGGGGTACCCCAAAACTGCGCTGGAGAATCCCTCTTGGATGTTCCCAGGTAAGGGTTGAAGCAGAAATTGTCCAGAAGCACTAACTTGCTCTGGACAATGGCGCTGGGCTGGGAACCACCTGACAAAGCGATTTAAAATCGCTAACTTTGGATGGTTCTGAGTTTTATGTTGATTGCTACTCTGAAAGAGTTAGAAGGAAAAAAATGCATTTCTAACTTCAGAGTAACTATTTTAACGACCCAGACCCCGGGTTTTGCACAGGAAACCCCCCCACCACCCCATACCCCTCAGCAGATCCCACAGGCCCCAGCCAACTAAGCACTCCATTCCCACATGTTATTTCCCCAGTCCGCTACCTGCAGAATTTCCTCCACCAGGGATTTCCCATCCCTGACCCGACCGGGCCCGAACCCCCCCCCCCCCCCCCTCCTCCCATCTAAATTACCACCCCTCCGACCAGAGGCAGACTGACCAATGCACAGGGGGGCGGGGGGGAACTGAGAGGTGGCTGTGATGTGCCCCCAAAGCATAAGTCCGCCTTGCTAGCTGCGTCAAACTCGAGTGACATAACAAGCTCCAAGAAAGTCCTTCGAGGTCGTTTGGTCTACAGTGTTTTCAAAGGCCGGTAGCACACCCAATGCCCCCCTCCCTTCAATGTATATGTATTATCCCTGTATTTGTTGTCTCAGTATTTGTTGTCCTGCTCTGTCCCTCCCTCTGCCTCTCCCGGATGTCAGGCACCTGAACCTCCGGCTCAGAGACTCCGCTGAGTTTGCGGCTGAATAACGGCAGCTGCCGGAATCTGCGCAGCTCTCCTGTTGCTCTCGGCAGTCGCCACCTGAAGCCCAGCCGGCACTGATCCCTTCGGCGGCCTCCTGGGGCAGTGGCTAGGTGTCCGAGCCTGTGCCGCGATACCTTTCCCAGGCCAGCTAGCCCAGAGTAAGGCAGCCGCTCGACAGAATGGACTAGCCGGATTGACCCTTGAGGGTCCGCTGCAAATTTACACAGGAATGGAGGGAGGGAGAGGGTGAAGTTGTAATGAGAAGGGGGAGTGGGAGAAAGGGAGAGGGGGGAGTTGGAGGAAGAGAGAGTGGAGAAAAGGAGGGTGGAGGGATGAAGATTGGATAGAAGGAGGGGGAGAGCTCGTGAGTGCCGGAGGGAGTGAGGGGCTTCACTGGGCGATGGACAGTACTTTGCAATTTTGCAATTGAAAAAGGAGCAAATGTAATGTAAATCTCCTGCAGGTTGCAACCTACTGGCCAGTGAATCTCTGAAAATGTCCATCTGAGGGAGGGAATGTCAGTGAGTGGGTAAAATGCTTGATTCTAGCATCCCCCTCAGAGCTGTTTCTTTTCTCTTTTTAATATGATTTCAAATTATTGCCTCAATATTTATTGACCTGTGCTAGTACCAGGTATTGCGGTACCTAAGAGGCTGATGACCATTGGTTCAACCCAGGAGTTTACCATTGACTATTGTTACGTAGCTCCGCCCTGACAGGCGGAGTATAAGAAACGGTGCCATCCCAGCAGCCTTCACTTTCTGTACCGAAGCAGCTGGGGAACAAGTTCTAGTAGATTAAAGCCTTCAGTTATGAAATCACTTCGTCTTGAGTGTAATTGATCGCGCATCATGACCACTATTTGAAAAGCTTTGCCATTAATTTCTGCACATAATGCATTGGGTATATGTGTATTAAGTTGCAGCCAAGGTCCCATTGAGGTGTTTATGACAGATTGAGGTGTGCATAATGGCACCAGTTTTCCATCTGGCCTCTGTTGGGACCGAAGACAATGGGCGGGATTCTCCCTTCTGGGGACTAAGTCCCCCGCCCGCCAGAAAACGGGGGAGTCATTCCTGACTTTTCCTCGAAGGTCCGGGGTGATTCTCAGTTTTCCAGGGGGCTAGAAGAGCCCCGGCGTGCGTCCCAAAGCTCTGGCTGCCAGTAAGGCCCTGCTAGCCAGACCGCGCATGCACACTGCGGCGCAAGTGGGTCCGCGCATGCGCGCGGCGGCCCTCCTTGGCGCGGCCGCCGACGACATGGCGGAGCCACACAGCGGGCCCATGTGGAGGAAGGCAAGTCCCTCCCAGATCGCAATGGCCCGCCGATTAGTGGCCCCCGATCGTGGGCCTGGCCACCGCTGAGGACCCCCCCGGAGTCAGATACCCCCCGCCCCCCCACCAGGACCGCCACCGTGGCCGCGGGTCCCATATCCCGCCGGGTGGTACCACATGTAAACCACGCCGGCGGGAGTTTGGCCGGTCGACTGCGGAGAATCTGTGCGAGGGCCTGTTCCAACGTCCCCCGACCGGCGCCGCGTCGACTGCGTGGGCGGGACTGGCGAGTCTGTGGAGAATCGCGGACGCGCCGTCGCGCCGGATTTCCGGCATAAATGGCTGTTCTCCGCCCCCGCGCCATGCGCAATTCCGACACGGAGGGTCGGAGAATCCCGCCAGACTCCACACGTAGCCAGATAGAATTTACAGTGCAGAAGGAGGCCATTCAGCCTATCGAGTCTGCACCGGCTCTTGGAAAGAGCACCCCACCCAAGGTCAACAGCTCCACTGTATTCCCATAACCCTGTAACCCCACCCAACACTAAGGGCAATTATGGACACGAAGGGCAATTTATCATGGCCAATCCACCAATAGATACAACTCCGCAATACAATAACTTTCTACTCCACTCCCCTCAGGATCCTCTTCCTCGATCTGCTCACAGGTCGGGGTTTATATCCTGTGGGGATTCCTTCATGCGTGAGGAAGCTCCGTCCCCTAATCACCTGGGGAGTTTGTATTCCAAGGTGGATGCGGGGAATCTGATATAATGTAGGTTCTGACTCCTTAGGGGGTGGTAACACACCCCTTCGTCCCAAGTTTGGAGTAACGTCTTTATCTTCTGGCGATGGATCCATCAATCGCTTGGGTAGCGGGGTTGGGTGGGTGGGGGAGGCGTGTAGCCCACCGTGACCATCATTTCCGCGAAGAGTGACGAAGCTGGAATTGTTCGGGTGGCGAGGTTGTTGGTGCTATCGGTGCTGGTATGTGGTTGTCTGGTAGTATATGTCAGATCCAGCGTCATTGTTGCCATTGTCACTGGACGGATCCGTGGGCGCGGCGGTTACCCAAGCTTCCTGATTTCCAACGGGCGGTGGCAATAGGGATTGGGGGTCTCGGTGGGGCCTAGGCTACATGGGAGGAAGGCACTCGGATCCTGGAGGGGGGTCTCTGGAATTCGCTCCGCAGCTCTTCATTTCGTTGACGCATGTGGCCCAGGTGGCGGTGTGCTTCATTCTCCTGTATCCGACCGTGTGGGATACTGGTCCTGTGGCGCGGATGATCACGCCAGGGATCCACGGGGCTCCCACCCCGAAATTTCAGACATAGACTAGACCAAGTCACCAGTCTCGAAGGTCTACATCATTGGGCCCCCGGCATGAGTCTCTCGTCGAGCAGTCTTCACGCTGCCTGACCCAGGAGGACGAGACTGAAGTGTGTCCTGAATCGTTGCCCCATGAGTAATTCTGCTGGTGGAATGGTGATGGCATAAAGGCGTTGTGTGGTAACTGAAAAGGAAATGTGCCAAACACGTCTCCCAGGATCCTGCAGACATTTATTTTCATTTTGCAAAGGTTTGGACCGCTCGTTTGGCCAACCAGTTAGAGGCCTTGAGCTTTGGGACAGTGTGGTGAGCCACGTATGGCTACGTAAGGCTGTTGTATCTCTGTTCACTATTGTTCTATTAGTATTATCTCCACTGTTGTATATACTTATTCTTATTGCTGTTCTGTTATTGGTTGTTGCTGTTGTACTGTTGGAATGTTATTATTGGTGCTGCTGTTGGCTCCGCCTGTGGCTCCGCCCAGCTGTGGAGGTATGAAGCCTGTTGATCTGGGTCAGCCCTGCAGTGCGGGAGGAGCTACAGGTCGGCACATATTTAGTTTATTAAAGCATCGGTTCACTGCTTCTCAGTGTCTCGTCTGAATTGATGTCTATCAATTTAATAAACTAAAATTTTGAGAATGGATGCTGCCCTCAAACCTGAACGTCTAAGGGCAGCACGGTGGCGCAGTGGTAGCACTGCAGTCTCACGACGCTGAGGTCCCAGGTTCGATCCCGACTCTGGGTCACTGTCCGTGTGGAGTTTGCACATTCTCCCCGTGTTTGCGTGGGTTTCGCCCCCACAACCCAAATATGTGCAGGCTAGGTGGATTGAACACGCTAAATTGCCCCTTAATTGGAAAAAATGAATTGGGTACTCTAAATTTATTTTTAAAAACAAAATAAAAAACCTCAACGCCTCGAACTGGACCCGCAGGCCGCTGAAGTGCTGGCTATCTTTGAGCATTGGCTCAGCTGCTTCGAGGCCTACATCGAATCCTCGACTGCTGCAGTTTCCCCGGCACTCAAGCAACGTCTCCTCAACGCCCGGGTGAGCCACCGGATCTTCCAGTTAATCCAAGATGCGGGCTCGTATACGGAGGCTGTAGATGTACTCAAGGAACAGTTTGTGAGGCCCGTCAACGAGGTCCTCGCCCGACATCTCCTCACCACGCGGCGTCAGCGCCAGGGTGAGTCGCTCGCTGAATATGCCGGGACTGCCCCCTAACGACGCGTCATTCGCCGCTTGCCACCAGTGGAGGACGCCTTCTTGGTCGTCGTCGCCGACGCGGCCCACCACGTGCGACCTGTGGGTGCCGCCACCTTGACCGACATCGTCGACGCCACCATTTTGTGATCATACTGCTGCCACAGATAGTCCTTCGTATTACCTCAGCTCGATCCAGCTCGACCAGTCCCGGCCTTAGCATCTGCGAAATTCGATGATGGCTGTCAAACTCAACGGGCAGGATGAGTCTTGCCTCTTCGAATCCGCGAGCACAGATAGTTTTGTCAACCCGGATATGGTAAGGCGCTGCGCCTTCCAGGTCCTCCTCGCAGACTATATCCCCCGCGTCCGGTTCGCACTCTGTACAGATCCGGGGGTATTGCGCGCAAACCTGTCAATACAAGACGTTGAGTACACCAACTTTAAGCTCTACGTCCTCCCTCATCTCTGCGCTCCCCTCCTGCTCGGGTTAGATTTCCAGTGCAACCTCAGAAGCCTAACACTAAAATTCGGGGGACCCCTGCCCCCTCTCACGATCTGTAGCCTCGCAACCCTGAAGGTCGCCCCTCCCTCACTCTTCGCGAACCTCACCCCAGACTGTAAGCCCATCACCATCCGGAGCAGACGATACAGTGCTCAGGACAGGGCCTTCATCAGGTCAGAGGTTCAGCGTCTCCTGGAGGAAGGGATCATCGAGGCCAGCAACAGTACCTGGAGAGCCCAAGTGGTGGTCGTCAGGACCAGGGAAAAGAACCGGATGCTAGTTGTAGCGCACAAAGACTCATGAGAGACGAATAGAGATGAAGTCGATGAGGCTTTATTAAGCGTGACTTGTTCCCCGCAGTTCAGCAACAGACTGGCCTGCGGGGGAGAACTCCTGGTTCTTATACTCCGCCTTCAGGGCGGAGCTAGGGATCAACAGCCAACCAGGACCCGGGATCTGTCAGCCAATGACATCACGGCTTCACAGTCCCACATGAACCCTAATGCATACTACCACATTCACCCCTTGTTAAAAATGAACCCGGCAGGGTGGTGCTTCGCATGGTGGTAGGGGTTTACAAGGCTGGTCCTGGGAGGAAAAAACTTTTGCATGTCATCACAGTGCCCTACACTGGGCTATGTACAGGATTTTTTGTTTTGAACCATTTCCAGTATTCGTAAGAGGGAAAAAAATGGAAAAAAAATTCTCGTGAATGTCCACAACATTCTAGTGTTACACCGATGCCACGAGTCGGTCGGGCGGTCTGGTCGTCCTTGTCGATCGCCTCAGCCCCGGTGGTGGTGGTGCTTGTTCCAGTGTTGTCGTCTCCGGGAGCTTTACAGTGTCTGCTTCTGCTTCACTCCTGGTCGGACATGGGAGGAGGACCGATCCTCCCGGGAAGGGGGCGGTCGCGGGGTGCGCCGGTGGCAGGTAGGGGGTGATTGGTGTCGGGGGGGTGTGCGTGTTGCCGGCGGGTGCCAGGTCTCGCAGGGAGACCGTGTCCTGTCGGCCGTCGGGGTACGCCACATAGGCGTACTGCGGGTTCGCGTGGAGGAGGTGAACCTTCTCGACCAACGGGTCCGACTTGTGCGCCCGCACATGTTTCCGGAGCAAGATGGGTCCTGGCAAGCCTCTGTCGACAGAGGGAAGGTCGTGGTCTGTATTAGGGGGCGGGCCTTGTCTGCGTACTGGGGGACCCACTGGGCGTAATATGAAAAGAACCCCAGGCAGCGTTTTAGGGCTTTTGAGCAGTGAGGGAGGGGAAATTCCATGAGGGGGCGCATACGTTCGGGGTCGGGGCCTATTATCCCATTGCTCACTACATATCCCAAGATGGCTAGCCGGTTTGTGCTAAAAACGCACTTGTCCTCGTTGTATGTGAGGTTCAAGGCTTTAGCGGTCTGGAGGAATTTTTGGAGGTTGGCGTCGTGGTCCTGCTGATCGTGGCCGCAGATGGTTACGTTGTCGAGATACGGGAACGTGGCCTGCAACCCGTGTTGATCAACCATTCGGTCCATCTCTCGTTGGAAGACCGAGACCCCGTTTGTGACGCCAAATGGGACCCTTAGGAAGTGGTATAATCGCCCGTCTGCCTCAAAGGCTGTGTACTTGCGGTCACTTGGGCGGATGGGGAGCTGATGGTAGGCGGACGTGAGGTCCACGGTGGAGAAGACCTTATATTGGGCAATCCGATTGACCATGTTGGATATGCGGGGGAGAGGGTACGCATCTAGCTGTGTGTACCTGTTGATGGTCTGGCTATAGTCTATGACCATCCTTTGCTTCTCCCCTGTCTTTACTACTACCACCTGTGCTCTCCAGGGACTATTGCTGGCCTGGATTATGCCTTCCTTCAGTAGCCGCTGGACTTCGGACCGAATGAATGTCCGGTCCTGGGCGCTGTACCGTCTGCTCCTAGTGGCGACGGGTTTGCAATCCGAGGTGAGGTTTGCAAACAAGGATGGGGGCTCAACCTTGAGGGTTGCGAGGCCGCAGATAGTGAGTGGGGGTATTGGGCCGCCGAATTGGAAGGTTCTCCAGCTCCTCCAAGACCGAGTTAGGGAACTGGAGCTGGAGTTGGAAGAACTTCGGATCATTCGGGAGGCAGAAGGGGTCATAGATAGCA
Organism: Scyliorhinus torazame; assembly: GCF_047496885.1. NCBI lineage: Eukaryota > Metazoa > Chordata > Chondrichthyes > Carcharhiniformes > Scyliorhinidae > Scyliorhinus > Scyliorhinus torazame. The sequence continues at coordinate 75,980,107 of NC_092727.1, read as the reverse complement.
GCTTCAGGGAATTAGTTACACCAAAGATTGGAGATAGGTGGGTAACTGTAAGAGGGACTGGGAAAAAGCAGTCAGTGCAGGGATCCCCTGCGGTCGTTCCCCTGAGAAACAAGTATACTGCTTTGGATACTTGTGGGGGGGACGACTTACCAGGGGTAAGCCATGGGGTATGGGCCTCTGGCACGGAGTCTGTCCCTGTTGCTCAGAAGGGAAGGGGGGAGAGGAGCAGAGCATTAGTAATTGGGGACTCTATAGTCAGGGTCACAGATAGGAGATTTTGTGGGAGCGTGAGAGACTCACGTTTGGTATGTTGCCTCCCAGGTGCAAGGGTACGTGATGTCTCGGATCGTGTTTTCCGGGTCCTTAGGGGGGAGGGGGAGCAGCCCCAAGTCGTGGTCCACATTGGCACTAACGACATAGGTAGGAAAGGGGACAAGGATGTCAGGCAGGCTTTCAGGGAGCTAGGATGGAAGCTCAGAACTAGAACAAACAGAGTTGTTATCTCTGGGTTGTTGCCCGTGCCACGTGATAGTGAGATGAGGAATAGGGAGAGAGAGCATTTAAACACGTGGCTACAGGGATGGTGCAGGCGGGAGGGATTCAGATTTCTGGATAACTGGGGCTCTTTCTGGGGAAGGTGGGACCTCTACAGACAGGATGGTCTACATCTGAACCTGAGGGGCACAAATATCCTGGGGGGGAGATTTGTTAGTGCTCTTTGGGGGGGTTTAAACTAATGCAGCAGGGGCATGGGAACCTGGATTGTAGTTTTAGGGTAAGGGAGAATGAGAGTATAGAGGTCCGGAGCACAGATTTGACGTCGCAGGAGGGGGCCAGTGTTCAGGTAGGTGGTTTGAAGTGTGTCTACTTCAATGCCAGGAGTATACGAAACAAGGTAGGGGAACTGGCAGCATGGGTTGGTACCTGGGACTTCGATGTTGTGGCCATTTCGGAGACATGGATAGAGCAGGGACAGGAATGGATGTTGCAGGTTCCGGGGTTTAGGTGTTTTAGTAAACTCAGAGAAGGAGGCAAAAGAGGGGGAGGTGTGGCGCTGCTAGTCAAGAGCAGTATTACGGTGGCGGAGAGGATGCTAGATGGGGACTCTTCTTCCGAGGTAGTATGGGCTGAAGTTAGAAACAGGAAAGGAGAGGTCACCCTGTTGGGAGTTTTTTTATAGGCCTCCTAATAGTTCTAGGGATGTAGGGGAAAGGATGGCGAAGATGATTCTGGATATGAGCGAAAGTAACAGGGTAGTTATTATGGGAGACTTTAACTTTCCAAATATTGACTGGAAAAGATATAGTTCGAGTACAATAGATGGGTCGTTTTTTGTACAGTGTGTGCAGGAGGGTTTCCTGAAACAATATGTTGACAGGCCAACAAGAGACGAGGCCACGTTGGATTTGGTTTTGGGTAATGAACCAGGCCAGGTGTTGGATTTGGAGGTAGGAGAGCACTTTGGGGACAGTGACCACAATTCGGTGACGTTTACGTTAATGATGGAAAGGGATAAGTATACACCGCAGGGCAAGAGTTATAGCTGGGGGAAGGGCAATTATGATGCCATTAGACGTGACTTGGGGGGGATAAGGTGAAGAAGTAGGCTGCAAGTGTTGGGCACACTGGATAAGTGGGGCTTGTTCAAGGATCAGCTACTGCGTGTTCTTGATAAGTATGTACCGGTCAGACAGGGAGGAAGGCGTCGAGCGAGGGAACCGTGGTTTACCAAGGAAGTGGAATCTCTTGTTAAGAGGAAGAAGGAGGCCTATGTGAAGATGAGGTGTGAAGTTTCAGTTGTGGCGATGGATAGTTACAAGGTAGCGAGGAAGGATCTAAAGAGAGAGCTAAGACGAGCAAGGAGGGGACATGAGAAGTATTTGGCAAGAAGGATCAAGGAAAACCCAAAAGCTTTCTATAGGTATGTCAGGAATAAGCGAATGACTAGGGAAAGAGTAGGACCAATCAAGGACAGGGATGGGAAATTGCGTGTGGAGTCTGAAGAGATAGGCGAGATACTAAATGAATATTTTTCATCAGTATTCACTCAAGAAAAAGATAATGTTGTGGAGGAGAATGCTGAGCCCCAGGCTAATAGAATAGATGGCATTGAGGTACGTAGGGAAGAGGTGTTGGCAATTCTGGACAGGCTGAAAATAGATAAGTCCCCGGGGCCTGATGGGATTTATCCTATGATTCTCTGGGAAGCCAGGGAAGAGATTGCTGGACCTTTGGCTTTGATTTTTATGTCATCATTGGCTACAGGAGTAGTGCCAGAGGACTGGAGGACAGCAAATGTGGTCCCTTTGTTCAAAAAGGGGAGCAGAGACAACCCCGGCAACTATAGACCGGTGAGCCTCACGTCTGTAGTGGGTAAAGTCTGGGAGGGGATTATTAGAGACAAGATTTATAATCATCTAGATAGGAATAATATGATCAGGGATACAGCATTGCTTTGTGAAGGGTAGGTCATGCCTCACAAACCTTATTGAGTTCTTTGAGAAGGTGACTGAACAGGTAGACGAGGGTAGAGCAGTTGATGTGGTGTATATGGATTTCAGCAAAGCGTTTGATAAGGTTCCCCACGGTAGGCTATTGCAAAAAATACGGAGGCTGGGGATTGAGGGTGATTTAGAGATGTGGATCAGAAATTGGCTAGCTGAAAGAAGACAGAGGGTGGTGGTTGATGGGAAATGTTCAGAATGGAGTACAGTCACAAGTGGAGTACCACAAGGATCTGTTCTGGGGCCGTTGCTGTTTGTCATTTTTATCAATGACCTAGAGGAAGGCGCAGAAGGGTGGGTGAGTAAATTTGCAGACGATACTAAAGTCGGTGGTGTTGTCGATAGTGTGGAAGGATGCAGCAGGTTACAGAGGGATATAGATAAGCTGCAGAGCTGGGCTGAGAGGTGGCAAATGGAGTTTAATGTCGAGAAGTGTGAGGTGATTCACTTTGGAAGGAATAACAGGAATGTGGAATATTTGGCTAATGGTAAAGTTCTTGAAAGTGTGGATGAGCAGAGGGATCTAGGTGTCCATGTACATAGATCCCTGAAAGTTGCCACCCAGGTTACATAGAACATAGAACATAGAACAATACAGCGCAGTACAGGCCCTTCGGCCCACGATGTTGCACCGAAACAAAAGCCATCTAACCTACACTATGCCATTATCATCCATATGTTTATACAATAAACTTTTAAATGCCCTCAATGTTGGCGAGTTCACTACTGTAGCAGGTAGGGCATTCCACGGCCTCACTACTCTTTGCGTAAAGAACCTACCTCTGACCTCTGTCCTATATCTATTACCCCTCAGTTTAAAGTTATGTCCCCTCGTGCCAGCCATATCCATCCGCGGGAGAAGGCTCTCACTGTCCACCCTATCCAACCCCCTGATCATTTTGTATGCCTCTATTAAGTCTCCTCTTAACCTTCTTCTCTCCAACGAAAACAACCTCAAGTCCATCAGCCTTTCCTCATAAGATTTTCCCTCCATACCAGGCAACATCCTGGTAAATCTCCTCTGCACCCGCTCCAAAGCCTCCACGTCCTTCCTATAATGCGGTGACCAGAACTGTACGCAATACTCCAAATGCGGCCGTACCAGAGTTCTGTACAGCTGCAACATGACCTCCCGACTCCGGAACTCAATCCCTCTACCAATAAAGGCCAACACTCCATAGGCCTTCTTCACAACCCTATCAACCTGGGTGGCAACTTTCAGGGATCTATGTACATGGACACCTAGATCCCTCTGCTCATCCACACTTTCAAGAACTTTACCATTAGCCAAATATTCCGCATTCCTGTTATTCCTTCCAAAGTGAATCACCTCACGCTTCTCTACATTAAACTCCATTTGCCACCTCTCAGCCCAGCTCTGCAGCTTATCTATATCCCTCTGTAACCTGCTACATCCTTCCACACTATCGACAACACCACCGACTTTAGTATCGTCTGCAAATTTACTCACCCACCCTTCTGCGCCTTCCTCTAGGTCATTGATAAAAATGACAAACAGCAACGGCCCCAGAACAGATCCTTGTGGTACTCCACTTGTGACTGTACTCCATTCTGAACATTTCCCATCAACCACCACCCTCTGTCTTTCAGCTAGCCAATTTCTGATCCACATCTCTAAATCACCCTCAATCCCCAGCCTCCGTATTTTTTGCAATAGCCTACCGTGGGGAACCTTATCAAACGCTTTGCTGAAATCCATATACACCACATCAACTGCTCTACCCTCGTCGACCTGTTCAATCACCTTCTCAAAGAACTCAATAAGGTTTGTGAGGCATGACCTACCCTTCACAAAGCCATGCTGACTATCCCTGATCATATTATTCCTATCTAGATGATTATAAATCTTGTCCCTTATAATCCCCTCCAAGACTTTACCTACTACAGACGTGAGGCTCACCGGTCTATAGTTGCCGGGGTTGTCTCTGCTCCCCTTTTTGAACAAAGGGACCACATTTGCTGTCCTCCAGTCCTCTGGCACTATTCCTGTAGCCAATGATGACATAAAAATCAAAGCCAAAGGTCCAGCAATCTCTTCCCTGGCCTCCCATAGAATCCTAGGATAAATCCCATCAGGTCCCGGGGACTTATCTATTTTCAGCCTGTCCAGAATTGCCAACACCTCTTCCCTACGTACCTCAATGCCATCTATTCTATTAGCCTGGGGCTCAGCATTCTCCTCCACAACATTATCTTTTTCCTGAGTGAATACTGACGAAAAATATTCATTTAGTATCTCGCCTAGGTTGGTAGGGTTGTGAAGAAGGCCGATGGAGTGTTGGCCTTTATTGGTAGAGGGATTGAGTTCCGGAGTCGGGAGGTCATGTTGCAGCTGTACAGAACTCTGGTACAGCCGCATTTGGAGTATTGCGTACAGTTCTGGTCACCGCATTATAGGAAGGACGTGGAGGCTTTGGAGCGGGTGCAGAGGAGATTTACCAGGATGTTGCCTGGTATGGAGGGAAAATCTTATGAGGAAATGCTGATGGACTTGAGGTTGTTTTCGTTGGAGAGAAGAAGGTTAAGAGGAGACTTAATAGAGGCATACAAAATGATCAGGGGGTTGGATAGGGTGGACAGTGAGAGCCTTCTCCCGCGGATGGATATGGCTGGCACGAGGGGACATAACTTTAAACTGAGGGGTAATAGATATAGGACAGAGGTCAGAGGTAGGTTCTTTACGCAAAGAGTAGTGAGGCCGTGGAATGCCCTACCTGCAACAGTAGTGAACTCGCCAACATTGAGGGCATTTAAAAGTTTATTGGATAAACATATGGATGATAATGGCATAGTGTAGGTTAGATGGTATGCTTCGAAACAAGTCAGCCAGTGTTTAAAAACTGCTGCTGAGTTCACTGCGACGGGGGCTGATCCTCAGGCATTCCGGGATGATCCTGAGCTCCATAGTCCTTTAAGCACGCTTAATAAATTGTAGCGCACAAAGACTCACGAGAGACGAATAGAGATGAAGTCGATGAGGCTTTATTAAGCGTGACTTGTTCCCCGCAGTTCAGCAACAGACTGGCCTGCGGGGGAGAACTCCTGGTTCTTATACTCCGCCTTCAGGGCGGAGCTAGGGATCAACAGCCAACCAGGACCCGGGATCTGTCAGCCAATGACATCACGGCTTCACAGTCCCACATGACCCCTAATGCATACTACCACACTAGTCGACTACAGTCAGACGATCAACCGGTGCACGCAGCTCGTAACCCCTCCCACGCGTATCTGATATGGTCAATCAGATTGCGCAGTATCGAGTCTTCTCTACGGTAGACTTGAGGTCCGTCTACCACCAGCTCCCTATCCGGCCAGAAGACCGCCAGTACACTGCCTTCGAGGCAGATGGCCGCCTCTTCCATTTCCTCAGGGTCCCCTTCAGCGTCACCAACGGGGCTTCGGTCTTCCAACGAACAATGGACCGAATGGTGGTCCAGTACGAGCTGTGGGCCACATTCCCGTACTTGGATAATGTCACCATCTGCGGCCATGACCTGCAGGACCATGACGCGAACCTAGACAAATTCCTCCGCACCACCCGACTCCTTAATTTAACCGACAATAAGGAGAAATGCGTTTTCCGCCCAACCTGGCTAGCCATCCTCGGCTATGTCGTGGAAAACGGTGTCCTAGGGCCCGACCCCAACCGCATGCCCCAAGGCCCTGAAACGATGCCTGGGGTTTTTCTCGTATTATGCCCAGTGGGTCCCCAACTACGCGGACAAGGCCCGCCCACTCATTAAGTCCACCATTTTTCCCCTGACGGTTGAGGCCCGCTTGGCTTTCAACCGCATCAGAGCCGACATTGCCAAGGCCACGATGCACGCTGTGGATGAACCCCTTCCATTCCAGGTGGAGAGCAATGCGTCACACTTTGCCCTGGCCGCTACCCTCAACCAGGCAGGAAGACCTGTCGCCTTTTTTTCCTGTACCCTCCATGCCTCCGAGATTCGACACTCCTCCGTCGAGAAGGGGGCACAAGCCATTGTGGAAGCTGTGCGACACTGGAGGCATTTCCTGGCCGGCAGGAGATTCACTCTCCTCACAGACCAACGGTCAGTTGCCTTCATGTTTAATAACACGCCGCGGGGCAAGATTAAGAACAACAAGATTTTGCGGTGGAGAATCGAACGCTCCACCTATAACTACGACATCTTGTATCGCCCTGGGAAGCTCAACGAGCCCCCAGATGGCCTGTCCCGCGGCATATGCGCCAGCGCGCAAACAGACCGGTTACGGGCCATCCACAACACCTCTGTCACCCGGGGGACACCCGGCTTCTTCACTTCGTCAAGGCCCGCAACCTGCCCTACTCCATTGACGATGTCAGGGCTGTGACCAGGGATTGCCAAATCTGTGCAGAGTGCAAGCTGCACTTCTATCAGCCAGACAAGGCTCACCTGGTGAAGGCCTCCCGCCCTTTTGAACGCCTCAGCATGGACTTCAAAGGGCCACTCCCCTCCACTGACCGTAATGTGTACTTTCTCAATGTTGTTGATGAGTACTCCCGCTTCCTGTTTGCAATCCCTTGTCCTGATATGTCCTCTGCCACATCAAGGCCCTGTGCAGCATTTTCTCCCTGTTTGGTTTCCCCGCCTATATACATAGCAATCGGGGCTCCTCTTTTATGAGTGAGGAGCTGCGTCAGTACCTGCTCAGTAAGGGCGTCGCCTCGAGCAGGACTACCAGCTACAACCCCCGGGGGAACGGGCAGGTGGAGAGGGAGAATGCTACGGTCTGGAAGGCAGTCCTTCTGGCCCTACGGTCTCCCGCTGGCAAGAGGTCATTCCTGACGCGCTCCACTCCATCCGGTCATTTCTGTGTACTGCCACAAACGAGACCCCCTCACAACCGTCTATTTGTCTTTCCCAGGACGTCGATCTCCGGGGTTTCGCTCCCAGCCTGGTTAACGAAACCTGGGCTGATCCTCCTACGGAAACACGCGAGGAGCCACAAGGCCGAGTGGGTTCAGCTTCTCCACGCGAACCCTCAGTACGCGTATGTGGCACACTGCGATGGATGGCAGGACACAGTCTCCCTCCGGGACCTGGCTCCCGCGGGTACCCCCGCACCCATTATCACCACGCCCCTCCCAGCCACCTCCCCACCCATTTCCCCACCTATACCTTCACCAACATCTCCCACAGTGTCCTTTAGCCCTGCCTCTGCGTCGTCACCCTATCCAGGACCTTGTTGTGCGGACGATGTGCTCCCGGAGCCAAAGGTTTCGACGCCAGTGCCCACGCCGCAGCCGGAGCTGAGGCGTTCGCAGCGAACAATTCTTCCTCCTGTGAGACTGAACTTGTGAGTCCCTTTCACCCCCGCCGGACTTTTTTTTAACGAGGGGTGAATGTGGTGAGCCACGTATGGCTACGTAAGGCTGTTGTATATATGTTCACTATTGTTCTATTAGTATTGTTATCTCCACTGTTGTATATACTTATTGTTATTGCTGTTCTGTTATTGGTTGTTGCTGTTGTACTGTTGGAATGTTATTATTGGTGCTGCTGTTGGCTCCGCCTGTGGCTCCGCCCAGCTGTGGATGTATAAAGCCTGTTGATCTGGGGCAGTCTTGCAGTGCGGGAGGAACTACAGGTCGGCACATATTTATTTTATTAAAGCATCGGTTCACTGCTTCTCAGTGTCTCGTCTGAATTGATGTCTATCAGACAGTCCGTACATGCCGGATGCCATTTGTAGCCATGAACAACGCAAACCCCTGGCAGGATAGCAGGACTTTGGCAAACCGTGCATGCTGAAGATGTTCCGCAGTCTGTCTATGGTGGTTGCAGTGGGAAGCCGGTGTACCTCTAGCCATTAGGAGTGGCCATCCAGTAGTATGAGGAACGTGACCCCTGGAATGGACCGGCAAAATCTATGTGGACACGCGACCATGGTTTTCTGGGCCACGTCTAGGGGTGCATCGGGGTTGCCGCCAGGGATTTTTTGTGTTCCTGGTATGGAAAGCAGTTGTGGGCCACCTTCTCGATCTCAGGATTCTAAATATAACTGCAATCCAGCATTATTATATGGCCACTTCCCTGTGTCCGTTGTGGAGGTCATTCAACAAGATGTGTGAGTCTGCTTGAGCTCGAGCACTCGCGTCTCCCACATCTATGGCAGCTTCGAGGTGTAGGCCTTCAGTTCGTCTGGCAGTGCCCTATGCTGGGCCCCATATTGGACCATGTGCCGGACCGGTGATAATTGTGGGTCTACCTGGGTCCACTCTTTTTTTAAGGGCTGCCTTTACCGGCAGGGTCTTAAAAAGTGGAGGGTGGCTGTCACCTCCGCAGCTGCGTTGGGTGCTGCCAGATTTGTAGGGAGGGACAGGTGGCTTAACACGTCGGCATGCGGAATACTTGTGCCCGGACGATGCTCCTGGGTATATTTGTAAGCGGCGAGTAGCAACACCCATCGATGGACCTGGGCAGACGCAATCGGCACGATCACTCAGTCCTCTTTAAACAACCCCAGCAGGGGCTTGTGGTCCGTGTGTATCGTGAATGTGCATCCATAAACGTAATGTTGGAATTTTTACACCGTGAATATGATGGCCAAACCTTCGTTTTCCACCAGCGCATAATTCTGTTTGGCGTCCGCAAGTGTGTGGGACAGAAACCTATTGGCCACTTTGGGCCGTCGGGCATGCAGTTTGCCAGGACCGCTCCGACGCCGTATGGTGAGGCAGTGCACTTAAGGAGCAAATGTTTTGATGGGTAGAAATGGGTTAGTAACTCGTGCAACGAGAAGCGCCGTTTTACCTCTTGGAAAGTCCTCTGGTGCGAGGGGCCCCAGTCGCATCGCTGTCCTTTCTTCAATAGTTGGTGGAGCGGGTTGAGCAACATAGCCATCCGGAAATGAATTTCCCCTAATAATTCCGTCGGGTCATGAGGGATGGGGGCCTGACAGATCGCCCGTACCTTGTTCTCCACCGATGGAGGCTCCTGCTTTACACCCGGTAGCCCAAATATGTGACCTCAGGCGCATGTAAAGCACACTTCTCTCTCCGTAGATGGACCCCGGCCCAAGCAAACCATTCGCAGACCTCGGTGAGGTTCTCCATGTGTTCCCTGCAGGAGGTTCCAGTAATGAGGATGTTGTCCAGTTAGGCGGCCACCCTTGGAAATCTGGGTAATATGTTCTCCATGACATGCTGGAATATTGCACAGGCCGAGGAGACCCCAAATGGCAAACGGGTGTACTCGTACACACCCTGATGAGCGTTGCTCGTTACATATTTCCACTGCAGGTGTGCGTGGCTCATGTCCAGATTTGTGAATATCTTGCCCACACTGAGCCTGGCGTAAATGTCTTCAACTCAAGGGACCGCCTAATGGTCGTGACAGGACACGTGGTCGACGGTCATCTTGTAGTTGCCACACAGTTGCACTGACCCATCGGACTTCATTACTGGAGCCACTGGTGTTGCCCAATCTGTGAAATGGACGGGGCAGATAAGGCCCAACGGGTTCAGCTCACAGTCGACCTTGGATCGAAGTGCGTGTAGTACAGGGCGGATGTGGAAATACCTGGGTTGAGTGTTCTCATCCACGCTGATCGTGGCCATTGCTCTCTTTATTGTACCGAGGCCTTCTGAAAAACCCGATGGAAATTTAGCCAGCAACCCTTCTGGACCACGGGAGAACATTTCGTACACACACTGCCAATCCAGTCGCAGATGTCGCAGCCAATTGCGCCCAAATAGGCTTGGTCTGTCAGTGCTTACTACCACCAATAGTGGGCATGTGGGCTGATCCCCATATACCATGGACACATGGGCAGTGCTCTTGATTGCCAAAGGTTCTCCAGTATGGGTGGTCAGCCAGGCTCCTGTATCCCTATGTTCCAGCGTCTGGAGACTGGCCTGGATTGCTATGAATGTACGGAGACGGAGACCGCCGCCCCGTGTCAAGCTCCATCTCGGTGGGACGTCCATTAATCTGCAGAGTCACCCGGACAGGTGCGGCCCTGGGGCCCATGACACAGTGTAGCGGCAGAGGTGGTTCCTCAGCCTCCAGGTCTTCCAGGGAGTGTGTTCAGCATCTCGGGAGAAGATGATGATTGGCCTGTTGCCTGGGAACGGCTTCTTTATGTGGCCTCCAGGAGTCTTGTTTCTGGCCTCGTGTTCCACTTAATGTGGGCGGCCACCTTCTGGGAGTATTGAGTCGGAAAAGACTGCCGGTTGCTCCGGGGCGTGTCTCGGCGGCGGTCATTATCATAGGATTTACAGTGCAGAAGGAGGCCATTCGGCCCATCGAGTCTGCCCCGGCTCTTGGAAAGAGCACCCTACCCAAGGTCAACACCTCCACCTTATCCCCATAACCCAGTAACCCCACCCAACACTAAGGGCAATTTTGGACACTAAGGGCAATTTATCATGGCCAATCCACCTAACCTGCACATCTTTGGACTGTGGGAGGAAACCGGAGCACCCAGAGGAAACCCACGCACACACGGGGAGGATGTGCAGACTCCACACAGACAGTGACTCAAGCCAGAATCGAACCTGGGACCCTGGAGCTGTGAAGCAATTGTGCTATCCACAATGCTACCGTGCTGCCCTGCGATGACTCCCATCGTGTGAAGACCCCGGTTGTTTGTTACTGGTAGCTGCCGGCCGGCGGTCCCTCCGACAACATGTTGAGGACCGCTAATGACCTGGAGTTCCTGGAGCGTGAGTTCCGTGCTCGCCTGGGAAAGTGCTATGTCTGAGGCCCTCTTCAGGGATAGGGGCATCTCCAACAGCAGCCTTCGCTGTGTCTCCCATCTTGCAGGCCATAAACAAATAGGTCCCTCGGGGACTCAGCCAGGGCAGCTCCAAACTCGCAGGGGCAGCCAGACCCTGCTGCCGCACCCTACTCCCCGTTTGACTCAGTTGAAGCCTGTGAAGCAGTATGAAACCGGTACCATCGGACCATGATAGGGGCCTGCAGATTCAGGTGATGGCTGACCGGGTCGACCAGTGCAGCGTAGTCGCTGCATAGTTCATCCGGGTGAGCAAGGTTTTTAAGTAAAGCGTAAGATGGTCTGCCAATGGCTGTCAGCAAAGTCATGGGCTAGATTGTCTGATTTGAAGACTAGGTGCCGACGCCGATGTTGGAATGTGGTGTTTTACACTCAGAAAACAGTGGAAAAGCTGCACCGATCCTCTGTCTGGTGGGTGGGCTACCAGGAGTGGAGCGTAGAGGCCCTGGCTTTAGCTGCAGATGTGGCCGGAGAATTGCCGGGCCTGTGGCCGCGGATGCGCACGGCGGCGACCTGCAGCGGCCGTGCCGAGCAATATGGTGCCACACCCGCCTGCCAAAAACTGCCCTCCTTTGACCAGGTTCGCCACCCCGGACCAACCCTCACCAGTGCCCCCAGCCCCCATCAAAGACCCCCCTGCCCGTGAAACGGCTCCCACCCGACTGTGGTGGCACTGGACTCAGTCCGCAGCCACCATGTCGGGTCCCGGAAAGAAATAGGTTAAGTGTCCCATGCCGGGAACTCAGCCCATCAGGGGCGGAGCATCAGGGAGAGCCTCAGGTGACATCCTGAGGACATCCCGATGACGCGTGGTGGACTCTGCAAGTACGCCCTTTTGGAGGGGGCAGAGCATCATAAAAGCGGCTCCACCCAGGATTTCGGCGCAAACGGGGTTTCTCCGGCCGATCGCCGAACACGATTTCAGCATCGGAGACCGTAAAATCCCTACCCTGCCTGTCACTCACTGTCCCAATAGCATTTGTTTGAAAAAATAATTGTACCTTTTCAACATACTGGGCCCAATCATCAATATCGGTGTCAAAGGTTTCAAGCTTACCAATGAGCGCCATTGCCCTGTTATTGACAGAGGCCTCTCCAAGTTCCGTTGAGGCTTGCTGGGGGTGCAGAGTCCTATGGTTGCGGTAGTTCCACTTTATCTTGTCGCCAGTGTTGTGATCAAAGGCAAGGACTCCGCATGTAGCCAGATAGACAGGATACAACAAGGTTTATTCTACTACTCCACAACACAATAACTCTCTACTCCACTCCCCTCAGGGTCCTCTTCCCCGACCTGGGTGAAGGAGATGCGGATGGGGGAGGAGGGTGCAGGGGGGTGGGGCAGGTGCATATGGGGTGTAGAGGGATGGGGGTGGGGCATCGGGGCGGTGAGCACTACCTGAACTGGGGTCCCTGGCCCAAGCCCAACCCCAACATCTGCCCATCTCTCCTCCACCCGTCAACCGTCTGCAGCCAACCCAGTACAGTCCAGGCCATCCTTCACACCCTTCTCAGAGCACTGAGCCAGATTGAAATGCTGTGAACATGTTTTACACAGAATTTACTGTGTAATTCCTGATGCGTTAGGCAGGTTGGTTCGATGTGGACTGCACTCGATGCAGGGAAGTTAGAAACAGACGTCTAACACAGGAGAAGATCCAACACTGTTTTATTCAACTAGATGAACTGCTGTACATATTCAGCTGTGGGTCGACACTATACTGATCTGACTAGTGACCTTGTAGTAGCCTGACCAGACTTACTAGCTACCGCATGGTGTTTGTGCTTGCTAGCTTGTGGACTCTGACTGTCTCAGTAGCTGGGTCCCGAAAGAGCGGGAAACCTAGTGCCCTCTGGCTTTATAGTGGTAGTGTCCTGTCTGGTGATTGGCTGTGCTGTGTTGTGTGCTTATTGGTCATCCTGTGTGTCAATCACTGCCTGTCTGCATCTCATTATATACATGAGTGCATATTATGACATCTCCCTTTTTTTTTTGAGTTAAATACATATATATATGCCTGATTATATACAAACGGTGATTGAACAAACGTATATACATGGGAAGGTGTCGATAGTGCATGGCAAACTAAGCAATATTTACAAGAGTTAAGTCGATGGAATCAGTCACAAAAATTTACAGATGAGTCTACAGATTCAGTCTTTGTGGCGGGCGACACAGGAGCCGCCTGCACATGGAGAGGTGGGATTGCTGCCATTGCGGTGGTCGCGTGGGCCAGCAGGATCGCTGGCAGATCGGTGGCCTCGTGGCAGGGTACGTCCGGAGGAAGCATGATAGTCGGCGGAGCACTGCGGTCAGGTGGTGGGCGTGGAACTTTTCGCAATGCCCGTCTGTTGCGCCGTAGCAGGGAGCCATCAGCCATGCGAACAATGAAAGACCTCGGGGCAACTTGTTTGACAACAACAGCTGTGGCTGACCAACCGCCCTCAGAAAACTGGACGCGAACATGATTGGCTGGAGCCAGCTCAGGTAAATCCGTGGCATGAGCATCATATGTGGCCTTCTGTTGGGCCCGGGACTGCGGCACTTTTTGTAGTACCATGAGGTGGTCAAGATCTGGAACATGTTTGGCTGGAACTGTGGTCCTCAGAGTGCGATTCATGAGCTGTGCCTGGCGAACGTTTCTTTGCAGGCTTTGATGACCGCCTTCGACGTGAGGTCGGACAGTTTCACCACTTCTGGGTAAATGGAGAAATAGTCGACCAGGAGTACATAGTCACGCCCCTTGGCGTGGAAAAGGTCTACACCTACTTTGGACCACGGAGAGGTCACGATCTCGTGCTGTTGCAGTGTTTCCTTGGGGGTTGAGCCGGTTGAAACTTCTGACAGGTGGGGCAGTTGAGGATCGTGTTGGCAATATCCTGGTTTATGCCCGGCCAGTAAACCGCCTCTCGAACTCTGCGTCGGCATTTCTCGACTCCAAGGTGATCCTCATGGAGTTGACCCAGCACCATAGCCTGCATGCTTTGAGGAATAACGATCCTGTCGAGTTTCAGAAGGACTCCCTCCACAACCGTCAGCTCGTCTTTAACATTAAAGAATTGGGGACATTGTCCCTTCTGCCAGCCATGGATAAGGTGCTGCATCACACGCTGCAGTAAAGGATCCTTGGCTGTTTCCTCACGAATTTGGACCACCCGTTCATCAGAGGCTGGGAGGTTGGTGGCACACAATTGCACTTGCGCTTCTATGTGGCAGATAACATAAGAACTAGGAGCAGGAGTAGGCCATCTGGCCCCTCGAGCCTGCTCCGCCATTCAATGAGATCATGGCTGATCTTTGTGGACTTAGCTCCACTCTCCGGCCCGTACACCATATCCCCGAATCCCTTTATTCTTTAGAAAGGTATCTATCTTTTTCTTAAAAACGTTTAAAGAAGGAGCCTCAACTGCTTCACTGGGCAAGGAATTCCAGAGATTCACAACCCTTTGGGTGGAGACCAGTCACCTTGTTCACACGGTGTTGTGATGGACCGGGGTAGGGCATCTGCAATGATCAGCTCTTTGCCTGGCGTGTAGACAAGTTCAAAGTCATAGCGGCGGAGCCGAAGAAGAATTCGCTGTAACCCGAGGTCATGTCATTTTAATCCTTCTGGATTATGTGGACTAGAGGCCTGTGGTCCATTTCCACCGTGAATTTCGGCAGGCCGTAAACGTAGTCATGAAACTTGACTATTCCTGTCAGGAGACCCAGACACTCCTTTTCGATCTGGGCATACCGTTGCTCAGTGGGCATCATGGCCCTGGAGGCATATGCCACTGGAGCCCAGGACGAGGAGTCATCTCACTGGAGGAGCACTGCCCCAATGCCGTCCTGGCTTGCATCAGTTGATATCTTGGTTTCCTTGGTTGGGTCGAAGAACGCTAGAACTGGGGATGTGGTGAGCTTTGCCTTCAGCTCACGCCATTCCGCTTCATGTGTGGGCAGCCACTGGAATTCCGTTGACTTCTTGACGAGATGGCGGAGGGCCGTGGTGTGGGATGCCATATTGGGAATTAATTTCCTGAGAAAGTTGACCATCCCGAGGAAGAGGAGGACCGTTTTCTTGTCCTCCGGGGTCTTCATGGTGTTGATCGCCAAGATCTTGTCGGCGTCTGGCCGCACACCCTGCCGCGAGATGTGGTCGCCTAGAATCTTTATATCAGGTTGACCAAATGAGCTCTTGGCCCTGTTGAGCTGGAGACTATGTTCATGAATTCGCTGGAAGACCTGCTTGAGGTGAACAATGTGTTCCTGCGGCGTTGTGGACCAGATGATCATGTTGTCCACGTATACTCGTACCCCCTCGATGCCCTCCATCATCTGCTCCATGATGCGATGAAACACTTCGGAGGCAGATATTATACTGAAAAACATGCGGTTGTAACAGTCGCGACTGAACGGGGTGTTGAACGTGCACAGCTTACGACTGGACGCATCCAACTGCATTCGTCAAAAACCCCGGGAGGCGTCCAGCTTAGTGAAGAATTTGGCATGAGCCATCTCACTGGTTAACTCTTCACGCTTCGGGATTGGGTAGTGCTCCCGCATGATGTTGCGGTTTAGATCCTTGGGATCAATGCAAATGCGGAGCCTGATGGCTTCTTTACGCATACCATGGAGCTGACCCAGTCTGTTGACTCCATGACCGTCAAGATGTTAGCCTGGTCTTGGAGGTCCTGTAGTTGCTTTTTCAGACGATCCTTGAGGGGCGCCGGCACCCGGCATGGTGCATGGATTACAGGGGTGGCGTTCGGCTTGAGCAGTATTTTGTATCGGTACGGGAGTGTGCCCATTCCATTGAATACACTGTGGTACTGCGTGTTAATGTCGTTTACGTCGGCTTGCAAATTTCCATTGGACAAGGCCGTTGCCGGTGACGATGACATGGTATGGACTCGCTGAACCAGGTTCAGGAGCTTGCAGGCACAAGCACCGAGCAGGGATGCCCTGTCAGGCCTAACAATTTCAAATCGTAACGCTGCCTTGATCGACTTGTTGGATACCCCTAGTTGACATGAGCCACTAGCAGCTATGGCATTGCCATTGTAGTCAAGGAGCTGGCAGGCCACTGGAAGAATGCATGGTCAGGCCGGATGGTGTCGAGGTCGGATTGTGAAATGAGGTTCGCAGACGTGCCAGTGTCCAGTTTAAATCGGATGCAAGCCTTGGTAACTGTGAGGACAGCACACCACTCGTCGTCGGGATCCACACTGAGGATCGAGAGGCGTTGCGCAGGTGTGATGGAGGCCAGCTCATGTGTGGTTATGATGCCCATCCGATATGGAGACTTTTGTCAGTCAGCATCAGGGTCCGTTGGACTGTCGGGATCAGAATCTGGCATGCCTTGTTGTATTGAGCGGATACTTCTGTGCCGCAGCTGGGATCGCTGGCTGCTGAGCCGTGGAGCGGATCTGCAGAGGGCTGCGTAGCGGCCAAGCTTGCCACACTGGAGACATCGGCATGCCCTTGCCGGACATTGCCACTTTAAGTGGGCAGAGCCACAATTCGGACACGTCATGACGCTGACATCAGTGCGATCCGTGCGCCATCGCGTATGCGCAGTGCGGTCGGCCGACGTACGCACCTGCGCAGTCGAGTTTTCGGTCTCGTCGTCCACTCGGTCGTGGCACGCATGCGCAGGGATCCGAGAAAAGCGTGCAAAACGGCCACTCTCCTTGATGCTCAGGCACTGCATCTGTGCAATGGCCTGCACCCTTTCTGCCTCGTGGGAGGCCAGCTTTGCAGTTTCTGCCACCCTGATGTGGGAGTAACGATCCTTGGCATGCTCATGGACAACGCACGTCTCGATAGCGACAGAGAGGGTCAACTGTTTGATTTTAAGGAGCTGCTGCCGCAGAGAGTCGGAGTGGAACCCGAAAACGATCTGATCCCGGATCATTGAATCAGCCGTCGAGTCATAGTACATGACTGCGCTATGATGTGGAGATGGGTCAGGAAGAACTGAAAAGGTTCATCCTTACCCTGAAGCCTCTGCTGGAAGATGTACCATTCAAAGCTCTCATTCACCTCAATGTCGCAATGGCTGTCGAACTTCAGCAGGACTGTTTTGAATTTTGTTTTATCTTCGCCGTCGGCGAATGTAAGCGAATTGTAGATATAGATGGCGTGGTCCCCCGCAGTGGAAAGAAATAGCGCGATCTTCCTGGCATCCGATGCTGCTTCGAGATCGGAGGCCTCGATGTACAAGAGGAACCTTTGCTTGAAGGTTTTCCAATTGGCGCCGAGGTTGCCGGAGATGCGGAGTTGCGGAGGAGGCTGGATGTTTCCATTTTGCTGGATGGCTGCTTGCTGGTCGATGCTGATTCACTCGAGGTAGGTCTGTCAAGATCAATATCACTCTGGTACCATGATGTGTTAGGCAGGTTGGTTCGATGTGGACTGCACTCAATGCAGGGAAGTTAGAAACAGGCATCTAACACAGGAGAAGATCCAACACTGTTTTATTCAACTAGGTGAACTGCTGTACATATTCAGCTGTGGGTCGACACTATACTGATCTGACTAGTGACCTTGTAGTAGCCTGACCAGACTTACTAGCTACCGTATGGTGTTTGTGCTTGCTGGCTCGTGGACTCTGACTCTCTCAGTAGCTAGGTCCTGAAAGAGCGGGAAACCTAGTGCCCTCTGGCTTTATAGTGGTAGTGTCCTGTCTGGTGATTGGCTGTGCTGTGTTGTATGCTTACTGGTCATCCTCTGTGTCAATCACTGCCTGTCTGCATCTCATTATATACATGAGTGGATATTTGACATACACAGAATTTACTGTGTAATTCCTACATGCATTGGACTTTCCAAAGTGCATTACCTGACACTTGTCCGGATTAAACTCCATCTGCCATTTCTTCGCCCAAGACTCCAACCAGTTTATGTCTTGCTGTATCCTCTGACAATCCTCTTCATTATCCGCAACTCCACCAATTTTTGTTTCATCTGCGAACTTACTAATCAGGCCAGCTACATTTTCTTCCAAAGTATTTATATGCACTACGAACAACAAAGGTCCTAGAACTGGAGCGAGATTCTCCGACCCCCCGCCAGGTCGGAGAATCAGCGGGGGCTGGCGTGAATCCCGCCACCGCCGGTTGCCGAATTCTCCGCCACCGGATATTCGGCGGGGGCGGGAATCGCGCCGTGCCGGTTGGCAGGCCCCCCCCCCGCCATTCTCCGGCCCAGATGGGCCAAAGTCCCGCCGCTAAAATGCCTGTCCCACTGGCCTAGATTAAACCACCTACATTCCCGGCGGGACAAGGCGGCGCGGGCGGGCTCCGGGGTCCTGGGGGGGGCGGGGGCGACCTGGCCCCGGGGGGTGCCCCCACGGTGGCCTGGCCCGCGATCGGGGCCCACCGATCCGCGGGCGGGCCTGTGCCGTGGGGGCACTCTTTCCCTTCCGCCTTCGCCACGGTCTCCACCATGGCGGAGGCGGAAGAGGCTCCCTCAACTGAGCATGCGCGGGAATGCCGTCAGCGGTCGCTAACGCTCCCGCGCATGCGCCGCCCGGAGATGTCATTTCCGCGCCAGCTGGCGGGGCACCAAAGGCCTTTTCCGCCAGCTGGCGGGGCACCAAAGGCCTTTTCCGCCAGCTGGCGGGGTGGAAATTCGTCCGGCGCGGGCCTAGCCCCTTAAGGTTGGGGCTCGGCCCCCCAAAATGCGGAGCATTCCGCACCTTTGAGGCGGCGCGATGCCCGACTGATTTGCGCCGTTTTGGGCGCCAGTCGGCGGACATCGCGCCGATACCGGAGAATTTCGCCCCTGATCCCTGTGGGACGCCGCTAGTCACAGGCTTCCATTCACAAACGGACCCTTCTACTGCTACCCTCTGTCTTCTGTGCCCAAGCCAGTTCTGTATCCAATTTGCCAGCTCTCCTCTGATCCCTTTTATGTGGAGAGACTAGAGAGGGTGAGATTATTGTCCATAGAGCATAGAAGGTTAAGTGGAGATTTAATAGTGTTCAAAATTCTGAAGGGTTTGGGTAGAGTAGATCGGGAAGAATTATAAGGGTCAAGACGTTGGTGGACACAGATTCAAGATAATTTGCCAAATAAAAACAATAAGAGATGAGCAGTATTCATTTTTTAAGCAGTGGGTTTTCGAGATCGGAATGTGCTGTGTGAAACCTCCAAAAGAGAAATGTAGATGGCTAAATGTAAAGAAAAATGTAGATGGCTATGAGGGAGTAATGGTGAAAGTAGATAACTATTACATGGGGCCAAATGGCCAATTTCTGTGCTATACTATTCTATGATTGAAAAGAATGTGACTTACCCCAGGCCATCACAATGTACCACCAGAAATACTTCCTCTCAGTGAAGAAGACGATGATGAGCGTGTGGAGATACAGGCCTTCCGCCAACAACCAGAAGAAGTTTGCAGTGATGCTGAACTGGAAAAAGGCGATTGCAGCTTTACAGGATGACTGGGAAAGACAGAAATTGATATTACCCTCATTTCTGACCCTTTATCCACCCTGCGTACAGTCCTTCTGTGAATCGCCCTCAGAGTCACGCATTGCACCAAACCCTATGGGGTGGCACGGTGGTACAGTGGTTGGCACTGCTGGCTCACAGTGCCAGGGACCAAGATATGTTTCCGACCTCAAATGACTGTAGGTGTGGAGTTTGTGTGTTTTACCCGTGGCTGCGTGGGTTTCCTCCGGGTGCTCTGGCTTCTTCCCACAGTCGAAAGATGTGCAGGTTAGGTATATTGGCCATGATAAATTTCCCCTAGTTGGGGTTATGGGGATAGGGCGTAGAATTGGGTTTAGATGGGGTGCTCTTTCAAAGGGTTGGTGCAGACTTGATGGGCCGAATGGCCTCCTTCTGCACCGTAGGGATTCTATGATTCGGTGATTCTATTTAAGGAGGGGGCCGATTTAACTCAATTGGCTGGACTGCTGGTTCGTAATGCAGAGCGAGGCCAACAGCATGGGTTCAATTCCCGCTGAGATTATCCATGAAGCATTCTCTTTTTTTTTCTTTTTGTTTATAAATTTAGAGTACCCAATTAATTTTTTTCCAATTAAGGGGCAATTTAACATGGCCAATCCACCTACCCTGCACATTTTTGGGTTGTGGGGGCGGAACCCACGCAAACACGGGGAGAATGTGCAAACTCCACATGGACAGTGACCCAGAGCCGTGATCGAACCTGGGACCTCGGCGCCCTGAGGCAGCAGTCCTAGCCATTGCACCACCGTGCTGCCCCTTAGGCCCCGCATTCTCAAACTTGTCCCTCACCTGGTCCTCGTGTTAAATCACCATAGCCTATTGTCATCTGGGACTATGAAGTCTTTACTTATGATGTGGAGATGCTGTGTAGAAACTTTCCTGGAGATCCTCTCCACTTTGAGCCGGCAGTTTGCGGTGTCGATGGTAGCCATGATGTGGAGATGCCACCATCTCCACATCATGGAGCCATGATGTGGAGATGCTACCATGCTACCAATGGCAGGGACTCTGTCATTCTTTACTTATTGTAAAGAATCATAGAATCATAGAATTTACAGTGTAGAAGGAGGCCATTCAGCCCATCGGCTCTGCACCGCCCTTGGAAAGAGCACCCTACTTAAGCCCACACCACCACCCTATCCCCGTATCCCAGCAACCCCACAAAACCTTTTTGGACACTAAGGGAAATTTAGCATGGCTAATCCACCTAACCTGCACATCTTTGGACGGTGGGAGGAAACCGGAGCACCCGGAGGAAACCCACACAGACACGGGGAGAACGTGCAGACTCCGCACGGACAGTGACTCAAGCCGGGAATTGAACCTGGGACCCTGGAGCTGTGAAGCAACAGTGCTAACCACTGTGCTACCGTGAAGTCTGCATTATCGTGAAGTCTGTGCTCAGGTTATTTAAAGCAGGTGCTCTCTTTACCTCTGGGATTTAGTGGACATTTGTTACATCATAAAACAGCAATGTTACAAGCGTTTTAACCTTGCTATTAAGACCTAGGATGTCAGCCGTAAGGTGAATGTTGGTTTTAATCAAGGTCACAAAAATGTCTGCCTGTGGTAGCAAATGATTTACACAACACAGTCCCGTTGGGCCAACCAACATGCCCGTCCCTCTCTGGGCCAGCTTTTATACTGGGTTCTTTTGAGCCCCAGCTGGGCGAGCCTCTGCCTACGAGCAGAGAAGCTCATATTTCACGACTTCCACACAGAGAGCAATCAGTGTATCCCCGGGGCCTCGTGGGGATTATTGCATTTGCTAATGTTGACATTCTATGGGATCTCTCCTGGTACAAGTGACTATGAGTCAAGGACAACATCAAGTGATATTTATTGTTGCGTCTACATTATTGGACCATATCCCAAGTGGATATTTGCTGATTGTTTCCAGCATCATTGGTGATGGCAGTAGGGTGAAGTGGATGAGTCGATGGGGTCAACTGCAGGGACTCTGCCATCCTTCGCTATATCCGGAACTGTGCCAGCCTTGGATGTAATATAAATGCAGCTGAATGGCACAAAATACAGATTGATTGATGGCAAAATGCAGGTTAAAGTGTGATTGATGGTTGGTTTGAGCAAGGCACAAACAGTGCTTTACTGCAAGAACATAAGCCTGCTCCGACTCTCAATGAAATCATGGCTGATCTTTTGTGGACTCAGCTCCACTTTCCCACCCGAACACCATAACCCTATATTCCTTTATTGTTCAAAAAACGTTCTATTTTTATCTTGAAAACATTTAATAAAGGAACCTCAACTATTTCACTGGGCAGGGAATTCCATAGATTCACAACCCTTTGGGTGAAGAAGTTCCTCCTAAGCTCAGTCTTAAAACTTATTTTGAGGCTATGCCCCCTAGTTCAGCTTTCACTCACCTGTGGAAACAACCTCCCCGTATCTATTCTATCTATTCCATTCATAATTTTATATGTTTCTATAACCCCCCGCTAAATTCTAAATTCTAACGAGTACAGTCCCAGTCTACTCAACCTCTCTTCGTAATTCAACCCCCTCAGCTCTGGAATTAACCTAGTGAATCTCCTCTGCACACCTTCCAGCGCCAGTACACCCTTTCTCAGGTAAGGAGATCAAAATTGAACACAATACTCCAGGCGCGGCCACACTAACACCTTATACAGTTGCAGCACAACCTCCCCAGTCTTAAACTTCATCCCTTTAGCAATGAAGGACAAAACTCCCTGTTGCACCTGTAAACCAACTTTTGCGACTCATGCACTGGGACATCCAGGTCCCTCTGCACAGCAGCATGTTTTAATATTTTATCATTGAAATAATAATCCCTTTTGCTGTTATTCCGACCAAAATGGATAACTTCACATTTGTCAACATTGTATTCCATCTGCCAAACACTAGCCCTTTCACTTAAACTATCCAAATCCCTCTGCAGACTTCCAGTGTCCTCTGCACTTTTGCTTTACCACTCACCTTAGTGTCGTCTGCAAACTTGAACACATTGCACTTGGTCCCCAACTCCAAATCATCTATGTAAATTGTGAACAATTATGGGCCCAACACTGATCCCTGAGGGATACCACTAGCTACTGATTGCCAACCAGAGAAACACCCATTAATCCCGACTCTTTGCTTTCTATTGCACCCGCTGCAGTAACTCAGCATGATTCCTTAGACAGCTCCTTCTAATCCCACGACCAGTACCATCTGGAAGAACAAGAGCAAACCTGGGAACACCACCACCTGGAGGTTCACCTCCAAGTCACTCGCCAGCCTGACTTGGAAATATATTGCCGTTCGTTCACCGTTGCTGGGTCAAAAATCCTGGAACTCCCTCCCAAATAGCACAGTAGATGTACCTACAGCACATGGACTGCAGCGGTTCAAGAAGGCAGCTCACCACCACCTTCTGAAGGGCAACTAGGGGTGGGCAATAAATGCTGGCCTAACCAGCGATACACACATCCCATAAATGAAGTTTAAAAATACACAAAGCTCTCACAACTAACATCAACACACACACATAAAAAGCATGGCACTTGTCAATCTGAATGTAAAAAACTTACTGGGGAAACTGAGAATGGTCCTTCGAGCCATCTTTGCCATTCATTATGATCATGGCTAATCATCCAACTCAACAGCTTAATCTGTTTTCTCCCAATATCCTTTGATCCCCTTTGCCCCAAGTGCTCCCTCTATCTGCTTCTTGACCTGGAGGTGGAGTGTTGTGATTCCATAATTGCTTTCAATCGACCCCACAGAAACCTGGCAGGCCACAAGAATATGATAAATAGGAGCAGAAGTGGACCACTTGGCCCTTCAAGCTTGCTCGACTTCAATTCCACTTTCCTGCCTGCTTCCCATATCTCTTGGTTCCCTGAAAGACCAAACATCTGTCTATCCCAGAGTTTTTTTTAAATTTAAAGTACATAATTCATTTCTTTTCCATTTAAGGGGCAATTTAACGTGGCCAATCCACCGAACCAAAAATCTTTGGGTTGTGGGACTGCGACCCATACAGACACAGGGAGAATGTGCAAACTCCAGACAGACAGTGACCCGGGGACGGGATCGAACCCGGGTCCTCGGTGCCGTGAGGCAGCAGTGCTAACCACTGCGCCACCATGCCCCCCTCATCCCAACTTTGAATATATTCAACACTGGAGCAGTCACAACTCTGGGGCAGAGAATTACAAAGATTCACAACATTTTTAAGTGAAGGTATTTCTCTTCATCTCAACCTAAAGGATCAGCCCCTTATCCTGGAATTGTTCCCTGTGTTCGTGATTCTCCAGGGAAACAACATCTCGGTTTCCACTCTGCGAAAATCCCTTCAGAGGTGGTTGATGTCAGGATTCTGACCCAACGTTAACTTTAAGGGATCTGTCGCTACGCATGTGCACAAACCCACCTCCCCTTGCCTGGGAAAACTCATTCCATCGAATAGAAAAGCAAGTGAGTTATGCTGAGCCTTTACATAACAGTGGTTACTGTGGCCATTTCTGGGCACCACATTCTCGAAATGTGTCAAGGCCTTAGCGAGTATGCAAAGGAGATTTACCACAATGGTATCAATAATGAAGGGGATCAGTAATGAGGAAAGACAGGAGAAGCTGAGGTTGTTCTCCTTAGAGTGGAGAGGGTTCAGGAAAGATTTGAGAAATGTTCAAATCATGAATGGTTTTAGTGGGGTTAATTGAGACACTGGTTTGGATTTTCTGGCCGTGTCCGACCCAAGACCGGAAATTCCCATCAGAGGTCACGGACTTTTAATTGGTCCGTCAAACCTTCCACTCCGACCGCAACGATTCCTTGGCAGGTGGGACTGGGAAATTCATCCCATCGTTTCCACTGGCAGGAGGATTGGAAACCAGAATGGTGTCAATTGGACAGTGTGTCAGCTGGGTGACTGATCTGTTATCACCTGCCAGGGTGAGAAAATGAAAGTTCACCCCCACGAGTGTTCTGGAATCATATTTAAGAACTGAGGGAATCACCGCGGGTGGGATGGGAAATTCTGACAGACCAATGAGAGGGACCAGAGGGACCAGAAAACCCCACCCATTGTTTTGTTTAAAGCCGATGCTGAGAGTGATCACACTATTGGCCAGGCACTGTGAACTGCTTGACAGGTCTCTGCAACATTTGGCGTCAACACAAGCTTTCACTTACCGTAGAAAGGGTGCATTGGTCAGAGTCAGCGCCAAACAACACCATATCCTTAATAAACACAGCAATGGCTCTCATAATGAAGGAGACAAACAGGTTCATATGGATATAGTTCCTGGTGCAGTGAAGCTTTCTGTCTCAAAGAAAGTTAAAGAACAGAAGTTTTACAAATGAGAATACACTTTAATCCAAATCAATTTTTTAATCTATCGATCCATTCATAATGCCATCTCCCGACCATATCCCTCAATCCCACATGCCCACGATATCCCTCAATTCCACCACATATCTCAACCACACACATCCCACCACATCTCTAAATCCCACCATATCCCTCAATCCCACATCCCCATCATACCACTCAATCCCACCCCCGCATCATACCTCTCAATCCCACACCCCCATCATATCCCTCAATTTCACCATATACCTCAATCACACATCCTCACCATATCCCTCAATCCCACATCCCCACCATATCCCTCAATCCCACCACAGACCTCAATCCCACCATAGATCCCAATCACACACTCTCACCATATTCCTCAATCTGATTATACCCCTCAATCCTACCATACCACTCAATGCCACATGCCCACCATATCCGTCAATCCCACCATATCCCTCAATCACACCATACCTCTCAACCCCCCCCCCAACCATATCGCTCAATCCCACCACATTCCTCAGCCACACACCCCCACCATATCCCTCAATCCCATCATACTCCTCAATCCCACATCCCCACCGTATCCCTCAATCCCACCATATCCCTCAATCCCACCATAGACCTCAATCCCATCATAGACCACAATCACACACCCTCATCCTATTCCTCAATCTGATCATACCCCTCAATCCCAGCATACCCCTCAATCCCACATGCCCACCATATCCCTCAATCCTACCATATCCCTCAATCTCGCCATATCCCTCAATCCCACCATGTAACTGAACTACACGCCCCCACCATACTCCTCAATCTCATCATACCCCTTAATCCCACTATAGCCCTCAACCCCATCATACCCACCATATCCCTCAATACCATCTCCCCACTGTTATATTGCGAGGTGATCAACAAGGCAGTTTTGAAACACAAATGAGGCTTACTGATTCAAGATGTACTATATACACTGGACAGCACAACTAATACACTGAACTTGCTCCCACGACTCCAGGGCTACCTTTGGCCAAGCCCACAGGCCAGAACTGTAACTAAACCCCTGATAGGCTTATGCTCGCATGTTATATCCCCATAAACTCTAGGCCCGTCATGTGGCCCGTGAAGGATCGCCCCTTAAAAGAGGCCATGCTATCACACGCACCAAATGCAATCCCACCATATCCCGCAACTCTGCCGTCCGAAACTTCCTGGTTCAGTAAACAACTTAAAACCTACCCTGACATTTGATTTGTGGAGGTCAAAAAAGAAACAGTGGTGCCTGACAGTGTCTGAGGGAGTAGTGGGCGGGGTGGGCGGGAGGGCCGGGGGGCGGGGGGGGGAGGGTGTTACAGGTGGAGAAAGGTCATGGGGAATGGACGCAAGGGAGAGAGGTGGTGGGTGGATGGAGGTTGTAAAGGTCACAGAGGAGAGAGGTCACAGGGGACGGAAGTTGTGGAGGAGGGATGACAGGGAAGTGAGGTCATGGGGAGGAAGGTTGTGGGGGTGGGAGGTCTTGGGGGAGAGAGGTCTTGGGGAGAGGGGTCATGGGGAAGAAAGGTCATGGGGAGAGTGGTCATGCGGGAGAGGTCATGGGGAGAGGTCATGAGGGAGCATGATTGTGAGGGAGGGGAAGTGTGGTGGAGGGAGGTCATGGGGAGGGAGGTCATGGTGGAAAGGGGTTCTGCAGGAGGCAGGTTGTAGTGGAGGAGGTTGTGGGGACAGAGATGTTGTCGGGGTGGGAGGATGGTGGGGAGCGAGTTAGATCACAGAGAGGAGGCAGATGGTAGCAGGTTTGCTAAAAGGGGTTGAGGGGAAGCATGCATCTTGCTCCTGTCGTATGGAACCTTTGCCTCCTTTAGCTGTTAGGTTGCCTGAGCCCTGGGAAACCTAAGCCACAGTCATTAAATTAAAATAGCTGTCAACATAAGAGGCACACAGCTTCATTAACATATTATAAACACTGACCTGCCTCTCCAGAACCCGTTACTCAGGTATCCCGAAAGCCATCACAATTAAATTAGAAGTAAATTAAAACGTATCATATTTTTATCACTTTGACCCACATCCTGACCCTCTCCCACCTGTTGGGGACAGTCAAAACCCTCTCCCCCCCGCCCCCCTCACCCAACACCCCAACCCACTTCTATGTTTGAAACATCTTTTTAGAAAATTGGAAAAAATACATTGGCTTTGAATGGAAGTGTACAAAACTGTCCCTGATGCCTGGATCTTGGCAGCATATCATTACTTGGGCCAAATTTTGTTCAGTGACAGGAGGGATCTGAGGGGACAGCTGGAAGGCATTTCATAAATTTAAAGAAACATCAAACACCAAACTGAGGGAAGGATGGAGGCTTTGTGGCGCAGTGGGTAGCGTTCCTGTCTCTGAGAGAGAAGCTCTGCGTTCGAGTCCCACTCCAGGAACCGATGGCCAAGGAAGGTGCGTTCATAACGCGGCCAAACAGATTGAGTTAGGCTGGAGGTGACAGCGGGAGAGACTCCTGGTCAGCCATGCTTGATTGGAGTGGCGTTCCCTCAAGCTGAAAGCATCCCGCCGACAGACTAGCGACCTGTTCCGGGTGTTACTGGCTATGAAATTGGATGAAAGTCACTCTTAGTGCACCTCTAGGTGCAGGAAGAGGATTGGAATGAAAGAATATCATTCTGTCTTAATGACTTCAATCTCAATTGCTAAAACGAAGGGAAGTGCAAAGGGCACATTTTTATTTGAAACTCGTCCATTTCATAGAAGCTAATAATAATTTTGGCACTATTTTTTCTCTCTTATGAACACAAAAAACACCAATTTGATAATTGGCATTCAGTCTCTTAAGTTGCCCTCCCTGTCACTCCAGTGATGGAGAACATTCTTGCATGTCAAAGAGCATCTCCATAGCAAATAACTGCTTCAGATCACCCACAGAACTGTTTATGAGCTGCAAGGAGACAATTTACAGGAAAAGGAAATGTTTCAAACAAATAACCCTCCCTCCAGGACTTACCTTTCCTGTGGAGATATCAAAAATGCATCATTAAAAGCAGCATAACTCAAGTGAATGAATTTTCTGGAAGCAAATCATCACGTGGAGATGAATGACATATATTGGTAGTGCACTTATGCGTCACATGCTAAACATATCAATGAGAAAAGCAGTACTCACACAGATAGATGAATGAAAATCCAGATGCCAACTCAGTCATTCTTAATATGGAGATGGGATATGAAGTTAAAATATGCAAGAAATATTTTGAGTACACATTAAAGTCAGGAAGGATCGAACAAAGTAAGCAAAGAACAAACAAAGAACAAAGAAATGTACAGCACAGGAACAGGCCCTTCAGCCCTCCAGGCCCGTGCCGACCATTCTGCTACAATATAAACTACAATCTTCTACACTTCCTGGGTCCGTATCCCTCTATTCCCATCCTATTCATGTATTTGTCACGATGCCCCTTAAATGTCACTATCGTCCCTGCTTCCACCACCTCCTCCGGTAGCGAGTTCCAGGCACCCACTACCCTCTGCGTAAAAAACTTGCCTCGTACATCTACTCTAAACCTTGCCCATCTCACCTTAAACCTATGCCCCCTAGTAATTGACCCCCCTACCCCGGGGAAACGCCTCTGACTATCCACTCTGTCTATGCCCCTCATATTTTGTAGACATCTATCAGGTCGCTCCTCAACCTCCTTTGTTCCAGTGAGAACAAACCGAGTTTATTCAACCGCTCCTCATAGCTAATGCCCTCCATACCAGGCAACATTCTGGTAAATCTCTTCTGCACCCTCTCCACATCCTTCTGGTAGTGTGGCGACCAGAATTGAACACTATACTCCAAGTGTGGCCTAACTAAGGTTCTATACAGCTGCAACATGACTTGCCAATTCTTATACTCAATGCCCCGGCCAATGAAGGCAAGCATGCCATATGCCTTCTTGACTACCTTCTCCACCTGTGTTGCCCCTTTTAGTGACCTGTGGACCTGTACTCCTAGATCTCTTTGACTTTCAATACTCTTGAGGGTTCTACCATTCACTGTATATTCCCTACTTGCATTAGACCTTACAAAATGCATTACCTCACATTTGCCTGGATTAAACTCCATCTGCCATCTCTCCGCCCAAGTCTCCAAACAATCTAAATCCTGCTGTATCCTCTGACAGTCCTCATCGCTATCCACAATTCCACCAACCTTTGTGTCGTCTGCAAACTTACTAATCAGACCAGTTACATTTTCCTCCAAATCATTTATATATACTACAAACAGCAAAGGTCCCAGCACTGATCCCTGTGGAACACCACTGGTCACAGCCCTCCAATTAGAAAAGCATCCTTCCATTGCTACTCTCTGCCTTCTATGACCTAGCCAGTTCTGTATCCACCTTGCCAGCTCACCCCTGATCCTGTGTGACTTCACCTTTTGTACTAGTCTACCATGAGGGACCTTGTCAAAGTCCATATAATGACAACATCCACTGCCCTACCTGCATCAATCATCTTAGTGACCTCCTCGAAAAACTCTATCAAGTCAGTGAGACACGACCTCTCCTTCACAAAACCATGCTGCCTCTCACTAATACGTCCATTTGCTTCCAAATGGGAGTAGATCCTGTCTCGAAGAATTCTCTCCAGTAATTTCCCTACCACTGAAGTAAGGCTCACCGGCCTGTAGTTCCCTGGATTATCCTTGCTACCCTTCTTAAACAGAGGAACAACATTGGCTATTCTACAGTCCTCCGGGACATCCCCTGAAGACAGTGAGGATCCAAAGATTTCTGTCAAGGCCTCAGCAATTTCCTCTCCAGCCTCCTTCAGTATTCTGGGGTAGATCCCATCAGGCCCTGGGGACTTATCTACCTTAATATTTTTTAAGACACCCAACACCTCGTCTTTTTGGATCTCAATGTGACCCAGGCTATCTATACACCCTTCTCCAGACTCAGCATCTACCAATTTCTTCTCTTTGGTGAATACTGATGCAAAGTATTCATTTAGTACCTCGCCCATTTCCTCTGGCTCCACACATAGATTCCCTTGCCTATCCTTCAGTGGGCCAACCCTTTCCCTGGCTACTCTCTTGCTTTTTATGTACGTGTAAAAAGCCTTGGGATTTTCCTTAACCCTATTTGCCAATGACTTTTCGTGACCCCTTCTTGCCCTCCTGACTCCTTGCTTAAGTCCCTTGCTACTTTCCTTATATTCCACACAGGCTTCGTCTGTTCCCAGCCTTTTAGCCCTGACAAATGCCTCCTTTTTCTTTTTGACGAGGCCTACAATATCTCTCGTTATCCAAGGTTCCCGAAAATTGCCGTATTTATCCTTCCTCCTCACAGGAACATGCCGGTCCTGAATTCCTTTCAACTGACACTTGAAAGCCTCCCACATGTCAGATGTTGATTTGCCCTCAAACATCCGCCCCCAATCTATGTTCTTCAGTTCCCGCCTTATATTGTTATAATTAGCCTTCCCCAAATTTAGCACATTCATCCTAGGACCACTCTTATCCTTGTCCACCAGCACTTTAAAACTTACTGAATTGTGGTCACTGTTCCCGAAATGCTCCCCTACTGAAACATCTACCACCTGACCGTGGTACAATTTAAAGCCATAAAATGCACATTACATTTCAGTGTGTGGCAAGAAAATGTACTGCTTGAAGGGATTTACATGGCTCATGTCAATCTGTATGAAATTAAACAGCTCGTATGTTTCAAGGGTAAGCTCAGAGAGATTTAAGGCACGGTGGCACAGTGATTGGCATTGCTGCCTCACAACGCCAGGCACCCGGGTTCAATTATGGCCTTGGGTCACTGTCTGTGCGGAGTCTGCGCGTTCTCCCCGTGTCTGTGTGGGTTTCCTCCGGGTGCTTTGATTTCCTCCGACAGTCCAAAGATGTACGGGTTAGGTGGATTTGTCATGCAAAATTGCCCATTAGTGTCCAGGGATGCGCAGGTTAGGCTATGGGGTTACAGAGATAGGCTGGGATGGACGGAGGAATGGACATGGGTAGAGTGCTCTTTCGAGGGGTTGGTGTTGTCTCGATGGGCCCAATGGCCTCCTTCTACACTGTTGGGATTCTATGATGTCCCATCCTCTGTGTTGTCCTTTAGTCCTCTGTGTTCTATTTGCTTTCAAAAATACTCTGACAGTAGCTTGGCTTTTGGAGTTGAACATATAACAACAAGGTGTTGATTGTAGTGATCTCTGTATATCAATTTACATGATCAATATATGTAATACTAGTACAGGCAATTGAACACTAGATGTCTCACTATCAGGACCTCTTTCTGAAGGAGTGTGTATCAGGAGTGCAGAGAGAACAGACATGGTGAAGCTAGAGAGAAGAAGTTATTAGTTATCAATGCATTGTATTGTATAATTTAATTGTTATCTCTACAATTGTTTCTTTGTTTACTAATTGAGTATTAAGTAAAAAGAACTCACAATATCTATTTATATTACTCAATAAATTAGTTCATCTTTACAAGAAGACTACTGTTCATTTCAACAACTCGGCTGGTTCAAAATAATAATATATGTATTACATATGTATTACACAAAGTCATGTAACATGGTGCCAGGATTTATTAGGCTTTTAAGAAAGACTAGTAAAGAAATTTGAACAAAAAAAGAAGAAAAATCGGAACCAACTGGTGAAGTCTCGCAACTTCGGAATCCTCGACAAAAACAGAGTATCGATGGACCAAGTGCAAGCTCCCAGACACCTAAAGACCACTAGTAATCTGAATTTAAATTGAAAGTTGTTTAAACAACAATTTCAACTCTATCTGGAAGCTAGTGATTTAAACGCTGCATCGGATGCAAAACAAATCGCTTTGCTTCTGTCCCTAGTAGGACAGCAAGAATTGAAATATGTAATTTGTTTAATTTTGCTCCTGGAGAAGATAAGTCAAAGTCTGAACAAATAACCGTGAAATTCGATGACCATTTGCAAGATGCAAACTAATGAAATTTTAGAAAGATTCAGGTTTCATAAGCGAGTCCAAAAGTTGGTGAACCGCTGAATAACTTAATTACAGATCTCAAACTCTTTGTTCAAACCTGTAACTATGCGGATCTTCATGATTCTCTTGTAAGAGATCAAATTGTTTCTGGAATAACTGATGATACTGTATGAGAAGCTTTAATTAGGCAAAATTATTTCACTTGGAAAATCACAATAGAGAAATGCATCTCCAGTGAACAGGCCAAAAGTCAGTATTTAGAATTTTATCCCAAGGAAAAAGGCGAGAAAGTATACCACTAGGCAGCACAGAAAGCTGTTCGAAACTGCAGCTACCCAGTGCATGCATTTTTCAGCTCGGGACATTCGCACTTCGCAAAGCAGTGCGAGACTCCGCAAATGAGGTCTGCGCATGCGCGAACATCACAAATACGTCACGGCGGGAACGTGATGACGTGTCATAGGTGTGGCAATGTCCACTTAAAGGGACACTGCCCTGCATTTGTAAAACGCTGTCTGAGATGTTTCAAGCGAAATTATTATGCTTCTCAGTGTTAATCATCTGCACGTTATCCTCCTCCTGCACATAAAAAGAACTGCAATGTGAGAGCTGTTGACAAAGATGAACAAATCAACACTCAACAAGATTTCACACAAGATGACATTTTCTCGTCAGAAAATACTTTCTTTGTTGGAGTGGTTGAGGCATCCACGAAGACTAGTTGGCAAGCAAGCAAGAATGATCTTCAAGCAACACAAAATGCTCTTCATGAAAATAAAAAGGATCTTCAAGCAACACAAAAAGCTCTTCACGAAAATAAAAAGGATCTTCAAGTAACACAAAAAGCTCTTCACAAAAATAAAAAGGATCTTCAAGCAACACAAAAAGCTCTTCACAAAAATAAAAAGGATCTTCACATGAAGTTAGGGCCGGTCAAGGACAGTAGTGGGAAAGTGTGCATGGAGTCTGAAGATATAGGAGAGGCCCTAAATGAATACTTTTCTTCAGTGTTCACAAAGGAGAGGGGCCATGTTGTTGAGGAGAATAGTGCAATAAAGGCTGGTAGGCTGGAGGAGGTAGATTTTCGGAAGGAAGATGTGTTAGAAATTTTGAGAAGCCTGAGGATAGATAAATCCCTTGGGCCTAATGGGATATATCCTAGGATTCTTTTGGAGGCGAGGGATGAGATTGCAGAGCCTTTGGCTTTGATCTTTATGTCCTCACTGTCCACAGGAATAGTGCCAGAAGAATGGACAGAGGCGAATGTTGTCCCCTTGTTCAACAAAGGGAATAGGTATAACCCTGGGAATTATAGGCCGGTTAGTCTCATTTCGATCATAGGTAAATTATTGGAAAGTGTCCTGAGGGATAGGATTTAAGACCATTTGGAAAGATATATAGCTTAATCCAGGATAGTCAGCATGGATTTGTGAGGGGTAAGTCTTGCTTCACAAGTTTGATTGTATTCTTTGAGGAGGTAACTAAGTACATAGATGAAGGTAGAGCAGTTGATGTCGTATACATGGATTTTAGTAAGGCGTTTGATAAGGTGCCCCATGGTCGGCTCATGCAGAAAGTAAGGAGGCATGGCATAGAGGGAAATATGGTTGATTGGATCAGTAACTGGCTATCACATAGAAGACAGAGGGTGGTGGTAGATGGTAAATTTTCATCCTCGAGCCCAGTCACCAGCGGTGTACCACAGGGATCAGTGCTGGTCCTCTGCTATTTGTGATTTTTATCAATGACTTGGATGATGGAGTTGAAGGTTGGGTTAGTAAATTTGCTGATGACACCAAGATTGGTGGAGTAGTGGATAATGTGGAGAGCTGTTGGAGGCTGCAAAGAGACATTGATAGGATGCAGAGCTGGGCTGAAAAGTGGCAGATGGAGTTTAACCCTGATAAGTGTGAGGTGATTCATTTTGGTAGGACAAATTTGAAATCGGATTACAGGGTTAACGGCAGGGTTCTGAAGAGTGTGGTGATCTCGGAGTTCATGTCCATAGATCTCTGAAAATTGCCACCCAAGTGGATAAAGCTGTGAAAAACCCTATAGTGTGTTAGCATTTATTAACAGGGGGAGTGAGGTTCTGCTGCAACTGTCCAAGACCTTGGTTAGACCACATTTGGAGTATTGTGTGCAGTTCTGGTCACCTCATTATAGGAAGGATGTGGAGGCATTGGAAAGGGTGCAAAGGAGATTTACCAGGATGTTGCCTGGATTGGAGGGTAGGTCTTATGAGGAAAGGTTGAGGGAGCTCAGGCTTTTCTCATTGGAGCGAAAGGGGATGAGAGGTGACTTAATTGAGGTGTATAAGATGATGAGAGGGATAGATAGAGTGGACGTTCAGCGACTTTTTCCTGGGTGGATGTAGCTGTTACAAGGGGGCATAACTGTAAGGTTCATGGTGGAAGATATAGGAGGGATTTCAGAGGTGGGTTCTTTACTCAATGAGTGGCTGGGGTGTGGAACGCACTCCCAGCTGTGGTAGTGGAGTCGGACACTTTAGGATCTTTCAAAGGTTATTGGATAGGCATATGGAGTGCACTAGAATGATTGGGAGTAGGTTTGCAGTAGGTTTGGGCAGCAATTGTTTAGCACAATTGCTTCACAGCTCCAGGGTTCCAGGTTCGATTCCCGGCTTGGGTCACTGTCTGTGCGGAGTCTGCACATTCTTCCTGTGTGTGCGTGGGTTTCCTCCGGGTGCTCTGGTTTCCTCCGACAGTCCAAAGATGTGCAGGTTAGGTGGACTGGCCATGCTAAATTGCCCTTAGTGTCCAAAATTGCCCTTAGTGTTGGATGGGCTTACTGGGTTATGGGGATAGGGTGGGGGTGTGGGCTTGGAAGGGTGCTCTTTCCAAGAGCTGGTGCAGACTCGATGGGCCGAATGGCCTCCTTCTGCACTGTAAATTCTATGATTCTTGTTTGATTTGATCTTAGTTTCAGACTAGTTCGGCACAACATCGTGGGCTGAAGGGCCTGTTCTGTGCTGTACAGTTCTATATTCTATGTTCTAAGTAACGCAAAAAGCTCTTCACGAAAATAAAAAGGATCTTCAAGTAACAAAAGATCAAGAAGTCAACGTCGTCAGCAACGACTGGATGGCTACTGTCCGTATTAGTAATGTTCCAATCTCATTCAAATTAGACACAGGTGCTTCAGCGAATCTTCTAAATTCCAAAGATTTGTCTATGATTAAAAGTCACAATGACATAATTCCTCCAGAGTGTTCTTTAAAAGATTATAATGGCAATCCAATTTTCTCACATGGATCGTGTTATTTGAGTGCCACCAACAGGGACATTCACAAACAAATCAGATTCGAGATAGTGGATGACAATCGTTCTTCACTATTGGGTGCTCAAGCTTGTAAGGATTTGCAGTTCATGCAAAGAATTTTCCTCAATACTTGTGAATCACTACACTTAAAGAAGACATTTTACATGAATACCCTGATGTATTTCAAGGCATGGGAGCACTGCCATGTCAGTACAAGATACTTTTGAAAAAAGATGCCAAGCTTGTGACACATCCACCAAGATGTGTACCTGCTCCTCTCAGAGACAGATTGAAGGCTGAACTAACAAGATTGCAATCGCAAGGCATCATATCGAAGATAACACAACCGACTGACTGGTTAGCTCCCTAGTCTGTGTCAAAAAACCAACGGGTGACATTAGAATCTGTATGGATCCTAAAGATCTCAATCATAATATTAGAAGAGAACACTACCCAATACCAAAGAGAGAGTCAATCACATCAGAAATGGCCAAGGCCAGAATTTTTACCAAACTCAATGCCCCACAAGGATTTGGCAGATGCAGCTTGATGATTCCAGCAAGCTCCTATGTACCTTCAACACACCTTTTAGGAGGTATTGTTTCAACAGAATGCCCTTCGGAATTATTTCTGCATCACAAATATTTCATTGCATAATGGAACAAATGACAGAGAACATTGAGGTGTTCGTGTTTATGTAGATGACATAATCATCTGGTCTACAAAACCAGAAGAACACATGAGTCGTCTGAGAGAAGTGTTCAAGATAATACACAACTCCGGTTTAAAGATGAACCAAGATAAATGTATGTTTGCCGCCTCTTCTTTGAAATTCTTAGGTGGCAACATTACAGCCAATGGTATCAAGCCAGACAAAGACAAAGTACAAGCCATAAAATCAATGCAAATAACGCAAGACAAGAATGCAGTCTTACGCTTTCTAGGATTTGTCAACTTTCTAGGGAAGTTCATCAAGGATCTTTCCAGTAGAAAGACTGCATTACATTAGCTGATCAGAAAGAATATTGGTTTCAACTGGACTCCGAGTCATGCTAAAGAATGGGCAGATCTGAAACAACAGTTGATCCAAGCTCCCAGCTAGTCCTTCTTTGACCCGACCAGGCCCACCAAAATTTCAACTGATGCTAGTCAAAATGGCATAGGTGCAGTTCTACTTCAACAACACCATTTCAATGAATGGGTTCCCATAGCCTATCATCCAGATCCATGACTGTGACTGAGTGCAGGTACGCCCAGATTGAAAAGGAGTGTCTTGGACTTGTGACTTGAATTTCCAAGTTCCACGAGTATGTTTATGGCTTACCCAGGTTTACTAGAGAGACAGGCCATCGTCCACTTGTCCACATCATTGAAATAATTTAAATGTGATGACACCAAGACTACAATGACTTACGATGTAATTGCGCAGATATGGTAATCTTATATATACTCCAGGTAGAGATTTAGCCATAGCTGACACTCTGTCCAGATCCACCAACACTGGTATTCTTCAAGAGGAATCAATCAATGTCATGGTTAGGTGGATTGGCCATGATAAATTGCCCTTAGTGTCCAAAATTGCCCTTAGTGTTGGGTGGGGTTACTGGGTTATGGGGATAGGGTGGAGGTGTTGACCTTGGGTAGGGTGCTCTTTCCAAGAGCCGTTGCAGAACATAGAACATTACAGCGCAGTACAGGCCCTTCAGCCCTCGATGTTGCGCTGACCTGTGAAACCACTCTAAAGCCCATCTACACTATTCCCTTATTGTCCATATGTCTATCCAATGACCATTTGAATGTCCTTAGTGCTGGCAAGTCCACTACTGTTGCAGGCACGGCACTCCACGCCCTTACTACTCTCTGAGTAAAGAACCTACCTCTGACATCTGTCTTATATCTATCTCCCCTCAATTTAAAGCTATGTCCCCTCGTGCTAGACATCAGCATCTGAGGAAAAAGGCTCTCACTGTCCACCCTATCCAATCCTCTGATCATCTTGTATGCCTCAATTAAGTCACCTCTTAACCTTCTTCTCTCTAACGATAACAGCCTCAAGTCACTCAGCCTTTCCTCATAAGATCTTCCCTCCATACCAGGCAACATTCTGGTAAATCTCCTCCGCACCCTTTCCAATGCTTCCACATCCTTCCTATAAGGCGGCGACCAGAATTGCACGCAATACTCCAAATGCGGCCGCACCAGAGTGTTGTATAGCTGCAACATGACCTCATGGCTCCTAAACTCAATCCCTCTACCAATAAAAGCTAACACACCATACGCCTTCTTAACAACCCTCTCAACCTGGGTGCCAACTTTCAGGGATCTATGTACATGGACACCGAGATCTCTCTGCTCATCCACACTGCCAAGAATCTTACCATTAGCCCAGTACTCAGTCTTCCTGTTATTCCTTCCAAAATGAATCACCTCACACTTTTCTGCATTAAACTCCATTTGCCACCTCTCAGCCCAGCGCTGCAGCTTATCTATGTCCCTCTGTAACTTGTAACATCCTTGCGCACTGTCCACAACTCCACCGACTTTAGTGTCATCTGCAAATTTACTCACCCATCCTTCTACGCCCTCCTCCAGGTCATTTATAAAAATGACAAACAGCAGTGGTCCCAAAACAGATCCTTGTGGTACACCACTCGTAACTAGACTCCAGTCTGAACATTTCCCATCAACCACCACCCTTTGTCTTCTTCCAGCTCGCCAATTTCTGATCCAAACTGCGAAATCACCCTGTCCACCTCCGTATTTTCTGCAGTAGCCTACCATGCGGAACCTTATCAAACACTTTACTGAAATCCATATACACCACATCAACTGCTTTACCCTCATCCACCTGTTTGGTCACCTTCTCAAAGAACTCTATAAGGTTTGTGAGGCACGACCTACCCTTCACAAAACCGTGTTGACTATCTCTAATCAAATTATTCCTTTCCAGATGATTATACATCCTACCTCTTATAAACCTTTCTATGATTTTTCCCACAACAGAAGTAAGGCTCACTGATCTATAGTTACCGGGGTTATCTCTACTCCCCTTCTTGAACAAGGGGACAACATTTGCTATCCTCCAGTCTTCTGGCACCATTCCTGCAGACAAAGATGACTTAAAGATCAAGGCAAAAGGCTCAGCAATCTCCTCCCTAGCTTCCAGAGAATCCTAGGATAAACCCCATCCGACCCAGGTGACTTATCTATTTTCACACTTTCCAGAATTGCTAACACCTCCTCCTTATGAACCTCAAGCCCATAAGTAGCCTGAATCTCAGTATTCTCCTCGACAACATTGTCTTTTTCCTGTGTGAATACTGATGAAAAATATTCATTCAGCACCTCTCCTATCTCCTCGGACTCCAAGCACAACTTCCCACTACTGTCCTTGACTGGCCCTACTCTTACCGGAGTCATTCTTTTATTCCTGACATATCTAGAGAAAGCTTTAGGGTTATAGAACATAGAACATAGAACGATACAGCGCAGTACAGGCCCTTCGGCCCACGATGTTGCACCGCCATGGGAAGTCAAAAAACAAAAGCCATCTAACCTACACTATGCCATTATCATCCATATGCTTATCCAATAAACTTTTAAATGCCCTCAATGTTGGCGAGTTCACTACTGTTGCAGGTAGGGCATTCCACAGCCTCACCACTCTGCGTAAAGAACCTACCTCTGACCTCTGTCCTATATCTATTACCCCTCAGTTTAAGGCTATGTCCCCTCATGCTAGCCATTTCCATCCGCGGGAGAAGGCTCTCACTGTCCACCCTATCTAACCCCCTGATCATTTTGTATGCCTCTATTAAGTCTCCTCTTAACCTTCTTCTCTCTAACGAAAACAACCCCAAGTCCATCAGCCTTTCCTCATAAGATTTTCCCTCTATACCAGGCAACATCCTGGTAAATCTCCTCTGCACCCGCTCCAAAGCTTCCACGTCCTTCCTATAATGAGCTGACCAGAACTGTACGCAATACTCCAAATGTGGCCGTACCAGAGTTTTGTACAGCTGCAACATGAAATCATGACTCCGGAACTCAATCCCTCTACCAATAAAGGCCAACACTCCATAGGCCTTCTTCACAACCCTATCAACCTGGGTGGCAACTTTCAGGGATCTATGTACATGGACACCGAGATCCCTCTGCTCATCCACACTTCCAAGAACTTTACCATTAGCCAAATATTCCGCACTCCTGTTATTCCTTCCAAAGTGAATCACCTCACACTTCTCTACATTAAACTCCATTTGCCACCTCTCAGCCCAGCTCTGCCGCTTATCTATGTCCCTCTGTAACCTGCAACATCCTTCCGCACTGTCGACAACACCACCGACTTTAGTGTCGTCTGCAAATTTACTCACCCACCCTTCTGCGCCCTCCTCTAGGTCATTTATAAAAATGACAAACAGCAACGGCCCCAGAACAGATCCTTGTGGTACGCCACTTGTAACTGAACTCCATTCTGAACATTTCCCATCAACCACCACCCTCTCTTCTGTCAGCTAGCCAATTTCTGATCCACATCTCTAAATCACCCTCAATCCCCAGCCTCTGTATTTTCTGCAATAGTCCACCGTTGGGAACCTTATCAAACGCTTTACTGAAATCCATATACACCACATCAACTGCTCTACCCTCGTCTACCTGTTCAGTCACCTTCTCAAAGAACTCGATAAGGTTTGTGAGGCATGACCTACCCTTCACAAAGCCATGCTGACTATCCCTAATCATATTATTACTATCTAGATGATTATAAATCTTGTCTCTTATAATCCCCTCCAAGACTTTACCCACAACAGACATGAGGCTCACCGGTCTATAGTTGCCGGGGTTGTCTCTACTCCCCTTCTTGAACAAAGGAACCACATTTTCCATCCTCCAGTCCTCTGGCACTATTCCTGTAGCCAATGATGACATAGAAATCAAAGCCAAAGGCTCAGCAATCTCTTCCCTGGCTTCCCAGAGAATCCTAGGATAAATCCCATCAGGCCCCGGGGACTTATCTATTTTCAGCCTGTCCAGAATTGCCAACACCTCTTCCCTACGTACCTCAATGCCATCTATTCTAATAGCCTGGGTCTCAGCATACTCCTCCACAACATTCTCTTTTTCCTGAGTGAATACTGATGAAAAATATTCATTTAGTATCTCGTCTATCTCTTTAGACTCCACACACAACTTCCCATCCCTGTCCTTGACTGGCCCTACTCTTACCCTAGTCATTCTTTAATTCCTGACATACCTATAGAAAGCTTTTGGGTTTTCCTTGATCCTACCTGCCAAATACTTCTCATGTCCCCTCCTTGCTCATCTTAGCTCTCTCTTTCGATCCTTCCTCGCTACCTTGTAACTATCAAGCGCCCCAACTGAAACTTCACACCTCATCTTCACATAGGCCTCCTTCTTCCTCTTAACAAGAGATTCCACTTCTTTGGTAAACCACGGTTCCCTCGCTCTACGCCTTCCTCCCTGCCTGACCGGTACATACTTATCAAGAACACGCAGTAGCTGTTCCTTGAACAAGCTCCACATATCCAGTGTGCCCAACACTTGCAGCCTACTTCTCCAACCTATCCCCCCCAAGTCATGTCTAATGGCATCATAATTGCCCTTCCCCCAGCTATAACTCTTGCCCTGCGGGGTATACTTATCCCTTTCCATCACTAACGTAAACGTCACCGAATTGTGGTCACTGTCCCCAAAGTGCTCACCTACCTCCAAATCTAATACCTGGCCTGGTTCATTACCCAAAACCAAATCCAATGTAGCCTCTCCTCTTGTTGGCCTGTCAACATATCGTGTCAGGAAACCCTCCTGCACACATTGTACAAAAAACAACCCATCTAATGTACTCAAATTATATCTTTTCCAGTCATAGAATCATAGAAGTTTACAGCATGGAAACAGGCCCTTCGGCCCAACCAGTCCATGCCGCCCAGTTTTTACCATTAAGCTAGTCCCAGTTGCCCGCACTTGGCCCATAACCCTCTATACCCATCTTACCCATGTAACTATCTAAATGCTTTATAGAAATATTTGGAAAGTTAAAATCTCCCATAATAACTACCCTGCTACTTTCGCTCTTATCCAGAATCATCTTGGCCATCCTTTCCTCTACATCCCTAGAACTATTTGGAGGCCTATAGAAAACTCCCAACAGGGTGACCTCTCCTTTCCTGTTTCTAACCTCAGCCCATACTACCTCGGAAGAAGAGTCCCCATCTAGCATGCTCTCCGCCACCGTAATGCTGCTTTTGACTAAAAGCGCCACACCTCCCCCTCTTCTGCCTCCTTCTCTGAGCTTACTAAAACACCTAAACCCCGGAACCTGCAACAACCATTCCTGTCCCTGCTCGATCCATGTCTCCGAAATGGCCACAACATCGAAGTCCCAGGTACCAACCCATGCTGCCAGTTCCCCTACCTTATAGAACATAGAACAATACAGCGCAGTACAGGCCCTTCGGCCCACGATGTTGCACCGAAACAAAAGCCATCTAACCTACACTATGCCATTATCATCCATATGTTTATCCAATAAACTTTTAAATGCCCTCAATGTTGGCGAGTTCACTACTGTAGCAGGTAGGGCATTCCACGGCCTCACTACTCTTTGCGTAAAGAACCTACCTCTGACCTCTGTCCTATATCTATTACCCCTCAGTTTAAAGTTATGTCCCCTCGTGCCAGCCATATCCATCCGCGGGAGAAGGCTCTCACTGTCCACCCTATCCAACCCCCTGATCATTTTGTATGCCTCTATTAAGTCTCCTCTTAACCTCCTTCTCTCCAACGAAAACAACCTCAAGTCCATCAGCCTTTCCTCATAAGATTTTCCCTCCATACCAGGCAACATCCTGGTAAATCTCCTCTGCACCCGCTCCAAAGCCTCCACGTCCTTCCTATAATGCGGTGACCAGAACTGTACGCAATACTCCAAATGCGGCCGTACCAGAGTTCTGTACAGCTGCAACATGACCTCCCGACTCCGGAACTCAATCCCTCTACCAATAAAGGCCAACACTCCATAGGCCTTCTTCACAACCCTATTAACCTGGGTGGCAACTTTCAGGGATCTATGTACATGGACACCTAGATCCCTCTGCTCATCCACACTTTCAAGAACTTTACCATTAGCCAAATATTCTGCATTCCTGTTATTCCTTCCAAAGTGAATCACCTCACACTTCTCTACATTAAACTCCATTTGCCACCTCTCAGCCCAGCTCTGCAGCTTATCTATATCCCTCTGTAACCTGCTACATCCTTCCACACTATCGACAGCACCACCGACTTTAGTATCGTCTGCAAATTTACTCACCCACCCTTCTGCGCCTTCCTCTAGGTCATTGATAAAAATGACAAACAGCAACGGCCCCAGAACAGATCCTTGTGGTACTCCACTTGTGACTGTACTCCATTCTGAACATTTCCCATCAACCACCACCCTCTGTCTTCTTTCAGCTAGCCAATTTCTGATCCACATCTCTAAATCACCCTCAATCCCCAGCCTCCGTATTTTTTGCAATAGCCTACCGTGGGGAACCTTATCAAACGCTTTGCTGAAATCCATATACACCACATCAACTGCTCTACCCTCGTCTACCTGTTCAGTCACCTTCTCAAAGAACTCAATAAGGTTTGTGAGACATGACCTACCCTTCACAAAGCCATGCTGTATCCCTGATCATATTATTCCTATCTAGATGATTATAAATCTTGTCTCTAATAATCCCCTCCCAGACTTTACCCACTACAGACGTGAGGCTCACCGGTCTATAGTTGCCGGGGTTGTCTCTGCTCCCCTTTTTGAACAAAGGGACCACATTTGCTGTCCTCCAGTCCTCTGGCACTACTCCTGTAGCCAATGATGACATAAAAATCAAAGCCAAAGGTCCAGCAATCTCTTCCCTGGCTTCCCAGAGAATCATAGGATAAATCCCATCAGGCCCCGGGGACTTATCTATTTTCAGCCTGTCCAGAATTGCCAACACCTCTTCCCTACGTACCTCAATGCCATCTATTCTATTAGCCTGGGGCTCAGCATTCTCCTCCACAACATTATCTTTTTCTTGAGTGAATACTGACGAAAAATATTCATTTAGTATCTCGCCTATCTCTTCAGACTCCACACACAATTTCCCATCCCTGTCCTTGATTGGTCCTACTCTTTCCCTAGTCATTCGCTTATTCCTGACATACCTATAGAAAGCTTTTGGGTTTTCCTTGATCCTTCCTGCCAAATACTTCTCATGTCCCCTCCTTGCTCGTCTTAGCTCTCTCTTTAGATCCTTCCTCGCTACCTTGTAACTATCCATCGCCACAACTGAAACTTCACACCTCATCTTCACATAGGCCTCCTTCTTCCTCTTAACAAGAGATTCCACTTCCTTGGTAAACCACGGTTCCCTCGCTCGACGCCTTCCTCCCTGTCTGACCGGTACATTCTTATCAAGAAC
Organism: Scyliorhinus torazame; assembly: GCF_047496885.1. Classification (NCBI taxonomy): domain Eukaryota; kingdom Metazoa; phylum Chordata; class Chondrichthyes; order Carcharhiniformes; family Scyliorhinidae; genus Scyliorhinus; species Scyliorhinus torazame. The sequence goes on along the minus strand of NC_092727.1, from coordinate 75,936,334 downwards.
ATGCAGTAGCTGATCCTTGAACAAGCCCCACTTATCCAGTGTGCCCAACACTTGCAGCCTACTTCTTCACCTTATCCCCCCAAGTCACGTCTAATGGCATCATAATTGCCCTTCCCCCAGCTATAACTCTTGCCCTGCGGTGTATACTTATCCCTTTCCATCATTAACGTAAACGTCACCGAATTGTGGTCACTGTCCCCAAAGTGCTCTCCTACCTCCAAATCCAACACCTGGCCTGGTTCATTACCCAAAACCAAATCCAACGTGGCCTCGCCTCTTGTTGGCCTGTCAACATATTGTTTCAGGAAACCCTCCTGCACACACTGTACAAAAAACGACCCATCTATTGTACTCGAACTATATCTTTTCCAGTCAATATTTGGAAAGTTAAAGTCTCCCATAATAACTACCCTGTTACTTTCGCTCATATCCAGAATCATCTTCGCCATCCTTTCCCCTACATCCCTAGAACTATTAGGAGGCCTATAAAAAAACTCCCAACAGGGTGACCTCTCCTTTCCTGTTTCTAACTTCAGCCCATACTACCTCGGAAGAAGAGTCCCCATCTAGCATCCTCTCCGCCACCGTAATACTGCTCTTGACTAGCAGCGCCACACCTCCCCCTCTTTTGCCTCCTTCTCTGAGTTTACTAAAACACCTAAACCCCGGAACCTGCAACATCCATTCCTGTCCCTGCTCTATCCATGTCTCCGAAATGGCCACAACATCGAAGTCCCAGGTACCAACCCATGCTGCCAGTTCCCCTACCTTGTTTCGTATACTCCTGGCATTGAAGTAGACACACTTCAAACCACCTACCTGAACACTGGCCCCCTCCTGCGACGTCAAATCTGTGCTCCTGACCTCTATACTCTCATTCTCCCTTACCCTAAAACTACAATCCAGGTTCCCATGCCCCTGCTGCATTAGTTTAAACCCCCCCAAAGAGCACTAACAAATCTCCCCCCCAGGATATTTGTGCCCCTCAGGTTCAGATGTAGACCATCCTGTCTGTAGAGGTCCCACCTTCCCCAGAAAGAGCCCCAGTTATCCAGAAATCTGAATCCCTCCCGCCTGCACCATCCCTGTAGCCACGTGTTTAAATGCTCTCTCTCCCTATTCCTCATCTCACTATCACGTGGCACGGGCAACAACCCAGAGATAACAACTCTGTTTGTTCTAGTTCTGAGCTTCCATCCTAGCTCCCTGAAAGCCTGCCTGACATCCTTGTCCCCTTTCCTACCTATGTCGTTAGTGCCAATGTGGACCACGACTTGGGGCTGCTCCCCCTCCCCTCTAAGGACCCGGAAAACACGATCCGAGACATCACGTACCCTTGCACCTGGGAGGCAACATACCAAACGTGAGTCTCTCACGCTCCCACAAAATCTCCTATCTGTGACCCTGACTATAGAGTCCCCAATTACTAATGCTCTGCTCCTCTCCCCCCTTCCCTTCTGAGCAACAGGGACAGACTCCGTGCCAGAGGCCCATACCCCATGGCTTACCCCTGGTAAGTCGTCCCCCCCACAAGTATCCAAAGCAGTATACTTGTTTCTCAGGGGAACGACCGCAGGGGATCCCTGCACTGACTGCTTTTTCCCAGTCCCTCTTACAGTTACCCACCTATCTCCAATCTTTGGTGTAACTAATTCCCTGAAGCTGCTATCTATGACCCCTTCTGCCTCCCGAATGATCCGAAGTTCTTCCAACTCCAGCTCCAGTTCCCTAACTCGGTCTTGGAGGAGCTGGAGATGGCAGCACTTCCTGCAGGTAAAATCAGCAGGGACACTAACTGCATCCCTCACCTCAAACATCCTGCAGGAGGAACATTGCACTCCCTTCCCTGCCATTCCTCTAACTTTCTACCAAGATCTGGCTAACAACTAAATTAAATTTTTTAATAAAAAATAATAATAATATAATAAAATATGGTACTTACCTCAGACCAAAGGTTTTATTATTAGGTTAGAGGAGGAGGGCGGGTGGGAGACACTGCATGTGTAGTGTCTCGGGTTTCCTCTCCACCAGAATTTATTGGTGAGGGTCTTCCCAGACGTCCGCGGGTCGACTTCCTGTTCCCGCCTAAAACACTAATTTAAAAAAAAAAATTCTCAGCTCCGGCTGAAATTGACTAACCAGCCAGCTCCACTCCCGCCAAAATCGACTGGCCTGCCCCTGCAAAGACAAGTGCTTTTAAAGGACAGACTTACCTCCCAGCAACCACTTCCGCACTGCTCCCGCTGAAACTGACTCACCAGCTGTTCTCCCGCCTAAATCGACTGGCCTGCCCCTGCAAAGACAAGTGCTTTTAAAGGACAGACTTACCTCCCAGCAACCACTTCCGCACTGCTCCCGCTGAAACTGACTCACCAGCTGTTCTCCCGCCGAAATCGACTGGCCTGCCCCTGCAAAGACAAGTGCTTTTAAAGGACAGACTTACCTCCCAGCAACCACTTCCGCACTGCTCCCGCTGAAACTGACTCACCAGCTGTTCTCCCGCCGAAATCGACTGGCCTGCCCCTGCAAAGACAAGTGCTTTTAAAGGACAGACTTACCTCCCAGCAACCACTTCCGCACTGCTCCCGCTGAAACTGACTCACCAGCTGTTCTCACGCCGAAATCGACTGGCCTGCCCCTGCAAAGACAAGTGCTTTTAAAGGACAGACTTACCTCCCAGCAACCACTTCCGCACTGCTCCCGCTGAAACTGACTCACCAGCTGTTCTCCCGCCGAAATCGACTGGCCTGCCCCTGCAAAGACAAGTGCTTTTAAAGGACAGACTTACCTCCCAGCAACCACTTCCGCACTGCTCCCGCTGAAACTGACTCACCGGCTGTTCTCATGCCGAAATCGACTGGCCTGCCCCTGCAAAGACAAGTGCTTTTAAAGGACAGACTTACCTCCCAGCAACCACTTCCGCACTGCTCCCGCTGAAACTGACTCACCAGCTGTTCTCCCGCCGAAATCGACTGGCCTGCCCCTGCAAAGACAAGTGCTTTTAAAGGACAGACTTACCTCCCAGCAACCACTTCCGCACTGCTCCCGCTGAAACTGACTCACCAGCTGTTCTCACGCCGAAATCGACTGGCCTGCCCCTGCAAAGACAAGTGCTTTTAAAGGACAGACTTACCTCCCAGCAACCACTTCCGCACTGCTCCCGCTGAAACTGACTCACCAGCTGTTCTCCCGCCGAAATCGACTGGCCTGCCCCTGCAAAGACAAGTGCTTTTATAGGACAGACTTACCTCCCAGCAACCACTTCCGCACTGCTCCTGCTGAAACTGACTCACCAGCTGTTCTCACGCCGAAATCGACTGGCCTGCCCCTGCAAAGACAAGTGCTTTTAAAAGACAGACTTACCTCCCAGCAACCACTTCAGCACTGCTCCCGCTGAAACTGACTCACCAGCTGTTCTACCGCCGAAATCGACTGGCCTGCCCCTGCAAAGACAAGTGCTTTTAAAGGACAGACTTACCTCCCAGCAACCACTTCAGCACTGCTCCCGCTGAAACTGACTCACCAGCTGTTCTCACGCCGAAATCGATCTTATTTCGTATACTCCTGGCATTGAAGTAGACACACTTCAAACCACCTAACTGAACACTGGCCCCCTCCTGCGACGTCAAATCTGTGCTCCTGACCGCTATACTCTCAATCTCTCATACCCTAAAACTACAATCCAGGTTCCCATGCCCCTGCTGCATTAGTTTAAACCCCCCCAAAGAGCACTAGCAAATCTCCCCCCCAGGATATTTGTGCCCCTCAGGTTCAGATGTAGACCATCCTGTCTGTAGAGGTCCCACCTTCCCCAGAAAGATCCCCAGTTATCCAGAAATCTGAATCCCTCCCGCCTGCTCCATCCCTGTAGCCACGTGTTTAATTGCTCTCTCCCCCTATTCCTCATCTCATTATCACGTGGCACGGGCAACAACCCAGAGATAACAACTCTGTTTGTTCTCGTTCTGAGCTTCCATCCTAGCTCCCTGAAAGCCTGCCTGACATCCTTGTCCCCTTTCCTACCTATGTCGTTAGTGCCAATGTGGACCACGACTTGGGGCTGTTCCCCCTCCCCCTTAAGGACCCGGAAAACACGATCCGAGACATCACGTACCCTTGCACCTGGGAGGCAACGTACCAAACGTGAGTCTCTCTCGCTCCCACAAAATCTCCTATCTGTGCCCCTTCCATAATCAGACACTGATGGCAATACCTTAGAACAAATAAAGAAACAACAGAATCTCCAACCAGAATCTTCCAAATAGCATTAATTATGGATTAAATCTGTGCTAGAGGGCTAGAAATTTTCCAATATAGCCTTTCTACTTCAAAAGGGGGAAAAGGGTAAATCAGGCAACTAGGGTTCTAGATATCGTAGAACATCCTTTATCCTACCTGCCAAAGACTTCTCATGTCCCCTCCTGGCTCTTCTTAGCTCTCTCTTTAGGTCCTTCCTAGCTAACTTGTAACTCTCGAGCGCCCTAACTAAACCTTCATGTCTCATCTTTACATAAGTCTCCTTCTTCCTCTTGACAAGTGTTTCGACTGCTTTAGTAAACCACGGTTCCTCACTCGACCACTTCCTCCCTGCCTGACAGGTACATACTTATCAAGGACACGCAGTAGCTGTTCCTTGAACAAGTTCCATATTTCCGTTGTGCCCAAGAATTGTGCAGTTTTCCTCTCCATCCGATGTATCCTAAGTCTTGCCTCATCGCATCATAATTACCTTTCCCCCAGATATAACTCTTGCCCTGCGGTAAATACCTATCCCTTTCCATCACTAAAGTAAACGTAATTGAATTGTGGTCACTATCACCAAAGTGCTCACCTACCTCCAAATCTAACACCTGTCCTGGTTCATTACCCAGTACCAAATCCAATATCCAGACTCCATGGGCCGAATGGCCTCCTTCTGCACTGTAAATTCTATGATAATCTATGATTGATTCTCACCTGCAACCTTTCAGAGAGTTACTTCCAGCCTCTGATTCAAAACTTCAACAAATTTGAACAGAAACACAGAAAGATACCGCTTTGACCAAAGTTATACATCATTTACAACATGGATGGCCCAAAGGTCATTGTCCACAATTCCAGAGCATACAGTCTGAACTGGCTATCTTGGATGATATTTTGCTGAGACAGGATCGAATCGGCATTCCAGACAGCATTAAGTCAGAAATGCTAACTAGACTTCACAAAGGTCATCTAGGCATAGAAAAATGTAAATGCTGTGCCAGACAATCAATATACTGGCCAGGTATAAATAAAGATATCTCTGACATGATATCATCATGTGCAACGTGTCAAACACATCAGAGTCAACAATGCAAGGAACCATTGCAACAGCATGACATCGATACGTCACCATGGGTGAAAGTGGGTATCGATCTCTTTCATTCATTGGGCAAGGATTATATTTTAGTCACTATTATTCAACTTTTCCAGAAGTCAAGAAGTTGAATGATCTTACATCCAATACTGTAATCAAAGCATGCATAGAAATATTTACCAGGCATGGTGTCCTCGTACCTTCATGTTTGACAATGACCCATGTTTTTTGAGTTATGAGTGGAAAGAATTTTCAACAATTTACAATTTTGTACACGTCACTTCCCTCAGTCCAATGGGAAAGTTGAGAAAGGCGTCCACATAATTAAACAGTTACTGAGCAAATCAAACGATTCACAATCTGATTTCTATTTAGCACTACTTATATAGATTATCACCTTTATCACCAGGATTATCTCCAGCTCAGATGTTATTGAACAGGAACATAAGAACAACTCTACCTCAGCTACATATTCCTGATCCTGAACAACATTTTGCTGTGAAAAAACTTCAGCAACAGAGACTGAATCAAAAACAGTATTTTGATCCACATGCAAAAGATTTGTCAATCCTAACAGAAAATGATACTGTTCGATTCAGACTTCCTGAAGGAGGTTGGTCAGACATTGCTCATTTCATTAGGCAATTCTCTCCCAGATCTTATCTGATTAAAAGTTCAGATGAAATGAAATGAAAATCGCTTATTGTCACAAGTAGGCTTCAAATGAAGTTACTGTGAAAAGCCCCGAGTCGCCACATTCCAGTGCCTGTTCGGGAAGGCTGGTACGGAAATTGAACCGTGCTGCTGGCCTGCCGTGGTCTGCTTTCAAAGCCAGCAATTTAGCCCAGTGTGCTAAACAGATGGTAACATCTATAGAAGAAATTGTCATGATCTACTTCAAGTCAAAGGTCAAACACAGATTTTTCCTCATCTTGACTTACGTCACACAATTTCAAAGCAAGTTGAACAACAACTACATTCCAATCTGACAATCAACAAGGACATTAAAACTTCTTAATCACCTTTGAGGTTAAGAAGATCCACAAGGAGAAGAAGAAGGCCGAATCGACTGAATTTGTGAACGTTTACATAATTCTAGTAATTGCTGTATTATGTAACCGCTGCATTTCAAATGAAAATGTTCTTTTAATATTTGCAAGAAAATGTAAAAAAGGGGGATGTAGTGACCTTTGTGTTTCCATATACATGATTAATATATGTAATGCTAGTACAGCAATTGAACACTGGTCTCACTATCAGGACCTATATTAATAGATTTTCTGCTCTTTCTGAAGGAATGTGTATCAGGAGTGCAGCAGGAACAGACATAGGAAAGCTAGAGAGAGAAGAAGTTATTAGTTATCAAAGAATTGTATTGTATAATTTAATTGTTTCTTTGTTTTACTAGTTGAGTATTAAGTAAAAAGAATTCACAATATTTATATATATTGCTCAATAAATTAGTTTACCTTTACAACAAAACTACTACTCATTTCAACAACTCGGCTGGTTCAAAAGATGTATGTATTACACAAAGTAATATAACATTGATCAGTTTTTTTGAAGCGACATGTAACTGTGTGATAGAAGCAGCGTGATGTAGAACGGGCAATCACACGGCTGATCAGATATTGGAGCATACACTTCCTGTTTTCAGCAAGGAGATGCTTGGGAAGGATTTTCCGACACTTTCCGCCGGTGGGATCCTCCAGTCCTTCTGAAGTAAACATCTGGGTTCCCTGGTGGCGGGATGGGCGAGCCATGCAAGACTCTAAACTTTGGCGGGACTGGAAGATTCCGCCGACAGCCGATGACAAGCAGCTTCAGTCACGGGAAAACCCACTGCAGTGTGTGTGTGTGTGTTGTGGGGGGGGGGGTTGCTGGATGTGTGCTAAGTTATACAGCTTGAGCTAGTTCTATAATCCAGTGTTTAAAATCACTTACAGGTACATTATACCCGTATGATGATCTTAGCCATGGCTGAATAAATCATAGAATTCCTGCAGTGCAGAAGGAGGCCATTCAGTCAACCGAGTCTGCACCAATTCTCCGAAAGAGCACCCCCCAGGCCCAAATCTCCGCCCTATCCCATAAGCCCACCTATCCTTTGGACACTAACAGGTAATTTAGCAAGGCCAATCCGCCTAACCAACACATTTTTGAACTGTGGGAGGAAAGCGGAGCACCCGCAGGAAACCCACACAAACACGGGGAGAATGTGTGAACTCCACACAGACAGTCACCCGAGGTCAGAATCGAACCCAGGTCCCTGGCTCTGTGAGGTAGCAGTGCTAAGCACTGTGCCACCTGGCTGGCACAGTAGCAAGCTTACCCCTGAAGTGGTAGGTTGTGGCTTCAAGACTCACCCTAAGAGTCTTTACAGTCCAGGGCCGTACTAAAGGAGCAGCTTTGATCATCAGGTTATTATCACATTGCTCGATGTGAGACATTGCTTTGCACAGATTAGCTACCTCACTGCAGTGATCGCACCACATTGACTGCAGCACTCTGGGACATCCCTGAAGCACAAGTCTTTCTTCCCAACAGGTTTTGAAGTAAATTGGCAGCAGGCATCACACAACTGAAGGAAGTTCAATTGTCAGTCGTCAGTTCGCATAATGATTGGCAATCATCAACCATTGTTCTCTGAAACCTTGCTCATTCCTTATTTTTTGCCAATTGTCATCGGCCTCTTTGCTTCGTACTTCTATTGATTTTGTGGTTAAAACTGAATTAACATTACTCTGTAGAGAGCTTTACATTACTTAGATCATAGAATCATAGAAAAGGTTCAGCACAGAAGGAGGCCATTCGGCCCAACTTGTCCATGCCAGCCCGTGGACACTCGGGTGCCTTTCTAATCTCACCCTCATGCGCCTGGTTTTTAAAGATCTGTCACACTCTGTCTGCTCTGGTTATCCACACCGCTAACTTTGCTACTTCCACTTCGGGCCAACAGTACTGGGGCAAACTTCCAAACCCTGCTAGAGTGCCTCACTAAAGGAGTGGCTATGATACAAGAACTTTTGGACCAGAAAATACGAGTTCAAATCTCACTGTGGCTGTTTGAATTCAATTTTAAAAGCACTATCTCAAAATTATAAACATTTTATTACTACACAAAACAGTCTGGATCATTAATGTTATTCAGGGCAAGAAAACTTCTGTCCATCGAGGGATTCTACAGCATTGGGTCAGGAGGAAAGGGCAGGCTTATGGCACATATTGAGGGCTCAAATCAGTGAAAGTGATAGAATATGTGAGAGGAAACTAGGAGAGCAAAAAGGAGACATGAAATGTTATTGCCAAAGGAAGATCCAAAGGTGTTTTATAAGTACATTAAGTGTAAAAAGATAACTAGGGAAAGAGTAGGGCCTTAAGGATCACTGTGGTAATTTGCACGGGGAGATAGAAGACGTAGGTAGGGTTCCAATCAAAACTTTTTTAAATTAATTTTTACAGGAAGTAAGAAACCATGCGATCCAAGGTAATTTGGAAAATTGGATCCAGAATTGGTTGAATGGCAGGAAGCAGAGGGTGATGGTTGAGGGGTGTTTTTCTGACTGGAAGCTCATGTCCAGTAGGGTCCTGCAAGGATCAGTGTTGGTGCCCTTGGTGTTTGTGGTTCATATAAATTATTTAGACCTGGACATAGGAGGGTTGATCAATAAGTTGATAGATGATATGAAACTTTGTGGTGTGGTAAAAGTGAGGAGGATAGCTTTAGATTACAGGAGGACATAGACAGGCTAGTCAGATGGGCTAATCAGTAGCAAATGGAATTCAATCCAGATACGTGTGAAGTAATGAACTTGGGATGGACAAACAAGGCAAGGGAATACATAATAAACAGCAGGACCCTGGGAAGCACTGGGGATCAGAGAGAACTTGGTGTGCATGTACATTGATCCTGTAATGTAGCAGGGCAGCTGGTTACGGTGGTGAATAAGGCATATGGCCTTTATTAACCGAGGCATAGAGTTTAAGTGCAGGAAAGTTATGCTGGAACTGCATAAAACTTTGGTTAGGCCACAGCTAGAGTATTGTGTGCAGTCTGGATTCCATATTAAAGGTGGGATGTGATAGTACTGGAAAGGGTGTTGCAGTGGAGATTTACCAGGATGTTGCCTGGGCTGGAGTGTTTTAGTTATGAAGAGAGAGTGGCCAGACTGGGGTTGTTTTCCTTGGAGCAGTGGAGACTGAGGGGGGACATGATTGAGATGTATAAAATTATGGCGAGCATAGATAGAGTAGACAGGAATAAGCTTTTCCCCTTTGTGGAGGGATCACTGAGCAGGGGGCATAGATTTAAGGTAAGGGGCAGGGGGTTTAGAGGGGATGTGAGGTAAAACCTTTTTTACCCAGAGGATGGTGCGAGTTTGGAACTCACTGCCTGAAAAGGTGGTGGTGGAAGCAGAGACGCTCATAACATTTAAGAAGTATTTAGATGTGCACTTGCAATGCCAAGACATGCAAGCATACACGACTATGGGCCAAGTGCTGGAAAATGGGATTAGAATAGTTAGACGGTTGTTTTTGACCGGTGCAGGCACGATGGGCCGAAGGGCCTTTTCTGTGCTGTAGACCTCTATGACTCATATTCTGTCTTATATGTGACACCAATATACTGAAATTTTAACTCGGTAAGTTAACCACTTACAGACCATTCAACCCTTGAGTTTAGTCTGCCATTCAACTCGATCATGTCTGATCTGTGTTTGAATTCCATTCACCCACCTTGGTTCCATAATCTTTAATGGCCAAAATCTATCAATCACGGTTTTAATCTTTTGTTAATTCACCCAGATCCTCAACAGACCTTTGGAGGAGAGTTTCAGATTTCCCCTCAGCTGTTGTGTTTACGTAATAAACGTCAGCCTTGCCACTGACATCCAAATCCTGAAATAAAATTAAACAACTGCAAACAAAGTTGTCAGCGCACACAGCCAGCTCTGAGAGAGACCAGTGACGAACACGCTGCAAAACCCTCGGGCTTTCAGCAATGACCGGCTTCCAATTGGTGACGTAGGTCTCTTCATTAAAGGTGCTCCTGCCACATTTATGATATCAATGCAGAACCTTAATAAATTCAGCACTTTTCCTCTTAACAAGACGTGTACATTCATGATTGTCAGTGTGACTAATTAAACTTTAACATGAATTTCATTTGTATTCATTCTACAAACTTAATTTTAATCTGCATGTATTTCTCACTGCAGAGAAATGGTTTCCAATACGTTTGCAATATAAGTTAAGGAACTTGCTCTAAGATTCAATTTTGATTATCTCTTTGCCTGATGTTTCCATAGCAACAGCACGTTGTTGCCTTAACCATACAAAACTTCAAATCGTTGGCATCTGTGGGTGGAATTTTGAGGCGATGGAGCCCTGGCCACCTGCAAGTGAGGTGGCGAGACACCCACGTTGCCTCTTTTGGAAAAACTCGCCACATCTTGTGCTGCTCAGGCACTTAACTTGACAGCAGCAGGCCCTCCCCAGAACCAAGGGCAGAGGTCCAGCCCACCAGGCGTAGCCACCCAATCAGAGACTGTCAGCTCTAATTTACTCGCAGCACCATTGGGCTGCGGGTGGCTGCTACTGGTACTGCTTGCACTTGAGGTCTCCGCCCGAAGAGTGAACCAGGCACAAGTGAGTGATGACGCAAGTGATGGGTTTGCTTGGTGAGGTTCGTCGATAAAGGGTGGGCGGGCCACCTCCCCCTCCCCCATCTTTCCCGATGCTGGGTTCCTCAATGAGACACTGACTGTCTCTAAGCGATGGACCGCACCTTAGTGCACAGAAGCAAACATGCCAGGGCTTACTTGTGGTGTTTCCTGCAAGGTGAGACCCAGCCCATCACTGTTTTAATAACTGTGGTGGTGCGATGAGGCCCTTAAATGGGCATTAATTGCCCACTTAAGGGCCTCAAATGGCAGCGGAGTCTGAAGGGCAATCCGTGGGCCATCCCACCATAGATGTAATTGGGGTGGAGATGGAAAGGTGGTGGGAAGTCCAGTTTGATTAAATGTCCCTTTGCCATCAAACTTGCCATGCGGCAGGGGACAAAATGTCACCCTTTTTGCTTGTGTACTGTCCCAACAACAGCCCTTATGACAACAATTTGCCTATCCCGAAATACAGCACTCCGGGTGAGATTATCCCCTAGTGTCAAGCTCCAGGTATTGGGAGGGTTGGAGGTACGTGGGGTAAACTTTCACCAAAGTCTGGATGACAAAGCAATGTGGCTGCTCAGCTACCTTATGCCTGCTTTTCATTTGCATCGAAATCAATGGAGGCGAAAATTGTGCAGCTTCTGTAAAGGGCGGCTGAGTCATAATATCTCTGCTACATTCGGGTGGCAAACAGAAAATTTAACCCCATCTCATTAAACCAGACGCAAGCTGCTCTCAGCTTTCTGCCTGTTCAGTTTAATGCAGTAATGTGTGCCCTATTTTGTAATTATGGATTGCTACCCCTCTGATTACTCTTATTTCCTTTGCCAATATCCTGATTCTTCGTCGAATAACATTATAGATGTTCGAACACATCTCTGCAGCCATCAAAGCCACCATCCTTCAGGTGATAATGCCGACCGTGAGTATCAACAGGCAGAAAACCTCCAGTTCTATCCACGTTGTGATCTGTGCTCAGTGGAAGAGGGCTTTTACCTTCTGAGTCAAAATGTTGTAAGCTCAAGGCCCACTCCAGGCACAGTGAGTACAAAATATCAGCTGACTCTGCAGTCTAAAACTGAGGAAGTGCTACAGGGTCTGAGGTGCTATCTCTCAAATGAATCGTAAAACAACGACATTGCCTACCCTCTCAGGTGGACCTAGAAGAGTCCACAGCGCTATTTTGAAGAAGAGTGTGCGAGTTCTCCTCGATGTCTGCTCAATTTTTACCACTACTTTTTTTAGCCATTATCCAACTGCAGTCTTTGGGAGCTTGTTGTTGATTGACAGCTCCGGCTCTCGGATCAATCCTGTAATGGGCAGGACCAAAACATTTGCCCCACAATGTTTGTTGACACAAGCTAAGTGTGTAGCCACCTAAAATGGCTGATTCCCGCTTAATTTGGCCAAAACCCGATGTAGAATGGCGAACTGAAAAGGGTGATGGTAAAATCAGCCAACAGGGCACAAATGGACAGCTGCAGACAGAACAGTGTATTCGGCTCTGGGGAAGTCAGCCCAGATCGATACCTGCAACCATTAGCAGCACATCAACCCAGCCATCTGCATTTTAATCAGCCATCCCAGGGAACAATTGCAACAAATTAGCAATTGAAAGCCGATCCAGACCTCTCGGCGCCAGCAGTGGCCGAGACAAAGAAAGGTGAACGACCACCCCCCCGATCAAGGAATCGCCCCATTATTGGAGCATATCGAACCCAGTGATTAGGACCAAGTCCAATCACTTGGGACCAGGGTCAAGGGCCACGCCGAGAGGCGGGAAGCCCCTGGGAACTATAAGAGTAAGGGGCCAAGTTCAGATCGACCCTTCTCTCCCTTCTTATCCTGCTCGCAACCTTCGCAAGAACCATCGACAAGAAACCGTAAGTTTGACTCCAGCGATCGCTACCCGTTAGAGACTCCTAGCCATCGACCTGTATCAGCCTTTGAATCCCGCAGGCCAGACCCAATTCGATAAGCCATTTGTTTCCCTGACCTGGTGGGCCATTCCCAAAAGTTAAGTATTGGCCTGTAGTGGTAGGTAGTAGTCTAGAAAATAGGATTATTGTGTAAGTATTTATTGCTATATATAATAAATGACCATTGATTTTACTCTTACTAAGCGGTGTGCTGTCTTATTAATCTTAACTAGAGCTTGAACCACGTGGCGGTATCAGAAAGATACCTGGCGACTCGGGAGCAAAGGTGACAGAATTAGAGCTAATAAGAGCAACAAGTGCTTTCAACGATTTGTGGTTTTTGAAACTTGAGAGGGCTTGGATGATTGACACTATCAGTTTGTCAACTCTGTTTTCCAAGTCTAGGAGAAAGTGATCAATGAATTACATTTCCTCAGAGCTATTTTGTACAAATACCACTTTACACTGGAATGTTCATTGGTTCTTGAAAGTGTACAGTAGGTCAGGGGTATGGAAGTGTCAGAGTTTGGCGTAGTGCACATGAGAGATCTGAGGGAGTGGGTGGAAGGGCAGAGTTTGGCATAGGGGTCATGAGAGGGACCCTTTGAACTTCACATTGAAAAGGTCCATCATGCACACTCGGGTTCACAAATATTTTATAGTGACGTGGCCCATGATTCTTTAAAAACCTGACCCTACTCTCCCCTTACTCACCCCCCACAAGTCATTCGACTCAGTGAAAATCCAGGCCGAAGTGTAGAGTCCCTATTTCTGCCCAGCTCAGGGCCAGGTAATTACTTCCGACTGGGCAATCTGTGCTGTCATTTCTGTTGACTGGAACTTGGATAGTCAGAAAAGTGCACTAATTGACATTCAGCTGCAAAGAAGCCACTAGACTCTCTTCAATCTGACTGTCTGCAGACACCATAAGGGCCATATGGATATCAGACGTTTGAGACACCATAGGATCCCTGCAGTGCAGAAGGTGGCCATTCAGCCCATCGAGTCTGCACCGACTCTCTGAAAGAACACCCTACCTAGACCCACCCACTGCCCTATCCCCACAATCCCAACTAACCTGCACATCTTTGGGAGATAAGGGGCAATTTAAGCATGGCTAATCCACCTAACCTGCACATCTTTGGACTGTGGGAGGAAAGCTACACAGACACGGGGAGAACGCGCAAACTCCACACAGTCACTCAAGGCCGGAATTGAATCCGGTCCCTGGTGCTGTGAGGCAGCAGTGTGCCGTGCCACCAGGGGCAGCTTGGATGGCGGGCGCAGGATAGTGGTGGAGGTAGTGAGGCAGAGGTCGGGAGTGGGGGTGGGGTGGGGGGGGGTTAGGACCCTGGTGGAGATGGGGATGTATTAGCGGGTTCGAGTTAGCAGCAGCTCACAGGTTTTTGGGGAAGGAATTTGGTGTAGCAGCCGCTCCCCTCCTGATCCCACAATCATCCCTTCCCAGGACTGCTTCAGAGCCAGCCTGGAGCTGCCATTGCTATTTCAGCCACCTGACATTTCTGCAGTCGTCTTTAACATCTGCAGCCAGCCAATCAGATTTATGTGGGGCCTTTGGCTTCTTCAAAGGCAGAACAGGGATATACCACCGGTGAAAGTTATCAGATGGAATTTACGATGCGGACTTTGATCAGTTTTGTTCTAAAGTGCCAATTGAGATCTTGTGCATGTCATAAGATCTGAGCTGAAAAATAATAGGGGCCTGTAGCCTGAAACAGTTCGCCAAGCTTTAACTGCCCTCAGGCCATCCCTTGTGCAAGTGAAGTTCGACAGAATGTCAGGGTTTACGGAGTTTCTGCGTGAGGGCCTAACCACTCCATCACCGTCAGTTTCAGCACATTAAACTGGATCTCTATGATTCTACAACTGAGGTTTCACTTTGTAAGTTAAGGTAGGTTTCTTCCTCTACTGTGAAATCAATGGTCTGTCTGAATCATTTGCTGATTTCAATTCTTAATTAGCGCTTTAATAATGTTCCTGAGCTATGGTACATTTCTTGCCTCCACTATCCTGTTTGTGAACATTGACTTTGAAATTAACTCAGGCAATTATCAGTGTGTGGCTGAAATTCCTGTTTATTTGAAATTGGCTGTCACTGCAATTAAAATAACAAAGTCTGGGAAAAATTAGGAAAGCGGGTCGGTGGGGTGTTACTATCGGGGGAGGTTGGGGACTTGTGGTTTCTGTTCATGTTGATGTTTTGGGTTTCTGATATTTTCATGTATATGTATAAAAAGCCTTGAATAAAAATATTTTTTTAAAAAAGTAATGTTGCCATAGTCCCAGATGACCATAGGCTGTTTTCCCCTTTGCGGGGGAGAGCTGACTGGTGGTGATTTAACCTGAGGATCACCACACCTCAGGTGTGGAGCAAGGTTGAGAAGATGGGGCCTTCATGAATAACCTCAGCCAGTATGGGAATTAAACCTCCGCTGTTGGCCTCAATCTGCATCACAAACAGTGGTTAGCACTGTTGTTTCACAGCACCAGGGTCCCGTTCGATTCCCGGCTTGGGTCACTGTCTGCGGAATCTGAACAGTCTCCTCGTGTCTGCATGGGTTTCCTCCAAGTGCTCCGGTTTCCTCCCACAAGTCCCGAAAGACGTTCTGTTAAGTAATTTGGACATTCTGAATTCTCCCTTAGTGTACCCGAACAGGCGCCAGAGTGTGGCGACTGGGGGATTTTCACAGTAACTTTGTTGTAGTGTTAATGTAAGCCTGCTTGTGACAATAATAAGATTATTATTACGAACCAGCTGTCCAGCCGATTGAGCTGAACCAGCCGTTAATTTTATTCCTTCGGTAGTATTCTGATTTCTGATTGTGCACCAGAGTCCTAGAAATGTTATTCAAGGGTACCCATCCCTGATTAATACCTTTGGATCATACCTTTATCTCACATACTTTAAGACTGAATTTGATCTCTTCTACTCAGTTAATTCTCTCTCTGATTTAAGCCCTTCAATCTTGTGGGAAACCTGCAAGACTTATGCTTGGGTTTGATCATTTCACACACTGCTAACAATAGGCGTAAAATGCTGGAGCGGCAGCATCGGTTAGAGGTAAAATTGGCTGGAACAGAGAGGGAGTATGACAGGAATTCTAGCTATTTGTTCCTGAAAGAAATGAATCTTGCTCAAATGGCTCTGGACTCCTTGTTGACTCAACATGTTGTGTGAAGCTTAAACTTTGCCAAACAAACATTATAGGAGTTTGAACACAAACCGAGTCTATACATGAACGAGGAAGAGAGTTGACTCCGAGACTAGTCCTTCTGTGCTAGACTCCAAGGGTAATAGAATGATGTAAACAGAGAATATTAATAATGCCAATTTATATAGACCAAAACAGACCAATCTGGGGATACTTTGACACTTATGGGCCATTCCTCGTCTTCCTTTAAACATAGGAATCAGAGTAGGCCATTCAGCCCCTCGAGCCTGTCTTGCCATTTAATGAGATCATAGCTGATCTGTGGCTTAACTCTGTATACCTGCCTTTGGCCCATATCCCTTAATATTTTTGCTTAACAAAGATCTACCTTAGATTTAAAATTAACAACTGTTCTAGCTTTAACTGCTGTTGTGGGAGAGAGTTCCAAACCTTTACCACCCTTTGAGTGAAGAAGTGCTTCCCAACATCTCTTCTGAACGATCTGGCCCTGAGGTTTAGACTATGCCCCCTAGGTTTTGAATCTCCAACCAGTGGAAATAATTTATATTTATCTACCCTGCCTTCCCCTGTTCATAGATAGTTACATGGGTAAGATGGGTATAGAGGGTTATGGGCCAAGTGCGGGCAACTGGGACTAGCTTAATGGTAAAAACTGGGCGGCATGGACAGGTTGGGCCGAAGGGCCTGTTTCCATGCTGTAAACTTCTATGATTCTATGATTCTATATCGTAAATACTCTGATCAGATCACCTCTTAACCTTCTAAATTCCAGCAAAAGCAGGCCTAATTTTTGTAATTTCTCTTCGTAATTTAACCCCTGTAATCCAGGCATCATTTTTGTAAACCTATGTGGCACTCCCTCCAAGGCCAAAATATCCTCCCTGAGGTGTGGTGCCCAAGACTGCTCACAGTACTCCATGTGGGGTCCAACCAGGGTTTTGTAAAGCTACAGCATAACCTCTGTGTGTTCATACTCCAATCTCCCAGATATAAAGGCTAGCATTCCATTAGCCTTTTTGATTATTTTCTGCACTTGTTTGTGGCATTTTAAGGATCTATGCACCTGAACCCCCATGAATCTTTGGACATCCACTATACCTAACCTCTTTCCATCTAGAAAGTACTCTACTCTATCCTTTTTATGGTCCAAAATGGATAACCTCACACTTGCTTACATTGAATTCCATCTGGCACAATTTTTCCCATTCACCTAGACCGGGATTCTCCGCCGGCATGATTCTCCATTATGCCAGCGCCCGGGTGTTTCCCGACGGTGTGGGGCTGCCCCACAATGGGAAACCCCATTGACCGGCTGGCGTAACGGAGAATCCTGCTGGCCGGTCGGGGCAGAAATGTGGTGCGGCGGGGGAGAATCAAATCCCTGTGGCACACCACTAGTCAGCTCCTGCCAATTAGAATAATTATTCATTATATCCACTCTCTGTCGCCTGCCACTCAACTGATTTCCTATCCATGTCAAGAATTTGCCCTTAACTCCATGGGCTTCCATGGAGTTAACTGTGGGACTTTATCAAATGACTTCTGGAAGTCCATATAAATAACAGCCATAGATATTCCCCTGTCACCTCTTCAAAAAGTTCAATAAGATTAGTCAGGCATGACCTTCCCTTCATGAATCCATGCTGGCCAAAGACCAAAGATTTTCAAGGTGCTCAGTTACCCCATCCCTGATTCTAGAGTCCAGCAATTTCGCAGCCCAGACGTTAGACTAGCAGGTCTGTAATTCCCTGGTTTCCTCCTTTCAACCTTCTTAAAAAGTGGAGTGACGTGGAATTTTCCAGGGACTATACCTGAATCTAGGGAACTCTGGAAGGTTATAGTTAGGCCATTTACAATGTGCTCCCTTACTTCCTTTAACATGCTTGGATGTAAACCGTCAGGGCCTGTGGATTTGTCACTCTTTTGTTCCATTAATTTCCTAGTTACTGATGCTGTACTTGCGTTAATTGTATTAAGTCCCTGTCCTTTATCGATTATAATTATTTTCCGGAGGTTACCGTCCTTTTCAACTGTAATCACTGAGGCAAAGTAATTGTTCAACATGTATGCCATTTTGAGACTTCCGGTTGCGGCGATGCGGAGCTAAGCCGCACGATTCGGCAGCTCCCGCGATCATGGACTTTCGGGCTCTCTAGAGGAGCCCCAACGGGAATTTTTTGAAGACGTTCCATGTGGGAAGGGAAGGGTGAGGTCCCCCTTCACCATTTATGGACCGGACTAGAAGCGAAACGGCCAAAAAAGCGGCGTTGGAGCAGCGGGAGAAGCGAGGGAAGAAAAACAAAATGGCGGCGGCCGAGGATAAAGTGGAATGCGGGCCAGAGCTGCAAGAGTTCATTAAGCGCTGTTTCGAGGAGCTGCGGAAAGAGATGCTGCCGCCTATGCTGTCGGCGATTGAAGGATTAGGGATGACCCAGAAGGCCCACGAGGTAATTTCCAGGAGGTGCAGAAAAAAGTCAATGAGAACGAGGATGAGATCTTGGGCCTGGCGGTGAGGGTGGAGACGCACGAGGCGCTGCACAAGAGGTGGGCGGGAAGATTTGAAGACCTGGAGAACAGGTCGAGGAGAAAGAATCTTCGGATCCTGGGTCTCCCTGAAGGAGTGGAGGGGCTGATGCCGGGGCATATGTGAGCACGATGCTCGAGTCGATGATGGGCGCGGAGGCCCCTTCGAGGCCTTTGGTGCTGGATGGGGCGCACCGGGTGCTGGCGAGGAGGCCCAAGGCTAATGAGCCGCCAAGGGCGATTGTGGTGAGGTTTCACCGTTTCACGGAGAGAGAGAGGGTCTTGAAATGGGCCAAGAAAGAGCGAGCAGCAGCTGGGAGAATGCGGAGATCCGAATATACCTGGACTGGAGCTCGGAGGTTGCAAAGAGGAGAGCGGGTTTCAACCGGGCCAAGGCGGTGCTGCACCGGAAAGGAGTGAGATTCGGAATGCTGCAGCCAGCGCGATTGTGGGTCACATACAAGGATCAACACCACTATTTTGAAACGCCTGAGGAGGCTTGGACCTTTATTCAAATTGAAAAGTTGGACTCAAACTGAGGGCTTGTGAGGGTGGGGGGGATGTTTGATGTTTGTTGTACATAGGGTGTTAATCACGTGCAGGAAATGTTCCACGGGCTGGGGGAGGGATGGAGATGGGGAAAGGGACCGGGTGAGAAGACCGTACGAGACGGTGGGCGCTGGTGCTGGAGGGAGAGGAGGCTCGGTGATGGGGGAAATGAGACAAGGCCGCGACAGGAGCTGCGCCAGAGGGGGCGGGGCAGGCTTAGGAAAGGGCGTTTTTTTTCCCGCGCTAGGGAAGAAAGGAGGGGGGGGAATGGAGGAGCGCACACTGATTGGCAGATTCTCACACGGGGGGGTCAATGGGACGGCGGGGGAAGCCGGTGTCAGCAGGTGTCAGCTGACTTACGGGAGTGCTATGGGGGAGCAAAAAAGCTAGACACGGGTCTAGCGGGGGGGGGGGGTGGGAAAGGGTTGCTGCTGCACTGGCCGAAGGGGAATGGGACACAGAAGAGGTGGTCGGGGCGGGGGTCTCCCGTCTGGGGGGCTGGAGGGTGAGGGCGGCGCGGGCACGGGACTGGCCTAGAAAAGGAGATGGCTAGTCAGCGGGGGGGGGTATCTGGCTGATAAGGTGGAATGTGAGGGGCCTGAATGGGCCGGTAAAGAGGGCCCGAGTGTTCGCGCACTTAAAGGGACTGAAGGTAGACGTGGTCATGCTCCAGGAGACACATTTGAAGGTGGCAGATCAGGTCAGAAAGGGATGGGTAGGACAGGTATTCCATTCGGGGCTGGACGCGAAGAACAGAGGGGTGGCAATATTGGTGGGGAAGTGGGTGTCGTTTGAGGCCAAGAATATCGTAGTGGACAATGGAGGTCGATACGTGATGGTGAGCGGTAAGTTGCAGGGGACGTGGGTGGTATTGGTAAATGTATACGCCCTGA
The DNA here is from genome assembly GCF_047496885.1 of Scyliorhinus torazame. Taxonomy (NCBI): domain Eukaryota; kingdom Metazoa; phylum Chordata; class Chondrichthyes; order Carcharhiniformes; family Scyliorhinidae; genus Scyliorhinus; species Scyliorhinus torazame. Next base: position 75,916,249 of record NC_092727.1, on the reverse strand, counting down.
ACTGGGATGATGCCGGATTCATGAAGCACATGTTGGGGCGCATTCCGGACCTGGAGGTAGGAAGCTTGATAATGGGTGGGGATTTTAATACTGTGTTGGACCCAGCACTGGATTGCTCCAGATCTAGGACCGGAAAGAGGCCGGTGGCGGCCAAGGTGCTTAGGGGGTTTATGGATCAGATGGGGGGAGTGGACCCGTGGAGGTTTGCCAGGCCGCAGGCCAGGGAATTTTCTTTTTTCTCCCACGTGCACAAAGCCTACTCCTGGATAGATTTTTTTGTTCTGGGCTGATCCCGAAAGTGGAGGGAACGGAGTATTCAGCCATAGCCATTTAAGATCACGCCCCGCACTGGGTGGAACTGGAGTTGGGAGAGGAGAGGGACCAATGCCCGTTGTGGCGGTTGGATGTGGGACTGCTGGCAGATGAGGAGGTGTGTGGGAGGGTGAGGGGGTGTATCGAAAGGTTCTTGGAGGCCAACGACAACGGGGAGGTGCGGGTGGGGGTGGTATGGGAGGCGCTGAAGGCGGTGATCAGGGGAGAGCTAATCTCCATCAGGGCTCATAGGGAGAAGATAGAGGGCATCGAAAGGGAGAGGTTAGTGGGGGAGATTTTAAGAGTGGACAGGAGATACGCAGATGCCCCTGAAGAGGGATTACTTAGGGAAAGGCGACGTTTCCAGACAGAGTTTGACCTGTTGACCACAGGGAAGGCAGAGGCACAGTGGAGGAAAGCGCAGGGGGCGACGTATGAGTATGGGGAGAAGGCGAGTCGGATGCTGGCACACCAGCTCCGTAAGAGGATGGCAGCGAGGGAAATAGGTGGAGTCAAGGATGGAAGGGGAGCTACGGTGCGGAGTGCGACGAAAGTAAATGAGGCATTCAAGGCCTTCTATGAGGAGCTGTACAGATCCCAGCCCCCAGCAGGGGAAGAGGGGATGAGACGATTCCTGGACCAACTGAGGTTCCCGAGGGTGGAGGAGCAGGGGATGGCTGGTTTGTGGGCACCAATTGGGTTGGAGGAGCTGAGCAAAGGTTTGGGGAGTATGCAGGCAGGGAAGGCCCCGGGACCGGACGGGTTCCCGGTTGAGTTCTACAGGAAGTACGTAGACCTGTTGGCCCCGCTGCTAGTGAGGACTTTTAATGAGGCAAGAGAGGGAGGGACCCTGCCCCCGACAATGTCGGAGGCGACGATCTCTTTGATCCTGAAGCGGGAAAAGGACTCACTGCAATGTGGGTCGTACAGGCCGATCTCGCTCCTCAACGTGGATGCTAAGTTGCTGGCAAAAGTGCTGGCCACGAGGATCGAGGACTGTGTCCCGGGGGTGATTCACGAGGACCAGACGCGATTTGTAAAGGGCAGGCAGCTAAACACAATGTGCGGCGGCTCCTAAACGTGATAATGATGCCATCGGAGGGAGAGGCGGAGATAGTGGCAGCTATGGACGCGGAGAAGGCCTTTGACCGAGTAGAGTGGGAGTACCTTTGGTAAGTGCTGCGTAGGTTTGGGTTCGGGGGAAGGTTTATTAGTTGGGTTAAGCTCCTTTACAGAGCCCCGGTGGCGAGTGTGGTTACGAATCGGCGGAGGTCGGAGTATTTTCGTCTGTACCGTGGGACGAGGCAGGGGTGCCCCCTGTCCCCCCTGTTGTTTGCATTAGCAATTGAACCCTTGGCCATGTCATTAAGGGAGTCTAGGAAATGGAGGGGGGTGGTCCGAGGGGGAGAGGAGCATCGAGTGTCGCTCTATGCAGATGACCTGTTGCTGTATGTGGCGGATCCAGTGGAGGGGATGGTGGAGGTCATGCAGACTCTAAGGGAGTTTGGGGATTTTTCGGGCTATAAGCTTAATGTAGGGAAGAGTGAACTCTTTGTAGTACAGGCAGGAGACTAGGAAATGGGGGTAGACGATCTACCACTGAGGAAGGCGGAAAGGAGCTTTCGGTACCTGGGGATCCAAATAGCTAGGAGTTGGGGGGCCCTACATAAACTGAATCTGACGAGGCTGGTGGAGCAGATGGAGGAGGACTTCAAAAGATGGGACCTGTTGCCGCTCTCGCTAGCGGGTAGAGTGCAGTCGGTCAAAATGGTGGTCCTCCCGAGGTTTCTTTTTGTGTTTCGGTGCCTTCCCATCGTGATCACCAAGGCCTTTTTTAAGAGGGTAGGCAGGAGCATTATGGGGTTTGTGTGGGCGAATAAGACCCCGAGGGTAAGGAGAGGGTTTCTGGAGCGCAGTAGGGACCGAGGAGGGTTGGCGCTGCCGAATCTGGGGGGCTACTACTGGGCAGCAAATGTGGCGATGATCCGTAAGTTGGTGATGGAGGGAGAGGGGGCGGCATGGAAGAGGTTGGAGATGGTGTCCTGCAAAGGAACGAGCCTGGGGGCGCTGGTGACGGCACCGCTGACGCTCTAGCCGACAAGGTACACCACGAGTCCGGTGGTGGCGGCAACGCTAAAGATCTGGGGCCAGTGGAGACGGCACAGGGGTGCAATGGGAGCCTCGGTGTGGTCCCCGATCAGGGGTAACCATCGGTTTGTCCCGGGGAGGATGGACGGGGGGTTTCAGAGCTGGCATCGGGCGGGGATTAGAAGAATGGGGGACCTGTTCATTGATGGGACGTTTGCGAGCCTAGGGGCAGTAGAGGAGAAGTTTGGGCTACCCCCGGGAAATGCTTTCAGATACATGCAGGTGAGGGCGTTTGTGAGGCAGCAGGTGAGGGAATTCCCGTTGCTCCCGGCACAGGAAATTCAAGACAGGGTGATCTCGGGTGTATGGGTTGGAGAGGGCAAGGTGTCGGCGATATACCAGGAGATGAAAGAAGAGGGGGAGGCGTTGGTAGAGGAGCTGAAGAGTAAATGGGAGGAGGAGCTGGGGGAGGAGATTGAGGAGGGGCTATGGGTTGATGCCCTAGGTAGGGTTAATTCCTCCTCCTCGTGTGCCAGGCTCAGCCTGATACAATTTAAGGTGGTTCACAGAGCGCACATGACAGGGGCGAGGCTGAGTAGGTTCTTTGGGGTGGAGGACAGATGTGGGAGGTGCTCAGGAAGTCCGGCGAACCATGTCCATATGTTTTGGTCATGCCCGGCACTGGAGGGGTTCTGGAGGGGAGTGGCGGGAACAATATCTAAGGTGGTGAAAGCCCGGGTCAAGCCAAGCTGGGGGCTAGCAATATTTGGAACAGTGGACGAGCCGGGAGTGCAGGAGGCGAAAGAGGCCGGCATTCTGGCCTTTGCGTACCTAGTAGCCCGGCAAAGGATCTTGCTAATGTGGAAGGAGGTGAAGCCCCCCAGCGTGGAGGCCTGGATAAATGATATGGCAGGGTTTATCAAGCTAGAGAGGATAAAGTTTGCCTTGAGAGGGTCTGCGCAGGGGTTCTACAGGCGGGGACAACCGTTCCTAAACTATCTCGCGGAGCGTTAGATGAAGGTCGGTCAGCAGCGGCAGCAACCCGGGGGGGGAAAGGGGGGGGTGGGATGTCTTGCGAAGGGGGGCGGAGGGAGGTCTGTCTGGTGGGTATTTGAGCAGGATAATACATGAAGAATCTGAAAACTGGCATGTACGGGAGGAAGCCAATGTACAAAGTTCTGTAACATATCGTTTTACCATGTTTATGTCTTGCTATGTGCGTTTTCTTTCTATTTGTTATGAGGGGGGGGGTTGTTTTTTAAGGGTGAAAAATTGTGTTAAAAATTTTAATAAATATATATTTTTAAAAAACATGTCTGCCATTTCCCCATTATCACTGACAATATCTCCATTTTCAGATTTTACTGGGCTTACATTGTTCTTCACCACCTGCTTTCCTTTATATAACTATAACATTTCTTCTTATTAATTTTGATGCTCCTTGCAAGTTTCCTTTCATACTCCCTTTTAGTAGATCTTAAAAGCTGCTTCGTGACCCTTTGCTGGTCTTTGTATCTATCCCATTCGTCTGGATCTATGCTATGTTTTGCATTTTTGCAAACACTTCCTTTCAGCTTCACGCCGTCCCTAACCTCTTCAGTTGTCCATGAACAAAGAACAAAGAAATGTACAGCACAGGAACAGGCCCTTCGGCCCTCCAAGCCCGTGCCGACCATGCTTCCCGACTAAACTACAATCTTCTACACTTCCTGGGTCCGTATCCCTCTATTCCCATCCTATTCATGTATTTGTCAAGATGCCCCTTAAATGTCACTATCGTCCCTGCTTCCACCACCTCCTCCGGTAGCGAGTTCCAGGCACCCACTACCCTCTGCGTAAAAAAACTTGCCTCGTACATCTACTCTAAACCTTGCCCCTCTCACCTTAAACCTATGCCCCCTAGTAATTGACCCCTCTACCCTGGGGAAAAGCCTCTGACTATCCACTCTGTCTATGCCCCTCATAATTTTGTAGACCTCTATCAGGTCTCCCCTCAACCTCCTTCGTTCCAGTGGGAACAAACCGAGTTTATTCAACCGCTCCTCATAGCTAATGCCCTCCATACCAGGCAACATTCTGGTAAATCTCTTCTGCACCCTCTCTATAGCCTCCACATCCTTCTGGTAGTGTGGCGACCAGAATTGAACACTATACTCCAAGTGTGGCCTAACTAAGGTTCTATACAGCTGCAACATGACTTGCCAATTCTTATACTCAATGCCCCGGCCAATGAAGGCAAGCATGCCGTATGCCTTCTTGACTACCTTCTCCACCTGCGTTGCCCCTTTCAATGACCTGTGGACCTGTACTCCTAGATCTCTTTGACTTTCGATACTCTTGAGGGTTCTACCATTCACTGTATATTCCCTACCTTCCAAAATGCATTACCTCACATTTGTCCGGATTAAACTCCATCTGCCATCTCTCTGCCCAAGTCTCCAAACAATCTAAATCCTGCTGTATCCTCTGACAGTCCTCATCGCTATCCGCAATTCCACCAACCTTTGTGTCGTCTGCAAACTTACAAATCAGACCAGTTACATTTTCCTCCAAATCATTTATATATACTACAAAGAGCAAAGGTCCCAGCACTGATCCCTGTGGAACACCACTGGTCACAGCCCTCCAATTAGAAAAGCATCCTTCCATTGCTACTCTCTGCCTTCTATGACCTAGCCAGTTCTGTATCCACCTTGCCAGCTCACCCCTGATCCCGTGTGACTTCACCTTTTGTACTAGTCTACCATGAGGGACCTTGTCAAAGGCCTTACTGAAGTCCATATAGACAACATCCACTGCCCTACCTGCATCAATCATCTTAGTGACCTCCTCTAAAAACTCTATCAAGTTAGTGAGACACAACCTCCCCTTCACAAAACCATGCTGCCTCTCACTAATACGTCCATTTGCTTCCAAATGGGAGTAGATCCTGTCTCGAAGAATTCTCTCCAGTAATTTCCCTACCACTGAAGTAAGGCTCACCGGCCTGTAGTTCCCTGGATTATCCTTGCTACCCTTCTTAAACAGAGGAACAACATTGGCTATTCTACAGTCCTCCGGGACATCCCCTGAAGACAGTGAGGATCCAAAGATTTCTGTCAAGGCCTCAGCAATTTCCTCTCCAGCCTCCTTCAGTATTCTGGGGTAGATCCCATCAGGCCCTGGGGACTTATCTACTTTAATATTTTTTAAGACACCCAACACCTCGTCTTTTTGGATCTCAATGTGACCCAGGCTATCTACACACCCTTCTCCAGACGCAACATCTACCAATTTCTTCTCTTTGGTGAATACTGATGCAAAGTATTCATTTAGTACCTCGCCCATTTCCTCTGGCTCCACACATAGATTCCCTTGCCTATCCTTCAGTGCGCCAACCCTTTCCCTGGCTACCCTCTTGCTTTTTATGTACGTGTAAAAAGCCTTGGGATTTTCCTTAACCCTATTTGCCAATGACTTTTCGTGACCCCTTCTAGCCCTGCTGACTCCTTGCTTAAGTTCCTTCCTACTTTCCTTATATTCCACGCAGGCTTCGTCTGTTCCCAGCCTTTTAGCCCTGACAAATGCCTCCTTTTTCTTTTTGACGAGGCCTACAATATCTCTCATTATCCAAGGTTCCCGAAAATTGCCGTATTTATCCTTCTTCCTCACAGGAACATGCCGGTCCTGAATTCCTTTCAACTGACACTTGAAAGCCTCCCACATGTCAGATGTTGATTTGCCCTCAAACATCCGCCCCCAATCTATGTTCTTCAGTTCCCGCCTAATATTGTTATAATTAGCCTTCCCCCAATTTAGCACATTCATCCTAGGACCACTCTTATCTTTGTCCACCAGTACTTTAAAACTTACTGAATTGTGGTCACTGTTACCGAAATGCTCCCCAACTGAAACATCTACCACCTGGCCGGGCTCATTCCCCAATACCAGGTCCAGTACCGCCCCTTCCCTAGTTGGACTGTCTACATATTGTTTTAAGAAGCCCTCCTGGATGCTCCTTACAAACTCCGCCCCGTCTAAGCCCCTGGCACTAAGTGAGTCCCAGTCAATATTGGGGAAGTTGAAGTCTCCCATCACCACAACCCTGTTGTTTTTACTCTTTTCCAAAATCTGTCTACCTATCTGCTCCTCTATCTCCCGCTGGCTGTTGGGAGGCCTGTAGTAAGCCCCCAACATTGTGACTGCACCCTTCTTATTCCTGATCTCTACCCATATAGCCTCACTGCCCTCTGAGGTGTCCTCCCGCAGTACAGCTGTGATATTCTCCCGAACCAGTAGCGCAACTCCACCTCCCCTTTTACATCCCCCTCTATCCCGCCTGAAACATCTAAATCCTGGAACGTTTAGCTGCCAATCCTGCCCTTCCCTCAACCAGGTCTCTGTAATGGCAACAACATCATAGTTCCAAGTACTAATCCTAGCTCTAAGTTCATCTGCCTTACCCGTAATACTTCTTGCATTAAAACATATGCACTTCAGGCCACCAGACCCGCTGTGTTATGCAACTTCTCCCTGTCTGCTCTGCCTCAGAGCCCCACTGTCCCTATTCCCTAGTTCTCCCTCAATGCTCTCACCTTCTGACCTATTGCTCCCGTGCCCACCCCCCTGCCATACTAGTTTAAACTCTCCCGTGTGACACTAGCAAACCTCACGGCCAGGATATTTATGCCTCTCCGGTTTAGATGCAACCCGTCCTTCTTATATAGGTCACACCTGCCCCGGAAGAGCTCCCAGTGGTCCAGATAACGGAAACCCTCCCTCCTACACCAGCTGTTTAGCCACGTGTTTAGCTGCTCTATCTTCCTATTTCTAGCCTCACTGGCACGTGGCACAGGGAGTAATCCCGAGATTACAGTCCTAGAGGTCCTGTCTTTTAACTTTCTGCCTAGCTCCCTGAACTCCTGCTGCAGGACCTCATGCCCCTTCCTGCCAATGTTGTTAGTACCAATATGTACAACGACCTCTGCCTGTTTGCCCTCCCCCTTCAGGATGCCCTCTACCCGTTCGGAGACATCCTGGACCCTGGCACCAGGGAGGCAACATACCATCCTGTAGTCTCTTTCACGTCCACAGAAGCGCCTATCTGTGCCCCTGACTATAGAGTCCCCTATTACTATTTATCTTCTGCGTTTTGACCCTCCCTTCTGAACATCAGAGCCAGCCGTGGTGACACTGCTCTGGCTGCTGCTGTTTTCCCCTGATAGGCTATCCCCCCCGACAGTATCCAAAGGGGTATACCTGTTCGAGAGGGGTACAACCACAGGGGATTCCTGCACTGACTGCCTGCCCTTTCTGGTGGTCACCCATTTCTCTGCCTGCACCTTGGGGGTGACCACATTTACATAACTGCGATCTATGACGCTTTCCGCCACCTGCATGCTCCTAAGTGCATCCAATTGCTGCTCCAACTGAACCATGCGGTCTGTGAGGAGCTCCAGTTGAGTGTACTTTCTGGAAGCCTCCCGGACCTGCCACATCTCACAGTCAGAGCACTGCACCCCTCTAACTGACATTGCATCAATTAATTAAAATTTAAATTAAAAAAAAAACTTTTAAAAAATATATATATTTTTTTAAATTTCAAAGTTACTGTTAACTATCTGTTTCCTAGCACTAGATTTCTAATAGAAATGCGAAAGCTAAATATAGTACTCTCCGATCTCTGGCTTAGATACCCCTCTAAATTATAATTAAGTAATTATGTTTAATTAGTTACCAATGCTTAATTTTTTTAATTTAGTGTAGATTCCCAACCAGCCACTCAGGTCACAGCTTTTCTGTGATGTCACTTCAGTTTCCCACCGACACACACAATTTGAAAAAGGTATAAAAGTAAAAATGAGTAAAAATCACTTACTTACCTTCTTACCTTCTGAGTGTCTTAGATGTTCTCAGGTTCTCTCCCTGACAGAGACTGCTCCTCCACCTCCGAACCTTGACCTGCACAATGCTAATAATATAATATAATAATAATATAATATGGCACTTACCTCACACCAATGGGTCTTATTATTAGGTTAGAGGAGGAGGGCGAGTGGGAGACACTACACGTGTAATGTCTCGGGTTCCCTCTCCACCAGAATTTATTGGTTGGGGGGGGGGGGGGTCTTCCCAGAAGTTCGCAGGTCGAAAAAAATAAAACAGTAAAGAAGTGTTTTTTTAAAAGGATAAACTTACCTCCCAGAAATCACTTGCGCACCGCTCCCACTGAAATCGACTGGCCTGTTCCTGTGAAGGTAAGTGTTTTTAAAGGATAAACTTACCTCCCAGAAATCACTTGCGCACTGCTCCCGCTGAAATCGACTGGCCTGTTCCTGTGAAGCTAAGTGTTTTTAAAGGATAAACTTACCTCCCAGAAATCACTTGCGCACCCCTCCCGCTGAAATCGACTGGCCTGTTCCTGTGAAGGTAAGTGTTTTTAAAGGATCAACATACCGCCCAGAAATCACTTACCTTTACAGGAACAGGCCAGTCGATTTCAGCGGGAGCGGTGCGCAAGCTCCCGCTGAAATCATGGCTGTTTTTTTTTGTGGAGTTTACCTCTCAGGACTAGAAACTCGCTCTGTATCTCGTTAAATAAACATAGAACATAGAACAGTACAGCACAGAACAGGCCCTTCGGCCCTCGATGTTGTGCCGAGCATTGTCCGAAACCAAGATCAAGCTATCCCACTCCCTGTCATTCTCGTGTGCTCCATGTGCCTATCCAATAACCGCTTAAAAATTCCGAAAGTGTCCGACTCCACTATCGCAGCAGGCAGTCCATTCCAAACCCTAACCACTCTCTAAGTAAAGAACCTACCTCGTACATCCCTCCTATATCTCCCACCATAAATCTTATAGTTATGCCCCCTTGCAACAGCTACATCCCCCCGAGGAAATAGTCTCTGAATGTCCACTCTATCAATCCCCCTCATTATCTTATAAACCTCTATTAAGTCGCCTCTCATGCTCCTCCGCTCCAAAGAGAAAAGCCCTAGCTCCTTCAACCTTTCCTCATAAGACCTGTCCTGCAAACCAGGCAGCATCCTGGTAAATCTCCTTTGCACCCTTTCCAGTGCCTCCACATCCTTCCTATGAGGTGACCAGGACTGCACACAGTACTCCAAATGTGGTCTCACCAGGGTCATGTATAGTTGCAGCATAACCCTGCGGCTCTTAAACTCAAGCCCCGTTAATAAACGCTAACACACTATAAGCCTTCTTCATGGCTCTATCCACTTGAGTGGCAACCTTCAGAGATCTGTGGATATGAACCCCAAGATCTCTCTGTTCCTCCACATTCCTCAGAACCCTGCCTTTGACCCTATAATCCGCATTCAAATTTTTTCTACCAAAACGAATCACCTCGCATTTATCAGGGTCAAACTCCATCTGCCATTTTGAAGCCCAGCTCTGCATCCTATCAATGTTTACAACAGCTCTCCACCTCATCCACTACTCCACCAATCTTGGTGTTATCAGTAAATTTACTGACCCACCCTTCAGCCTCCTCCTCCAAGTCAGTGATAAAAATCACAAATAGCAGAGGACCCAGCACTGATCACTGTGGTACACCGCTGGTTACTGGTCTCCAGTCTGAAAATTTTCCATCCACCACCACCCTGTCTTCTGTGTGATAGCCAGTTACTGATCCAATTGGCTAAATTTCCCTCTATCCCACACCTCCCACTATCCCTCTATCCCACAAGATGCATCCAGACAAATATATGAACGGGCGGGGAACAGATGGAAGTCGATCCTTGGAAAATAGGCGACAGGTTTAGATAAAGGATCTGGGTCAGCGCAGGCTTGGAGGACCGAAGGGCCTGTTCCTGTGCTGTAATTTTCTTTGTTCTTTGTTCCTTACTTTCTTCATGAGCCGACCATGGGGAACCTTATCAAACGCCTTACTAAAATCCATGTATATGACATCAACTGCTCTACCTTCATCTACACACTTAGTTACCTCCTCAAAGAATTCAATCAAATTTGTGAGGCAAGACCTACCCTTCACGAATCCGTGTTGACTATCCCGGATTAAGCTGCATCTTTCCAAATGGCCATAAATCCTATCCTTCAGGACGTTTTCCATTATCTTCCCCACCACCGAAGTAAGACTAACTGGCCTATAATTACCAGGGTCATTCCTATTCCCTTTCTTGAACAGAGGAACAACATTCACCACTCTCCAGTCCTCTGGCACTATCCCCGTGGACAGCGAGGACCCAAAGATCAAAGCCAAAGACTCTGTAATCTCATCTCTTGCCTCCGTAAGAATCCTTGGGTATATCCCATCTGGCCCAGGAGACTTGTCGACCCTCAGGTTTTTCAAAATTGCTAATACATCCTTCCTCAGAACATCTACTTTCTCCAGCCGACCCGCCTGAATCACACTCTCATCCTCAAAAACATGGCCCCTCCCCTTTGTGAACACTGAAGAAAAGTATTCATTCAATGCCCCCTCCTAGCTCTCCTAAGCCCTTTTTTCAGCTCATTCCTTGCTACCTTGCAACCTTCAAGTGACCCTACTGAACCTTGTTTTCTCATCCTTACATACTCTTCATTTTTCCTCTTGACAAGACATTCAACCTCTTTTGTGAACCATGGTTCCCTCACACGGCCATTTCCTCCCTGCCTGACAGGGACATACCTATCAAGGACACGCAGTATTTGTTCCTTGAACAAGCTCCACTTTTCATTTGTGCCTTTCTTTCCCTGATAGTTTCTGTTCCCATATTATGCTCCCTAATTCTTGCCTAATCGCATCATAATTACCCCTCCCCCAATTATAAACCTTGCCCTACCGTATGGCCCTATCCCTCTCCGTTGCAATCGTGAAAGACACCGAATTGTGGTCACTATCCCCAAAGTGCTCTCCCACAAACAAATCTAACACTTGGCCCGGTTCATTACCCAGTACCAAATCCAATGTGGCCCCCCCTCTTGTCGGCCTATCCACATATTGTGTCAGGAAACCCTCCTGCACACACTGAACAAAAACTGCCCCATCCGAACTGTTCGACCTATAGAGGTTCCAATCAATATTTGGAAAGTTAAAGTCACCCATGACAACTACCGCGAGACCTCCACACCTATCCATCATCTGTTTTGCAATTTTGTCCTCCACATCTCTATGACTATTTGGGGGCCTATAGAAAACTCCTAACAATGTGACCATCTTCCTTACTGAAACATCTATATCCCAGAACTTCCAAAAACCATTCCTGTCCTTGTTCTAAACATGTCTCCGTAATGGCCACAACATCGTAGTCCCAAGTACCAATCCACGCTCCAAGTTCACCTACCGTATTCCGGATGCTCCTTGCATTGAAGTAGACACACTTCAACCCACCTTTCTGTCTGCCGGTACACTCCTGCGACCTTGATACCCTCCTCAGTACCTCACTACTCTCAACACTGGCTTCTGGAACACAGCTCGTTTTCCCAGCCCCCTGACAAATTAGTGTGAACCCCCCCCCCCCCCGAAGAGCCGTAGCAAATTTCCCACCCAGGATATTGGTGCCCCTCTGATTCAGGTGCAAACAGTCCTGTCTGTACAGGTCCCACCTTCCCAGAATGTGCTCCAATTATCCACGTACCTGAAACCCTCCCTCCTACACCATCCCTGCAGCCACGTGTTTATCTGCACTTTCGCCCTGTTTCTCACCTCACTAGCACGTGGCACCGGCAACAAACCAGAGATGACAACATGGTTTGTCCTGGCTCTCAGCTTCCATCCTAGCTCCCTAAATTCCTGTTTTAAATCCCTGTCCCTTCTCTTACCTATGTCGTTGGTACCGATGTGTACCACGACTTGTGACTGCTCCCCCTCCCCTTTAAGGATTCTGAAAACACGGTCCGAGCCGTCACGGACCCTGGCACCCTGGAGGCAACATACCATCCGTGAGTCTCTTTCGCTGCCACAGAACCGTCTATCTGTCCCTCTAACTATCGAGTCCCCAATAACTATTGCTCTCCTGCTCTCCCTCCTTCCCTTCTGAGTACAGGGCTGGACTCAGTGCTGGAGATCCGTTCACCATGGCTTACCCCTGGTAGGTCGTCCCCCTCAACAGTATACTTGTTACTGAGAGGAACGACCACAGAGAATCTCTGCACTGATTGCTTCCTCCCAGCCCCTCTCACCGTCACCCATCTACCTTGATTCTTCAGAGTAACTACATCCCTGAAGCTACTATCTATGACCACCTCTGCCTCCCGAATGATCCTAAGTTCATCCAGCTCCAGCTCCAGTTCCCTAACGTGGCTTCTGAGGAGCTGGAGATGGGTGCACTTCCCACAGGTGAAATCAGCAGAGACACTGATGGCGTCCCTCACCTCAAACATTCTGCAGGAGGAACATTGCACTGCCTTCCCTGCCATCCGCTCTAGATAAAGAAAGAAAAAGAAAGAAAGAGCGTACCTGTTATTCACTCTACCCCTTAGGTCAAAGGAGGTGGAAAGGTGGGGGACACTACAAGTATAGCGTGTAGGGTTTAGAAACTGTCCAACTTAAATACAGGTAAAATTAAAGCACTTAACCAGTAGCCACTGCGCCCCACATGAGAACAGCAATCAGATGTTATGGGCCTACGCAAACAATTTAAATCTTTACTACTTACCCAGCAGTCACCCTGTCCTCACTCCGACCGGATTCAGCTGGAAACTCCCAACAGTAAGTTTTTTAAAAAATGTACTCCCCTTCTCAGCAAGCACTCAATCAGCAGCCACTGCGCCCCGCACGATAACACCTCAGGGAAAATAAAAACTACTTACCAGTCACCAGCCAATCATTTACCTGCAGGCTGTGATGTCACGGTTCAGCTTATTTCTACTTCTACCTGCCCTCAAGTCACCCTCTGGATCTTTACTCGGCTGGGATCCATTCTGTGATTGTCTTTTTTTTTGTTAGAGGAGGAGGTAGGGAGGGAAACACTGAAGAAGTGTTTCAGGTTTAACTGTCACTTGACAACAGCTCCTCCACAAACCACCTTCAAGATACGGTGACCGCAATGCACTAATGCAGATTTTCCCCGCAATAGCCAATCAGCAGCTCCACTCTATTGCCCTCTGCTGGATGCTTGCCTTCACTTGAACACCTAGGGTGTCTTGCTCAGGTACACTTTCTGGATGCAGTGACCGCAATGCACTGATGCAAATATTCCCCACAACAGCCAATCAGCAGCTCCGCTCTACTGCCCTCAAATCCTGCAACAGTCAACCTTGACAAGTCTATAATTCTGGCATCTGAATCATGGCTTTTCACTTTCAATTGCTGCACTGAATACACAATAATCTCTGAGGACCAAAGGTCCATCTTGAATGCTCCCATTTCTGGGGGGAGGTGGCTCTTGCCCTGAGAGAGCTTCAACCTGGTAAGGCCCTGGGGCCCGAAGATTTTGGATATGAATTTTATAAGGAATTTAAAGAAGTGCTGATAGACGCTTTGATTTGTATGTATAACCACTCATTGGAAGCAGGTTTGCTGCTGCAGACACCTAGTGAAGCAAATATTTCCTTAATTCTGAATGCAGACAAGAATCCTGAAGAGTGCATCTCGTTCTTGAATGTAGATTTGAAACTGTGGTCGTAGGTGTTGGAGCGGCACCCAGAAAGAATCCTCCCTATGATCATCCAGGGTGATCAGACTGGGTTCATAAAGGGCCGGGATTAAAGTAACAATGTCAGCAGGTTTTAAATATCAGGCGTGATTTACCAGCCTGGTAGCGCCCGACTTGGTAATGTGATGAGGCAGTTGAATCTCGTGAGAGGCCTCTCGCGAGATATGCGATGCTCGAAACGTCTCGGGAGATTCAACAGAATCGCTGAGCAAAATCCAGATTAGCATATTTAAATGAGCCAATAGGCTCCTTTAAACATGTTTGCACTGGATTATCCCGGGGCCCGGGACCTAACGGCCACTGTTGGGAGACCACACGTCATCTTACTGCACCTTGGGAGACCACACTGCACCTTACTGCACTGGTCCATACAAACGTGGACCAGTGATAACAGCACCTGGAGGAGGGGGGCTCCCAGGTCATTAGAGACGCCTTGGTGGTTTTCCTCTGGGCAGGACAGTACCCTAGCACTCATGCTGGCAGCCGGACACCTTGGCACTATCCCCTGGGAACCCTGGCAGTGACACCCTGGCACTGTCCTGTTGGCACTCCCAGGCTAGTAGGAGCACTGCCAAGATGGTAGGCTGGCAGTGTCAGGGTGCCAGGTTGCCCGTGCCAGGGGTCAGGCCCGGGGTGCCTTGCCCATAAGAGCTGGCATGAGGGGACGCTCAAGGATCCTGTAAGAGGTACGTTAGTTGGAGTGGAGGGGTCCGGATCGAAAGATCAGGCAGCGTTTAATAATGGCGCCCGATCGTGAGCAGCATGAAATCACGTAAACGAGGCATTCGCCGCAGTGGCCAAAAAAAAGACAAGGGGCGGGATTCTCCACTCCCACGCCAAAGTGGCCGCGCTGTCGTGAACACCGTCGAGGTTCACGACGGCGCGGAATGGCCCCGGTCCCGACCGATTCAGGCCCTGACAATGGGCCAGTATCGGGGCTGCGTCATCTACACGGGCCAGGCTTTGTCACCCGCGTAAAAGCGGCGCTGCATAGATGACGCAGCCGGCGCCGCATCACGGGCTCCAACCCGCGCATGCGTGGTTGCCTTCCTCTCTAAGTCCGCACCGCAAGAAGATAGGGGACGGATCTTGCGGGGCCGCGGAAGGAAGGAGGTCCTCCTTCAGAGAGGACGGCCCGACAATCGGTGGGCACCGATCGCGGGCCACCCCACATTCCAGGTGAAGCCGGTGCAGGATTCCCCTCTCACCCCCACAGGCCGCCCCCCCCCCAGCGTTCACGCACCGCCCACGACTGCAGCGACCAGGTGTGGACGGCGCCGGGGGGAACCTGCCGTTTAGGCCTGGCCGCTCGGCCCATCCGGGCCTGAGAATAGCGGGGGTGCCGGAGAATCGCCATTTTCGGTGTCTCCGGCGATTCTCCGGCCTGCGGCCCGCGAAACTCGACCGGGCCGTTCCCGCCGCTTGGGTGAATCGCGGGGAGGGCGTCGGACCGGCGTCCCCAGAAATTTTGGCGGCCCAGGCGATTCTCCCAACCGGCGTGGGAGTGGAGAATCGCGCCCAAGGTGCTTATGAATAGCGGGATTTTTCTCGGTGCTGCACTCAACACGCCCGAAACAGGATGGACTCTGTTTTTGTCTTGTTGAATCGCGTCCATCATTCAGTTCTTTCTAAAACAGGTGTTAGATGTGTTGATGATCTCCTTGGATGCAGAAAAAGCGTTTGATCGAGTGAAATGGAATTATTTAATTGATATGCTGAAGAAGTTTGGGTTGGGAGGGAGTTTGTTAAGTATATACAAGTGCTTTTTGATGGCAGTTCTTGCAAACAGTTAGAGGTCTGATAATATTTCTCTCCAACGAGGGACTAGTCAGGGCTGCCCGTTATCCTTGTTATTGTTTGGAATAGCTATGAGCCCCTAGTGGAGGCAATTGGACAGTATCCCTCAGTTTTTGGGCTACACAGTGGAGGGAAGCAACATAAGATTACGTTATATGCGGATGACATGTTGCTACTTGCACCTAAACCGGGCATTTCGGTTCCCGCTATTATTGGCGTGGTGGGTAGATTCAGCCTTTTCTTGCATTATAATTTTACGACGTCTGAGACTGTGCCAGTGGGAAGGTTTAGAGGGCAACCTCCCCACTTTGCTAATTTCCCTTCAGGCATCCCATTCAAACTTTACTTATTTGTGTAATGTGGTTACCCCCCCTTTAGACATACGTATGGGGCCAACTTTTTACTCGCATCTATTAAGTAGGACCTGAACCGTTGGTCCACCTTGCCGCTATTGTGGTTGGGCAGGATAGCACTGAATAAGATGAATGTGTTGCCTAAGTTATTGTATCCTTTATGGATGCTGCCAATCTTGTTGTCTGTTAGGGTATCCTGAGATACTTATTTTTCAGATATCTGCAAATCAGAGACTTTATGCTTAATAAGACAATTTTATGCATCTTGATGATTTCCTCTCCCCAGTGGAAAAAAATCTTGATATCTTTATTAGTGTCACAAGTAGGCTTACATTAACACTGCAATGAAGTTACTGTGAAAAGCCCCTAGTCGCCACACTCCGGCGCCTGTTCGGGTACACAGAGGGAGAATTCAGAATGTCCAATTCATCTAACAAGCACGTCTTTCGGGACTTGTGGGAGGAAACTGGAGCACCCGGAGGAAACCCACGCAGACACGGGTAGAATATGCAGACTCCGCACAGACAGTGACTCAAGCTGGCAATAGAAACCGTGTCCCTGGCATAGTGAAGCAACAGTGCTAACCACTGTGCTGTCATGGTGCCGCCCATATCCACGGAACCTATGCAATTAACCAGGAATTTGTATGATATTTTATGTTCTGGATCATGTGTGAGTATATAGGTTTTGGGAAAAGGACTTGAGAGTGAATATTGATGAGGAGATTTGGGGTAATATATGGGAAAATACCAATAGAATCTCAGTCTGTAATAGAATGAAGGAGATTCTATTCAAAATGCTACACTGTCTGCATGTCATACCAGGGTTGCTGCAGGCATGACGGGCCGAATGGCCTCCCTCTGCACTGCAGGGGTTCTATGATTCTCAGGCCACCAAACTGAAATTCGACTAACTGACATCCTCCCCATCACATCATCAAATCGGCACCTTCACTTCTCTGTACAGAGACAATCCAAACATAAATCAACCTTTGCTCGAAGATGCAATTTCTGAGATTGCTCTGAAGTTTCCATTTCCCATGTTTAGCCAGCAACTCCTTTAATAACCTCAACCCAGTGAGGTAGTGCTAACATTTTCCAGAAGCCCAGACATTTGCTGAGTTTACCAACTCTAGAGCCTTTTAGAAGTGCTGGGTGGGACAAGATTCTGGGATCCCATCCCCATTCTCATTCTGACTATCTTTGCTGGTGTGGGATATGGTTGGCGAGCTGGCATGCACAACTCTCGCCCTTGCTGGCTCCATTGTGGAGTTGGGCAGTCCAAACATTCCCCCCTGCACCTTTTTGTGGAATTGAGCTTAGAACATAGAACATAGATCGATACAGCGCAGTACAGGCCCTTCGGCCCACGATGTTGCACCGAAACAAAAGCCATCTAACCTACACTATGCCATTATCATCCATATGTTTATCCAATAAACTTTTAAATGCCCTCAATGTTGGCGAGTTCACTACTGTAGCAGGTAGGGCATTCCACGGCCTCACTACTCTTTGCGTAAAGAACCTACCTCTGACCTCTGTCCTATATCTATTACCCCTCAGTTTAAAGCTATGTCCCCTCGTGCCAGCCATTTCCATCCGCGGGAGAAGGCTCTCACTGTCCACCCTATCTAACCCCCTGATCATTTTGTATGCCTCTATTAAGTCTCCTCTTAACCTTCTTCTCACCAACGAAAACAACCTCAAGTCCATCAGCCTTTCCTCATAAGATTTTCCCTCCATACCAGGCAACATCCTGGTAAATCTCCTCTGCACCCGCTCCAAAGCCTCCACGTCCTTCCTATAATGCGGTGACCAGAACTGTACGCAATACTCCAAATGCGGCCGTACCAGAGTTCTGTACAGCTGCAACATGACCTCCTGACTCCGGAACTCAATCCCTCTACCAATAAAGGCGAACCCCCTCTTTTTTTGAGGGGGTGACCAAGAAGGTAGATGAGGGCAGTGCAGTAGACGTTGTCTACATGGACTTTAGCAAAGCCTTTGACAAGGTACCGCATGGTAGGTTGTTGCAGAAGGTTAAAGCTCACGGGATCCAGGGTGAGGTTGCCAATTGGATTCAAAATTGGCTGGACGACAGAAGGCAGAGGGTGGTTGTAGAGGGTTGTTTTTAAAACTGGAGGCCTGTGACCAGTGGTGTGCCTCAGGGATCGGTGCTGGGTCCACTGTTATTTGTGATTTATATTAATGATTTGGATGAGAATTTAGGAGGCATGGTTAGTAAGTTTGCAGATGACACCAAGATTGGTGGCACAGTGGATAGTGAA
The DNA here is from genome assembly GCF_047496885.1 of Scyliorhinus torazame. NCBI lineage: Eukaryota > Metazoa > Chordata > Chondrichthyes > Carcharhiniformes > Scyliorhinidae > Scyliorhinus > Scyliorhinus torazame. The sequence goes on along the minus strand of NC_092727.1, from coordinate 75,897,812 downwards.
GAAGGTTATCTAGGATTGCAACGGGATCTTGATCAATTAGGCCAGTGGGCCGACGAATGGCAGATGGAGTTTAATTTAGATAAATGTGAGGTGATGCATTTTGGCAGATCGAATCAGGCCAGGACCTACTCAGTTAATGGTATGGCATTGGGGGGAGTTATAGAACAAAGAGATCTAGGAGTACAGGTTCATAGCTCCTTGAAGGTGGAGTCGCAGGTGGACAGGGTGGTGAAGAAGGCATTCGGCATGCTTGGTTTCATTGGTCAGAACATTGAATACAGGAGTTGGGACGTCTTGTTGAAGTTGTACAAGACATTGGTACGGCCACACTTGGAATACTGTGTGCAGTTCTGGTCACCCTATTATAGGAAGGATATTATTAAACTGGAAAGAGTGCAGAAAAGATTTACGAGGATGTTGCCGGGACTTGATGGTTTGAGTTATAAGGAGAGGCTGGATAGACTGGGACTTTTTTCCTTGGAGCGTAGGAGGCTTAGGGGTGATCTTATAGAGGTCTATAAAATAATGAGGGGCATAGATCAGGTAGATAGTCAACATCTTTTCCCAAAGGTAGGGGAGTCTAAAACAAGAGGGCATAGGTTTAAGGTGAGAGGGGAGAGATTCAGAAGGGCCCAGAGGGGCAATTTCTTCACTCAGAGGGTAGTGAGTGTCTGGAATGGGCTGCCAGAGGTAGTAGTAGAGGCGGGTACAATTGTGTCTTTTAAAAAACATTTAGACAGTTACATGGGTAAGATGGGTATCGAGGGTTATGGGCCAAGTGCGGGCAACTGGGACTAGCTTAATGGTAAAAACTGGGCGGCATGGACTGGTTGGGCCGAAGGGCCTGTTTCCATGCTGTAAACTTCTATGATTCTATGATTCTAACACTCCATTGGTCTTCTTCACAACCCTATCAACCTGGGTGGCAACTTTCAGGGGTCTATGTACATGGACACCTAGATCCCTCTGCTCATCCACACTTCCAAGAACTTTACCATTAGCCACACATTCCGCATTCCTGTTATTCCTTCCAAAGTGAATCACCTCACATTTCTCTACATTAAACTCCATTTGCCACCTCTCAGCCCAGCTCTGCAGCTTATCTATGTCCCTCTGTAACCTGCTACATCCTTCCACACTGTCGACAACACCACCGACTTTAGTGTTGTCTGCAAATTTACTCACCCACCCTTCTGCGCCTTCCTCTACGTCATTGATAAAAATGACAAACAGCAATGGCCCCAGAACAGATCCTTGTGGTACGCCACTTGTAACTGAACTCCATTCTGAACATTTCCCATCAACCACCACCCTCTGTCTTCTTTCAGCTAGCCAATTTCTGATCCACATCTCTAAATCACCCTCAATCCCCAGCCTCCGTATTTTCTGCAATAGCCTACCGTGGGGAACCTTATCAAACGCTTTACTGAAATCTATATACACCACATCAACTGCTCTACCCTCGTCTACCTGTTCAGTCACCTTCTCAAAGAACTCGATAAGGTTTGTGAGGCATGACCTACCCTTCACAAAGCCATGCTGACTATCCCTGATCATATTATTCCTATCTAGCTGATTATAAATCTTGTCTCTTATAATCCCCTTCAAGACTTTACCCACTACAGACGTGAGGCTCACCGGTCTATAGTTGCCGGGGTTGTCTCTACTCCCCTTTTTGAACAAAAGGACCACATTTGCTAGCCTCCAGTCCTCTGGCACTATTCCTGTAGCCAATGATGACATACAAATCAAAGCCAAAGGTCCAGCAATCTCTTCCCTGGCCTCCCAGAGAATCCTAGGATAAATCCCATCAGGACCCGGGTACTTATCTATTTTCAGCCTGTCCAGAATTGCCAACACCTCTTCCCTACGTACCTCAATGCCATCTATTCTATTGGCCTGGGTCACAGCATTCTCCTCCACAACATTATCTATTTCCTGAGTGAATACTGACGAAAAATATTCATTTAGTATCTCGCCTATCAGACTCCACACACAACTTCCCATCGCTGTCCTTGACTGGTCCTACTCTTTCCCTAGTCATTCGCTTATTCCTGACATTCCTATAGAAAGCTTTTGGGTTTTCCTTGATCCTACCTGCCAAATACTTCTCATGTCCCCTCCTTGCTCGTCTTAGCTCTCTCTTTAGATCCTTCCTCGCTACCTTGTAACTATCCATCGCCCCAACTGAAACTTCACACCTCATCTTCACATAGGCCTCCTTCTTCCTCTTAACAAGAGATTCCACTTCTTTGGTAAACCACGGTTCCCTCGCTCGACGCCTTCCTCCCTGCCTGACCGGTACATACTTATCAAGAACACGCAGTAGCTGATCCTTGAACAAGCTCCACTTATCCAGTGTGCCCAACACTTGCAGCCTACTTCTCCACCTTATCCCCCCCAAGTCACGTCTAATGGCATCATAATTGCCCTTCCCCCAGCTATAACTCTTGCCCTGCGGTGTATACTGATCCCTTTCCATCATTAACGTAAACGTCACCGAATTGTGGTCACTGTCCCCAAAGTGCTCTCCTACCTCCAAATCCAACACCTGGCCTGGTTCATTACCCAAAACCAAATCCAACGTGGCCTCGCCTCTTGTTGGCCTGTCAACATATTGTGTCAGGAAACCCTCCTGCACACACTGTACAAAAAACGACCCATCTAATGTACTCGAACTATATCTTTTCCAGTCAATATTTGGAAAGTTAAAGTCTCCCATAATAACTACCCTGTTACTTTCGCCCTTATCCAGGATCATCCTCGCCATCCTTTCCTCTACATCACTAGAACTATTTGGAGGCCTATAGAAAACTCCCAACAGGGTGACCTCTCCTTTCATGTTTCTAACCTCAGCCCATACTACCTCGGAAGATGAGTCCCCATCTAGCATCCTCTCCGCCACCGTAATACTGCTCTTGACTAGCAGCGCCACACCTCCCCCTCTTTTGCCTCCTTCTCTGAGCTTACTAAAACACCTAAACCCCGGAACCTGCAACATCCATTCCTTTCCCTGCTCTATCCATGTCTCCGAAATGGCCACAACATCGAAGTCCCAGGTACCAACCCATGCTGCCAGTTCCCCTACCTTATTTCGTATACTCCTGGCATTGAAGTAGACACACTTCAAACCACCTAGCTGAACACTGGCCCTCTCCTGCGACGTCAAATCTGTGCTCCTGACCTCTATACTCTCATTCTCCCTTACCCTAAAACTACAATCCAGGTTCCCATGCCCCTGCTGCATTAGTTTAAAGCCCCCAAAGAGCACTAACAAATCTCCCCCCCAGGATATTTGTGCCCCTCAGGTTCAGATGTAGACCATCCTGTCTGTAGAGGTCCCACCTTCCCCAGAAAGAGCCCCAGTTATCCAGAAATCTGAATCCCTCCCGCCTGCACCATCCCTGTAGCCACGTGTTTAATTGCTCTCTCTCCCTATTCCTCATCTCACTATCACGTGGCACGGGCAACAACCCAGAGATAACAACTCTGTTTGTTCTAGTTCTGAGCTTCCATCCTAGCTCCCTGAAAGCCTGCCTGACACCCTTGTCCCCTTTCCTACCTATGCCGTTAGTGCCAATGTGGACCACGACTTGGGGCTGCTCCCCCTCCCCCCTAAGGACCCGTAAAACACGATCCGAGACATCACGTACCCTTGCACCTGGGAGGCAACATACCAAACGTGAGTCTCTCACGCTCCCACAAAATCTCCTATCTGTGCCCCTGACTATCGAGTCCCCAATTACTAATGCTCTGCTCCTCTCCCCCCTTCCCTTCTGAGCAACAGGGACAGACTCCGTGCCAGAGGCCCGTACCCCATGGCTTACCCCGGTAAGTCGTCCCCCCCACAAGTATCCAAAGCGGTATACTTGTTTCTCAGGGGAACGATCGCAGGGGATCCCTGCACTGACTGCTTCTTCCCAGTCCCTCTTACAGTTACCCATCTATCTCCAATCTTTGGTGTAACTAATTCCCTGAAGCTGCTATCTGTGACCCCCTCTGCCTCCCGAATGATCCGAAGTTCTTCCAACTCCAGCTCCAGTTCCCTAACTCGGTCTTGGAGGAGCTGGAGATGGCAGCACTTCCTGCAGGTAAAATCAGCAGGGACACTAACGGCATCCCTCACCTCAAACATCCTGCAGGAGGAACATTGCACTCCCTTCCCTGCCATCCCTCTAACTTTCTACCAAGATCTGGCTAACAACTAAATTAAATTTTTTTAAAAATAATAATAATAAAATATGGTACTTACCTCACACCAATGGGTTTTATTATTAGGTTAGAGGAGGAGACACTACACGTGTAGTGTCTCGGGTTTCCTCTCCACCAGAATTTATTGGTGAGGGTCTTCCCAGAAGTCCGCGGGTCGAACTTCCTGTTCCCGCCTTAAACACTAAATTTTTTTTAAAAAACAGCAAAGAGGGACCGAAAACAGGACCAGGTAAGTGTTTACCGCTGAAATTGACTAGCCTGCTCCTGTGAAGGTCTCCCAGAAATCACTAACGCACCGCTCCCGCTGAAATCGACTGGCCTGCTCCTGCAAAGGTAAGTGTTTTTAAAGGAGAAACTTACCTCCCAGAAATCACTTGCGCACTGCTCCCGCTGAAATTGACTAGCCTGCTCCTGTGAAGGTCTCCCAGAAATCACTAACGCACCACTCCCGCTGAAATCGACTGGCCTGCTCCTGCAAAGGTAAGTGTTTTTAAAGGAGAAACTTACCTCCCAGAAATCACTTGCGCACTGCTCCCGCTGAAATTGACTAGCCTGCTCTGCTCCCGCTGAAATCGAGTGGCCTGCTCCTGCAAAGACAAGTGTTTTTAAAGGAGAAACTTACCTCCCAGAAATCACTTGCGCACTGCTCCCGCTGAAATTGACTAGCCTGCTCCGCTCCCGCTGAAATCGACTCTTCTTTGGTAAGAATACATGATTCTTCGTGTCTCAGAGGTGATGAAAACCAGGGAGGGGGGGATGGGGACCCTAATCCCAAGATGTGTGGGGATGGACAATCCAAACTTCCTCCTGAACGTTTTGGTGTAGCTGAGCCCCTTTGATAGGAATACATGGTTTCTGTCTCTCAGAGATGGCATGAACCAGGGCGATCCCCATTCCCAAGAGGATACCCCAAATCAGTCACCAGCTTCTGGAATTATTTCATTGATGGACTTTTAAATGAAACAATTCTGCTCTTTCATTTTCAGTTACATATGTTTTATGTTTTTACTGCTGTGATTGTTGGGCTCTGAGGTAAGTTGAATATTACATTCATCAGCATTGTGTTAGTGTGAAGATGCATTACAGTACTTCTTAATCGGAGAAAGTGCTCTTCTAATAATAATAATAATCGCTTATTGTCACAAGTAGGTCTCAATGAAGTTACTGTGAAAAGCCCCTAGTCGCCACATTCTGGCGCCTGTTCGGGGAGGCTGGTACTGGAATTGAACACGCGCTGCTGGTGTTGTTCTGCATTACAAGCCAGCTGTTTAGTCCACTGTGCTAAACCAGCCCCTAGTGCATTCAAAACAGAAGAAAACATTGACTGGCAACTGAACTGAAGTGATTTAAATCAAACTCTGTTTGAAACGGGGAAATACGTCAGTAGCTTTCAGTTAGAGAATCACAGCATTATTAGAGCACAGAAAGCAGCCATTTAGCCCATTTTGTTTACACCGGCTCTCCAATTAAGCATTATGACTTAGCACCATTCTCCTACCATTTCCCCATACCCCTGCACACTGTTTCTATTCAAATAAACATCTAATGCCCTCTTGAATTCTCAGAATCAACCTGCCTCCACCACACTTCCAGGCTGTGCAGCCCATAACAAACCAATCATTGTGTGAAAAAGTCTTTGCTCACATTGCATTGGCTTCTCTAGCAAATTATTTTTAGCAAATATTCTCTTAGCTTCCTCCTCTCTAAGGAGAACAGTTAAATCTTCTCCAATCTATCTTCATAACTGAAGTTTTGTCATCCCTGAAAATATTATTGTAAATCTCTTCTTCACTCTCTCCAATGCATTCACATTCTTCCTTTTTAAAAATAAATTTAGAGTACCGAATTTTTTTTTTCCGAATTAAGGGGCAATTTAGTGTGGCCAATCCACCTAACCTGCACATCTTTGGGTTGTGGGGGTGAAACCCACGCAGACATGGAGAGAATGTACAAACTCCATACAGACAGTGACCCAGGGCCGGGATTCAATCCCGGGTCATCAGCGCCGCAGTCCCAGTGCTAACCACTGCGCCACATGCCGCCCTTCACATTCTTCCTTAAGTGTAGCGTTCAGAACCATGCATTATACTCTAGCTGAGGACTAGCTAGCCTCTGAAACAAGTTCAGCATAACCTCCTTGATCTTGTACTCTATGCCACTATTCATAAAGCCTAGGATACTATAAGCTTTATTAACTGTTCTCTCCACCTGTCCTGCCATTTTAAATGGCTTATGTACATATACACCCGTGTCTCTCTGCTCCTGCACACCCTTTAGAATTGTATCCCTTATTTTAAATTGTTTCGACATGTTTTTCCTACCAAAATGAATCATCTCACACTTCTCCACATTGGACGTCATCTGCCACCTATCTGCCCACTCCACCAACTTGTCGATGTCTTTTTGACATTGTCCTCCTCACAGTTTATAATTCTTCAATGTTTTGTAGCATGTACAAACTTTGAAACTGTCCCCTGCATACCAAAATCAAGATCATCACTAAGTATCAGAAAAAGCAAGGGGCACAAGACTGACACCTGGGAAACTCCACTACAAACCTTCCTCCAGCCCATTGCTCACTGTTTTCGATTACTTAACCAGTTTTGTATCCACGTTGCTACTGTCCCTTTCATTCCATGAACTATAACTTTTCTCACAAGTCAGTTGTGTGGTGCTGTATCGAATGCCTTTTGGAGGTCCATATACACCACATCAACACATTACCCTCATCACCGTTAGAAAAACAGAAAATGCTAGAAAGACTCAGCAGGTCTGGCCTCATCTGTGGAGCAAGAAACAGGTAACATTTTGAATCCTTATGACCAAGTTACAGAGGTGAAGAGGAGTAATGCAGACTCAAAACATGAACTCTGTTTCTCTGTCCACAGATGTTGCCAGACCTGTTCAGTTTTTCCAGGATTTTTTATTTTTATTTCAGATTTCCAGCTTCTGCAGTATTTTGCTTTGATTAACCCACTCTGTTACCTCTTCAAAAAATCTCATTAAGTTAGTTAAACATGATTTTCCTTTAAGAAATCCATGCTGACTCTTTCAGATCAACCACAGTTTTCCACGTGACTATTAATTTTATCCGAAATAGTTGTTTCCAGAAGCTCCCCCACCCTAGTGTAGTTAAACTGGCTGGTCTGTAGTTGCTGGGTTTATCTTTACAGACTTTTCTGACAAGGAACAAAGAACAAAAGCAGAAACCTGCTATTGGAGTGTATTGATTGGTAGGTCATCTTGTGTACATAGAACATAGAGTGCAGAAGGAGGCCATTTGGCCCATCGAGTCTGCACCGACCCACATTAACCCTCACTTCCACCTTATCCCCCTAACCCAGTAACCCCTCCTAACCTTTTTGGACACTAAGGGCAATTTAGCATGGCCAGTCCAGCTAACCTGCACGTCTTTGGACTGTGGTAGGAAACCGAGTACCCGGAGGAAACCCATGCAGACACGGGGAGAACGTGCAGACTCCGCACAGACAGTGACATAGCAGGGAATCAAACCTGGGACCCTGGCGCTGTGAAGCTACAGTGCTAACCACTATGCTACCGTGCTGCCCCACGCGTAGCTTAGAAAAAAATGTAGCTTAGAATCAAATGTAGCTGTCTGTTGTAATCTTTTCCAAGGGTTACTCTAACAGCTGAGCCAATTATGAATGCGTGGCTGAGAACCACTTATCACAGCAGGGACCTGCATTCACATTTTGATCAACAATTTCAACACACTATGAAAGGATGGGATGGTTAGATAAATAGATGTGTGCTTTTACAACAGTTTGACTAGTTTAGGGGATTTAATTTTTTTCTGAATAGCTTTCTTTGAAGGAGACCTGTTTTCATTAAGTGTATTTGCATAACTACTTCATTAGATTGTTAGAAGATTATTTTTAATGTCCATTTCAAAAACATCCTGAGGTCTGTTATATTGCACACTGGCTGAGTAGCTATGGAAGATACATGGGGGTCATGGAGGATATAAGGGGGAATGAAAGATAAACAGGGCTATGAGGGGCATGGAGGGTGTATGGGGTTTTGAGGAGTCATGGAGAGAGCATCGGTGATTTGAGGGGTCAGAGAGAGGGCATGGGGTGGGTGGAATGGTGGGTGCAGAGGGTGAGGGTGAGCATTGGAGTGCCTGACATTCATGTTTAGAACTTGGCCGATGTCTCAGTAAACGGAAGTGGGTGCTTGAGCCTACGGCCCAGTCACCCACCTGCCTCGGACCTGCCTCCAGAGGCTGTGGGATGATTCCATCCGGCTCTTGCCTCCCCGGCATGGACTCGTTGAGCCAAGACTGTTTACACAATGAATTTTCAAAATAGTTTCTGTAGATTTTCATCCCACTCCCTTCTGGCCTGGCCAATATTTATTTGCTTCATTTTTTCCCTTAGAAACTGCTGATGATAGGAGGTTGAGATTTCCCTCTTTGTGAAAGATGTAGTCCACATTTTAACATAGTTTAAAAGCAGTAATATCGTGACTGCTATATATTTTAAGGCCTTAAAATATGTGGGATGTTGTAAAGGTGTGGGGAGTGAACGAGAGAGTGGGATTAGCCTATGTGGGATATTAAAGGAGGCAGCGAGTGAGTGGGAGAGTGGGTGGATGTCTCTTGTGAGAAAATAAACTGAGGAAGCCTGTTTCTATCCTCCAACATTCTCAGATTCTATGAACATGATGTGTTGTAATCAGTGAAATGGTTTACCTGAAGAGACACAGAATGATTAATGCGGCACTCAGGAACATCAGAGATAGGCTATGTCCGACAGTGTAGCTTATCTTCACTGCCTGCAGGAATATTCCCTGAATTGAAAAAAACATAAGAGAAGAAACATAAGAAACAGGAGCAGGGGTAGAACACGGGCCATCAAGGCTGGTATGCCATTCAACATGATCATTGACCAATCTTGGGCTTCAACCCCATTTTCCCGCCATTTCCCATATCACAGATATTTGAAATATGAGATCAGTCCTTTTGATGTAAAACCAACTCAAGATGATGCGGCAGGAGGGAGAGTCTGTTTTAGAGCCATAGTGACACAGAAAATATACGCAAAATATTTCTAACAAAATAGCGGATCGAATCCCCCATTGCCCCCCCCCCCCCCCCCCCCCCCCGCCGCCTCTCCCCACGGCATGTTCTGCGGTGGTGGAGGAGGCCCACGAATGGCTGGCTGGTGAATCTTACGACCGGCTGCTAGTCAATGGAGTTTCCCATTATTCGCACCCTTCCTTTAAGACACTCCTTAAAACTTACCTCACTCCTTAAAACTCGTTGACAAAGTTTTTGGTCACGTGCCCTAACATCTGCTCATTTGGCTTGGTATCATTTTTTAATAAATACTCCTGTGAAGTGCTTGCAATATTAAAGGTGCTATACAAATACATGTTGCTGTTGTTGGCTCCAGTATGAACCAGTATAGATAAGAGACATAAAAGTAGAGAAACCTCTGGACAACAGTGACCATAATATCACACATTTTGAGATAATAATTGAGAAGGATAAAGTGTGACAAATTCCAAGAAAAATAGATTGGAGAAAAGCCAATTCTGAGAGGATGGCAAAGGAACTTAGGATGCATCGGATGGAGAGGAAAACTGCAGGGGATGGGCACAATGGAAATGTGGAGCTTGTTCAAGGAACAGCTAGTGCGTGTCCTTGATAAGTATGTACCTGTCAGGCAGGGAGGAAGTGGTCGAGCAAGGGAACCGTGGCTTACTAAAGCAGTTGAAACACTTGTCAAGAGGAAGAAGGAGGCTTATGTAAAGATGAGACATGAAGGTTCAGTTAGGGCGCTCGAGAGTTACAAGTTAGCTAGGAAGGACCTAAAGAGAGAGCTAAGAAGAGCAAGGAGGGGAGAAAGCGGGTAATTATAGGCCGGTAAGCTTAACTTCGGTTGTAGGGAAAATGCTGGAATCTATCATTAAGGAGGAAATAGCGGGGCACCTGGAGGGAAATTGTCCCATTGGGCAGACACAGCATGGGTTCACAAAGGGTAGGTCATGTCTGACTAATTTGGTAGAATTTTTGAGGCCGTTATCAGTGCAGTAGATAATGGGGAGCCAATGGATGTGGTATATCTGGATTTCCAGAAAGCTTTTGACAAGGTGCCACACAAAAGGTTGATGCATAAACTAAAGATGCATGGCATTGAGGGTAAAGTGGTAGCATGGGTAGAGGATTGGTTAACTAACAGAAAACAGAAAGTGGGGATAAATGGGTGTTTCTCTGGTTGGCAACCTGTAACTAGTGGGGTCCCTCAAGGATCAGTGTTGGGCCCGCAGTTGTTCACAATTTACATAGACGATTTGGAGTTGGGGACAAAGTGCAATGTGTGAAAGTCTGCAGACGACACTAAGATGAGCGGTAAAGCAAAAAGTGCAGAGGATACCGGAAGTCTGCAGAAGGATTTGGATAGGTTAGGTGAATGGGCTAGGGTCTGCCAGATGGAATTCAATGTTGCCAAGTGTGAGGCTATCCATTTTGGGAGGAATAACAGCAGAATGGATTATTATTTAAACGGTAAGATGTTAAAACATGCTGCTGTGCAGAGGGACCTGGGTGTGCTGGTGCACGGGTCGCAGAAAGTTGGTGTGCAGGTGCAACAGGTGATTAATAAGGCTAATCGAGTTTTGTCTTTCATTGCTAGAGGGATGGAGTTCAAGACTAGTGAGGTTATGCTGCAATTGTATAAGGTGTTGGTGAGGCCGCATCTGGAGTATTGTGTTCAGTTTTGGTCTCCTTACCTGAGAAAGGACATATTGGCACTGGAGGGAGTGCAGAGGAGATTCACTAGGTTGATCCCAGAGTTGAGGGGATTAGATTATGACGAGAGGTTGAGTAGACTGGGACTGTACTCATTGGAGTTTAGAAGGATGCGTGGGGATCTTATTGAGACATATAAAATTATGAAGGGAATAGATAGGATAGATGCGGGCAGGTTGTTTCCACTGGTCGGGGAAAGCAGAACTAGGGGGCATAGCCTCAAATTAAGGGGAGGTAGATTTAGGACGGAGTGTAGGAGAAACTTCTTCACCCAGAGGGGTGTGAATCTCTGGGATTCCTTGCCCAGTGAAGCAGTTGAGGCTCCTTCTTTAAACGTTTTTAAGAAAAAGATAGATGACTTTCTAAAGAATAAAGGGATTCGGGGATATGGTGTACGGGCCGGAGAGTGGAGCTGAGTCCACAAAGATCAGCCATGATCTCATTAAATGGCGGAGCAGGATCGAGGGGCCAGATGGCCCACTCCTGTTCCTAATTCTTATGTTCTTATGAGAAGTCTTTGGCAGGTAGGATCAAGGATAACCCAAAGCTTTCTATAGATATGTCAGGAATAAATGAATGACTAGGGTAAGAGTAGGGCCAGTCAAGGACAGTAGTGGGAAGTTGTGCTTGGTGTCCGAGGAGATAGGAGAGGTGCTAAATGAATATTTTTCATCAGTATTCACACAGGAAAAAGACAATGTTGTCGAGGAGAATACTTAGATTCAGGCTACTAGACTAGAAGGGCTTGAGGTTCATAAAGAGGAGGTGTTAGCAATTCTGGAAAGTGTGAAAATAAGTAAGTCCCCTGGGCCGGATGGGATTTATCCTAGGATTCTCTGGGAAGCTAGGGAGGAGATTGCTGAGCCTTTGGCTTTGATCTTTAAGTCATCTTTGTCTACAGGAATAGCGCCAGAAGACTGGAGGATAGCAAATGTTGTCCCCTTGTTCAAGAAGTGGAGTAGAGACAACCCTGGTAACTATAGACCAGTGAACCTTACTTCTGTTGTGGGCAAAACCTTGGAAAGGTTTGTAAGAGATAGGATGTATAATCATCTGGAAAGGAATAATTTGATTAGAGATAGTCAACACGGTTTTGTGACGGGTAGGTCGTGCCTCACAAACCTTATTGAGTTCTTTGAGAAGGTGACCAAACAGGTGGATGAGGGTAAAGCAGTTGATGTGGTGTATATGGATTTCAGTAAAGCGTTTGATAAGGTACCCCACGGTAGGCTGCTGCAGAAAATACGGAGGCATGGGATTCAGGGTGATTTAGCAGTTTGGATCAGAAATTGGCTAGCTGGAAGAAGACAAAGGGTGGTGGTTGATGGGAAATGTTCAGACTGGAGTCCAGTTACTGGAGTCCAGTTACTAGTGGTGTACCACAAGGATCTGTTTTGGGGCCACTGCTGTTTGTCATGTTTATAAATGACCTGGAGGAGGGCGTAGAAGGATGGGTGAGTAAATTTGCAGATGACACTAAAGTCGGTGGAGTTGTGGACAGTGTGGAAGGATGTTACAAGCTACAGAGGGACATAGATAAGCTTCAGCGCTGGGCTGAGAGGTGGCAAATGGAGTTTAATGCAGAAAAGTGTGAGGTGATTCATTTTGGAAGGAATAACAGGAAGACAGAGTACTGGGCTAATGGTAAGATTCTTGGCAGTGTGGATGAGCAGAGAGATCTCGGTGCCCATGTATATAGATCCCTGAAAATTGCCACCCAGGTTGAGAGGGTTGTTAAGAAGGCATGCGGTGTGTTAGCTTTTATTGGTAGAGGGATTGAGTTTCGGACCCATGAGGTCATGTTGCAGCTGTACAAAACTCTGGTGCGGCTGCATTTGGAGTATTGCGTGCAATTCTGGTCGCCATATTATAGGAAGGATGTGGAAGCATTGGAAAGGGTGCAGAGGAGATTTACCAGAATGTTGCCTGGTATGGAGGGAAGATCTTATGAGGAAAGGCTGAGGGACTTGAGGCTGTTTTCGTTAGAGAGAAGAAGGTTAAGAGGTGACTTAATTGAGGCATCCAAGATGATCAGAGGATTGGATAGGGTGGACAGTGAGAGCCTTTTTTCCTCAGATGGTGATGTCTAGCACGAGGGGACATAGCTTTAAATTGAGGGGAGATAGATATAAGACAGATGTCAGAGGTAGGTTCTTTACTCAGAGAGTAGTAAGGGTGTGGAATGCTCTGCCTGCAACACTAGTGGACTCACCAACACTAAGGGCATTCAAATGGTCATTGGATAGACATGTGGACGATAAGGGAATAGTGTAGATGGGCTGAAGAGTGGTTTCACAGGTCGGCGCAGCATCGAGGGCCGAAGGGCCTGTATTGCGTTGTAATGTTCTATATTCTATGTTCTAACTTTGGAAAATAAAATGGACAACAGTATTGTCAAGCAATGGTGGAATGCAATGGGAAACATTTAAAAATGGTGTCAACAGAGCACAGGAAAATCCATTCTGCTAAAAAACAAGAACAAGCTAACACTAATTGATTAACACAGACATAAGGGAAAAGTCACGGGTAAAGAAAATACCAAGGCTAAAGACAATAAAGAAGTTAAACTGAGCACAAAGTTTTATTTCCAAAAGCACAAAATTAAAAAGTAGCAAAGTTATGTTAAACCTGTATTAACCTAAGCTAACACTTAGAGCACTGTGTGGAGTTATGGTCGCCATATTATATAAAGGATATAGTGGCACGGGAGAGAGTACAGAGAAGATGTTCAAGAATGAGACCAGATATCAGTGGAGATAAAGAATGGGTTATGTAGATTGATGAGCCGAAGGGCCTCTCCTGCACTGCACATTCTTTCCTCTTGGAAGGATATGGCTAACCCTGATTTCTCTGCTCGATTTTCTTTGTCCCTCCCATCCACCAATAATGTAATGGGGGCCCGCCATGAAAGATCAGGAACCCAATTAGCATACACTCAGCGGGCATCCCCGCCGAACCGTGCCTCCATGTAGGGATTTCCCCTTCCCACTAGCGTGATGTCACATCGGCGGGGTTTACAATGGGTTTTGTGACATGTAAACCTGCTGAATGGTCCCCGCTGGGCCCATTATAGCCCTGGGTGGGTGTGGCGTGTGGGTGGGGAGGGTGGGGGTGATGTGGAAAGAGGGTCAGGTCTAGGCAGGACCATGGCAGTGCCAGGAGGTGGTGCCCAGACATTGTCAGGTGGAAGTGCCGGGGAAAGGGGAGCTTCTGGTGGGGAGGAGGTCTGTGTGGTTTGGTTTTGGAGGGGTGGGAGGGTCCTAAATCCATGGGGCTTCTTTTTATTTATCTATTTGATTGCCGCCCCGATTCCTTGAGAGCCGCTGTTGCTGAGGAGCTGGGCTCATCCAGTGTGACGATGTGTGGACCTGCCTCTCAATTTTTCTCAACAAAGTGTTTGAAAATATGGCGGGAAAGTCGGCAGTGCAGCTGGAGGGCTCCACCCCCTGTTTTACCTGCCCAAATGCACACTTTGCCAAAAAAAACCATGAAGGTTCTGCCCAATGAAGACACAAAAGGGTCATTGATTCCCATTATGAGAAAAGCAGAACTGGAGTCCAGTTCACTCACCATATTACACTGGAGTGTAAAATGCTCACAAAGAGACTGAGTCGGGAATTCAAAAGAAACTCCTACAAGATAAAATTTGTGCGAAAGTGGAACTTGCCAACACAGGGAGTAATTGAGGTGAGTAGTATGAATACATTGAAGGAAAGGTTCAATAAGTATACCAGGGAGACTCGTCGGGCTAATTATGAGTTATTAGGTTGGCTGCCTGCAATATTCCCGCATTGTATTCCAGTCTTTTGTGGTTAACAAAATGGAATAGCTATCAGGGAACAGCACAAGCAGCCAACATGATCCTGCCCATTCAATCCTGTAATCCAAAACAAATTTCTGACCAATTCAGCATGGTACAGATGTAATTATTAATTCTGCTGTGGTTGAATAGTAATTCCCATATTGAGGAAGCAGGAATCCAGCCTTAGTAAAAATGATGCGAGTCAACATTTCTAAGGAAGATATCAATCCAATACTTAGGGACAAAGGTTTGAACAGAATGACTGACCTCAACATCGGCCTCCATGTCACCGATGTCAATTCCACATGCGTCAGAGTAAGAGTGCGGCATCTCAGTCCAACCTTCACTAGTGCATTGCCGGCTCACATTCCCTATGGTAGGAGCAACATTATTAGAACCTGGTGAATAATGACTGATTGTTCCCACCCCCTGCCATAGTGATGCTGGACATTGGAAATAAAAACAGAAAATGCTGGAAAACCTCAGCAGGTCAAGCACCAACTATGGAACAGAGTTAACTACATTTTCAGGTTGCTGAAGTTTCATGAGGGTGTTAGCAACACAACTTTCCTCCCTTCACAGAAGCTGACTGACCTGCTGAGTGTTTCTGAGATTTTCTGGTTTTTACTTCAGTTATTCATGATCGCCCCCTTCTCAACCTTGCCCCTCACCTGAGGTGTGGTGATCCTCAGGTTAAATCACCACCAGTCAGCTCTTTCCCTCAAAGGGGAAAAGCAGCCTCTGGTCATCTGGGACTATGGCGACTTGACTTTATGAATTGCAGATTCAGTTTGTTACACTTTTCATGAATATCAGGGTGAAGGGTCAAGTTAAGGGTTCAGAACGAAAGAGTAAAAGGGAACATCAGGGAACCACCCCGAGCTGGGTGGCATCAATCTGGAGATCAAAAAACTAAAGCTGAGGGATGAGGAGTCCCATAGATTTAACATCCAGGAAAAGAATCATTAAAGCAGAGGGTTCGACAATGACCCTTAATGTCGAGAGAGGAGGAAAAAAGAATATCTGACTGTATAATTGAAATATTAAATTAATCGATATGCTAATAATTGAAATGTTATCCTCTTGGTGTTCTTAAAGTCACAGCAATTGTTAATTTGGGAGAAAGTATCAGTTTAACCAGTTTTGATCTTTAGCTTTGTCGCAATGGGAAGCAGTCTTACTCTGGAGTCAGAAGGTTGTGGGTTCAAGCCCCACTCGAGAGATTGGAAGATGAAAATCTAGGACGCTGGACCAGTACAGTACTGAGGGAGTGCTGCACTGTCAAGAGATGCTTTTCCCTTCAGATGAGATGTTAAACCTCAGCGTCCTTTCTGCTTTTGGTCATGAAAAGTCCCATGGCACAATTTGGAGTAAAGTAAGGGAGGTCTTTTGGTGCCATGGCCAACGTATATTCCTCAGCCAACATAAAACAAAATCCAATTATCTGGTCATTTATCCTATTGCTCTTTATGCGATCTTGCCCATGGGAAATTGGTTGCTGTTTTCTTACATTACAAAGTGATGAGAATTCAAAAGTTTTCAAACAGCTGTGCAGCATTTCGTGATATCCTGAAGTGTTGAAAGGTGCTACACAAATGCTTCTTTCTGAACTGTGACTTGAACTTCGTCAAAGCACGTTCATGTCCAAATCATTAATATATAACACAAAACAGTCCCAACACCAAGCCCTTTGGAACATGACTTAAAACAACTTTCCAATTGCAAGGGCAGCCAACAGTCATTACTGTTTGTTTCCTGTTACGAAGCCAACTCTTTATCCAATTTGCCACATTGGATACACCATGGGCTTTCACTTTCTTGACCAATCTGCCATGTGGGACTTTGTCAAATGTGTTGCTAAAATCCATGTGCACAATATCCACTGCACTACCTTCAAAGATAAATTAGTCACTCAAAATCTGTGACGTGTGACAGCAGACAATGCAGTCCAGTTTCATGATATTGGTTCCAATATTTCATTGTGGTCACCAAGAGCTTTTCATTTTATGAAATTCACTGGCAGGAAATATTTAAAGCAAACAAAAGGAGGAATGAGTCACACAGTGAGTTCGAATCCCAATGCTTTCAATTCCGAATCAAGAGTGTAATTAAAGCTTTGAGGGAATATAAATCAATATTCACATCAAACCCACAGACTCCCACAGCCACTTGGGGTGGCATGGTGGTACTGTGGTTAGCACTGCTGTCTCATAGCACCAGGGACCCGGGTTCAATTCCAACTTTGGGTGACTGTGTGGAGTTTGCACTTTCTCCCTGTGTCTAAGTGGGTTTTCTTTGGGTGCTCTGGTTTCCTCCTACAGCCCGAAGATGGAATGATAGAATCATAGAAAAGTTACAGCACAGAAGGAGGCCATTCGGCACATCTTGTCTATGCCAACCCGAAGGACACCGGATGCCCTTTCTAATCCTAGCTTCCTGCATCTGGTCCATAGCCCTGTAACTTAGAGCACTTAAAGTGCAGGTCCAGGTAATTTTTAAAAGATTTAGGGTCTCTGCCTCCATCACCAACTCAGGCAGTGAATTTCAGACACCCACTACCCTCTGCGTAAAAAAGTTCTTCCTCATGTCCCCTCTACACCTTCTGCCTCTTATCTTGAATCTATGTCCACTGGGTCTAGAATTCTCCACCTCAGAATTTTGTACACCACAAATAAATCATCCCTCAGCCTTCTTTGTTCCAAGGGATCTAATCCCCCCTCAGAACTACACTTTTCTAGCCCTGGCAACATTCTTGTAAACTTCCTCTGCACGCTCTGCAAATTAATTACGTCCATCCTGTAATGTGGTGACCAGAACTGCACACAATACTACAGTTGTGGCCTCACCAGTGTTTTACACAATTCTAACATTATATCCTTCACAGTGCCAGGGTCCCAGGTTCAATTCCCGGCTGGGTCATTGTCTGTGTGGAGTCTGCTCCTTCTCCCCATGTCTGCGTGGGTTTCCTCCGGGTGCTCAGGTTTTTTCCCACTAGTCCAGAAAGATGTGCTGTTAGGTGAGTAGGACATGAAATGAAAATGAAAATCACTTATTGTCACAAGTAGGCTTCAAATGAAGTTACTGTGAAAAGCCCCTAGTCGCCACATTCCGGCGCCTGTTCGGGGAGGCTGGTACGGGAATTGAACCGTGCTGCTGGCCTGCCTTGGTCTGCTTTCAAAGCCAGCGATTTAACCCTGTGCTAAACCAGCCCCTTCTGGATTCTCCCTCCGTGTACCGAATAGGCACCGGAATGTGGCGACTAGCGACTTTTCACAGCAATGTAAGTCTACTTGTGACAATAAAGATTATTATTATTAAATGAAGGCTCAATTCCATATGCTTTCTTAACAACCTTGCCTTTAGCAACCTGTGTACTTGTACGCCAAGATGTCTCACTTCACCTATCCTTCTTAGTATATTCCCATTTATTTTGTACTCCCTGTAACTGTTTGACCTCCCTAAATGCATGACCTCACACGTCTCTGTGTTAAATTTCAGCTGCCACTTTATTCCCCAAACCACCAATCCATCTATATCATTCTGAAGATTGTCGCTATTCTCTACACTGTCCACCACTTGGCCAATCTTTGTGTCGTCTGCAAACTCCCCAATCATGCTCCCCACGTTCACGTCCAAATCATTAATATATAACACAAAACAGTAAGGGTCTCAACACCAAGCCCTTTGGAACATGACTAAAAACAACTTTCCAATTGCAAGGGCAGCCAACAGCCATTACTGTTTGTTTCCTGTTACGAAGCCAACTCTTTATCCAATTTGCCACATTGGATACACCATGGGCTTTCACTTTCTTGACTAATCTGCCCTGTGGGACTTTGTCAAATGTGTTGCTTGTGGTGGTATGTATTAGGGATAATGTGGTACCTGTGAAGCCGAGAGGCTATTGGCTGACAGGTCCCGGGTCCTGGTTGGATCTGCAGACTTCTGGCTCCGCCCTGAAGGCGGAGTATAAGAGCTCGAGCTTCTCCCCGCGGCCTCATTCTGTTGCTGAGCTGCTGGGGACAAGTCTCGCTTAATAAAGCCTAGATCGACTTCATCGCTTCTCGTCTCGCGTAAGTCATTGTGCGCTACAATTTATTCAGCGAGCTTAAAAGACTATGGAGCTCCGGATCACCCCGGAGTGCCTGCGGATCAGCCCCCACGCAGCGAACTCGGCGGCCGTATTCAAACACTGGCAAGCATGCTTTGAAGGCTACCTCCGAACGGCCCCCGGCCGAATCACGGAAGAGCAGATTTTCAGAACAGGTCCTGCATTCGAGGGTAGGACCGGAAATTTCCTCACTAATAGAAGACGCAGAGGATTTCCCGACGACGCTCGCATTGCTGAAGGGCATCTACGTTCGGCCCGTAAACCAGGTCTACGCGTGCCACCAACTCGCGACGAGACGACAAATCCCCGGAGAATCGCTGGAGGAATTCTACGGCCGCTTCTAATTTTGGGACGAGGCTGCAACTGCCCGCCGGTGAACGGGATCGAACACACGGACCTGCTAATTCGTGACGCATTTGTGGCAGGTATGAACTCTCCCCAAATTCGTCAAAGACTTTTAGAAAGAGAGTCGCTAGGACTCTCAGAGGCACGGCCCCTTGCAGCCTCCCTTGATGTGGCCTCCCAAAACGCCCGATCCTACGGCCACGACCGTGCGGCAGCCCCTTGGGCTCCGTGGACCCCCGTCGCGACCAACTCCCCGGCACCCCCCCCCCCCCCCGCAAGCTTGCGCGGTTAAAGCGCCAGGCCATCCCGGGGGGGCCCGCTGCTATTTTTGTGGACAAGTGAAACACTCCCGGCAGCGCTGCCCGGCCCGCGCAGCTACTTGTAAAAGCTGCGGCAAAAAGGGCCATTTTGCGGCAGTGTGCCGGTCCCGGGGGGTCGCCACAATCCCCGGAGAAGAACGAGGAAAGCACATCTCAAACAGCCCAAACCCTCCCAGCGCCCCATGTGCGACCCGCGGGCGCCACCATTTTGGGTCCCGGGCACCACGAGAGGAGGGTGGGTGCTGCCATCTTGTGACCCCCCAGCCATGTGCGATTCATGGGGGCAGCCATTTTGTCCACCCCCGACCACGTGCGACCCGTGGGGGTGGCCATTTTGTCCACACCCGGCCGCGTGCGATTCATGGACGCCACCATCTTGGTTGACAACAAAGGACCCCAGCATCGACGGCTCCACGGGGTCCGAAGAAGACGCCACGACACTACTACCATGACTGGCTTCGGTGACACTGGATCAATCGCGGCCCCGGACACTCCAGACGACAACAACAATGGTGCTGGTCAACGGATACGAGACGCCATGCCTGATTGACTCTGGGAGCACTGAAAGTTTTATTCACCCAGACACGGTAAGACGCTGTTTTACAAAGAACAAAGAAATGTACAGCACAGGAACAGGCCCTTCGGCCCTCCAAGCCCGTGCCGACCATGCTGCCCGACTAAACTACAATCTTCTACACTTCCTGGGTCCGTATCCCTCTATTCCCATCCTATTCATGTATTTGTCAAGATGCCCCTTAAATGTCACTATCGTCCCTGCTTCCTCCACCTCCTCCGATAGCGAGTTCCAGGCACCCACTACCCTCTGCGTAAAAAACTTGCCTCGTACATCTACTCTAAACCTTGCCCCTCTCACCTTAAACCTATGCCCCCTAGTAATTGACCCCTCTACCCCGGGGAAAAACCTCTGACTATCCACTCTGTCTATGCCCCTCATAATAGACCTCTATCAGGTCGCCCCTCAAACTCCTTCATTCCAGTGAGAACAAACCGAGTTTATTCAACCGCTCCTCATAGCTAATGCCCTCCATACCCGGCAACATTCTGGTAAATCTCTTCTGCACCCTCTCTAAAGCCTCCACATCCTTCTGGTAGTGTGGCGACCAGAATTGAACACAATACTCCAAGTGTGGCCTAACTAAGGTTCTATACAACTGCCGGTCCTGAATTCCTTTCAACTGACACTTGAAAGCCTCCCACATGCCAGATGTTGATTTGCCCTCAAACATCCGCCCCCAATCTATGTTCTTCAGTTCCCGCCTAATATTGTTAGAATTAGCCTTCCCCCAATTTAGCACATTCATCCTAGGACCACTCTTATCCTTGTCCACCAGCACTTTAAAACTTACTGAATTGTGGTCACTGTTCCCGAAATGCTCCCCGACTGAAACATCTACCACCTGGCCGGGCTCATTCCCCAATACCAGGTCCAGTACCGCCCCTTCCCTAGTTGGACTGTCCAAATATTGTTTTAAGAAGCCCTCCTGGATGCTCCTTACAAACTCCGCCCCGTCTAAGCCCCTGGCACTAAGTGAGTCCCAGTCAATATTGGGGAAGTTGAAGTCTCCCATCACCACAACCCTGTTGTTTTTACTCTTTTCCAAAATCTGTCTACCTATCTGCTCCTCTATCTCCCGCTGGCTGTTGGGAGTCCTGTAGTAAACCCCCAACATTGTGACTGCACCCCTCTTATTCCTGATCTCTACCCATATAGCCTCACTGCCCACGGAGGTGTCCTCCCGCAGTCCGGCTGTGATATTCTCCCTAACCAGTAGCGCAACTCCGCCACCCCTTTTACATCCCCCTCTATCCCGCCTGAAACATCTAAATCCTGGAACGTTTAGCTGCCAATCCTGCCCTTCCCTCAACCAGGTCTCTGTAATGGCAACAACATCATAGTTCCAAGTACTAATCCAAGCTCTAAGTTCATCTGCCCTACCCGTAATACTTCTTGCATTAAAACATATGCACTTCAGGCCACCAGACCCGCCGTGTTCAGCAACTTCTCCCTGTCTGCTCTGCCTCAGAGCCCCACTGTCCCTATTCCCTAGTTCTCCCTCAATGCTCTCACCTTCTGACCTATTGCTCCCGTGCCCACCCCCCTGCCATACTAGTTTAAACCCTCCCGTGTGACACTAGCAAACCTCGCGGCCAGGATATTTATGCCTCTCCAGTTCAGATGCAACCCGCCCTTCTTATATAGGTCACACCTGCCACAAAAGAGCTCCCAGTGGTCCAGATAACGGAAACCCTCCCTCCTACACAGCTGTTTAGCCACGTGTTTAGCTGCTCTTTCTTCCTATTTCTAGCCTCACTGGCACGTGGCACAGGGAGTAGTCCCGAGATTACAACCCGAGAGGTCCTGTCTTTTAACTTTCTGCCTAGCTCCCTGAACTCCTGCTGCAGGACCTCATGTCCCTTCCTGCCTATGTCGTTAGTACCAATATGTACAACGACCTCTGCCTGTTTGCCCTCCCCCTTCAGGATGCCCTCTACCCGTTCGGAGACATCCTGGACCCTGGCACCAGGGAGGCAACATACCACCCTGGAGTCTTTTCCACCGTGGACCTCAAGTCCGCCTACCACCAGCTCCCCATCCGCCCAGGTGACCGCAAGTACACCGCCTTCGAGGCAGACGGGCGGCTATACCACTTCCTAAGGGTCCCATTTGGCGTCACGAACGGTGTCTCGGTCTTCCAACGGGAGATGGACCGATGGTTGACCAGCACGGGTTGCAGGCCACGTTCCCGTATCTCGACAACGTAACCATCTGCGGCCACGATCAGCAGGACCACGACGCCAACCTCCAAAAGTTCCTCCAGACCGCTAACGCCCTGAACCTCTGAAAAAACGAGGAAAAATGCGTTTTTAGCACAAACTGTTTGACATCCTGGGATACATAGTGCGCAATGGAGTAATAGGCCCCGACCCCGAACGCATGCGCCCCCTTATGGAATTTCCCCTCCCCCACTGCTCCAAAGCCCTGAAACGTTGCCTGGGCTTCTTTTCATATTACGCCCAGTGGGTCCCCCAGTACGCAGACAAGGCCCGCCCGCTAATACAGTCCACTACCTTCCCCCTGTCGACAGAGGCTCACCAGGCCTTCAGCAGCATCAAAGCGGATATCGCAAAGGCCACGATGCGCGCCATCGACGAGTCCCTCCCCTTCCAGGCCGAGAGCGATGCATCCGATGTAGCTCTGGCGGCCACCCTTAACCAAGCGGGCAGACCCGTGGCCTTTTTATCCCGGATCCTCCACGCCTCAGAAATCCGCCACTCCTCAGTGGAAAAGGAAGCCCAAGCCATAGTGGAAGCTGTGCGACATTGGAGGCATTACCTGGCCGGCAGGAGATTCACTCTCCTCACCGACCAACGGTCGGTAGCCTTTATGTTCAATAATGCACAGCGGGGCAAAATTAAGAATGACAAGATCTTAAGGTGGAGGATCGAACTCTCCACCTACAATTATGAGATCTTGTATCGTCCCGGAAAGCTGAACGAGCCGTCCGATGCCCTATCCCACGGCACATGTGCCAACGCACAAATAGACCGCCTCCAAGCCCTCCACGAGGACCTCTGCCACCCGGGGGTCACTTGATTCTACCATTTCGTAAAGTCCCGCAACCCACCTACTCTGTGGAGGAGGTCCGTACAGTCACCAGGAACTGCCACATCTGCGCAGAGTGCAAACCGCACTTTTTCAGGCCGGATAGAGCGCACCTGATCAAGGCTTCCCGCCCCTTTGAACGCCTCAGTTTGGATTTCAAAGGGCCCCTCCCCTCCACCGACCGCAACGCATACTTCCTGAACGTGGTGGACGAGTACTCCTGTTTCCCCTTCGCCATCCCCTGCCCCGACATGACAGCGGCCACAGTCATTAAAGCCCTTGGCACCATATTCACACTGTTCGGTTTCCCCGCGTATATCCATAGCGACAGGGGGTCCTCCTTCATGAGTGACGAGCTGCGCCAGTTCCTGCTCAGCAAGGGCATAGCCTCGAGCTGGACGACCAGCTACAACCCCTGGGGGAACGGGCAAGTAGAGAGGGAGAACGGCACGGTCTGGAAGACCGTCCTACTGGCCCTACGGTCCAGAGATCTCCCAGTTTCCCGGTGGCAGGAGGTCCTCCCGGACGCTCTCCACTCCATCCGGTCGCTGCTGTGTACCACCACTAACCAAACGCCGCATGAGCGCCTCCTTGTCTTCCCCAGGAAGTCCTCCTCCGGAACGTCGCTGCCGACCTGGCTGGCGGCCCCAGGACCCACCTTGCTCCAGGAACATGTGCGGGGTCACAAATTGGACCCATTGGTCGAGAGGGTCCACCTTCTCCACGCGAACCCGCAGTACGCCTATGTGGCGTACCCCGGCGGCCGACAGGACACGGTCTCCCTGCGGGACCTGGAGCCCGCCGGCAACACACACACACCCCCGACACCGATCACCCCCTCCCTGCCACCGGCGCACCCCGCGACCGCCCCCTTCCCGCGGGGATCGGTCCTCCTCCCGTGCCCGCCCAGGAGTAAAACAGGAACAAACAGCGAAACGCTCCTGGAGACGACAACGCCCGAGCAAGCACCTGCACCACCACCGGGGCTGAGGCGATTGACGAGGAAGACCAGACCGCCCGCTCGACTCGTGGAATCCGCGTGACACCAAGAAAAGCAAGAATGTTGTTGTAACAAATCTTTTCTTTTGCTCGTATTGTAAATAGTTCTCACAAACTTGTATATAGCCCAGTGTAGGGCTAAAGCTGTATTAACACAGTCCGAAATTTGTTCCAGGGCCAGCCTTGTAAACCCTTACCACCATGCGAACCACCACCCCACTGGGTTCCTTTTTAACAAGGGGTGAATGTGGTGGTATGTATTAGGGGTAATGTGGTACCTGTGAAGCCGAGAGGCTATTGGCTGACAGGTCCCGGGTCCTGGATGGATCTGCTGACTTCTGGCTCCGCCCTGAAGGCGGAGTATAAGAGCTCGAGCTTCTCCCCGCGGCTTCATTCTGTTGCTGAGCTGCTGGGAACAAGTCTCGCTTAATAAAGCCTAGATCGACTTCACGCTTCTCATCTCGCGTAAGTCATTGTGCGCTACATTGCTAAAATCCATGTGCACAATATCCACTGCACTACCTTCATCAACCCTTCTTGTCACTTCCTCAAAGAATTCAATCAAATTTGTGGGACAAGATCTTCCTTTCACAAATCTATGCTGACTGTCCATGACTAGTCCATGCCTTTCTATGTCACAGTTAATTCTATCTCTCAAGATTGATTCTAGTAATTTGCCCACTACTGACGTAAGATTAACTGGCCTATAATTGTTTGGCATTTCCTTCAATCCCTTTTTAAACAATGGGGCAGGTTTGCATTTGTTCAGTCCTTCGATACCTCCCCTGTGTCTAGTGAGGATTGGAAAATCATCCTCAGAGCATCTGCTATCTCCTCCCTGACCTCCTTCAGTAGCCTCGGAAACAATCCACCTGGACCGAGTGACGTATGAACTTTCAAGGATTCCAATTCTTTGAGTACTTCCTCTCTCTTCATGCTTATCCAGTCCAATATCTGTGTTCCTCCTGGACTACTACATCTGCATCATCCATTTCCTTTGGAAACACAGAGACAAAACATTCATTTCAAACCCCTCCCACAGCCTC
Organism: Scyliorhinus torazame; assembly: GCF_047496885.1. NCBI lineage: Eukaryota > Metazoa > Chordata > Chondrichthyes > Carcharhiniformes > Scyliorhinidae > Scyliorhinus > Scyliorhinus torazame. The sequence goes on along the minus strand of NC_092727.1, from coordinate 75,872,577 downwards.
TGCATCTATGCACAAATTCCCTTCTTCATCTCTGATAGGTCCCACATTTTGCTGAACGACCCATTTACTATTAATATATTGGTAAAACATCTTTGGGTTTTCTTTAACTGTACTTGCAAATCTTTTTTCATACCCTCTCTTTGATTTCCTTATTTCCTTCTTGACTTTGTCCCTGCACTTCCTATATTTGTCTAGGCTATCTGCACTGCTTAATTCTTTGTGCCTATCATATGCTTTCGTTTTCTGTTTGATCTTCCCCTGTATTACTCGAGACAACCAGATGTGCAGGTTAGCTGGATTGGCCATGCTAAATTAACCCTTAATGCATCCAGAGGTTAGGGTGGGGTTACAGGGACAGGGTGGGGGAGTGGGCCTAGGCAGGGTGCTCTATCAGAGGGTGGGTACAGACTCGATGGGCCGAATGATCTCCTTTTGCACTGTAGTGATTCTAAGTTCTACCGAAAGTACACCTCTTCACAGCCCATTTCCTGCAAGGTTTCTATCCCATTCCCCCCAGTTTTTCCATCCCTGCCACATCAGCTCTGATATAAAGCGGGATTCTCTGACCCCCCGCCATGTCGGAGAATCCCTGGGAGGCGTGAATCCCACCCTGCCGCTGGCTGCCGTATTCTCCGGCGCCGGTTTTCAGGCGGGTGTGGGGATCACGCCGCACCGGTCGGGGGCCGTTGGCAGCGGCCCCCCTGCAATTCTCCGGGCACCAATGGGCCGAGCGGTCATCGGTTTCTGGCCAGTCCAGCCGGCGTGAAATGGACATGGTCCCACACGGCGGGACCTGGCTGCTAGGCCGGCTGGTGCGGTCCTCGGGGAGTGCGGGGGGGATCCGGCCCGGGGCGGCCCACACGGTGGCCTAGCCCGTGATCAGGGCCCACTGATCTGCAGGCGGGCCTGTGCTGTGGGGGCACTCCTTCCTTCCGCGCCGGCCTCTGTAGGGCTCTGCCATGGCTGGCGCGGCGAAGGCACCCCCCTGCACATGCACAAAATACACCGGCTGTTCTGCACATGCGCTAACTCGCGCCGGCCCTTCGGCACCGGTTGGTGCGGCGCCAACCCCTCCACCGCTGGCTTGCCCCCGGAAATGCGGCGGATTCAGCAACTTCCGATTGGCCCGCGCCGGAATGGTTCCCGCCATTTTTGTATGCCAGCGTCGGGCCATCGGGGGATTCGGGAGAATCCCGCCCATAAACTTCCATACCAGCACTTCTGATATATCTTCCTTTAACTTCAACCAAAGATTCCCTGCTGACATTATTGACAGAGCTCTCCACTGTAATCAATCCATTTCACATGCTCCTTCTCTCACCTCTTCCACTACCTCCCAGAGTCATAATCGGGTCCCCCTCTTCCCTTACCTTCCACCCAACCAGCCTTCGTGTTAAAACAGATCATCCTTCATCATTTCCGCCAGCTCCACCAAACACTCCTTCCCCTATCCTCCTAATTTCAGTGCTTTGAAGGGATGATTCTTTCTGTGTCTCTCTGGTCCACTCCTCAGTCACCCCTAACATCCCCTCCCTCTCCGACAGCAGCTTCCCATTGCAGGTGCAAGAGGCATAACACCTGTCCTTTCACCTCCTGCCATTCAAGGCCCCAAACACTCCTTCCAAGTGAAATGGAAATTTACTTGTACTTCCTCCTATTTGGTCTACAGTATTCCCTATTCACCTACCCTGGAGAGACCAAACACAGATGTCATGATTTGCAGACATGCAGATAATGATATACAGACAGGCACAGACAGGCAGCTAATGAACACAGAGAACAGGACATGACCAATGGGCAGGCAGGACACTCAGGGGTGGTATTTCACTATAAAAGGCACGAGGCACTCACACTCAGTCTCTTCCCACTGATGAACATCTACAGAATGAGTCAGGGTGTATGTACAGCATCACACCTCCAGCACGTGGCTAAGAGCTAGTCTGGTTCAGTCAGACAGAGTAACCACACTTAGGTGAGCAGAGAGTTGAACTCATGGAGAACTGTGCTAACTGTGCTACTGGTTCCATAAATCAGATTGAACTAACTTCAGGGTCTGGAGTATCTTTTGGTTAAAGCTGCATCCAGTTGCAGCCTGTGTTATCCCAGAGTACATAACACAACAACAGACTGGGTGACCGTTTTATGGAACACCTTCCTTCAGCCCACAAGGACAACGGCAAGTTTTCTGTAGCTTGTCATTTCAATCCTCCACCTTGCTCTCACTCTGACCTTTCTGTCCATGGCCTGCGTGTTGGAACGAAGCTCAATGCAAGTCCGAGCTACATCAACTTATCTTTCGAATTGGCACTCTACGGCCCTCTGAACTCAGTATGGAGTTCAAAAACTTTAGATCAGAATCTCTGCCTCCATCTTGTTCTATCGCTTCTTTTTGTCATTTTGTTTTGTTTGTTTCTTTATCCATAGAATTTCATAGAATTTACAGTGCAGAAGGAGGCCATTCGGCCCATCGAGTCTGCACTGGCTCTTGGAAAGAGCAGCCTACCTAAGCCCACACCTCCACCCTATCCCCGTAACCCAGTAACCCCACCTAACCTTTTTGGACACTAAGGGCAATCTAGCACGGCCAATCTACCTAACCTACACATCTTTGGACTGTGGGAGGAACCCAGAGCACCCAGAAGAAACCCACGCAGACATGGGGAGAAAGTGCAAACTCCGCACAGACAGTGACCCAAGCCAGGAATCGAACCTGGGACCCTGGAGATGTGAAGCAACTGTGCCAACCACTGTGCTACCGCGCCCCCATCCATTTATGCTGTATTCAGAGGTCTGCTATTTCGTCCTGTTTCATTGCCATTCATACCTCATCTAGTCCCAACCTTTAGTCCTTTTCTATATCAATTACCGCTCTCTTTAGTTTTTGCATCATGCTATCTTTTGTTACTTAACATCTTCTGCCCTCCACCCTATCACGGACTTTCCCTTTTGTTAGCCTTTCTCTTTTCTTATGGGCAACAGTGGGTAGCACTGTTGCTTCACAGCTCCAGGGTCCCAGGTACGATTCCCGGCTTGGATCATTGTCTTTGCAGAGTCTGCACGTTCTCCCCGTGTCTGCGTGGGTTTCCTCCGGGTGCTCCGGTTTCTTCTCACAAGTCCTGAAAGATGTGCTGATGGGTAATTTGGACATTCTGAATTCTCCTTCTGTGTACCGAAACAGGCGCCGGAATGTGGCGACGAGGGGCTTTTCACAATAACTTTATTGCAGTATTAATGTAAGCCTACTTGTGACAATAAAGATTATTATTATTCCTCTTCCACTGGCGTAAAACCTATTACATTTCTACCTTTCCTCAGTTCTGCTGAAAGGTCATTGACTTGAATTATTAACTCTGTTTCTATCCAAGATGCTGCTTGATTTGCTGAGTATTTCCAGAATTTTGTCTTTTAATTTCAGATATCCAACATCCATGGTATTTTCCTTTTGCGTTGTTTTAGCAACTGCTTATTGTCCCCCTGACTCCACAATTTGTGGCCTTATTCATAAGTCTATTATGCGGCACCTTATCAAAAACCTTTTGAAAATCCAAAATTTACAGTTACTGTAAATTGTCAACTCTCGTTGCTGCCTCCTCCAAACATTCAACAAATATTATCAAGCAAGATTTTCCCTTTTGAAATCTATGCTGACTATTCATAACGATATTTCTCATTTCTAAATGTTCTTCTCTTCTCTCCTTTACTAAGAATTCTACTATTTTCCTGCAACTGATGTTATGCTGACCAGTATAATTGCCTGGACTTGTTACTTCCCCTTCTTAGATCTAGGAATTATTTAGCTGTCCACCAGTCCTCTGGCGCTACACGTTTTTCAAACTAATTATTAAATATGTGCAGTAACGGCTCCGCTATCACTTCCCTCGATTCTTCTAAAGTACGTGGATGCAACCTACCTGGACCAGGGGGCTTTGTCGTCATTGGGTTTATTTAGTTTACATTCAGTCCTCAGACTTATGACACAATTGGTTCCTGAAAATCATGGTGTAGGTCAAAACGTCATAAGTTGGAACTGATGTTCTTATGGAATAATGGTAGAAATGGGATATCGGATCCTGTACCAAGGACGGAGTCATTCATGGGGCGCCTGGTGGTGTTAAATGTTAAATCTCAACTGTTGCCCTGTCAGGTTGCTGAGGCGACTGTTGATGTCTGCATGCTCGTTTAGTGTAGGGAGACAAATGAAATCATCCGATTACTTTCAGTTACAATGTTTAACCTTGAACCTCTGTGAGTCTGAGCGCATATTAAATACAGCATTAGTGAATAAATGCATTAAAAGCGCAATGATAATGTTGAAAACATATAATAGAATAAAACACTCGCTGCCAACCTAATAAGCATGGTGTGGGATTCTCCAATAATGGGGCTATGTTACCATGCCGGCGTGAAAACCGGCACCAACCACTCCGGTGTCAACAGCCCCCAAAGGTGAGGAATTCTCCACTTTCCAGGGGGCTAGGTTGACGCCGGAGTGGTTCCCACAGCTCCAGCCGGCGCCGAAGGGCTGGCGTGAGTTTGCGCATGCATGGAACGTGTGGCGTATTTCCGCGTTGCGCAGAATGGGTGGCGTATTTCCGCGCATGCGCAGAACGGCTGGCGTACATCCGCGCATGCGCATCCCTTCTCTGCGCCGGCCCCTGGGCAATATGGCGGAGCCCTACAGAGGCCTGACGCGGAGGAAAGAATGCCCCTGCGGAACCAGCCCACCCACTGATTGGTAGGCCCCGATCGCGGGCCAGGCAACCGCGCCCCCCCCCCCCCCCCCCCCCCCGCTGGGTTGGATCCCCCCCGCAACCTCCCAGGATGGCCCCCGCACACTTACCTGCCAGGTACCGCCGTGTGTGAGATGAGTAATTCACCCCGGCGGGACTGGGCAAAATGTGTCGGCCCATTGGGGCCCGGAGAGTCGCCAGGGAGGCCGCTGTCAACGCCCTCCGACTGGCATGGCGGGAATCCCGCCGCCGCCCAAAAAACGGTGCCAGAGAATAGGGAAACAGGCATCAGGGCGGCGAGGCAGGATTCGCGCCTCCCCGTGGGGATTCTCTAACCCGGCGCAGGGTCGGACAATCCCGGCCCTGGTTCAGCCTATCCAATTCATATAGATGGGCAGCCCAGAACGTCAATGCAGAATGGTAGGTCACTTGGACATCCAGAGGACTAGCAGGACCTTGGGGTGCATGTCCATAGATCACTGAAGGCAGCAGGGCAGATGGATAAGGTGGTTAAAAGGACATATGAGATACTTGCCTTTATTAGTTGAGGCATAGAATATAAGAGCAGGGAGGTTGTAAAATGTATGTTAGGCCATAACTAGAGTATGGTGCACAGTTCTGGCCACTACACTATAGGAAGGATTTGATTAGACGAGGGAGGGTCAAGAGGCGATTCACCAAAACGTTGCTTGGGTTGGCTTAGTTCAGTTGGTTAGGCAGCTGGTTCATGATGCAGAGCAAGACTGGCAGCATAAGTTCAATTTTTGTACGGCTGAGTTATTCAGGAAGGCCCTGCCTTCTCAACCTTGCCCCTCACCAGGTTACCTCACCACCAGGCAGCTCTCCCGCTCAAAGGGGAAAGCAGCCTATGGTCTTCTGGGACTATGGTGACTTTATTTTACCGTCCCCGGGCTGGAGCATTTCAGCTATGGAGATGGTTAGGCTGGGGTTGTTCTCCTTAGAGCAGAGAAAGTGGACTTGATTGGGGTGTATAAAATTGTGAGGGACACAGATAGGAGGAAACGTTTCCCCTTAGTAGAGGGGTCAATAACCAGGGGACATAGATTCAGATTCAGGTAACTGAGGGATTTTGAGGAAAATCATTTTCACCTAGAGGGTGTTGGGAAACTGGAACTCACTGCCTAAAACGATGGCAGAGACGAAGACCCTTATAACATTTAAAAATCATTTGTATGAGCATTTAAAATGCCACAGCGTACAAGGATACAGGCCAAGTGCTGGAAAATGGGATTAGAATAGATATGTGCTTGATGGCAAGCACAAACATGATGGACCAAAGGGTCTCTTACTGTGCTGTAAAACTCTATGACTCGAATATTAGTGGGGTTCCGTGGATGAATAATGACTTAAGGGAACATTGGAATTGTTGGAAGTGAAGGATACATTAAACACATAGACAGCAAAGGAGCGCATGATGGGAGAGAATAGTTATCCCCTATTTAAAGCAACCTCCAATAGTGTCCTTTTGTTTTATTGCCTTCATATATCAGAGAGATTTTCCAAATAGTGCAGCCTTCATTTTCACTGTAGTGTAATTTACGGTGCATTCGTAGACTTTTTTTGAAACAAACTGCCCCTTGGCTTGCCACATCCCCGACAGGCCCTCTTGCCCCATCCCTCTCCCTCCCACTCGCTGCTTCCCTCTTCCAACCTTTGCAATCGTCACTTTCCTCTTCAACTCTCTCCCGTTCATCACTTCACTCCAGATCATCGCTTCTCTCTCCTGACCTTCCCACTCACAGCTTTGCTTTCTGTCCCTCTTCTAAACACAGGGGCAGGGCCAGCACAGGGGATAGAGTGAGCAAGGGAGCGAGCAAGGCAGTGAGAGGATTGGCAAGTGGGAGAGGGAAGCGGCGAGTAGGTCACTTGGCTGAGGAAGCGACAAGCAGGGTTTTAGGGGGCAGTGTGTGCCATTTAAGTTGGAAAGAGCAAGAGGTGCTTTTGGGCCAGTTAAATTTAAAGCAGCCACTAGGTTCTCAAAAAATACAGGTCAGGAACATAACCTATCCTTCCCACCTTATGGAAAATTGATTTCTGTTTCGCAAGGCATTGTTCAAGAACAGATTAGAAGTGGCAAACTAAGGGTAACTACACAAAGATTAAGAGAGAAATAAAACAATAATTCGGAAGGCAAAAAACATAATTCTCAAGGAACATAGAAACAGAACAGAAAAATATTTCACAGGTACTGCAGAGAAGGAAGGCTGTGATGGTAACAGGACCCATTCTGGGATAAACAGGATAATATCACAGGTAATGATAGAGATATATAAATAGTAAGTAAAGTCGCCATAGTCCCAGATGACCATAGGTTGCTTTCCCTTTTGACAGGGAGAGCTGACTGGTGGTGATTTAACCTGAGGATCACCACACCTCAGGCTAGGGGCAAGGGTGAGAAGGCAAGGCCTTCATGAATAACCTCAGCCGGTGCAGGAATTGAACCCGCGCTGCTGGACTTGCTGTGCATCATTGTCCAGCAAACTGAGCTGTACAGACAGATAGAGAGACAGAGAGACATACAAATATGGACAGACATATATAGACAGAAACATAGATAGATAGATACATATATAGACAGATAGATAGACAGATAGATAGATAGACAGATAGATAGATAGACAGAGAGAGACATAGAACATAGAACATAGAACAATACAGCGCAGTACAGGCCCTTCGGCCCACGATGTTGCACCGAAACAAAAGCCATCTAACCTACACTATGCCATTATCATCCATATGTTTATCCAATAAACTTTTAAATGCCCTCAATGTTGGCGAGTTCACTACTGTAGCAGGTAGGGCATTCCACGGCCTCACTACTCTTTGCGTAAAGAACCTACCTCTGACCTCTGTCCTATATCTATTACCCCTCAGTTTAAAGTTATGTCCCCTCGTGCCAGCCATATCCATCCGCGGGAGAAGGCTCTCACTGTCCACCCTATCCAACCCCCTGATCATTTTGTATGCCTCTATTAAGCCTCCTCTTAACCTTCTTCTCTCCAACGAAAACAACCTCAAGTCCATCAGCCTTTCCTCATAAGATTTTCCCTCCATACCAGGCAACATCCTGGTAAATCTCCTCTGCACCCGCTCCAAAGCCTCCACGTCCTTCCTATAATGCGGTGACCAGAACTGTACGCAATACTCCAAATGCGGCCGTACCAGAGTTCTGTACAGCTGCAACATGACCTCCCGACTCCGGAACTCAATCCCTCTACCAATAAAGGCCAACACTCCATAGGCCTTCTTCACAACCCTATCAACCTGGGTGGCAACTTTCAGGCATCTATGTACATGGACACCTAGATCCCTCTGCTCATCCACACTTTCAAGAACTTTACAATTAGCCAAATATTCCGCATTCCTGTTATTCCTTCCAAAGTGAATCACCTCACACTTCTCTATATTAAACTCCATTTGCCACCTCTCAGCCCAGCTCTGCAGCTTATCTATATCCCTCTGTAACCTGCTACATCCTTCCACACTATCGACAACACCACCGACTTTAGTATCGTCTGCAAATTTACTCACCCACCCTTCTGCGCCTTCCTCTAGGTCATTGATAAAAATGACAAACAGCAACGGCCCCAGAGCAGATCCTTGTGGTACTCCACTTGTGACTGTACTCCATTCTGAACATTTCCCATCAACCACCACCCTCTGTCTTCTTTCAGCTAGCCAATTTCTGATCCACATCTCTAAATCACCCTCAATCCCCAGCCTCCGTATTTTTTGCTATAGCCTACCGTGGGGAACCTTATCAAACGCTTTGCTGAAATCCATATACACCATGTCAACTGCTCTACCCTCATCTACCTGTTCAGTCACCTTCTCAAAGAACTCAATAAGGTTTGTGAGGCATGACCTACCCTTCACAAAGCCATGCTGACTATTCCTGATCATATTATTCCTATCTAGATGATTATAAATCTTGTCTCTTATAATCCCCTCCAAGACTTTACCCACTACAGATGTGAGGCTCACCGGTCTATAGTTGCCGGGGTTGTCTCTGCTCCCCTTTTTGAACAAAGGGACCACATTTGCTGTCCTCCAGTCCTCTGGCACTATTCCTGTAGCCAATGATGACATAAAAATCAAAGCCAAAGGTCCAGCAATCACTTCCCTGGCCTCCCAGAGAATCCTAGGATAAATCCCATCAGGTCCCGGGGACTTATCTATTTTCAGCCTGTCCAGAATTGCCAACACCTCTTCCCTACGTACCTCAATGCCATCTATTCTATTAGCCTGGGGCTCAGCATTCTCCTCCACAACATTATCTTTTTCCTGAGTGAATACTGACGAAAAATATTCATTTAGTATCTCGCCTATCTCTTCAGACTCCACACACAATTTCCCATCCCTGTCCTTGACTGGTCCTACTCTTTCCCTAGTCATTCGCTTATTCCTGACATACCTATAGAAAGCTTTTGGGTTTTCCTTGATCCTTCCTGCCAAATACTTCTCATGTCCCCTCCTTGCTCGTCTTAGCTCTCTCTTTAGATCCTTCCTCGCTACCTTGTAATTATCCATCGCCCCAACCAAAACTTCACACTTCATCTTCACATAGGCCTCCTTCTTCCTCTTAACAAGAGATTCCACTTCCTTGGTAAACCACGGTTCCCTCGCTCGACGCCTTCCTCCCTGTCTGACCGGTACATACTTACCAAGAACACGCAGTAGCTGATCCTTGAACAAGCCACACTTATCCAGTGTGCCCAACACTTGCAGCCTACTTCTCCACCTTATCCCCCCCAAGTCACGTCTAATGGCATCATAATTGCCCTTCCCCCAGCTATAACTCTTGCCCTGCGGTGTATACTTATCCCTTTCCATCATTAACGTAAACGTCACCGAATTGTGGTCACTGTCCCCAAAGTGCTCTCCTACCTCCAAATCCAACACCTGGCCTGGTTCATTCCCCAAAACCAAATCCAACGTGGCCTCGCCTCTTGTTGGCCTGTCAACATATTGTGTCAGGAAACCCTCCTGCACACACTGTACAAAAAACGACCCATCTATTGTACTCGAACTATATCTTTTCCAGTCAATATTTGGAAAGTTAAAGTCTCCCATAATAACTACCCTGTTACTTTCGCTCATATCCAGAATCATCTTCGCCATCCTTTCCTCTACATCCCTAGAACTATTAGGAGGCCTATAAAAAACTCCCAACAGGATGACCTCTCCTTTCCTGTTTCTAACTTCAGCCCATACTGCCTCGGAAGAAGAGTCCCCATCTAGCATCATCTCCGCCACCGTAATACTGCTCTTGACTAGCAGCGCCACACCTCCCCCTCTTTTGCCTCCTTCTCTGAGCTTACTAAAACACCTAAACCCCGGAACCTGCAACATCCATTCCTGTCCCTGCTCTATCCATGTCTCCGAAATGGCCACAACATCGAAGTCCCAGGTACCAACCCATGCTGCCAGTTCCCCTACCTTGTTTCGTATACTCCTGGCATTGAAGTAGACACACTTCAAACCACCTACCTGAACACTGGCCCCCTCCTGCGACGTCAAATCTGTGCTCCTGACCTCTATACTCTCATTCTCCCTTACCCTAAAACTACAATCCAGGTTCCCATGCCCCTGCTGCATTAGTTTAAACCCCCCCAAAGAGCACTAACAAATCTCCCCCCCAGGATATTTGTGCCCCTCAGGTTCAGATGTAGACCATCCTGTCTGTAGAGACACCTTCCCCAGAAAGAGCCCCAGTTATCCAGAAATCTGAATCCCTCCCGCCTGCACCATCCCTGTAGCCACGTGTTTAAATGCTCTCTCTCCCTATTCCTCATCTCACTATCACGTGGCACGGGCAACAACCCAGAGATAACAACTCTGTTTGTTCTAGTTCTGAGCTTCCATCCTAGCTCCCTGAAAGCCTGCCTGACATCCTTGTCCCCTTTCCTACCTATGTCGTTAGTGCCAATGTGGACCACGACTTGGGGTTGCTCCCCCTCCCCCCTAAGGACCCGGAAAACACGATCCGAGACATCACGTACCCTTGCACCTGGGAGGCAACATACCAAACGTGAGTCTCTCACGCTCCCACAAAATCTCCTATCTGTGCCCCTGACTATAGAGTCCCCAATTACTAATGCTCTGCTCCTCTCCCCCCTTCCCTTCTGAGCAACAGGGACAGACTCCGTGCCAGAGGCCCATACCCCATGGCTTACCCCTGGTAAGTCCCCCCCCCCACAAGTATCCAAAGCGGTATACTTGTTTCTCAGGGGAACGACCGCAGGGGATCCCTGCACTGACTGCTTTTTCCCAGTCCCTCTTACAGTTACCCACCTATCTCCAATCTTTGGTGTAACTAATTCCCTGAAGCTGCTATCTATGACCCCTTCTGCCTCCCGAATGATCCGAAGTTCTTCCAACTCCAGCTCCAGTTCCCTAACTCGGTCTTGGAGGAGCTGGAGATGGCAGCACTTCCTGCAGGTAAAATCAGCATCCCTCACCTCAAACATCCTGCAGGAGGAACATTGCACTCCCTTCCCTGCCATTCCTCTAACTTTCTACCAAGATCTGGCTAACAACTAAATTAAATTTTTTTATAAAAAATAATAATAATATAATAAAATATGGTACTTACCTCAGACCAATGGGTTTCCTCTCCACCAGAATTTATTGGTGAGGGTCTTCCCAGATGTCCGCGGGTCGACTTCCTGTTCCCGCCTAAAAAAACTAATTGAAAAAAAAAGAAAAGTTCTCAGCTCCTGCTGAAATTGACTAACCAGCCAGCTCCACTCCCACCGAAATCGACTGACCTGCCCCTGCAAAGACAAGTGCTTTTAAAGGACAGACTTACCTCCCAGCAACCACTTCCGCAATGTTCCCGCTGAAACTGACTCACCAGCTGTTCTCACGCCGAAATCGACTGGCCTGCCCCTGCAAAGACAAGTGCTTTTAAAGGTTGACTTACCTCCCAGCAGCCACTTCCGCACTGCTCCCGCTGAAACTGACTCACCAGCTTTTCTCACGCCGAAATCGACTGGCCTGCTTCTGCAAAGACAAGTGCTTTTAAAGGACAGACTTACCTCCCAGCAACCACTTCCGCAATGCTCCCGCTGAAACTGACTCACCAGCTGTTCTCACGCCAAAATCGACTGGCCTGCCCCTGCAAAGACAAGTGCTTTTAAAGGTTGAGTTACCTCCCAGCAGCCACTTCCGCAATGCTCCCGCTGAAACTGACTCACCAGCTGTTCTCACGCCGAAATCGACATATATCGACAGTGAGGTGGGCAGCACGGTAGCATAGCGGTTAGCGCAATTGCTTCACAGCTCCAGGGTCCCAGGTTCGATTCCCAGCTGGGTCACTGTCTGTGCGGAGTCTGCACGTTCTCCCCGTGTGTGCGTGGGTTTCCTCCGGGTGCTCCGGTTTCCTCCCACAGTCCAAAGATGTGCAGGTTAGGTGGATTGGCCGTGATAAATTGCCCTTAGTGTCCAAAATTGCCCTTAGCGTTGGTTGAGTGGTGTTACTGGGTTATGGGGATAGGGTGGTGTGGGCTTGGGTAGGGAGCTCTTTCCAAGAGCCGGTGCAGACTCGATGGGCCGAATGGCCTCCTTCTGCACTGTAAATTCTATGATTCTATGATATAGACAGATAGATAGAGACAGATAGATAGAGACATATATAGACAGACAGATTGATAGAGACATATAGAGACATATAGAAAGATAGATGCATAGACAGAGACATAGATAGATAGATCGACAGACAGACAGACAGACAGTTAGATAGATAGATAAAAAGACAGAGACATATATAGACTGATGGATAGACGGATACATAGACAGAGACATAGATAGACAGACAGACAGATAGATAGACAGAGACATAAGTAGACAGATAGATACATAGATAGAGACATAGGTAGATAGACAGACAGACAGACAGACAGACAGATAGCTAGATAGATAGATAGATAGATAAATTGAGAAATGGCTTTTTATCGAATAGAACATAACATAGAACATAGAACGATACAGCGCAGTACAGGCCCTTCGGCCCACGATGTTGCACCGAAACAAAAGCCATCTAGAGCTGCTGTAAATGTTTGCATGTTTTGTTTTGTTAAAAAGGAAACGTATATTCACTGGCCATATTTCTTAAAGGAAAGTGAAAAGGTGAAAAATGAAACCATCTTGAAGTTGATGGGGTTTTTTTTCTTGGGGGAGGTGTCATGTGAGAGTACCTTTAAGAAATGGGTGCTTATTAAATAGCTGTAGTGGATGTGCGCAAGTGATTTCTGGGAGGTAAGTTTCTCCTTTAAAAACACTTACCTTTGCAGGAGCAGGCCAGTCGATTTCAGCGGGAGTGGTGCGTTAGTGATTTCTGGGAGACCTTCACAGGAGCAGGCTAGTCAATTTCAGCGGGAGCAGTGCGCAAGTGATTTCTGGGAGGTAAGTTTCTCCTTTAAAAACACTTACTTTTGCAGGAGCAGGCCAGTCGATTTCAGCGGGAGCGGTGCGTTAGTGATTTCTGGGAGACCTTCACAGGAGCAGGCTAGTCAATTTCAGCGGGAGCAGTGCGCAAGTGATTTCTGGGAGGTAAGTTTCTCCTTTAAAAACACTTACCTTTGCAGGAGCAGGCCAGTCGATTTCAGCGGGAGCGGTGCGTTAGTGATTTCTGGGAGACCTTCACAGGAGCAGGCTAGTCAATTTCAGCGGGAGCAGTGCGCAAGTGATTTCTGGGAGGAGCAGATCTTGGAGTTTCAGCGGGAGCGGAACGCAGAGGCAGCTGGTGGGTGAGTATTTAGGTAAACACTTACCTGGTCCTGTTTTCAGTCCCTCTTTGCTGTTTTAAAAAAAATATTAGTGTTTAAGGCGGGAACAGGAAGTTCGACCCGCGGACTTCTGGGAAGTCCCTCACCAATAAATTCTGGTGGAGAGGAAACCCGAGACACTACACGTGTAGTGTCTCCCACCCGCCCTCCTCCTCTAACCTAATAATAAAACCCATTGGTGTGAGGTAAGTACCATATTTTATTATTATTATTATTTTTTTTAAATTTAATTTAGTTGTTAGCCAGATCTTGGTAGAATGTTAGAGGGAAGGCAGGGAAGGGAGTGCAATGTTCCTCCTGCAGGATGTTTGAGGTGAGGGATGCCGTTAGTGTCCCTGCTGATTTTACCTGCAGGAAGAGCTGCCATCTCCAGCTCCTCCAAGACCGAGTTAGGGAACTGGAGCTGGAGTTGGAAGAACTTTGGATCATTCGGGAGGCAGAGGGGGTCATAGATAGCAGCTTTAGGGAATTTGTTACACCAAAGATTGGAGATAGATGGGTAACTGTAAGAGGGACTGGGAAGAAGCAGTCAGTGCAGGGATCCCCTGCGGTCGTTCCCCTGAGAAACAAGTATACCGCTTTGGATACTTGTGGGGGGGGGGGACTTACCAGGGGTAAGCCATGGGGTACTGGCCTCTGGCACGGAGTCTGTCCCTGTTGCTCAGAAGGGAAGGGGGGAGAGGAGCAGAGCATTAGTAATTGGGGACTCTATAGTCAGGGGCACAGATAGGAGATTTTGTGGGAGCGTGAGAGACTCACGTTTGGTATGTTGCCTCCCAGGTGCAAGGGTACGTGATGTCTCGGGTCGTGTTTTCCGGGTCCTTAAGGGGGAGGGGGAGCAGCCCCAAGTCGTGGTCCACATTGGCACTAACGACATAGGTAGGAAAGGGGACAAGGATGTCAGGCAGGCTTTCAGGGAGCTAGGATGGAAGCTCAGAACTAGAACAAACAGAGTTGTTATCTCTGGGTTGTTACCCGTGCCACGTGATAGTGAGATGAGGAATAGGGAGAGAGAGCATTTAAACACGTGTCTACAGGGATGGTGCAGGCGGGAGGGATTCAGATTTCTGGATAACTGGGGCTCTTTCTGGGGAAGGTGGGGCTTCTACAGACAGGATGGTCTACATCTGAACCTGAGGGGCACAAATTTCCTGGGGGGAAAATTTGTTAGTGCTCTTTGGGGGGGTTTAAACTAATGCAGCAGGGGCATGGGAACCTGGATTGTAGTTTTAGGGTAAGGGAGAATGAGAGTATAGAGGTCAGGAGCACAGATTTGACGTCGCAGGAGGGGGCCAGTGTTCAGGTAGGTGGTTTGAAGTGTGTCTACTTGAATGCCAGGAGTATACAAAATAAGGTAGGGGAACTGGCAGCATGGGTTGGTACCTGGGACTTCGATGTCGTGGCCATTTCGGAGACATGGATAGAGCAGGGACAGGAATGGATGTTGCAGGTTCCGGGGTTTAGGTGTTTTAGTAAGCTCAGAGAAGGAGGCAAAAGAGGGGGAGGTGTGGCGCTGCTAGTCAAGAGCAGTATTACGGTGGCGGAGAGGATGCTAGATGGGGACTCATCTTCCGAGGTAGTATGGGCTGAAGTTAGAAACAGGAAAGGAGAGGTCACCCTGTTGGGAGTTTTCTATAGGCCTCCAAATAGTTCTAGGGACGTAGAGGAAAGGATGGCGAGGATGATCCTGGATAAGAGCGAAAGTAACAGGGTAGTTATTATGGGAGACTTTAACTTTCCAAATATTGACTGGAAAAGATATAGTTCGAGTACATTAGATGGGTCGTTTTTTGTACAGTGTGTGCAGGAGGGTTTCCTGACACAATATGTTGACAGGCCAACAAGAGGCGAGGCCACGTTGGATTTGGTTTTGGGGAATGAACCAGGCCAGGTGTTGGATTTGGAGGTAGGAGAGCACTTTGGGGACAGTGACCACAATTCGGTGAAGTTTACGTTAATGATGGAAAGGGATAAGTATACACCGCAGGGCAAGAGTTATAGCTGGGGGAAGGGCAATTATGATGCCATTAGACGGGACTTGGGGGGATAAGGTGGAGAAGTAGGCTGCAAGTGTTGGGCACACTGGATAAGTGGAGCTTGTTCAAGGATCAGCTACTGCGTGTTCTTGATAAGTATGTACCGGTCAGGCAGGGAGGAAGGCGTCGAGCGAGGGAACCGTGGTTTACCAAAGAAGTGGAATCTCTTGTTAAGAGGAAGAAGGAGGCCTATGTGAAGATGAGGTGTGAAGTTTCAGTTGTGGCGATGGATAGTTACAAGGTAGCGAGGAAGGATCTAAAGAGAGAGCTAAGACGAGCAAGGAGGGGACATGAGAAGTATTTGGCAGGTAGGATCAAGGAAAACCCAAAAGCTTTCTATAGGTATGTCAGGAATAAACGAATGACTAGGGAAAGAGTAGGACCAGTCAAGGACAGGGATGGGAAATTGTGTGTGGAGTCTGAAGAGATAGGCGAGATACTAAATGAATATTTTTCGTCAGTATTCACTCAGGAAAAAGATAATGTTGTGGAGGAGAATGCTGAGACCCAGACTATTAGAATAGATGGCATTGAGGTACGTAAGGAAGAGGTGTTGGCAATTCTGGACAGGCTGAAAATAGATAAGTCCCCGGGGCCTGATGGGATTTATCCAAGGATTCTCTGGGAGGCCAGGGAAGAGATTGCTGGACCTTTGACTTTGATTTTTATGTCATCATTGGCTACAGGAATAGTGCCAGAGGACTGGAGGATAGCAAATGTGGTCCCTTTGTTCAAAAAGGGGAGTAGAGACAACCCCGGCAACTATAGACCGGTGAGCCACACGTCTGTTGTGGGTAATGTCTTGGAGGGGATTATAAGAGACAAGATTTATAATCATCTAGATAGGAATAATATGATCAGGGATAGTCAGCATGGCTTTGTGAAGGGTAGGTCATGCCTCACAAACCTTATCGAGTTCTTAGAGAAGGTGACCGAACAGGTAGACGAGGGTAGAGCAGTTGATGTGGTGTATATGGATTTCAGTAAAGCGTTTGATAAGGTTCCCCACGGTAGGCTATTGCAGAAAATACGGAGGCTGGGGATTGAGGGTGATTTAGAGATGTGGATCAGAAATTGGCTAGCTGAAAGAAGACAGAGGGTGGTGGTTGATGGGAAATGTTCAGAATGGAGTTCAGTTACAAGTGGCGTACCACAAGGATCTGTTCTCGGGCCGTTGCTGTTTGTCATTTTTATCAATGACCTAGAGGAAGGCGCAGAAGGGTGGGTGAGTAAATTTGCAGATGACACTAAAGTCGGTGGTGTTGTCGACAGTGAGGAAGGATGTAGCAGGTTACAGACGGACAGAGATAAGCTGTAGAGCTGGACTGAGAGGTGGCAAATGGAGTTTAATGTAGAGAAGTGTGAGGTGATTCACTTTGGAAGGAATAACAGGAATGCGGAATATTTGGCTAATGGTAAAGTTCTTGGAAGTGTGGCTGAGCAGAGGGATCTAGGTGTCCATGTACATAGATCCCTGAAAGTTGCCACCCAGGCTGATAGGGTTGTGAAGAAGGCCTATGGAGTGTTGGCCTTTATTGGGAGAGGGATTGAGTTCCGGAGTCAGGAGGTCATGTTGCAGCTGTACAAAACTCTGGTACGGCCGCATTTGGAGTATTGCGTACAGTTCTGGTCACCGCATTATTGGAAGGACGTGGAGGCTTTGGAGTGGGTGCAGAGGAGATTTACCAGGATGTTGCCTGTTATGGAGGGAAAATCTTATGAGGAAAGGCTGATGGACTTGAGGTTGTTTTCGTTGGAGAGAAGAAGGTTAAGAGGAGACTTAATAGAGGCATACAAAATGATCAGGGGGTTAGATAGGGTAGACAGTGAGAGCCTTCTCCCGCGGATGGAAATGGCTGGCACGAGGGGACATAGCTTTAAACTGAGGGGTAATAGATATAGGACAGAGGTCAGAGGTAGGTTCTTTACGCAAAGAGTGGTGAGGCCGTGGAATGCCCTACCTGCAACAGTAGTGAACTCGCCAACATTGCGGGCATTTAAAAGTTTATTGGATAAACATATGGATGATAATGGCATAGTGTAGGTTAGATGGCTTTTGTTTCGGTGCAACATCGTGGGCCGCTGTACTGCGCTGTATCGTTCTATGTTCTATGATTGAAGTATACAAGATCCTGAATAGACTTGATGTGATGGATACGGAAATGTTTCCTCTTGTGGGTGAGTCCAGAACTAAGGGACAATATTTTAAACTTGGGATCGCCCTATTAGGACAGAGATGAAAAAAACATTTTTCTTTGAAGTTTGTAAAGCAAGGGAATCAAAGGTCATTGGGGTAGGTCGGGCCCAATGGGTAGCACTGTTGCTTCATAGCTCCAGGGTCCCAGGTTCGATTCCTGGCTTGGGTCACTGTCTGTGTGGAGTCTGCACATTCTCCCCGTGTCTGCGTGGTTTCCTCCGGATGCTTCGGTTCCCTCCCACAGTGCAAAAATGTCCTGTTAGGTGAATTGGACATTCTGAATTCTCCCTCTGTGTACCCGAACAGGCGCCGGAATATGGTGACTAGGGGCTTTTCACAGTAATGTCATTGCAGTGCTAATGTATGCCTACTTGTGACAATAAAGATTATTAAATTAAATTATTAGATGAGAATGTAGAACTCAAAACACAAAAAGATCCGCCATGATCTGCTTGAATGGGGCAGCACGGCAGTGTTTAGACTGCTGTCTCACAGTGCCGGAGACCCAAGTTCAATCCTGACCTCAGGTCTGTGTGGAGTTTGTACATTCTCCCCGTGAATGCTGTGGGTTTCCTCCGGGTGCTCCGTTTTCCTCCCACAGTCCAAAGATGTGCAGGCTAGATGGATTGGTTACATTAAATTGCCTCTTAGGGTGGAGTTTCATGAAGAGGACAGGGAGAGGACAGCGGATAGGGCATAGGTAGGGTGATTTTTCAAAGGGTCGGGGCAGACTCAATGGGCCAAATGGCCTCCTTTAGCTCTATAGGGATTCTATGGCAGAGAAAGCTCAAGTGCCTACTTTTGCTCTCCTGTCCATGTGACTATTTGAAATTAAATTTACTCTTTTATTTGACATGATATTTGCTTGTTAATCGATGGTTAATTTGCATTTGTTATTATTCATGTTAAAGTAAAAATAAAGTTTTCAAGAAGGAGTTAGACGTACCTCTTGGGGCTAAAGGAACCAAAGGTTATGGGGGAGGGGCCGGAACAGGCTCTCATGATTAGCTATCACAATGAATGGCAGAGTAGGCTTGTAGGGCCGAATGGCCTCCTCCTGCTTCTATTTCTGTGTTCTAAAAGCTACAAAAATTGGAATTGCGTAGGTAATTTCTTCATTTGTGGATCATCCAGTAAATTTGGTTATTTTGATTTATGGTATCCCCATGGAGATCATAACAATATTACCTTGACAACCAAGTGATCCTTCAAAATAAATTTTCCCATGGTTAATTGTAATAAGTTGTTTGCATTGGGCCTCTCTCTAAAGGCACTTATGAGTACACAAGGCACTGTTATCACTCAAGTGAACCTTGTATAACCTTTAATATGTAAGTTCAATAATAGGCCATCCGTAATAATCTTTAATCTTTTGCTTACAATTCATGAGCCTGTATTACAAATCTCAGAGGAAACTTTGTGCCAGAGGAGCGAATATCAAGAGTTTGCAGAATGATATTAATTCACCTGGTTTATGATCTCTGGGATTTTCTGGAAGTGAGGATTTAGAAAAGGGACCATTCTCTGATGAAATGAAATGAAATGAAAAGAAAATCGCTTATTGTCACAAGTAGGCTTCAAGTGAAGTTACTGTGAAAAGCCACTAGTCGCCACATTCCGGTGCCTGTTCGGGGAGGCTGGTACGGGAATTGAACCGTGCTGCTGGCTTGCCTTGGTCTGCTTTAAAAGCCAGCTATTTAGCCCTGTGCTAAACCAGCACCTGATTATTTGGACGTGACAGACGTTTTTGAAACTTTTCACAGTATTTATCAATGACTTGATATTGGTGGAGAGAGGGAATTACAAAAGAACATCGACAGAGTGGGAAAAATATAGTTCACTGCGGACTGTGTGCAGCGCAGCCACACTCATCCAGGATCCGTGCCGCTGGCCGGGGGGGGGGGGGGGGGCTTCTGCTAGGACTGGGGCACAGGTGGGGGGTGGCCAGGGGGTGGGCTGTGGGGTTGGGGTGGGCGGGTAAGCGTTCCTGCATGGTCGGGGCCATGTTTTTTGGTGTGGCTGGTACCGGACGAGGTGAGGGCTTCGTGCCAGTTTTCCTATCGTGATCCACCCGCGGAATCCCTGTTGGTGCCTGCACTTAGCCGTTGGGACAGAGAAATTCGCCCCATGTGTGGGGCCTTTCAGTGACAATCTCCCCAAGTTCCAAAAAATGATTGAGGGCCCGATTTAATGGCCACGTTGCGCTTGAGCAAGAGCGTGACAAAGCTGTTAAATCGTGGGAGAGGGCAAAATTGAGTACCTTATCTGGCGCCGATCTGTTTGTGATCTAACCAGCCTTCCACAATTGGCGAAATCAAGATCCCGCCGTAGCATGGCAGGAAACCAATAATCACCACTTAAAGCCAATCTCCATACAATTAATGGGAACAACCCCATATCTAACGGCCTCCCATGATCTAACCGGCTCACCAGCAAGTAATCAAGTGGGCACCGATTAGTGCCCCTTTTTCAAAACGTGAAGCTCGCTCGCGAAAGGGCAGCTGTGGGGACCAAAGGAGGTGAGCAGCCATCTTCCATCTTCGCTCCTGGGCAATGAGCCCGGGGGCACTGGGGTTGCTGCCCCAGTGATCAGAGCGGGTCAGGAGAGCCTCAATTGGGGTGGGCTGCCATTGGGGTTTGGGGGGTTGCGGATCGTGGGGGAACGCCACCGATGCCTATGGCTGGGGTGGTGGGGGGAGATGGGTGTTTCAGCGCCCTCGCATCTGCCATGCCAACCCTTGGGCCATGTGTTCCCATTCTGGGAGCAACCCCATCCCGTGTGCCCCACCGACCACCCAGAACTCCCACTGATGCGGAGACCTCTGGCCACACAGCTGAAGGCTGCTAATTGGAAATTGACAATTGTAGTTAACTGAACACCTCACAGTGGATCCCCAAGGGTGGGCGGGCCATGTAGCATGGCAGGCCATGCAATGGGTCACCCGGACTTGAAATATTACCTCTTTTCTATCCCTACAGATGCTGCCAGACCTGCTGAGATTTTCCAGCATTTTTTCTTTGGTAGCATGTGGGAGTTATTGCCTAGCATCCCAGTCAGGCCATGATTCTCGGACACTGCGCCTGAACACTGCAGGAGGCAACACCATGGATGCAGCCGCCAACACCCGAGCACCCTGGGGCTGTGCCCCAGCACCAGGGACATTTCAGCGACCAGAGGGTGAGCGTGTGCACCGGGTAGGGGACCAGAGCCCGGTCCAGGTAACATTATGTGCAAGTTTCTGGGGTACAGAGTCTGGTGAGCATAGGGCTTGGCTGCATCTGGCGGGTGCTTGGGCATGGGGATATGGGTCGGAGGGAGTAATATGGGAATGGCGGGTCTCGGTGTGGAAAACATCGCTGGTTGTCGGTCTCACACCCTCTCCTAATTCCTGACAGATATTACACGCGCTGGACAATATCTTGTACTTCACGGAAGCTGCCGTCATGACGCTGCTGCCAGCCCAGGTGGCCAGATGCCGTAGAACGCAGCAGTGTCAACTTAGTCACCCTGAGACCCGGCCGCCCCATCAGGCCAAGGAGGGACCCAGAGGGGGAGGCCGGCGACGGCCCAAGGTGTACAGGCGTCGCTGGTCTTTTGAAAAGATGATGGATAGTGTGTGTCGTAGGAGGCTCCTTATGGAGGAGCAGGATACCCGCTCTGAGTGGCTAGCAAGGTCACCGCAGCCCAGAACCACGGGCAGCTGTGTGGGCAGCACGGTAGCACAAGTGGCTAGCACTGTGGCTTCACAGCGCCAGGGTCCCAGGTTCGATTCCCCTCTGGGTCACTGTCTGTGCGGAGTCTGCACTTTCTCCCCGTGTCTTCGTGGGTTGCCTCCGGGTGCTCTGGTTTCCTCCCAAAGTCCAAAGACGTGGAGGTTAGGTGGATTAGCCATTCTAAATTGCCCTTAGTGTCCAAAAAGGTTAGGAGGGGTTATTGGGTTACGGGGATAGGGTGGAAGTGAGGGCTTAAGTGGGTTGGTGCAGACTCGATGGGCCGAATGGCCTCCTTCTGCACTTTATGTTCTATGTTCTAACCTCTATGCCTCAGGATCATTCTGGGGCTTGGGTGGGGACTTGTGTGGCACCTTACAAGCTGCAAGCCACAAGTGTATCCGTGAGATTATGGATACTCTGTTTGCTTAGGCAGCTAACTATATAAACTTCGACGTGGACCAGGCCCAACAAGATGCCCGAGCAGAAGGAATCTGCTCCATCGACGGGATGCCCCAGGTCCAGGAGATAATAGATGGCATGCATGTGGCCTTGCTCTTACCAGGCCATCGAGGAGTGCCCGTCATCAACAGGAAGGAGTTCCACTCCCTGAATGTCCAGCTCATATGCGACCACCACATAAAGATCATGCACATTTGTGCACGCTTCCCATGGAGTGTGTGCGACAGTTACATCCTGGGGCAGTCCGACATTCCCGGCCTCTTCGAGGACCACCCCAGGATAGCCGGTCGGCTCTTGGGGGATAAGTGTACCCACTGATGCCAGTATGGAAACCGATGACCGATGCGGAGACCAATACAACGTGAAGCATGTCGCCACCCGAGCTGTCATTGAGGGGTGCATTGGACTCCTCAAGATGCAGTTCCGATGTGTAGACTGCTCTGGTGGTGCACTGCAGTACACTTCCCAGAGGGCTGCCTGCTTTGTGGTGGTCTGCTGTGTCCTCCACAACCTGGCACAGCAGCAGGGTGACGTGCTGGAGGTGGAGAAGGAGCTACATGTGGCCACCTCCGAGGAGGAGGATGAGGAGGTATTGGACAAGGTGGGGCAAGAAGACAGCCAGGCGGGGCAAGAAGACAAGCCCAGGGAGGACCCCCAGGACTAGCCAGTGGATGGAGGACAGGCAGCAGCGGTGAGTGTGTGGCACACCCGGAGTGACAGGGAGGCTCTCATCCTCGCCCGCTTCATATAGCACACAGCTTTTCCTCGAAGCCATAGACAGGGAGGGCGCCTGGGATACGAGAAAGATTGCTCTTCTCCTCTCCACGGCCGGGGACCATGCCATCCACATTTTCAACTCTTTCACCTTTGCGGATGATGAAGATAAAACAAAGTTCAAGACGGTCCTCCTCAAGTTTAACACTCACTGCAGCGTAGAGGTGAATGAAAGTTTCGAGCGCTACGTGTTCCAGCAGCATTTGCAGGGTAAGGATGAACCTTTCCAATCCTTTCTCACGAACCTCCGCATCTTGCGCAGTCTTGCAGCTACGGACCCACCTCCGACTCCATGATACGCGACCAGATCGTTTTCGGTGTTCAGTCGGACCCCCTACGTCAGCAGTTCCTCAAAGTAAAGCAACTCACCCGAGCGACCGCCATCGAGACCTTACATGAAAACGCCATGACTCGGAATTCCCATGTACAAGCGGCTGAAACAAGCATGGTCCCCACGAGGCGGAACGGGTCCAAGTGATTGAGCACCTCCAGGGTCTCAGCCTGGATGAGGGCGGCCATTTTGCGTGCTTTTCGCGGACTCCCGCGCTTGTGCACACCAAACGAGGGGATGGCGACGTGGAGGAAAGTAATGCGCAGGTGCACACCATGCATGACCGCGCTGCACATGCGCGGTGGCGCAGTGAACATGCTGACGTCACGACGTGCTGCAACTGTGGCTCCGCCCATTTAAAGCCTAGCAGGAATGTTCGGGCAATTCAACCCACGGTCACCGAGTCCGATGCGGACCGCCCACGCAGCAGTGACACCGAGGACCCGAAGGCGCCTTTTCGTAACGAAAAACAGGGTGTCAAAGAACAAAGAACAAAGAAATGTACAGCACAGGAACAGGCCCTTTGGCCCTCCAAGCCCGCGCCGACCATGCTGCCCGACTAAACTACAATCTTCTACACTTCTATTCCCATCCTATTCATGTATTTGTCAAGATGCCCCTTAAATGTCACTATCGTCCCTGCTTCCACCACCTCCTCCGGTAGCGAGTTCCAGGCACCCACTACCCTCTGCGTAAAAAACTTGCCTCGTACATCTACTCTAAACCTTGCCCTTCTCACCTTAAACCTATGCCCCCTAGTAATTGACCCCTCTACCCTGGGGAAAAGCCTCTGACTATCCATTCTGTCTATGCCCCTCATAATTTTGTAGACCTCTATCAGGTCTCCCCTCAACCTCCTTCGTTCCAGTGAGAACAAACCGAGTTTATTCAACCGCTCCTCATAGCTAATGCCCTCCATACCAGGCAACATTCTGGTAAATCTCTTCTGCACCCTCTCTAAAGCCTCCACATCCTTCTGGTAGTGTGGCGACCAGAATTGAACACTATACTCCAAGTGTGGCCTAACTAAGGTTCTATACAGCTGCAACATGACTTGCCAATTCTTATACTCAATGCCCCGGCCAATGAAGGCAAGCATGCCGTATGCCTTCTTGACTACCTTCTCCACCTGTGTTGCCCCTTTCAATGACCTGTGGACCTGTACTCCTAGATCTCTTTGACTTTCAATACTCTTGAGGGTTCTACCATTCACTGTATATTCCCTACCTGCGTTAGTCCTTCCAAAATGCATTACCTCACATTTGTCCGGATTAAACTCCATCTGCCATCTCTCCGCCCAAGTCTCCAGACAATCTAAATCCTGCTGTATCCTCCGACAGTCCTCATCGCTATCCGCAATTCCACCAACCTTTGTGTCGTCTGCAAACTTACTAATCAGACCAGTTACATTTTCCTCCAAATCATTTATATATACTACAAAGAGCAAAGGTCCCAGCACTGATCCCTGTGGAACACCACTGGTCACAGCCCTCCAATGAGAAAAGCATCCTTCCATTGCTACTCTCTGCCTTCTATGGCCTAGCCAGTTCTGTATCCACCTTGCCAGCTCACCCCTGATCCTGTGTGACTTCACCTTTTGTACTAGTCTACCATGAGGGACCTTGTCAAAGGCCTTACTGAAGTCCATATAGACAACATCCACTGCCCTGCCTGCATCAATCATCTTAGTGACCTCCTCGAAAAACTCTATCAAGTTAGTGAGACACGACCTCCCCTTCACAAAACCGTGCTGCTTCTCACTAATACGTCCATTTGCTTCCAAATGGAAGCAAAGACACCAGCCGCTGTCGGTATACAGCATTGATTCAGACGATGAGTGGTGTGCCACCCTGACGGTCAACTGGTCCCAAATACGATTCTGCCTGGACACTGGTGCCTCCGCTAATCTCATGGCGTGGTCTGACTTCCAAAGCCTTGGTGTCAAACCAGCCATCCTTCCATCAGCCTGCCAGCTATTGGACTATAATGGCAAAGTCATTCCTGCTAGCGCCTCGTGCCAACTTGAAGTGACGCACAGGTCACGCAAAGCCATTCTTCCTTTCGAGATTGTGGGCTCCGCGAAAGACTCCCTGCTTGGCGCACAGGCATGCAAGCTGTTGAACCTCGTTCAGAGAGTGCACTCTCTCTCTCCTGATGACACGTCTGCCTTCCAGGACGCTGACTTCAGGGCTCAACTCAACGCCATCATCGACCATCACCGCGATGTCTTCGAAGGCATGGGCACGCTCCCATACACTTACAAGATCTTACTCAAACAGAACGCCACGCCTGTGGTGCATGCACCTCGCAGGGTCCAGCATCCCTTACAGACCGCCTCAAGCAGCAGCTGCAGGATCTCCAGGACCAAGGAGTGATCTCCAGAGTTACGGAACCAACCGACTGGGTCAGTTCCATGGTGTGTGTAAAAAAGCCTTCCGGCGAGCTGAGAATTTGCATTGATCCCAAGTATCTGAATCGCAATATCATGAGGGGGTATTATCCAATTCCCAAGCGCAAAGAGATCACATGCGAGATGGCTCGCGCCAAGCTCTTCACCAAACTCGACGCCTCGAAAGGATTCTGGCAAATCCAGCTCGACAAAACCAGCAGGAAACTGTACATTTAACACCCACTTTGGCAGATATTGTTACAAAAGGATGCCGTTTGGGATCATATCTGCTTCAGAAGTGTTCCACAGGATCATGTAACAAATGATGGAAGGCATTGACGGTGTTCGCGTCTATGTCGACGACATAATCATTTGGTCCACCGCCCCGCAGGAGCATGTCAGTCGCCTCCAGCGCGTGTTCAAACGCATACGTGAGCAGGGCCTATGCCTCAACAGAGCCAAATGCTCGTTTGGTCAGACGGAACTCAAGTTCCTCGGGGACCACATCTCCCAGTTGGGTGTGCGGCCGGATGCGGACAAGGTGGCTGCTATCACAGCCATGAAAACGCCAGAGGACAAGAAGGCAGTCCTCCGATTTCTGGGCAGGGTCAACTTTTTAGGGAAGTTCATCCCTAACCTCGCCTCTCACACCACGGCTCTCAGGAACCTGGTCAGGAAGACGACAGACTTCCAGTGGCTTCCTGCCCACGAGCGCGAATGGAGAGAACTCAAAACAAAACTCACCACGGCCCTGGTTTTAGCTTTCTTTGATACAGCAAAAGAGACCAAAATTTCGACCGATGTCAGCCAATCCAGCATTGGGGCAGTGCTCCTGCAACGCGATGAGGCCTCATCATGGGCCCCCGTTGCATATGCGTCACGTGCCATGACCCCCACGGAACAGCGCTAAGCGCAGATAGAAATGGAGTGCCATTGCCTTCTGACCGGTGTAGTCAACTTTCACGATTATGTGTACGGCCTTCCTCAATTCACCATCGAGACCGACCATCACCCGCTGGTCAATATAATACAGAAAGACTTGAATGACATGACGCCTCGCCTCCAGAGTATTCTTTTCAAGCTCCGGCGATACGACTTCCAGCTGGTATACACCCCAGGCAAAGACCTCATCATTGCCGACGCTCTCTCCAGGGTTGTCACCACTCCGTGTGACCCAGCGGGATTCGTCTGCCAGGTTGATGCCCATGTGGCCTTCGTGGCCTCCAATCTCCCTGCCACGGATGAACGCCTCGTTCAAATTCGCCGCGAGACGGCGGCTGACCCTTTGCTACAATGTGTCATGCGCCACCTAACAGACGGGTGGCTCAAGGGCCAATGCCCGCAGTTCTATAACGTCAGAGATGATCTGGCGGTAGTAGATAGTGTTCTCCTGAAACTGGACTGCATTGTCATCCCGCATAGCATGCGCCAGCTCGTCTTGGAACAGCTACATGAGGGCCACCTTGGCGTGGAAAAGTGCCGCCGACAGGCCCGAGAGGCAGTTTACTGGTCCGGCATCAATGACGACATAGCCAACACAGTGCTCAACTGCCCCACTTGGCAGCGCTTCCAGCCAGCCCAACCACGTGGGACCCTACAGCCCCATGAGTTGGTCACGTCCCCTTGAACCAAGGTGGGCCTGTTTAAAGGCGCGTGGCAGGGACTATGTCCTGATTGTAGACTACTTTTCCAACTACCCGGAGGTGGTACATTTACACGACATCACATCGTCTGCAGTCATCCGTGCCTGTAAGGACACCTTTGCTCGACACGGCATCCCACTCACTGTGATGTCAGACAATGGCCCCTGCTTCGCAAGCCAGGAATAGTCCAGCTTTGCCAGGAGGTACAACTTTGTGCATGTGACATCCAGTCCCCTGTACCCCCAATCTAACGGCAAAGCGGAGAAGGGCGTCCACATAGTCAAACGGCTCCTCTGCAAGGCTGCCGATGCTAGGTCTGATTTCTACCTCGCCTTGCTGGCCTATCACTCGGCCCCACTGTCCACTGGCCTGTCGCCTGCCCAGCCGCTCATGGGTCGCACCCTGAGGATGACGGTGCCATCCATTCATGTCCCAGACCTCGACCACGTTCCGGTCCTTCAACGAATGCAGCTGTCTCGGCACAGCACAAGGCGGCTCATGACTCCCGTGCAGCTGATCTCCTGCTCTGGCTCCACATGACAATGTCTGCATCCATCTTCCGGGTGGTGGCTGGTTTGCAACCGCTGTGGTTCTTCGGCAGGTGGCCCCCCCGCTCGTTCCTGGTTCGTCTACCGGATGGCTCCATTCTGCGCCGCAATCAACGTGCCGTTTGTCTCGTTCCGCGCTCGCTCTGTGATCCTCCACCTTTGCCACGCCCTCCTGTTGACCCTGACCTGGACTATGCAGAGATTCCGGTCACTCTGCATCCTCCTCACTCTGACGCAGTCCAGCCCGCTCCTCAGCCGGTGGGTCCCATCCCACCCTTGAGGCGGTCAACCGGAATTCGTCACCCACCTCAGAGACTTAACTTGTGAACTTTGTGGACTTATGGACTTTCTAATTTGTTCTGTTTTTCCGTTTAATCGTTCAAGTGTCGTGTTCATCTCGTTATTCTTGTGACACACTGTTTTTCTGCACCAGGCACCTTCCCATGTAAATAGCTTAGTTTTCATGCACATAGTCCTGTAAATATTTCGCGCGCACATAGTCAGGAACATTTACCATACACTATTTATTGCCACACAGGTACATTTTTTATAAAAGGGGAGATGTCATAATATACACCAGTATATCATGGTGCAGACACACACTGATGGACATACAGTGGGACCAATCAACACACACAACATCGCAGCCAATCACCAGTGAGAGCACACGCACTATAATGACAGGGGGCATCAGAGTTTCCGCTCATTCGAGTTGCAGCTAGCTAGAAGGACAGAGCTCACAGCCTGTAACACAGACATTCACCATGTGCTGAGTGCATCGACTGATTAGGACAAGGCAAAGGTCTTTAGTTAAAGCTAGTATCGTATTCACCCACAGTCTGAGTATGTTTAAACAGTTAATGATTCAATAAAATAGTGTTGCGCTATTTCAAGTGTTGGTGACCTGTATGTGATCCAGAACACCCAACACATCAATGGCCTTGTCCGTCATTCCCCTCCTCTCACCCTCCCCCACCCCTCAGCCTTCCACACCCCTCCCCCGATTCCTCAGTGCAGGAAGAGATCAGGTCACCATTTTTAAATGGCATCCCGATTTCTCAACGCTCCCGATGCAACCCCTGGACCCCCCCAAAGGCCTAACCGGCAGGTTTATCAACTACTACATTGAGGAAAAGGAATTAATTTGATAAATACGCTGGTCAATATACATGTCGGGATTCTCACAGCTTCATGTGTACAAGATGTGCCTCATTGGCAACCTTGTAAATTGGGGTCAAGCCATTTGCTCACCATGCTGTAATAGAGCACATCAAAAGAATCCTGCTGGATAATGGCTGTCCTGATCAGATAATTTTGCACTGTATAGCGTGTGGACTCTTGACTGGGCCTAAGGTTGCCACTTTGGGACCTGAAAGATGCCCAGTTTACCCCAGATTACCCTGGAAGGGCAAGATATCTCAGAAACCTGAGCAACAGGTGAAGCGGTTTACCATTACCCAATCAAAAGTCAAAACAGTGTCCAACATCAGAGATGATGTTATTCAGCATCGTGCGCAAAACCTTTCTTTTGACCATTTAGGAATTCTTGCACACAATGAGGCTGCTGGCTCTTCAATGTGCAGCCTACTCCTGTTTAGCACAGGGCTAAATCGCTGGCTTTGAAAGCAGACCAAGGCAGGCCAGCAGCACGGTTCGATTCCCGTAACAGCCTCCCCGAACAGGCGCCGGAATGTGGCGACTAGGGGCTTTTCACAGTAACTTCATTTGAAACCTACTTGTGACAATAAGTGATTTTCATTTCATTTTATTTCAAGCAGCGGCAGACCCCAACATGGCTTCTGCATCCCTTGGTTGCTTGTGCACTGCAGGCAGCTCCCGTGACCTGGTTCTGCTCGATGCTACTAACTGGCTGCTAATTAGGATATTGGAGCCAGGTTGGGACCTGGAAACTATCTGGGCATTAGGTTCTAGAACCGAAATTGGAATTTAAGCCATATGGAGCGGTACTGATCAGTGGAAGAATTTATGTAACCATTGCTGAGGGACATCATAAAATGTCACCCAGAAACAAATAAGCTGTCAAAAGCAGCTAATTTATGAATCCCCTCGACCAAATTATGTATTTGTGTAATGATGTTAGACAGAATGCATTGGAAATGCTCTGGTGCATTGAGCAAACCATAATGACTCTTTTGTGTCTCTGACAGTGAAATATTTTCATTTGTTAACAAATTATGCCAGAGAAGATACTGAACTGTGAGAGATAAATAATTCATGTTGTTTTAGTTGTTTTCATTTAAATTACGACTGGGGTGTAATGTGGACGTGCTGGGCCTGTCCACAGCTGGAATGTCGGGGTACACCTGCCTTCGCCGGCCTGGGAAGTCACAATGCTATTTTGCATAACCCAGGCAATTAGTTGTCTCAAGTTCTGGCTTCAGTCCCCCCCCCGAGGCAGGAATGATAGCTACTCCTGGGAATGTGGCCTATACTACCGAGGCAGTGATGGTGGCCAGAAGTGCATGTAAATGGAGCAGTCAGGCAGTGACTTGTCAAAAGGCAATGCATGGGAGGCCAGCATAGGGGACGGGGGAGGAAATAGTCAAACAAAACAGCCCTTTCTGCTGGGAGGACCCAGCCTTTCGTAGAGCACAGTGGCACAGTGGTTAGCACTGCTGTTTCACAGCGCCAGGGACCCAGGTTCAATTCCGACCTTGTGTGGAGTTTGCACTTTTTCCTAGTGTCTGTTTGGGTTTCCTCCGGGTGTTCCGGTTTCCTCCCACAGTCGAAAGATGTGCAGGTTAGGTGGATAGGCCATGCTAAATTGCCCCTTCGTGTCCAAAGATGTGCAAGCTATGTGGGGCTATGGGGATAGGGTGGGCGAATGGGCCTAGGTAGGTGTATTGTCAGAGGGTTGGTGCAGACTTGATGGGGCGAATAGACAGTTTCTGCACTGTAGAGGTTCTATGATGTTCCTTGCTACTGCCACTGACCCAGGGTGGGGCACGAGATGCCCAAGCAGAATATCTTTACAAGTGTGCACCTCAACCCATCCAGTTTTCAGATTAGCCCCCTGTGCCCAAGTGATCTAATCCCCTGGCGAAGACTCATGATAAAACTCCCTTAACAGATTTCACTATCTGTCACATGTTTTGCAGTTTCATTGGTGGGTCATTAATTATAGAAAATTATTAAACGATAAAAAAAGAAAATAAAGACTTGCCTTGATATTGCACCTTTCACAACCTCAGGGCACCTAAAGGGTTGTTATGTTGGGGCTGTATTAAACGCTGGTTAGTCCACAGCTAGAGTACTGTGTGTTCGAGTCACCACAATAAGAAGGATGTGATTGCACCAGAAAGCGTGCAGAGGAGATTCACCAAGATGCTGGAGGGTTTTAGCTAATCGGAGAGGCGAATAGACTCGGACTGTTTTCAGTAGAACAATGGAGGTTGAGGGGTAACCTGATACAGGTTCTCAAGAAACTTCTTCAGTGTTTCCCTCCCTACCCCCTCCTCTAACCAAAAAAAAACAACCGCTGTAAAGATCAAGAGGAAGGCTCGAGGTCAGGTAGAAGTAGAAAGAAGTTGAACCGTGACGCCACAGCCTGCAGGTAAGCGATTGGCTGGTGACTGGTAAGTAGTTTTTCTTTTATTTTCCCTCAGGTGTTATCGTGCAGGGCGCAGAGGTTGCTGAGTGAGTGCTTGCTGAGAAGGGAGTGAATAACAGGTAAGCTGTTTCGGTGAAGAGTGGGAGAAGGTGCTTTTTCCCTCCTGTTTTGTTCCCTCTCTTTCTTCTGGCCTAATTTCGGGAGCCGTTCGGAGGCGGAGGAGCAGTCTCTGTGAGTATAAAAACCTAACGGTAACTTCCTGTTTTCCAGTTTTTTTCTCCAAAAGTGACGTCAGAGGGAAGCTGTGATCTGATTGGTAGATAGCAAATCTGCCCCAAATTTAAAAAAAAACACAGCTAAACTCGTAAACTTAAATTAAACTAATTAATTAATTAGAGATGGCTGGTCAGGTGATGTGCTTGAGCTGCTTGATGTGGGGGCTGGCAGATCCCATTGCGAGCTGCAGCGACCACATCTGCAGTAAGTGTTGGCTGCTCGAAGAGCTCCGGCTCAGAGTTGATGAGCTGGAGTCTGAGCTTCAAACACTGAGGCACATCCGGGAGGGGGAGACTTACCTGGACACTGTGTTTCAGGAGGCAATCACACCTGTCAGAGTAAGTAGTTTAAATCCTGCCAGTGGCCAGGGACAGCAAGTCAGACAGGTAAAGGGAACCGGCAGTCAGGAACTCAGGAGCCTCAGACCTTGACCCTGTCCAACAGGTATGAGGCACTTGCTCCCGTGTGGATGGCGAACAGGGCTGCAGGAAGGATGAGTCAGCTGACCAAGGCACCATGGTTCAGCAGACCATTCAAGGGGAGGGAGTAAATAGGCAAGTTGTAGTTGTAGGGGATTCTATTATCAGGGGGATAGATAGTATCTTTTGTGAGCAGGATAAAGAGTCCCGCATGGTATGTTGCCTGCCCGGTGCTAGAGTGCGGGACATCTCTGACCGGCTTGAAAGGATACTGGAGAGGGAGGGGGAGGATCCAGTTGTTGTGGTCCATGTCGGTACCAACAACATAGGCAAGTCTAGGAAAGAGGACCTGTTTAGAGATTATAAAGAACCAGGATTCAAATTAAAAAACAGGTCCTCAAGGGTCAAAATCTCCGGATTACTGCCCGAGCCACGTGCAAATTGGCGTAGGGAGGCAAGAATAAGGGAAGTTAACACGTGGCTGAAAGAGTGGTGTGGGAAAGAGGGGTTTCTTTTCATGGGACACTGGCATCAGTTTTGGGACAGGGGGGACCGTTGGGATGGTCTCCACCTGAACCGAGCTGGGACCAGTGTTCTGGCGAAAAGAGTAAATAGGGTGGTCAATAGGACTTTAAACTAGAGATTGGGGGGAAGGGAAAGTCAGGGAACCAAGAGGTGAAGTAATCAGTGGGAAGCGTAGCTGCTTAGGAATACAAAAAAGCACGAAAAGACAGAAGTCAGGAGAGGTTACGATAGTCCCCATCCCACAAAATATGACACAGTGTATGGAAAGGCTCAGTAAACCAAGGTCCACCACACTAAGAAAACAAAAAGGGACGGTCAATAGAGAATTAAAGGTGCTATATTTAAATGCGCGCAGTGTACGGAACAAGGTCGATGAGCTTGTGGCCCAGATTGTGACTGGCAGGTATGATGTGGCAGGCATCACAGAGACGTGGTTGCAGGGCGTTCAGGGCTGGCATTTAAACATCCAGGGATTCACAACCTATCGAAAAGACAGAGAGGTGGGCAGAGGGGGCGGGGTTGCCTTGTTAATTAGGAATGAAATTAAATCAATAGCACTGAACGACATAAGGTCAGATGATGTGGAGTCTGTGTGGGTAGAGTTGAGGAACCACAAAGGCAAAAAAACCATAATGGGAGTTATGTACAGGCCTCCTAACAGTGGTCAGGACCAGGGGCACAAAATGCACCACGAAATAGAAAGTGCATGTCAGAAAGGCAAGGTCACAGTGATCATGGGGGACTTCAATATACAGGTGGACTGGGTAAATAATGCTGCCAGTGGACCCAAGGAAAGGGAATTCATTGAAAGGCTTTTTGGAACAACTTTTGATGGAGCCCACGCGGGGACAGGCCATTCTGGACTTAGTGTTATGTAATGAGCCAGACTTGATTAAAGATCTTAAAGAGGCCAACAGCGAACCCAAGCAGACTATCAATGAACCGGAACAGCAGACCGAGAGATCTGCGGTGCGGCAACCGAAGAGGAAAGAGTCGAATTGGACCCCTCTGGAAGGCCGCTGCCTTAGACTCGACATGTGCGCTCAAGCCGTCAGGAGTCGCGTCACTGCGAGATTCATCAGTCGCATTCACAAGACAGCCCCGAACATCACCCAAGCACAACGCAATGCCACCCGCGCTCTCAAGACCAACCGCAGCATCGTCATCAAACCAGCAGACTGTCGTACTGAACAGGACGGACGACTGCAAAGAAGGATACCGACAACTGAACAACCAAGAACACTGCAGACAGTTACCCGCAGATCCGACCAAGGAACACATCCGCCAACTTAACAGACTGATCAAGACCTTGGATCCAGATCTTCAGAGCACCCTACGTGCTCTCATCCCACGTACTCCCCGCATTGGAGATCTCTACTGCCTCCCGAAAATACATAAGGCCAACACACCAGGCCGCCCTATCGTTTCAGGCAATGGGACCTTGTGTGAGAACCTCTCTGGCTACATCGAGGGCATCTTGAAACCCATCGTACAAGGTACGTCCAGCTTCTGTCGCGACACGACTGACTTCCTACAGAAACTCAGCACCCATGGACCAGTTGAACCAGGAACATTCCTCGTCACAATGGACGTCTCGGCACTCTACACCAGCATCCCCCATGACGACGGCATTGCTGCAACAGCCTCAGTACTCAACACCGACAACTGCCAATCTCCAGACGCAATTCTGCAACTCATCCGCTTCATTCTGGATCACAACGTCTTCACCTTCGACAAGTTCTTCATCCAGACGCACGGAACAGCCATGGGGACCAGATTCGCACCCCAATACGCCAACATCTTCATGCACAAGTTTGAACAGGACCTACTCACCGCACAGGACCTTCAACCGACGTTATACACCAGATACATCAATGAAATTTTTTTCCTTTGGACCCACAGCGAAGAATCACTGAAACGACTACACGATGACATTAATAAATTCCATCCAACCATCAGACTCACCATGGACTCCTCTCCAAAATCAGTTGCATTCTTGGACACACTCGTCTCCATCAAGGACGGTCACCTCAGCACTTCGCTTTACCGCAAACCCACGGATAACCTCACGATGCTCCACTTCTCCAGCTTCCACCCTAAACACATTAAAGTGTCATCCCCTATGGACAAGCGCTCCATATACACAGGATCTGCTCAGACGAGGAGGAGCGTAACAGACATCTAGAGATTTTGAAAGATGCCCTTGTACGAACGGGATATGGCACTCGACTCATCGATCGACAGTTCCAACGCGCCACAGCGAAAAACCGCACCGACCTCCTCAGAAGACAAACATGGGACACAACCGACAGAATACCCTTCGTCGTCCAGTACTTCCCCGGAGCGGAGAAACTACGTCATCTTCTTCACAGCCTTCAACACGTCATTGATGATGATGAACATCTTGCCAAGGTCATCCCCACACCCCCACTACTTGCCTTCAAACAACCGCGCAACCTCAAACAAACCATTGTTTGCAGCAAACTACCCAGCCTTCAGAACAGTGACCACGACACCACACAACCCTGCCATGGCAATCTCTGCAAGACGTGCCAGATCATCGACATGGATACCACTATTACACGTGAGAACACCACCCACTAGGTACGCGGTACATACTCGTGCGACTCGGCCAACGTTGTCTACCTCATACGCTGCAGGAAAGGATGTCCCGAAGCGTGGTACATTGGCGAGACCATGCAGACGCTGCGACAACGAATGAACGGACATCGCGCAACAATCACCAGGCAGGAATGTTCCCTTCCAGTCGGGGAACACTTCAGCAGTCAAGGGCATTCAGCCTCTGATCTCCGGGTAAGCGTTCTCAAAGGCGGCCTTCAGGACGCGCAACAGCGCAGAATGGCCGAGCAGAAACTTATAGCCAAGTTCCGCACACATGAGTGCGGCCTCAACCGGGACCTGGGACTCATGTCGCATTACATTCATCCCCCACCATCTGGCCTGCGAAATCCTACCAACTGTCCTGGCTTGATACAATTCACACCTCTTTAACCTGGGGTTACCCCATCTCTGGATCTGTAAAGATTTAATCACCTGCTAATGGTCACATTCCAAGCATTGTTTGGCATCTTTGAATTTGTCTATCTATGTGTTTCTGGAACATACCTCTTCATTCACCTGAGGAAGGAGCAGCGCTCCGAAAGCTAGTGACATCGAAACAAACCTGTTGGACTTTAACCTAGCGTTGTAAGACTTCGTACTGTGCTCACCCCAGTCCAACGCCGGCATCTCCACATCAAAGATCTTAAAGTAAGGGAACACTTAGGAGGCAGTGATCATAATATGGTAGAATTCAATCTCCAATTTGAAAGAAAGAAGGTAGAATCAGATGTAAAGGTGTTACAGTTAAATAAAGGTAACTACAGGGGCATGAGGGAGGAACTGACGAAAATCGACTGGGAGCAGAGCCTAATGGGAAAGACAGTAGAACAGCAATGGCAGGAGTTTCTGGGAGTAATTGAGGACACAGTACAGAGGTTCATCCCAAAGAAAAGAAAGGTTATCAGAGGGGGGATTAGGCAGCCATGGCTGACAAAGGAAGTTAGGGAATGCATCAAAGCAAAAGAGAAAGCCTATAATGTGGCAAAGAGTAGTGGGAAGTCAGAAGATTGGGAAGGCTACAAAAACAAACAGAGGATAACAAAGAGAGAAATAAGGAAAGAGAGGATAAAATATGAAGGTAGGCTAGCCAGAAACATTAGGAATGATAGTAAAAGTTTTTTTAAATACATTAAAAACAAATGGGAGGCAAAAGTAGACATTGGGCCGCTCCAAAATGACGCTGGTAATCTAGTGATGGGAGACAAGGAAATAGCTGAGGAACTAAATAACTACTTTGCGTCAGTCTTCACAGTAGAAGACATGAGTAATATCCCAACAATTCAGGCAGAGTTAAATATGGTAGCCATTACAAAGGAGAAAGTGCGAGAGAAACTAAGAGGTCTAAAAATAGATAAATCTCCGGGCCCAGATGGGCTACATCCTAGAGTTCTAAAGGAGATAGCTGAAGAAATAGTGGAGGCGTTAGTTATAGAACATAGAACATAGAACGGAACAGCGCAGTACAGGCCCTTCGGCCCACGATGTTGCACCGAAACAAAAGCCATCTAACCTACACTATGCCATTATCATCCATATGTTTATCCAATAAACTTTTAAATGCCCTCAATGTTGGCGAGTTCACTACTGTAGCAGGTAGGGCATTCCACGGCCTCACTACTCTTTGCGTAAAGAACCTACCTCTGACCTCTGTCCTATATCTATTACCCCTCAGTTTAAAGCTATGTCCCCTCGTGCCAGCCATTTCCATCCGCGGGAGAAGGCTCTCACTGTCCACCCTATCTAACCCCCTGATCATTTTGTATGCCTCTATTAAGTCTCCTCTTAACCTTCTTCTCTCCAACGAAAACAACCTCAAGTCCATCAGCCTTTCCTCATAAGATTTTCCCTCCATACCAGGCAACAACCTGGTAAATCTCCTCTGCACCCGCTCCAAAGCCTCCACGTCCTTCCTATAATGCGGTGACCAGAACTGTACGCAATACTCCAAATGCGGCCGTACCAGAGTTCTGTACAGCTGCAACATGACCTCCTGACTCCGGAACTCAATCCCTCTACCAATAAAGGCCAAAACTCCAGAGGCCTTCTTCACAACCCTATCAACCTGGGTGGCAACTTTCAGGGATCTATGTACATGGACACCTAGATCCCTCTGCTCATCCACACTTCCAAGAACTTTACCATTAGCCAAATATTCCGCATTCCTGTTATTCCTTCCAAAGTGAATCATCTCACACTTCTCTACATTAAACTCCATTTGCCACCTCTCAGCCCAGCTCGGCAGCTTATCTATATCCCTCTGTAACCTGCTACATCCTTCCACACTATCGACAACACCACCGACTTTAGTATCGTCTGCAAATTTACTCACCCACCCTTCTGCGCCTTCCTCTAGGTCATTGATAAAAATGACAAACAGCAACGGCCCCAGAACAGATCCTTGTGGTACGCCACTTGTAACTGAACTCCATTCTGAACATTTCCCATCAACCACCACCCTCTGTCTTCTTTCAGCTAGCCAATTTCTGATCCACATCTCTAAATTACCCTCAATCCCCAGCCTCCGTATTTTCTGCAATAGCCTACCGTGGGGAACCTTATCAAACGCTTTGCTGAAATCCATATACACCACATCAACTGCTCTACCCTCATCTACCTGTTCAGTCACCTTCTCAAAGAACTCGATAAGGTTTGTGAGGCATGACCTACCCTTCACAAAGCCATGCTGACTATCCCTGATCATATTATTCCTATCTAGATGATTATAAATCTTGTCTCTTCTAATCCCCTCCAAGACTTTACCCACTACAGACGTGAGGCTCACCGGGCTATAGTTGCCGGGGTTGTCTCTGCTCCCCTTTTTGAACAAAGGGACCACATTTGCTATCCTCCAGTCCTCTGGCACTATTCCTGTAGCCAATGATGACATAAAAATCAAAGCCAAAGGTCCAGCAATCTCTTCCCTGGCCTCCCAGAGAATCCTAGGATAAATCCCATCAGGACCCGGGGACCTATCTATTTTCAGCCTGTCCAGAATTGCCAACACCTCTTCCCTACGTACCTCAATGCCATCTATTCTATTAGCCTGGGTCTCAGCATTCTCCTCCACAACATTATCTTTTTCCTGAGTGAATACTGATGAAAAATATTCATTTAGTATCTCGCCTATCAGACTCCACACACAACTTCCCATCCCTGTCCTTGACTGGTCCTACTCTTTCCCTAGTCATTCGCTTATTCCTGACATACTTATAGAAAGCTTTTGGGTTTTCCTTGATCCTACCTGCCAAATACTTCTCATGTCCCCTCCTTGCTCGTCTTAGCTCTCTCTTTAGATCCTTCCTCGCTACCTTGTAACTATCCATCGCCCCAACTGAAACTTCACACCTCATCTTCACATAGGCCTCCTTCTTCCTCTTAACAAGAGATTCCACTTCTTTGGTAAACCACGGTTCCCTCGCTCTACGCCTTCCTCCCTGCCTGACCGGTACGTACTTATCATGAACACGCAGTAGCTGATCCTTGAACAAGCTCCACTTATCCAGTGTGCCCAACACTTGCAGTCTACTTCTCCAACCTATTCCCCCAAGTCACGTCTAATGGCATCATAATTGCCCTTCCCCCAGCTATAACTCTTGCCCTGCGGTGTATACTTATCCCTTTCCATCACTAGCGTAAACGTCACCGAATTGTGGTCACTGTCCCCAAAGTGCTTTCCTACCTCCAAATCCAACACCTGGCCTGGTTCATTCCCCAAAACCAAATCCAACGTGGCCTCGCCTCTTGTTGGCCTGTCAACATATTGTGTCAGGAAACCCTCCTGCACACACTGTACAAAAAACGACCCATCTAATGTACTCGAACTATATCTGTTCCAGTCAATATTTGGAAAGTTAAAGTCTCCCATAATAACTACCCTGTTACTTTCGCTCTTATCCAGGATCATCCTCGCCATCCTTTCCTCTACATCCCTAGAACTATTTGGAGGCCTATAGAAGACTCCCAACAGTGTGACCTCCTTTCATGTTTCTAACCTCAGCCCATACTACCTCGAAAGACGAGTCCCCATCTAGCATCCTCTCCGCCAACGTAATACTGCTCTTGACTAGCAGCGCCACACCTCCCCCTCTTTTGCCTCCTTCTCTGAGCTTACTAAAACACCTAAACCCCGGAACCTGCAACATCCATTCCTGTCCCTGCTCTATCCATGTCTCCGAAATGGCCACAACATCGAAGTCCCAGGTACCAACCCATGCTGCCAGTTCCCCTACCTTATTTTGTATACTCCTGGCATTCAAGTAGACACACTTCAAACCACCTACCTGAACACTGGCCCCCTCCTGCGACGTCAAATCTGTGCTCCTGACCTCTATACTCTCATTCTCCCTTACCCTAAAACTACAATCCAGGTTCCCATGCCCCTGCTGCATTAGTTTAAACCCCCCCAAAGAGCACTAACAAATCTCCCCCCCAGGATATTTGTGCCCCTCAGGTACAGATGTAGACCATCCTGTCTGTAGACGTCCCACCTTCCCCAGAAAGAGCCCCAGTTATCCAGAAATCTGAATCCCTCCCGCCTGCACCATCCCTGTAGCCACGTGTTTAATTGCTCTCTCTCTCCCTATTCCTCATCTCACTATCACGTGGCACGGGCAACAACCCAGAGATAACAACTCTGTCTGTTCTAGTTCTGAGCTTCCATCCTAGCTCCCTGAAAGCCTGCCTGACATCCTTGTCCCCTTTCCTACCTATGTCGTTAGTGCCAATGTGGACCACGACTTGGGGCTGCTCCCCCTCCCCCTAAGGACCCGAAAAACACGATCCGAGACATCACGTACCCTTGCACCTGGGAGGCAACATACCAAACGTGAGTCTCTCACGCTCCCACAAAATCTCCTATCTGTGCCCCTGACTATCGAGTCCCCAATTACTAATGCTCTGCTCCTCTCCCCCCTTCCCTTCTGAGCAACAGGGACAGACTCCGTGCCAGAGGCCCGTACCCCATGGCTTACCCCTGGTAAGTCGTCCCCCCCACAAGTGTCCAAAGCGGTATACTTGTTTCTCAGGGGAACGACCGCAGGGGATCCCTGCACTGACTGCTTCTTCCCAGTCCCTCTTACAGTTACCCATCTATCTCCAATCTTTGGTGTAACTAATTCCCTGAAGCTGCTATCTATGACCCCCTCTGCTTCCCGAATGATCCGAAGTTCTTCCAACTCCAGCTCCAGTTCCCTAACTCGGTCTTGGAGGAGCTGGAGATGGCAGCACTTCCTGCAGGTAAAATCAGCAGGGACACTAACGGCATCCCTCACCTCAAACATCCTGCAGGAGGAACATTGCACTCCCTTCCCTGCCATCCCTCTAACTTTCTACCAAGATCTGGCTATCAACTAAATTAAATTTAAAAAATAATAATAATAATAATAATAAAATATGGTACTTACCTCACACCAATTATTATTAGGTTAGAGGAGGAGGGCGGGTGGGAGACACTACACGTGTAGTGTCTCGGGTTTCCTCTCCACCAGAATTTATTGGTTAGGGTCTTCCCAGAAGTCTGCGGGTCGAACTTCCTGTTCCCGCCTTAAACACTAAAAAATGTTTTTTTAAAACAGCAAAGAGGGACCGAAAACAGGACCAGGTAAGTGTTTACCACTGAAATTGACTAGCCTGCTCCTGTGAAGGTCTCCCAGAATCTTTCAAAAGTCACTGGAGTCAGGGAAAGTCCCAGAGGATTGGAAAATCGCTGTTGTAACCCCCTGTTCAAGAAGGGATCAAGGAAAAAGATGGAAAATTATAGGCCAATTAGCCTAACCTCGGTTGTTGGCAAGATTCTAGAATCCATTGTTAAGGATGAGATTTCTAAATTCTTGGAAGTGCAAGGTCGGATTAGGACAAGTCAGCATGGATTTAGTAAGGGGAGGTCGTGCCTGACAAACCAGTTAGAGTTCTTTGAAGGGATAACCAAGGTTAGACCAAGGAGAGCCAATGGATGTTATCCAGCTTGACTTCCAAAAGGCATTTGATAAGGTGCCTCACGGGAGACTGCTGAGTAAAATAAGGGCCCATGGTATTCATGGCAAGGTACTCACATGGATTGATGATTGGCTGTCAGGCAGAAGGCAGAGAGTTGGGATAAAAGGTTCTTTTTCGGAATGGCAACCGGTGACGAGTGGTGTCCCGCAGGGTTCAGTGTTGGGGCCACAGCTGTTCTCTTTATATATTAATGATCTAGATGACGGGACTGGGGGCATTCTGGCTAAGTTTGCCGATGATACAAAGATAGGTGGAGGGGCAGGTAGTATGGAGGAGGTGGGGATGCTGCAGAAAGAGTTAGACAGTTTAGGAGAGTGGTCCAAGAAATGGGTGATGAAATTCAACGTGGGCAAGTGCGAGGTCTTGCACTTTGGAAAAAAGAATAGAGGCATGGACTATTTTCTAAACGGTGACAAAATTCATAATGCTGAAGTGCAAAGGGACTTGGGAGTCCTAGTCCAGGATTCTCTAAAGGTAAACTTGCAGGTTGAGTCCGTAATTAAGAAAGCAAATGCAATGTTGTCATTCATCTCAAGAGGCTTGGAATATAAAAGCAGGGATGTACTTCTAAAATACTTATGAAGCATTAGTTAGGCCCCATTTAGAATACTGTGAGCAATTTTGGGCCCTACACCTCAGGAAGGACGTACTGGCACTAGAGTGGGTCCAGCGGAGATTCACACGGATGATCCCAGGAATGGTCGGCCTAACATACAATGAACGTCTGAGGATCCTGGGATTATATTCATTTGAGTTTAATAGGTTGAGGGGAGATCTAATAGAAACTTACAAGATAATGAATGGCTTAGATAGGGTGGACGTGGGGAAGTTGTTTCCATTAGCAGGGGAGACTAGGACCCGGGGGCAAAGACTTAGAATAAAAGGGAGTCACTTTAGAACAGAGATGAGGAGAAATTTCTTCAGCCAGAGAGTGGTGGGTCTGTGGAATTCATTGCCACAGAGGGTGGTGGAGGCCGGGACGTTGAGTGTCTTTAAGACAGAAATTGATAAATTCTTGATTTCTCGAGTAATTAAGGGCTATGGAGAGAAAGCGGGTAAATGGATTTGAAATCAGCCATGATTGAATGGTGGAGTGGACTCGATGGGCCGAATGGCCTTACTTCCGCTCCTATGTCTTATGGTCTTATGATCATAATATGAGAGGCATGGATAGACTGGATGGCCAGGCACTGTTTTCCAGGGTGGAGGGGTCAGTCACTAGGGGGCATAGATTTAAGATTAGTGGGGCAAAGTTTAGAGGAGAGGTGCTGGGGAGATTTTTTACACAGAGGGTGGTGAGTGCCTGGAGAGCGTTGCCAAGGGAGATTGTGGAGCAGATACATTGACGGTGTTCAAAAGGCATCTCGACAAATACATGGATAGGATGAGTATGGAGCGATATGTCACTAGGTAGTGCTGAAGATTTAGGCCAAGATGGTATCATGATCGGTACATGCTTGGAGGGCCGAACGGCCTGTTCCTGTGCTGTATTGGTCTTTGTTCTTCTTTGTTTTCCTCATAGTAGAGACGCCTGAAGGGGGGACTTAATTGAGGTGCACAAAATTAGGAGGGGCATAGATAGTGTCGAGAGGGAAAAAAATTCCCCTGGTAGAGAGGTGAATAACCAGGGGGCATAGTTTAAAGTAAGAGGCAGGAGAATTAGAGGGGATTTGAGAAAAACATTTTCACCCAAAGGTGGTTGGAATCTGGAACACACTGCCATGACATTGTGGTATTATCAGGTATTATAGTACCCAAGAGGCCGAAGACCATTGGTTAAACCTAGGAGTTTACCACTGGCTGTTGGTACGTAGCTCCGCCTTGACGGGCGGGGTATAAGAACTGGTGCCGTCCCTGCAGCCCTCACTTTCTGTACCGAAGTTGCTGGGGAACAGTTCTAGTCGATTAAAGCCTTCAGTTATGTTACAACCTCGTCTTTGAGTCTAATTGATCGTGCATCAGACATTTAAGTAGTATTTTGATGAGCACTTGAAACACCATAGTATACCAGGAAACGTGCCAAGTGCTGGAAAATGGGATTAGAATAGATAGGAGTTTGATGGCCAAAACAGACATGATGCGCGAACTCTTGACCGGCCCGTTCAGGCCTCCCACATTCCAAGTTATCAGCCGGATCAGCCATCCCCTTTTCTTGGCCAACCACGTGCCCGCGCCTCCCACACTCTCCATTCCCCCCAGGGGCAGACCCCTGCCCCGACTCATTCTCCGAGCTCCAGCTCACCTTTGGCTAATGCAGCAGCAACCGAGTGTCGTCCTTCCCCCCCCCCAGCTAGTGTCCCCCTAGGTGCGTTGCTCCCCCCATAGCACTCCCGTAAGTCAGCTGGCTCCTGCTGACCCCGGCCACTCCCTGCACTCCATCGACCCCCCAGTGTGGTAGTCTCCCCCCGCCCCCTCCTGTCCATCAGCGGGCGCTCCTCTCCAACACCGCCCTTCACCCCCCAGCCCTGCCCACTTCCTTCCCTAGCACGGGAAAAAGCCCGCGCTTTCCATCAGACCGGCCCACCCTCTCTGGCGCATCTCCGTTTTGCAGCCTATTCCCAGCTCCCCCACCTCGGGCCTCCCATCTCCCCTCCTCCCAACAGGGCCCCGTCCTTCCAACCACCGACGCCCACACTCTCACAAAACCCCCCCTTCGAACCAATTCACTCTACCCCACCCAGCACCCAAGGAAATAATACAGAACAGAATAGAGCACCCCAACATCCCCCAAAGCACCGTAACCACAGTAGCCCCCCGCGACCTCTCCTCACAACCGACCCTCAGTCCGTGGCCAACTTTTCGGCCTGAATAAAGGTCCACGCCTCCTCCGGTGTCTCAAAGTAATGGTGCCGGTCCTTAAATGTGACCCACAGTCGCGCCGGCTGCAGCATCCTGAATTTCACCCCCTTCCGATGCTGAAGCGCCTTAGCCGGATTGTACCCGGCTCTCTTCTTGGCCACCTCCGCGCTCCAGTCCTGGTATATACGGACCTCTGCATTCTCCCACCTGCTGCTCCACTCCTTTTTTGCCCATCTTAGGACACACTCCCTGTCCACCAAGCGGTGAAACCGCACCAATACCGCCCGCGGCGGCTCGTTAAGACTTGGGCCTCCTCGCCAGGACTCATAGAACATAGAACATAGAACATACAGTGCAGAAGGAGGCC
The DNA here is from genome assembly GCF_047496885.1 of Scyliorhinus torazame. Lineage (NCBI taxonomy): Eukaryota > Metazoa > Chordata > Chondrichthyes > Carcharhiniformes > Scyliorhinidae > Scyliorhinus > Scyliorhinus torazame. The sequence goes on along the minus strand of NC_092727.1, from coordinate 75,828,373 downwards.
ATTCAACCCATCGAGTCTGCACCGACCCACTTAAGCCCTCACTTCCACCCTATCCCCGTAATCCACTAGCCCCTCCTAACCTTTTTTTTTGGTCACTCAGGGCAATTTGGCATGGCCAATCCACCTAACCTGCACGTCTTTGGACTGTGGGAGGAAACCGGAGCACCCGGAGGAAACCCACGCAGACACGGGGAGAACGTGCAGACTCCGCACAGACAGTCACCCAGTGAGGAATCGAACCTGGGACTCTGGCGCTGTGAAGCCACAGTGCTATCCACTTGGCTACCGTGCTGCCCTCGGTGGGCCCCATCCAGCTCCAGGGGCCTCAGGAAGGCACCCGAGCCCATCAACGTGTTCAGCATCGTGACCACATATGCTCCAGCATCCGACCCCTCCACTCCCTCCGGGAGACCCAGAATCCGCAGATTCTTCCTCCTCAACCGATTCTCCATGTCCTCGAACTTCTCCTGCCATTTCTTATGCAGCGCCTTGTGCGCCTCCACCTTCACCGCCAAGCCCAATATCTCATCCTCATTCTCCGAGGCCTTCTGCCACACCTCCCGGATCGCCGCCCCTTGGGCCTTCTGGGTCTCGACCAGCTTGTTGATCGAAGCCTTCATCGGCTCCAGCAGCTCTGCTTTCAATTCCGTGAAGCACCGCCTGAGAAACTCCTGCTGCTCTTGCGCTCACTGTGCCCACGCTGCCTGGTCTCCACCCGCCGCCATCTTGGCTTTCCTCCTTCTCACTTTTCGCTGCACCAGAATTACTTTTTTCACCGCTCCACTCCTGGTCCAATCCATCCAGTGCCGGGGAAATCGTACTGTCACCTTCCCACACTGGGAACCATCGAACAAATGCCGCTGGGGCCCCTCAAAAGAGCCCAAAAGTCCGTTTCTGGTGGGAGCTGCCGAACGTGCGACTTAGCTCAGCATAGCCGCAACCGGAAGTCTTTCAACTGATGGTTGTTTTTTTTTACTTTCATGAGCATTTCAAACACTTCGTAGTGTTACTGTATAGCTCATGAATTTTATATATAGTGGATACTGGGTGAGTGGTTGTGGAGAATTCATGGGTCCATGGTATGTTATTCTCTAATTCTGAATAACGACTGTAGACTTACAGTTAACACAAACACTTTATTCAAAGGGTTCGTTCTGCTTCCAGAGCTCAACTAGATGTAAAACAGTCAAGAGGTATCACCAGTGAAACTAAGGTAAACTGTGTATGCTAAGCTATCCCTGTGTGCTGCTGCTCACTAGCTCTGTGCTTCTAAAAGAGGCGGATCCTGCCTTGGGCTCGACCCTTTATACCCGTCTCTGATGCTCCCTCTAGTGATGCTGTGGCTGTTACATCTGTCTGTAGGTGTATGTGCAGATGTATGTACAGATGTACAGATCACTACACATGGGAGGTGTATGGAGGATATGAAGGGAAATAAAGGATGTTTTGGGAATGAAGGGGGAAAGGGGTGGGTGTGGGGGCTAGCGTGCTCACCAACCATGTAAAGATCTGGATCGATGACGAGGTGAACAGAAACAGGTGTTCTGCTGCCTGCCTTGGCATCTGCCTGCCTGTGTTCCAATCTAGGGGCTGCTTCCGGATGTGGCGACCTTGACTCCAGCCTGACTCCAACTGTGGAAGGTGAAAATTCTGTGTGAATGGGCTGGCCTCTAGAAGTTCGGAACGTGGCATTGAGAACTGGCTTGACCTGTGTTCCCCAACTCAAAAGGTGAAAATGCAGCCCAGTGCCTCAGCTAGAATTTCATTGAAAAGGCAACATTTGCGACAGTGCAGCTCTGTGCTGGAGTGTCAGCTTGGAGCTGTGTGTTCATGTCTCTGGAGTGGAGTAATGGGAGTGATGTGACACAAAGAGCAATTTCCAATTTTCAAACACGATGGTTTACCAGGTTCGTCGGCGTACTGCAGCAGAAGCTTGGGACAAGGAAGTACCACAGTGGCTCCAGTAACCGCAGTTGGCCAGCAGGATAGGTTGTCCCACATAGAGCCACATCCTGAGGCAGGAGACAAAAAGGAATGTATTAAGAATCTTCAATAAACCAACACTGCAGGAGCAAAAGTAAAGGAGAACATTGTAAGTGTAATTCTGTACGTACCATCACTGATGAAGCCTGCATTTATTGCCCATCTCTCGACACCCTTTAGAAGGGCTGGTGGGGGTAATGTTAAATAGGGAGTTTTTTCATAAAACCTTATAGAATCCTTTCAGTACAGAACGAGGCCACTGACCCACTGAGTCTGCACTGGCCCTCCGAAAGAGCACTCTATCTAGGCCCACACCCCTGCTCTATCCTCATAATTCCACCTAACCCAAACATCTTGAGACATTAAGGGAAAATTTAGCATAGCCAATCCACCTAACCTGCTCATCTTGAGACACAAGAATCCCTACTTTGCAGAAGGAGGCCATTCAGCCCATCGAGTCTCCATCAACCCTCTGAAAGAGCACCCTGCTTAGGCCCATCCCCCACCCTATCCCCATAACCCCACCTAATCTGCACATCTTGGACAGTGGGAGGAAACCGGAGCACAGGCATGGTGAGAAAGTGCAATCTCCACACAGTCACCTAATGCCCGAATTGAACCCGGGTCCTTTGTGCAGTGAGGCAACAGTGCTAACTACTGTGCCACCGTGCTGCCCCGAGGAGTTTTACCCAATGATGATAAACGAACAGCGATATATATCTATATTAGGATAGTGTGTGACTTGGAGAGGAACTCAGAACAGGTGGTGTTCCCATACATGAGGCAGCACGGTAGCATAGTGGTTAGCACTATGACTTCACAGCACCAGAGTACCAGGTTCGATTCCCACTTGGGTCACTGTCTGTGCGGAGTCTGCGTGGGTTTCCTCCGGATGCTCTAGTTTCCTCCCACAATCCAAAGATGTGCAGGTTAGGTGGATTGGCCACTCTGAATTGCCCTTAGGTTAAATGGGGTTGCTGGGTTACGGGTATAGGGTGGAGGTGTGGGCTTAAGTAGGGTGCTCTTGGGCAGCACGGTGGCGCAGTGGGTTAGCCTTGCAGCCTTACGGCGCCGAGGTCCCAGGTTCGATCCTGGCTCTGGGTCACTCTGGAGTTTGCACATTCTCCCCGTGTTTGCGTGGGTTTTGCCCCCACAACCCAAAAATGTGCAGGCTTGGTGGATTGGCCACAGTAATTTGCTCCTTAATCGGGGGAAAAAATGAATTGGGTACACTAAATTTATTTTATAAGTTAAAAAAATTAAGGTGCTCTTTCCAAGAACCGGTGCAGACTCGATGGGCTGAATGGCCTCCTTCTGCACTGCAAATTCTATGATTCTATGAACTGCTGCCAGTGCCCTTCTAGCTTTATGAGTTTGGGAGGTGCCACTGAAGCAAGTACGATATTGTGATAGAGGTGATGAATTGCACTTCAGTGTAAAATCAACTCACTGACCTTTTGCAAAGCCAGCCAATGCCTTACCTTCATTGCAATAGTGCGACCGTTCAGAGACTCACCTTGCAGAGAGATTACAGATAAGGTGTACTGCAGAAAAGTGTGAAGTGATTCATTTTGGTCAGAAGAATTTCAGGGAGACACTATACAGTAAATGGTATAATTCCAAAACCTTTTCAGGGGCAGAGGGACCCAGGTGTATATGTACCTAAGTCATTGAAGGTGGCTAGACAGGCTGAGACTGTGGTCAATAAAGTGGGACTGCACTCTCCGATAGCGCGGTGGGACTGCACTCTCCGAGAGCGTGGTGGGCCTGCACTCTCCGAGAGAGCGGTGGGCCTGCACTCTCCGAGAGCGCGGTGGGCCTGCACTCTCCGAGAGCGCGGTGGGCCTGCACTCTCCGAGAGCGCGGTGGGACTGCACTCTCCGAGAGCGCGGTGGGCCTGCACTCTCTGAGAGCGCGGTGGGCCTGCACTCTCCGAGAGCGCGGTGGGACTGCACTCTCCGAGAGCGCGGTGGGACTGCACTCTCCGAGGATATGGTCAAGGTTGGTTTAATCAGGGTATTTAAGAGTAGATTGGATTATGTGCAGGGCTCTGTGGAGAAGGTAGGTGAGCGACGTTCGGCGAATTGCTCCTTCGGCAAGCCAACACAATCAGGGCAGGCCGAATGGCCTCCTTCTGTGCTGTAATAATTCTGTGATTTTGGCTTTGTGCAAAGGTGGCAGAGTATCTAGCACTTCTGCCTCACAGAGCCAGGGACGTGTGGACTCCGCACAGACAGTGACCCAGCTGGGAATTGAACCTGGAACTGTGAAGCAATTGTGCTAACCACTGTGCTACCATGTTGCCCGGTAGACTGATGGTATTGCGATATTTAAAATCAATGTATACAAATGTGAGTGACTCAGCCAATTCCCTGAATGTCCTAACTTTCTAAGGGGAGGATAAGATCAAAACATCCCTGCTACTTTTCATAAACAGCAATTCTCCACCCAAAGTGGTGCGGCAATTCATCACCCAAAGTACCCAAACGGGGCTGTTTAGCACAGGGCTAAATCGCTGGCTTTGAAAGCAGACCAAGGCAGGCCAGCAGCACGGTTCGATTCCCGTAACAGCCTCCCCGAACAGGTGCCGGAATGTGGCGACTAGGGGCTTTTCACAGTAACTTCATTTTAAGCCTACTTGTGACAATAAGCGATTTTTATTTCATTTCATTTCATTTCAAGTGGGAGACACTCGAGGAACCTTATCCCACCATGCAACAAGCCCTTCCAGGAGTTCCTGCAATTTACTCACCAGACATCCAGTCCACATGGAATGTTGATACGTCAGACAGGCACATCTCCTCCGCTAGCTGGATCTCCAACAGCAGGTCACAGTCTGGGTGGATCATCAATGCCTGAAGAACAGAATTTGGTAAAATAGCTCATCACAAGGCTAGTTCTCAAAGGCTGGATTTGGGCTAAATGATTAACTTTACGGCTGCTGTGTTTAAAGAGCAGCTGATTGCACGTTCCTGTTGTAATCAGGGGCGAAATTCTCCACCAACGGCGCGATGTCCGCTGACTGGCGCCAAAAACGGCGCCAATCAGACGGGCATCGCGCCGGCCCAAAGGTGCGGAATAGCCCCAACATTGAGGGGCTAGGCCGACGCCGGAGGGATTTCTGCCCCGCCAGCTGGCGGAAATGGCGTTTGTTGCCCCGCCAGCTGGCGCGGAAATGCGGCACATGCGCGGGAGCGTCAGCAGGCGCCGACAGTTTCCCGCTCATGCGCAGTGGGGAGAGTCTCTTCCGTCTCCGCCATGGTGGAGGCCGTAGCGAAGGCGGAAGGGAAAGAGTGCCCCCACGGCACAGGCCCGCCCGCGGATCGGTGGGTCCCGATCGTGGGCCAGGCCACCGTGGGGGCACCCCCGGGGTCAGATCGCCCCGCGCCCCCCCCCAGGACCCCGGAGCCCGCCCACGCCGCCTGGTCCCGCCGGTAAATACCAGGTTTGATTTACGCCGGTTGGGACAGGCAATTTCTGGGCGGGCCTTCGGCCCATCCAGGCCGGAGAATTGAGCGGGGGGTCCCGCCAACCGGCGCGGCCCGATTCCCGCCCCCGCCCAATCTCCGGTACCGGAGACGTCGGCGGGGGCGGGATTCACGGCGGCCAACGGCCATTCTCCGAACCGGCGGGGGGTCGGAGAATGACGCCCCTGGTGAGTGCTCTGTTACTGCTGAACATTGGAGAATAAACATCAGGGAAACCCCTTTAGCCTCTGCATTACATTGCTCCCTTGACCTGTCCAGCACAGAACATGATAAAGTAGGTGAGCTGCATAAATATGGATATGGGAAAAACCTGTTGCTAAGTAGTTAAATGGGAGACTTTGTCCACACATAGATGCAGAACGGCTTGAATCCCTAAGGCAGCAATTTTCTTGAATGCATTAAAGGCTCTTCTCTGGAACAGTATGTCCTTGTTACAACAAGACAGGCAATATTAGATTTAGTGATGAGTAATGAGCTAGAATTAGTCAACAATCTATCAGTAAGTGAACACTTAGCTAACAGTGACATGATTGAATTTGATGTTTGACTGAGAGGGAGATGCGGGGATTAATTTTGGATGTAGCTGATTTTCGAAGAGCCAGAAATTCACCACAATAAACTTACACAGTAAAATTACAGAACAACAATTAGAAGTATTCAAAAGTATTAAGTTAAAAAAATGACATACAATAGTATACCATACAAGAGTTCTACTTGTGTAATTAAAGAACCTTGGTCAACACAAGATATGAGATTTGGATAACAGTTAACAGAGTGAATTGATATGATGTGAAGAATCGTGGTGGACCCGTGGACTGGGAGAGGTATGAAGAAAGGCAAAAGGGAAAAAGTGAAAATGGTAAGAATTGCAAAAAGGGAATACAAAAAAAAAATGCAAAGGGCATCAAGGACAAAGGTTTTTCATTTTTAAAGAGAAAAAGGATCGCTGTAGATTATGTGGCCTCTTTAAGACAGACACAAGTAATACTTGCATATGTAGCTATCAATTAGTCTACCTCATTGTGGTAAACCACTGTTGCACCTGTTTTAGGTGATGTAAGGTAGGACCTGTACTACAGGTTCGCCGGTAGTCCCTGCCTGCTGGCTCCGCTGAGTAGGCGGAGTATAAATATGCGTGTCCTCCTATCAGCAGCCATTTCGCCTGCTGCTGTGGGAGGCCACACATCTTAGAGCAATAAAGCCTCAGTTGTATCCAACTCTAGTCTTTGTTCAATTGATCGTGCCTCAATTTATTGCTCTAAGATTTTCTAAAAGATGGACCTCAGAATCAAACCAGACCGCCTGCAGCTGGATCCGCAATCAAGCAATGCCAAAAGGGACTTTAATCACTGGCTAGCTTGCTTCGAGGGGTACATCAACTCAGCGACCACCCCTGTTCCGGAGGCTCAGAAGATACAGATCCTGTACTCAAGGTTGAGCTCCAACATGTTTCCGCGGATCCAGGACGCCCTGAACTACGCCGACGCCATGGTGCTTCTCAAAGAAAACTACGCACAGAAAATGAACACGCTCTTCGCCAGGCACGTACTCGCCACTCGCTCTCAACTCCCTGGTGAGGCCATAGAAGACTTCTGGCGGGCCCTCATCCCACTCATCCGGGACTGTGACTGTCAGGCAGTTACGGCCACCGAACATTCCAACCTTCTTATGCGGGACGTGGTCGTAACGGGGATTGGGTCGCACCTCATACGCTAAAGACTGTTAGAAGGGGCCACGCTCGACCTAGCTGAAACACAGAAGCTAGCGCTCACCATGATGGTTGCCTCATGAAACATTCAGGCCTACCCCACCAGTCGCGCGGCCCACCCCTCCTACCCCTCCTACCCCTCGTGGACCCCACAGACAGCCGCCACAGCGGGGGCCTTACCCAGCCAGTACGCCTGCGCCACACGCCAGCCCCCGCACCCCGGGGGTCCCCGATGTTACTTCTGCGGCCAGCAGAAGCACCCTCGCCAACGCTGCCCGGCCTGCACTGCCCTTTGCAAGGCTTGTGGCAAAAAGGGGCACTTCGCCGCGGTGTGCCAGGCTCGCGCAGTCGCCACTATCGCCCCCACCCCCCTAGTCTACACACAATGGGCGCCGCCATCTTCATCTCCCCGGATCACACGCGGCCAGTGGGCCCTGCCATCTTCTCCCCCTCAGTCCACGTGCGGCCCATGGGCACTGCCATCTTGTCCAACTCCCGCAACGTACGGCCCATGGGCGCTGCCATGTTGTTCCCCGCAGGATCTTCAGGCACCGCCATCTTGTCTCCCCACGGAACATGGACACCGACAGCATTCCAGGATCTGTGCCCCCCAGGCTCCGCATCATCCAACAGCGATGACCGAGCACGACTCGCCTCAGTGACGATCGACCAGTCTCGTCCGCACAACCTGGCCACCGCATCGACCAGTGTGAAAATCAACGGCCACGTGAACTCTTGCCTGCTGGACTCCGGGAGCACCGAAAGCTTCATACACCTGGATATGGTAAGGCGCTGCTCCCTCGCGGTACACCCCGCCCACCAAAGAATTTCCCTGGCCTCCGGATCCCATTCCGTCGCGATCCGGGGGTTCTGCACGGTCACACTCACGGTCCAGGGCGTAGAATTCAGCAGCTTCCGCCTTTACGTCCTCCCTAACCTCTGCGCGGCACTACTACTCGGCCTGGACTTCCAGTGTAACCTCCAGAGCCTAACCCTCAAATTCGGCAGGCCCCTACCACCCGTCACTGTGTCTGGCCTTGTGACCCCAAAGGTCGATCCGCCTTCCCTCTTTGCCAATCTATCGCTGGACTGCAAACCCGTCGCCACCAGGAGCGGACGGTACAGCACCCAGGACAGGACCTTCATCAGGTCCGAGGTCCAGCGGCTGCTTCGGGAAGGCATCATCGAAGCCAGCAACAGCCCCTGGAGAGCTCAAGTGGTAGTCGTTAAAACTGGGGCGAAACACAGAATGGTCGTGGACTACAGCCAGATCATCAATCAGTACACGCAGCTCGACGCGTACCCCATCCCATGCATATCTGATATGGTCAATCAGATTGCGCAGTACCGGGTCTTCTCAATGGTAGACCTCAAATCCGCCTACCACCAGCTCCCCATTCGTAAATCAGAACATCCGTACACCGCTTTCAAGGTGGACGGTCGTCTCTATCACTTCCTCAGGGTTCCCTTCGGCGTCACAAACGGGGTCTCGGTCTTCCAAAGGGAGAGGGACCGAATGGTCGACCGGTACGGGTTTGCGGGCCATCTTCCCGTACCTAGACAACATCACCATCTGCGGCCATGACCAACAGGACCACGATGCCAACCTTGCCAAATTTCTCCGCACCGTCACTCTCCTCAACCTCACCTACAACAAGGAGAAGTGAGTGCTTAGCACGACCCGCTTAGCCATACTCGGCTATGTGGTCCAGAACGGAGTTCTGGGGCCCGATCCCGACCGCATGCCCCCTTATGGAGCTTCCCCTCCCACTGCCCCAAGGCCCTCAAACGCTGCCTGAGGTTCTTCTCGTCCCAGTGGGTCCCAAACTATGCAGACAAGGCCCGCCCACTCATTCAGTCCACCCATTTTCCCCTGACGGTCGAGGCACAGCAGGTCTTCGCCCGTATCAGAGCCGATATCGCCAAGGCCGGGATGCACACAGTAGACGAGACACCCTCAATCAGGCAGGCAGACCCATGGCATTCTTTTCCTGCACCCTTCATGCCTCAGAAATTCGGCACTCATCTGTCGAAAAAGAGGCCCCAGCTAACGTTGAAGCTGTGCGGCATTGGAGGCATTACCTGTCCGGCAGGAGATTCACTCTCCTCACTGACCAATGGTTAGTAGCCTTCATGTTCAATAACACACAGCGGGGCAAGATCAAAAACGATAAAATCTTGCGGTGGAGGATCGAGCTCTCCATCAAGAATTATGAGATTTTGTATCGTCCCGGCAAACTCAACGAGCTCCCAGACGCCCTATACCGAGGTACATGTGCCAGCCCACAAGTCGACCGACTCCGGGCCCTGCATGACAGCCTTTGTCACCCGGGAGTCACACGGTTGTACCATTTCATAAAGGCCCGCATCCTGCCCTACTCCGCCGAGGAAGTACGGACAATCACCAGGGACTACCAGGTCTGTGCGGAGTGCAAGCCGCACTTCTACCGGCCGGACCGTGTGCGACCTGGTGAAGGCCTCCCACACCTTTAAATGCCTCAGCGTGGATTTCAAAGGGCCCCTCCCCTCCACCGACCGAAACACGTATATTCTCAGTGTGGTCGATGAGTACTCCAGGTTCCCCTTCGCCATCCCATGCCCCGACATGACGGCTGCCACTGTCATCAAAACCCTAAACACTATCTTCGCTCTGTTTGGTTTCCCCGCCTATATCCACAGTGACAGGGGATCCTCATTCATGAGCGATGAGCTGCGTCAGTTCCTGCTCAGCAGGGGTATCGCCTCCAGCAGGACGACCAGCCATAACCTCTGGGGAAACGGGCAGGTAGAGAGGGAGAACGGGACGGTATGGAGGGCCGTCCAACTGGCCCTATGGTCCAGGAACCTCCCAGCCTCTCGCTGGCAGGAGGTCCTCCCTGATGCACTCCACTCCATTCGGTCACTGCTGTGCACCGCTACCAACACACCCCATTAATGTCTTTTTGCCTTCCCCAGGAAGTCCACATCCGGGGTGTCGCTCCCGACTTGGCTCGCAGCTCCAGGACCAGTCCTGCTCTGTAGGCACGTCCACCTCCACAAGGCGGATGTTGGTGGAAAGGGTGCAATTGCTCCATGCCAACCCCCAGTATGCCCCAGTACCCCGACGGACGCCCAGATACTGTCCCCCTCAGGGACCTGGCACCATCAGGTTTCACACACACACACCTCTCCGGCCCGGCTCCACCCTCCCCTCCCCCGGCGCTCCCAGCATTAACCCCACCAGGACCACCCGTCCTTCCATTGCCCACGCCCGAGGATGAAGAGGATTTCGGCATGCTCCCGGAGTCACCGAACATCAGGCCAGCATTGACATCGCCGCCACCGCTACGTCGCTCCCAGCAGAACATCAAGGCACCAGACCGGTTAAATCTCTAACTGGCACCAGACTTCAAAAGACATTTTTTTTCTGATCAAATACTGTAAATATAAATTCATTGCTGTGTATACTTCTCCACCACCACCGCTGGACTCAATTTTAACAGGGGGTGAATTTGGTAAACCACTGTTGCAGCTGTATTAGGTGATGTAAGGTTGGACCTGCACGACAGGTTCGCCGGTAGTCCCTGCCTGCTGGCTCCGCCCAGTAGGCGGAGTACAAATATGCACGTCCTCCTTTCAGCAGCCATTTCGCCTGTTGCTCTGGGAGGCCACACATCTTAGAGCAATAAGCCTCAGTTTTATCCAACTCTAGTCTTTGTTCAATTGATCGTGCCTCACTCATGCAGTTAACTGTTTGCTACAATACAAGATTACAAGAGTGTTTGAAGGGGGTAGACACTTTTTGATCTGTCTTTGGGGGGTTGGTTTTCGGTGTGTGTATCTGTATGAACTGGTTCTGTGTTTCCTTTGGTTCTTAGAAAACTATTTTCAAAGCCACCCGTGTCCTGTGTCCTTTTTGGAAAGATATGAACCCAACAAATTGCTGATGAATATGATTCAAAATAGACATATAACAAATTGTAGGGCATAGCAAGTTCAAATTCAGTGCCAACCCATCAATATTTTCCACCATTTCCAACAAATTATGATGATAATGAGCACTGAGATTGTAATATTGAACGGTTCGAGTTGTATCTCATTGTGAAAGCCTTGAAGGTGCAGGCGATATTGCAGACAACATGCTGATAGTGGTTATTCTACTGAATTCAATAGGAGCACATTATTATGGAACATAGAACGATACAGCGCAGTACAGGCCCTTCGGCCCACGATGTTGCACCGAAACAAAAGCCATCTAACCTACACTCCATTATCATCCATATGCTTACCAATAAACTTTTAAATGCCCTCAATGTTGGCGAGTTCACTACTGTTGCAGGTAGGGCATTCCATGGCCTCACCACTCTTTGCGTAAAGAACCTACCTCTGACCTCTGTCCTATATCTATTACCCCTCAGTTTAAAGCTATGTCCCCTCGTGCCAGCCATTTCCATCCGCGGGAGAAGGCTCTCACTGTCCACCCTATCCAACCCCCTGATCATTTTGTATGCCTCTATTAAGTCTCCTCTTAACCTTCTTCTCTCCAACGAAAACAACCTCAAGTCCATCAGCCTTTCCTCATAAGATTTTCCCTCCATACCAGGCAACATCCTGGTAAATCTCCTCTGCACCCGCTCCAAAGCCTCCACGTCCTTCCTATAATGCGGTGACCAGAACTGTACGCAATACTCCAAATGCGGCCGTACCAGAGTTTTGTACAGCTGCAACATGACCTCCTGACTCCGGAACTCAATCCCTCTACCAATAAAGGCCAACACTCCATCGGCCTTCTTCACAACCCTATCAACCTGGGTGGCAACTTTTAGGGATCTATGTACATGGACACCGAGATCTCTCTGCTCATCCACACTGCCAAGAATCTTACCATTAGCCCAGTACTCTGTCTTCCTGTTATTCCTTCCAAAATGAATAACCTCACACATTTCTGCATTAAACTCCATTTGCCACCTCTCAGCCCAGCGCTGCAGCTTATCTATGTCACTCTGTAACTTGTAACACCCTTCCGCACTGTCCACAACTCCACCGACTTTAGTGTCATCTGCAAATTTACTCACCCATCCTTCTATGCCCTCCTCCAGGTAATTTATAAAAATGACAAACAGCAGCGGCCCCAAAACAGATCCTTGTGGTACACCACTAGTAACTGGACTCCAGTCTGAACATTTTCCATCAACCACCACCCTTTGTCTTCTTCCAGCTAGCCAATTTCTGATCCAAACTGCTAAATCACCCTGAATCGCATGCCGCCGTATTTTCTGCAGCAGCCTACCGTGGGGAACCTTATCAAACGCTTTACTGAAATCCATATACACCACATCAACTGCTTTACCCTCATCCACCTGTTTGGTCACCTTCTCAAAGAAGTCAATAAGGTTTGTGAGGCACGACCTACCCTTCACAAAACCGTGTTGACTATCTCTAATCAAATTATTCCTTTCCAGATGATTATCCATCCTACCTCTTATAAACCTTTCCAAGATTTTGCCCACAACAGAAGTAAAGCTCACTGGTCTATAGTTACCGGGGTTGTCTCCACTCCCATTCTTGAACAAGGGGACAACATTTGCTATCCTCCAGTCTTCTGGCACTATTCCTGTAGACAAAGATGACTTAAAGATCAAAGCCAAAGGCTCAGCAATCTCCTCCCTAGCTTCCCAGAGAATTCTAGGATAAATCCCATCCGGCCCTTATATCCGACTTATCTATTTTCACACTTTCCAGAATTGCTAACACCTCCTCCTTATGAACCTCAAGCCCTTCTAGTCTAGTAGCCTGAATCTCAGTATTCTCCTCGACAACATTGTCTTTTTCCTGTGTGAATACTGACGAAAAATATTCATTTAGCACCTCTGCTATCCCCTCGGACTCCAAGCACAACTTCCCACTACTGTCCTTGACTGGTCCTATTCTTACCCTAATTATTCGTTTATTCCTGACATATCTATAGAAAGCTTTAGGGTTATCCTTGATCCTACCTGCCAAAGACTTCTCATGTCCCCCTCTTCTTAGCTCTCTCTTTAGGTCCTTCCTAGCTAACTTGTAACTCTCGAACGCCCTAACTGAACCTTCATGTCTCATCTTTACATAAGCCTCCTTCTTCCTCTTGACAAGTGTTTCGACTGCTTTAGTAAACCACGGTTCCCTTGCTCGACCACTTCCTCCCTGCCTGACAGGTACATACTTATCAAGGATACGCAGTAGCTGTTCCTTGAACAAGCTCCACATTTCCATTGTGCCGATCCCCTACAGTTTTCCTCTCCATCCGATGCAACTTAAGTCTTGCCTCATCACATCATAATTGCCTTTCTCCCAGATATAACTCTTGCCCTGCAGCATATATCTATCCTTTTCCATCACTAAAGTAAACGTAATGGAATTGTGGTCACTATCACCAAAGTGCTCACGTATGTTCGACTTTTTAGTTGCTGTGATATGAAGAGTCTAAAGTTCTGTTCCTTGTTCACAAACACACATTTATTTCCTTCCAACAGCCTTTGCACAAAACTCTCACGATACATCACCTGACAGAGGCCACCTGAAGCCCCTTTACATATCAGTGTCAATTAATGGATATTTAACATAAATGAGACAACTAATTATCCTGCGGTTCATTGCCCCCTACCCTCACACATGCTTCTATCTCCTTGGTTCTTGTGGAAGGGAAATTAACATAAATTAAATACTGCTGAAATATTCTGGTTTTGGCCTTATTATGAAAACACATTGTCCTCCGAAAGATAACAAATGTGTACTCGAGTTGTTTTTAGCCAAGGGCAAGAACATACCTACTATGTATTTCATCGTACGTACTTTTGAAGGTCTATTTAATATAAACATGCCTGTTTACTTCAGATAATAAAAACATGCTGTCTTCAATCGAATCTCAGAGTGCAGTGCAATGGATTTGCAGCTAGAGCACTCTCTCTCCGCAAATATATTTGTGTAAATAAATTTCCTTAAATCGAACCTCGAGGAATTTGTCTTTATTATGATTTCCACGACAGTTCTCAAGAAAGATAAAGACCCAAGTGTGTGGGTCGTTGTCATGTGAGAGTACCTTTAAGAAATGGGTGTTTATAAATGGGTGTGTATATAAATATCTGCAGTGTGAGTACGTTTAAGAAATGGGTGTTTATTACTGCAGTGATGTCAGAGAGTGGGTGGAGTTGGGCTGTCTGTCAGTTTTTTACTTTCGTTTTTGAGCAGGCTGCAGGGTGTGTTTTAGTTTCGTTTTCAGTGTTGGAGCCGGAGCCAGACCAAGCAGGTGTACTGCTGTTCTCTCTGCCATCAAAAGACTATCTCTTGATCATTTGGTGAATTCAGAATTATAAATGTTCTCAGTAGTGAATGTAAACCTGATGTGCTTCTGCTAAAAGGTGTTTCTTTTGTATGGATGTTGAAAGGAAAGCTTAAAGGATTACTTAGTGTTGTAGTCATTGGGTGTTGTATTTTAATTAATGGTTGCTAAAATGTTCACTGTATGTTTTAAAAAGGTTAACTTGAGTTCATAGAATAAACATTGTTTTGCTTTAAAAAATACTTTTCCATTTCTGCTGTACCACACCTGTACAGTGGGCCATGTGCTCTCCATACCATGGAGAGGAAAACTGCAGGGGATGGACACAATGGAAATGTGGAGCTTGTTCAAGGAACAGCTACTGCGTGTCCTTGATAAGTATGTACCTGTCAGGCAGGGAGGTACTGGTTGAGCGAGGGAACCGTGGTTTACTAAAGCAGTCGAAACACTTGTCAAGAGGAAGAAGGAGGCTTATGTAAAGATGAGACATGAAGGTTCAGTTAGGGCGCTCGAGAGTTACAAGTTAGCTAGGAAGGACCTAAAGAGAGAGCTAAGAAGAGCCATAGGGGACATGAGAAGTCTTTGGCAGGTAGGATCAAGGATAACCCTAAAGCTTTCTATAGATATGTCAGGAATAAACGAATAATTAGGGTAAGAGTAGGACCAGTCAAGGACAGTAGTGGGAAGTTGTGCTTGGAGTCCGAGGGGATAGGAGAGGTGCTAAATGAATATCTATTAAAAGTTGTGGGTCAGGGGAACTCCATGATACACTTTGGGGTTCTCTAAACCCTGGCCCATAACAAATTGGGGGCTCGTCCGGGAAAAAAGTCTATCTATTGGATTGGCTTAGAGAACTTAAAGGGGTGAGCATATTGTGGTTGTTATCAGGTGTGGTATTTTAGTTTAAGTAGGGAGAGTGTTGTGGACAATGGCTCTTTCAGAGGCTCAGAAGTTTTTGGGGGTGGAGACGGTCACACACAGTACCTTACGCACAGAGACTAAAAGCAGACTGTTAGATTTGGCAAAAACATTGCAGTTAACATTACCTGACAAAATGCGAAATGATGAGGTAATTATGGTGGCGGCTAAGCATTTAAAGTTGCCTGAGATACAGTTTGACTCATCGAAAATGGCAAAAATTCAGTTGCAAATTTTAATAATGGAACATGTAAAGAATTTAAGCAGCTTGAATAGGAAAGAGATAGTGAGGAAGAAGAAAGAAATAGAGAGGAAAAAGAAAAGGAGAGCGAAGAAAGGAGAAAAGAAAGAATAGCCCTAGCAGAACAAAACGAAAGAGAAATGGAGATACAGATCAGGGGAAAAGTTAAAGAGAGAGAGTTTGAACTTCAGAAAATGGCCATGAAACATGACAGTCAGTTAAAATTGGCAGACGTAAAGGGAAACATACAGTTGGATGATAGTGATGAGGATAGTGAGAAAGAGCGTCATAGTCAAAGACTTGGTGGGGATCTATTTAAATATGTCCAAGCATTGCCAACGTTTGATGAGATGGAAGTGGAAGCCTTTTTCATTTCATTTGAGAAGGTAGCTAAACAAATGAAATGGCCAAAGGACATGTGGGTATTACTGATTCAAACAAAGCTGGTAGGTAGGGCTAGTGAAGTGTTTGCATCACTACCGGAGGAGGTATCTGGGACATATGAGGAGGTGAAAAAAATCCATCTTCGATGCTTATGAACTAGTGCCTGAAGCCTACAGACAAAGGCTTAGAAATTTAAAAGGAAAGAATTTGGTCAAACATACACGGAGTTTGAAAGGATCAAACAGTAATTTTGATAGGTGAATAAGGGCTTTGAAAATAGACCAAACGTATGAAGCTCTCAGAGAAATTATACTTTTGGAGGAGTTTATAAATTCAATTCCTGATGTAGTGAGAATTCATGTGGAAGAGCAGAGGGTTAAAACTGCGAGCTTAGCAGCAGAAATGGCAGATGATTATGAATTAGTTCATAAATCAAAGCTTGGTTTCCGACAGCCTGTGAGGGATAGAAACTGGGGACATGAGAAATACTCAAGTGGTAAAGGTAAAGGTGATCTGATGGGAGATAATAAGGAGAGTGTACCTCAGATTAAAAAGGAAATCCAGGAGGGTGGAAAAGAAATGAAAAGTTTCAAATGTTTTTATTGTAATAAACTAAGCCATGTAAAGTCACAGTGTCGGGGGTTGAAGAAAAGCACTGGGAAGGCTGATGTGGTAAAACAGGATAAGACAGTGGGGTTTGTTAAAGTGGCAAAGGAAAGCCCAAGTGAAGCGAAGGAGGTGCAAAAGATTGTACAGCCTGATCAAGAGGTGATTGCTGAGAAGGTGCCAGATCTCTTTAAAGAATTTACTTGTGTGGGTAAAGTTTACTCATGTGTATCAGGAGGAGCAGATAAAGAAGTCACAATTTTAAGAGATACGGGAGCTAGTCAATCTTTAATGGTAAGAGATGAGGAGTTATGTAGTATGGGAAGAATGTTGCCAGAAAAGGTGGTAATATGTGGAATTCAGGGTGAGAGGAGGAGTGTTCCATTATATAAGGTAGGGTTGGAAAGTCCAGTGAAGATTGGTGAAGTGGTAGTAGGAGTAATAGAGAAACTATCTTGTCTCGGAATATAGTTTATCTTGGGGAATGATATAGCTGGATCGCAGGTGGGAGTGATGCCTACTGTGGTTGATAAGCCAGTGGAAAATCAGACAACTGAAGTGTTGAAGGACGAATATCCTGGGATTTGTCCGGATTGTGTAGTGACAAGAGGCGGGATTCTCCGACCCCCCGGCGGGTCGGAGAATCGCTGGGGGGCGGCGTACATCCCGCCCCGGCCGCCCGCCGAATTCTCCGAAGGGTGAAAAGTCAGCGGGGCGTCAATAGCTCCGCCCGCCTCAGAGAATGGCAGGGGTGGGCACGAGACAATGGACTCCGGGGCTGCCCATATTCTCCCAGCCGGATGGTCCGAAGTCCCGCCGATGTGACCATGGGTCACGTCGGGGTAAATCAAACCACCTTTTTAACGGCGTCAACCAGTGCTGATGGTTGACGCCATCCAGTGTGGAGGTAGGTCACGGCCTGGGGTGTGGCCGCAATAGAGGTGATGGCGTGGCCGCAGTCTGTGTGTGTGGGGGGGAGGTGTGTGTGGGTGTGTGTGCGGAGGGTGGGGTGGGGTGGGCTTCAGGCGAGTGCCGGGGACGGCGACGGTGAGTGCCGGGGACAGGGGGGTGAGTGCCGGGGACGGGGGCGGTGAGTGCCGGGGATCGGGGGGTGAGTGCCGGGGATGGGGGGTGGTGAGTGCCGGGGACCGGGGGGTGAGTGCCGCGGACCGGGGGGTGAGTGCCGGGGACGGGGGGGTGGTGAGTGCCGGGGACGGGTGGCTGAGTGCCGGGAACAGGGGGTGTGAGTGCCGGGGACGGGGGGGGGGGGTGAGTGCTGGCGAGGGGGCCGGGGGGGATGGGTGCCGGGGACGGGGGGGTGAGTGCCGAGGATGGGGGGGTGAGTGCCGGTGAGGGGGATGGGGGGTGTTGTGAGTGCCGGTGAGGGGGACGGGGGGAGGGGTGAGTACCGGGTCCGGGGGGGGGTTGAGTGCCGGGGAGGGGGGGGTGAGTGCTGGGGACGGGGTGGTGAGTGCCGGGAACGGGGGGGGTGAGTGCCGGGGATGGAGGGGTGAGTGCCGGGTACCGAGGGGGTGAGTGCTGGGGACGGGGGGGGTGAGTGCCGGGGTTGGGGGGTGAGTGCCGGGGCCAGGGGTTGAGTGCCGGGAATGGGGTGGTGAGTGCCGGGGGAGTGAATGCCGGGGGGGGGGGGGGGGGGAGTGCCGGGAACAGGGGGGGTGAGTTCCGGGGATGGGGGGGGGGGGTGAGTGCCGGTGAGGGGGTTGGGGGGGATGGGTGCCGGGTACGGGGGGGTGAGTGCCAGGGAAGGGGGGGGTGAGTGCCGGCGAGGGGGACGGGGTGATGGGTGCCGGGGACAGGGGGGTGAGTGCCGACAAGGGGGACGGGGGGGACGGGGGGTGAGTGCTGGGTATGGGGGTGTGAGTGCCGGGGACGGGGGGTGAGTGCCGGGGGCGGGGGGGTGGTGAGTGCCAGGAATAGGGTGGTGAGTGCCGGGGGCGGGGGGGTGAGTGCCGAGGAGGGGGGGTAACTGCCGGGGACGGGGGGGTGGTGAGTGCCGGGGGGGGGGGGTGAGTGCCGGGGACCGGGGGGGTGAGTGCCGGGGACGGGGACGGGGTGAGTGCCGGTGAGGGGGACGGGGGGACGGGGGTGAGTGCAGGGTATGGGGGTGTGCGTGCCGGGGACGGTGGGGTGAGTGCCGGGGACGGGGTGGTGAGTGCCGGGGACGGTGGGGGTGAGTACCGAGGAGGGGGGTAAGTGCCGGGGACGGGGGTGTGAGTGCCGGGGACGAGGGGGGGTGAGTTCCGGGAACGGGGGGGTGAGTGCCGGGGACCGGGGGGGTGAGCGCCGGGGACGGGGGGGGGGGGTTTGAGTGCCGGTGAGGGGGACGGGGGGGGGGTGAGTGCTGGGTATGGGGGTGTGAGTGCCGGGGACGGTGGGGTGAGTGTCGGGGACGGGGTGGTGAATGCCGGGGACGGGGGGTGAGTGCCGGGGATGGGTGATGAGTGCCGTGGACGGGGGCTGAGTGCCGGGGATGGGGGGGGGTGAGTGCCGGGGATGGGGGGTGAGTGCCGGGGACGGGGGTTGAGTGCCAGGAATAGGGTGCTGAGTGCCGGAGATGGGGGGGTGAGTGCCGGGGACGGGGGGTGTGTGAGTGCCGGTGAGGGGGCCGGGGGGAATGAGTGCCGGGTATGGGGGGTGAGTGCCGGGGATGGGTTGTGAGTGCCGGAGACGGGGGGGTGAGTGCCGGGGGTGGGGCGGGGGGGTGAGTGACGGGGACGGGGGGGGGGGGGTTGAGTGGCGGGGACGGGAGGGGTGACTGCCGAGGAGGGGGGGTAAGCGCCGGGTACGGGGGTGTGAGTGCCAGGGAAGGGGGGGGTGAGTGCCGGCGAGGGGGACGGGGGGATGGGTGCCGGGTACGGGGGGGATGAGTGCCGGGGACGGGGGGGATGAGTGCCGGGGACGGGGGGGTGAGTGCCAGTGAGGGGGACGGGTGGGGGGGGTGAGTGCCGATGAGGGGGACGGGGGGGGGGGGGTGAGTCCTGGGTATGGGGGTGTGAGTGCCGGGGGGGTGAGTGCCGGGTACGAGGGGGTGAGTTCCGGGGATGGGCGGTGAATGCCGGGGACGGGGGGGTGAGTGCCAGGAATAGGGTGGTGAGTGCCGGGGGCGGGGTTGAGTGCCGAGGAGGGGGGTAAGTGCCGGGGACGGGGGGGTGAGTGCCGGGGACGGGGGAGGGTGAGTGCCGAGGAGGTGGGGTAAGTGCCGTGGACGGGGGGGTGAGTGACGGGAACGGGGGGGTGAGTGCCGGGGACGGGGACGGGGTGAGTGCCGGTGAGGGGGACGGGGGGACGGGGTGAGTGCAGGGTATGGGGGTGTGAGTGCCGGGGACGGTGGGGTGAGTGCCGGGGACGGGGTGGTGAGTGCCGGGGACGGGGTGAGTGCCGGTGAGGGGTGGGGGGGGGTGAGTGCAGGGTATGGGGGTGTGAGTGCCGGGGATGGTGGGGTGAATGCCGGGGACTGGGTGGTGAGTGCAGGGGATGGGGGGGGTGAGTGCCGGGTACGAGGGGGTGAGTGCTGGAGATGGGGGGTCAGTGCCGGGAACGGGGGGGTGAGTGCCAGGAATAGGGTGGTGAGTGCCGGGGATGGGGGTGTGAGTGCCGAGGAGGGGGGGGGTAAGTGCCGGGGACGGGGGGGTGAGTGCCGGGGACGCGGGGGGGGGGGTGAGTGCCGGGGACGGGGGGGGGGGGTGAGTACCGAGGAGGGGGGGTAAGTGCCGGGGACGGGGGTGTGAGTGCCGGGGGCGAGGGGGGGTGAGTTCCGGGAACTGGGGGGGTGAGTGCCGGGGACCGGGGGGGTGAGCGCCGGGGACGGGGGGGGTGGTGAGTGCCGGTGAGGGGGACGGGGGCGGGGGGGTGAGTGCTGGGTATGGGGGTGTGAGTGCCGGGGATGGTGGGGTGAGTGTCGGGGACGGGGTGGTGAATGCCGGGGGGGGGGATGAGTGACGGTGACGGGGGGGTGAGTGCCGGGTACGAGGGGGTGAGTGCCGGGAACGGGGGGGGGGGGTGAGTGCCGGGGACGGGGGGGTGAGTGCCAGGAATAGGGTGGTGAGTGCCGGGTATGGGGGGGTGAGTGCCGGGGATGGGGTGTGAGTGCCGGAGAAGGGGGGGTGAGTGCCGGGGACGGGGGCGGTGAGTGCCGGGGACCGGGGGGTGAGTGCCGGGGACGGGGGGTGGTGAGTGCCGGGGACCGGGGGGTGAGTGCCGGGGACCGGGGGGTGAGTGCCGGGGACGGGGGGGTGGTGAGTGCCGGGGACGGGTGGCTGAGTGCCGGGAACAGGGGGGGTGAGTGCCGGGGACGGGGGGGGGGGGGGTGAGTGCTGGCGAGGGGGCCGGGGGGGATGGGTGCCGGGGACGGGGGGGTGAGTGCCGAGGACGGGGGGGTGAGTGCCGGTGAGGGGGATGGGGGGTGTTGTGAGTGCCGGTGAGGGGAACGGGGGACGGGGTGAGTACCGGGTACGGGGGGGGGTGAGTGCTGGGGAGGGGGGGGGTGAGTGCTGGGGACGGGGTGGTGAGTGCCGGGAACGGGGGGGGTGAGTGCCGGGGATGGAGGGGTGAGTGCCGGGTACCGAGGGGGTGAGTGCTGGGGACGGGGGGGGGTGAGTGCCGGGGTTGGGGGGTGAGTGCCGGGGCCGGGGGTTGAGTGCCGGGAATGGGGTGGTGAGTGCCGGGGGAGTGAATGCCGGGGACGGGGGGGGGAGTGCCGGGAACAGGGGGGGTGAGTTCCGGGGATGGGGGGGGGGGGGGTGAGTGCCGGTGAGGGGGTTGGGGGGGATGGGTGCCGGGTACGGGGGGGTGAGTGCCAGGGAAGGGGGGGGTGAGTCCCGGCGAGGGGGACGGGGGGATGGGTGCCGGGGACAGGGGGGTGAGTGCCGACAAGGGGGACGGGGGGGGGGGGTGAGTGCTGGGTATGGGGGTGTGAGTGCCGGGGACGGGGGGTGAGTGCCGGGGGCGGGGGGGTGGTGAGTGCCAGGAATAGGGTGGTGAGTGCCGGGGGCGGGGGGGTGAGTGCCGAGGAGGGGGGGTAAGTGCCGGGGACGGGGGGGTGGTGAGTGCCGGGGATGGGGGGGGGTGAGTGCCGGGGACCGGGGGGGTGAGTGCCGGGGACGGGGACGGGGTGAGTGCCGGTGAGGGGGACGGGGGGACGGGGGTGAGTGCAGGGTATGGGGGTGTGCGTGCCGGGGACGGTGGGGTGAGTGCCGGGGACGGGGTGGTGAGTGCCGGGGACGGGGACGGAGTGAGTGCCGGTGAGGGGGACGGGGGGGTGAGTGCAGGGTATGGGGTTGTGAGTGCCGGGGACGGTGGGGTGAGTGCCGGGGACGGGGTGTTGAGTGCCGGGGACGGTGGGGGTGAGTACCAAGGAGGGGGTAAGTGCCGGGGACGGGGGTGTGAGTGCCGGGGACGAGGGGGGGTGAGTTCCGGGAACGGGGGGGTGAGTGCCGGGGACCGGGGGGGTGAGCGCCGGGGATGGGGGGGGTGAGTGCCAGTGAGGGGGACGGGTGGGGGGGGTGAGTGCCGATGAGGGGGACGGGGGGGGGGGGGTGAGTCCTGGGTATGGGGGTGTGAGTGCCGGGGGGGTGAGTGCCGGGTACGAGGGGGTGAGTTCCGGGGATGGGCGGTGAGTGCCGGGGACGGGGGGGTGAGTGCCAGGAATAGGGTGGTGAGTGCCGGGGGCGGGGTTGAGTGCCGAGGAGGGGGGTAAGTGCCGGGGACGGGGGGGTGAGTGCCGGGGACGGGGGGGGGTGAGTGCCGAGGAGGTGGGGTAAGTGCCGGGGACGGGGGGGTGAGTGACGGGAACGGGGGGGTGAGTGCCGGGGACGGGGACGGGGCGAGTGCCGGTGAGGGGGACGGGGGTGAGTGCAGGGTATGGGGGTGTGAGTGCCGGGGACGGTGGGGTGAGTGCCGGGGACGGGGTGGTGAGTGCCGGGGACGGGGTGAGTGCCGGTGAGGGGGGGGGGGTGAGTGCAGGGTATGGGGGTGTGAGTGCCGGGGATGGTGGGGTGAGTGCCGGGGACTGGGTGGTGAGTGCCGGGGATGGGGGGGTGAGTGCCGGGTACGAGGGGGTGAGTGCTGGGGATGGGGGGTCAGTGCCGGGAACGGGGGGGTGAGTGCCAGGAATAGGGTGGTGAGTGCCGGGGATGGGGGTGTGAGTGCCGAGGAGGGGGGGGTAAGTGCCGGGGACGGGG
Source organism: Scyliorhinus torazame (assembly GCF_047496885.1). Taxonomy (NCBI): domain Eukaryota; kingdom Metazoa; phylum Chordata; class Chondrichthyes; order Carcharhiniformes; family Scyliorhinidae; genus Scyliorhinus; species Scyliorhinus torazame. Next base: position 75,805,548 of record NC_092727.1, on the reverse strand, counting down.
GGGTAAGTGCCGGGGACGCGGGGGGGGGGGGGTGAGTGCCGGAGACGGGGGGGGGATGAGTACTGAGGAGGGGGGGTAAGTGCCGGGGACGGGGGTGCGAGTGCCGGGGCGAGGGGGGGTGAGTTCCGGGAACTGGGGGGGTGAGTGCCGGGGACCGGGGGGGTGAGCGCCGGGGACGGGGGGGGGTGGTGAGTGCCGGTGAGGGGGACGGGGACGGGGGCGGGGGGGGTGAGTGCTGGGTATGGGGGTGTGAGTGCCGGGTACGGTGGGGTGAGTGTCGGGGACGGGGTGGTGAATGCCGGGGGGGGGTGAGTGACGGTGACGGGGGGGTGAGTGCCGGGTACGAGGGGGTGAGTGCCGGGGACGGGGGGTGAGTGCCAGGAATAGGGTGGTGAGTGCCGGGTATGGGGGGGTGAGTGCCGGGGATGGGGTGTGAGTGCCGGAGAAGGGGGGGTGAGTGCCGGGGGGGGGGGTGAGTGCCGGGGGCTGGGGGGGGGGGTTGAGTGGCGGGGACGGGAGGGGTGAGTGCCGAGGAGGGGGGGTAAGTGCCGGGGACGGGGGGGTGAGTGTCGGGGACGGGGGGTGGGTGAGTGCCGGGAAGGGGGGGGCGAGTGCCGGTGACGGGGGGGGTGAGTGCCAGGGAGGTGGGTGCGAGGGCAAGGGAGTTTGTCCGCCTGGCTAGGTGCCATCCTCCAACAGTCGCGCCCATGAAACCTGGCTGGGGGAGGGGGGGTACGGGCAATGATGACATGTCGTCGTTTCCCCCCACCCCACCCGCAGGCTTCATGTTTTCTGATCAGCCAGCGATGTAGGCCGCTGTTGCGGCAGCTGCTATTCTCCATGTTGCCCTGGAGGACGAGGTGGAGGAGGAGGAGGAGCGTGCCAGAGAGACGGCGCAGGCTGCCGCAGAGGAGCATGCCGCAGAGGGGCAGGCGGCAGCCGCCCAGGCTGCAGGGACACCCGCCCGACAGCACGAGGAGGAGGAGCATGGGGAGCACGTAGTGGAGGAGGAATACGAGGAGGGGGAGGAGGACGTCGCGGCGCCATGGCAATGGAGGCACCCGAGGAGGCCCTGTGTGTACCGGCCCCGGTTGTCGTACCAGGACCTCACGGACCGGGAATGCAGGAGGACACTCCGGATGAGCCTGGAAACCGTGGCACACATCTGTCACCTGCTAGCACACCTGGCACCGCGTGGCACTGGGGGGTCACCCTCTTCCCGTGTCCGTCAAGGTTACGGTGGCCCTGAACATTTATGCCACGGGGCCATTCCAGACGCCAGGTGAGGACCTGTCTGGCATCTCGCAGGCATCGGTGCCCCGGTGCATCCGGGCAGTGACAGACGCCCTATATGCCATTGCGGACCGCTACATCCGCTTCCCTGTGGACCGGGCCAGCCAGGATGCCCGGGCTGTGGGCATCTCTGCCGTGACCGGGTTTCCCATGGTCCAGGGCGCGATCGATGGGATGCACGTCGCCGTGCGGCCAGCTGCAGATAACAGGGCCGTGTTCACCAATAGGAAGGGGACCTATTCGATGAACATCCAGGTGGTCTGCGATCACCGCATGATTATCCTGCAAGTCTGCGCCCGGTACCCGGGAAGTGTACATGACTCATACGTGTTAAGAACATAAGAACATAAGAACTAGGAGCAGGAGTAGGCCATCTGGCCCCTCGAGCCTGCTCAACCATTCAATGAGATCATGGCTGATCTTTTTTGGACTCAGCTCCACTTTCCGGCCCAAACACCGGGTTGTTGCGGTCTTACATCCCCGGCATGTTCGAGGGACGCCACCCCCGGCTGAGGGGTTGGTTGCTGGGCGACAGGGGTTACCCGTTGCGGTCGTGGCTGATGACGCCTATACGGAGGCCACAGAATGACGCGGAGAACAGCTACAATGATGCCCATACAGCGACAAGGGGAGTGATAGAGAGGTGCTTTGGTGTGCTTCACTTACTAGGGGGCGTGGGAATCGGCGAGTATGGCCACATACCGCACACCATGGCAACACCTGACCACCCTCACCCCCCCACCCAGCCACCCACCCAGCACCCTCACCCCTCCCCCAACCACATCCACCCCACCCTCCATTGCAGATCCACCTGTGGCACGACGGTCGGGCTCTCACGGGTGCCGGTGGAAGCGTGTCTATTGCAGGCCATGGAGGATGATGACAACCCGCTCTGCAATGAGCTCCTGGCTCCACATCGTTGGACGATGCCTGACCCATGGCCACAGTACCACCATCCACCCGGACCATCCCTGCATGAGGCTGTGACACTGCAGCGCACGGTCCCGGCCTCTGCCAGGTGGGATGGTGATGGCGGCCCAGGGGAAGGGACTCACCTGAGGCCGACGTAAGACCACCCCTCACACACACACTGGCGTTCAAAGTACATGACACCCCCGCACGCTTCGGACAGAGCACAAAGGCAGCTTCTGTAGGTGTTAAAGTGATTTTAATAACAAATAGTGCATACACGTGCCCTAGCCCCTAAAACTCGGCTGTGCCCTGCACCCGTGCCAACTTACTCAGCGTCTAATTGTTTGGCCTTACGAGCCCATTGACTACGCCTAGGTGGTTCCCCAGACGGTACAGCAGAACTGGAGGTGGACTCCTGCGATTCCTGCCCTCTGACTCGGGATCCCTCTGGCGGCCATTTCCAGGGGCGTCCTGGCCTAGATGGACCAGGTTGCGGCCCGGGCGACTGTGATGGCGAGCTGCCAGCCAGTCCTGCCCGTTGCCCACCCGATGCACCTGGGGCGGAAGGGGGAGAGTCCGAGGTGCTGCAGTGTTCCTGGAGCTCCCCTACAGGGGGACCAGGGATGGGCGCCAGCAACTCCTCCTCCCTCGGGGTGCACAATGGCCCCCAGGCCTCTACATGGGTCGGGGGTGCAAACGGACCGACCATCCGACGCCCCTCCGACACCTGACGCTGCCAGTCCTGGAGGCCCGTGCTGGTATCGACAAGGGTCTGCAGGTTTGCAGTCATGGAGCTCAGGGAGTTGGCCATCCCTGTCTGTGACTGTGCAACGCCGGCTAGCACATGGGCAATGGCGCCGATGCCCTCAGCGATGGCCTGCTGAGACTGGGCCATGGCCTGCAGGGATTGGGCCATTGCCTGCTGAGACTGGGCCATGGCCTGCTGAGACAGGGCCACGGCGTTGAGCGCCTCTGCCATCTGCCGCTGGCTCATGGCCTCCTGTGAGAGGGCAGCCATGTCCTGGGCCACAGATGCTGCCTGCACAGAAAGCCCCAGGCCTCGCATACTGCTCCCCATGTCTGACACCGTCGCACCCATTGCCTCCACCGCGGACGCCACCCGTGCGGTGTCGGCCTGGGTGGCATGCATGACCGGCACCACTCCCAGCTCCTGGATGCGGGTGCACTCCTCCAGCTGCGACTGCAGCCGCTGCAAGCCGACCGTCACCCTCTTCGCTCATCCTAGGTTCGGTGGTTGCATCGGGGCTATGGATGGGTGTGGTAACTCCAGGAACCCAGGATCCATCTGGGCAGCAGATGTTCGCTTGCGCCAGGATGCCCTCTGACCTCCTGGCCTTCCTGCTGCTCATACCTCCACCTGCTGTACCTGTACGGCTGTGTTGTGTGCACCAGTGAGTGTACCAGACGCCTCATCACTAAAGTGCCCAACCAAGGTGAGTGTCTCTGCGATGGTGGAGGGTGTTGGAGACAGCAGTGGCGTTGTGTCATGCGCATCGTCCAACTCTGAGTCCATGGTACTTTGGGGTGGCGGTTCGTCTCCACCCATCCACTCTGTGTCACTGTCCTGTATTTCAGTTTCCTGGGTAGGGTTGTCCTGGGTAGGGGTCTCCTGGATAGGGGTGTCCTGGGTAGGGGTGTCCTGGGTAGGGGTGTCGTGGGTAGGGCTGTCCTGGGTAGGGCTGTCCTGGGTAGTGGTTTCGTGGCTCAGCTGCGACGGGGGCCTGTGGCTGCCGCCCTCTCCGTGTCCCATGGTCGCCGTGGGGCATCCTGTGGGCATCGCGTGCCAGAGGGTCCGGGTCTCTCCGTATTCCGTGGTCGCCCTGTGGCATCCTGCGGGCATTGCGTGCCAGAGGGTCCGGGTCTCTCCGTATCCTGTGGTCGCCCTGGGCATCCTGTGGGCGTCGCATGCCAGAGGGTCCGGGTATCTCCGTATCCCATAGTCGCCCTGGGGCATCCTGTGGGCGGTCGGCATCTGTGGGGATGGATGCCTCGACGTTTGCTCCTGCAATACACAATGAAGCATGCACGGTTAGACACGCAGGCGGTGATCAGGTGATATGGGGGAGGGGGATATGGGGGATATGGGGGAGGGGGGATATGGGGGAGGGGGGATATGGAGGAGGGGGGATATGGGGGAGGGGGGATATGGGGACGGGCTGTCGGTGGCTCACTTGCTGGTGGGCCCCCGACCTCTGCATCGGCAACCTCCCGGTCCTCAGGTCCGCCACAGAGGAGATTTACCAGAATGTTGCCTGGTATGGAGGGAAGATCTTATGAGGAAAGGCTGAGGGACTTGAGGCTGTTTTCGTTAGAGAGAAGAAGGTTAAGAGGTGACTTAATTGAGGCATACAAGATGATCAGAGGATTGGATAGGGTGGACAGTGAGAGCCTTTTTCCTCGGATGGTGATGTCTAGCACGAGGGGACATACCTTTAAATTGAGGGGAGATAGATATAAGACAGATGTCAGAGGTAGGTTCTTTACTCAGAGAGTAGTAAGGGCGTGGAATGCCCTGCCTACAACAGTAGTGGACTCGCCAACACTAAGGACATTCAAATGGTCATTGGATAGACATATGGACAATAAAGGAATAGTGTAGATGGCCTTTAGAGTGGTTTCACAGGTCGGCGCAACATCGAGGGCCGAAGGGCCTGTACTGCGCTGTTGTAATGTTCTATGTTCATGTACGGTGAGTGGCCTCTCATCAGCTGGGCCCCCTCCAGTCCTCTCATGCTCCTTATTGTTGTGTGCGTGCTTCTCCTGTGGGGGGCGGGTGGGTGGCAGGGGTAAAGGGAAACAGTGTTAGACAGGTATATGAATGCACGCCATTGGTTGCGCGTATAGTGCAGGGGTTAGGGTTAGGGTTGGTTTCACCGTGTGCCGCACATCGGGCAGGGAAGGGGGGGGACTCACCCTGGCTGCCCTGATGAGGTCGCTCACCTTCTTGTGGCACTGGGTGCCTGTCCGTGGTGTCAGAGCCACAGCGCTGACAGCCTCTGCCACCTCCCTCCATAGACCCCGGCTGAGGCGTGGGGGCGACCCTGCGGCCATGTCCAGGGTACACTGCATCCAGGAGCGTCTCGATGTCGCGGTCCTGGAACCTCGGGGCTGCGCGGTGGGCGGCCATCTTGTCGGGTCTTCCGGGGTGGGGGGGGCGCGTCTTTTGAGCCGTCACGCCGTGTGGCGTCAATGACGCCGCATGGCGTCACCATCCACGTCGGGTGACGCCATCGCGAATGGTGTCACGCCGCTGCTAGCCAATTCGGGGCCAGAGAATTTGCTTTGTTTGGGGGGGCCTGACGCCGGAGTGATCTGCGCCGTTTTTGGCGCCGGGTCCCGGACATCGTGCCAGTTTAAGGAGAATCCCGCTCCAGGTCGCAAAGTCACAGGTTAAGACAAGAGGAGAAATCAAAGAGTGAAGATGACGTTGAAGTGCAATTATCAGAAACAATTTTTGATCAGATGGTTGAAAAAGAACAAGAGCAGGTGGAGGATGATGCGGATATTTTTAGTTCAGGAAATTTGGCGGGGTTACAACAAAAAGACATACAAATAAACCGGATGTATCAGAAAGCATACACAGAAGAGGAATCTGAGTGTACCAGAGTGAACCACTCTAAAGCCCATCTACACTATTCCCTTATCGTCCATAGAACATAGACATGTCTTGATGAGAAAATGGAGACCTTTACATATGCAGGTGGATGGAAAGTGGGCAGAAGTTCATCAAGTAGTGTTGCCGGTAGGGTATAGAAAGGAGGTGTTGCGAGTTGCACATGAGGTATCAGTGGGAGGTCATTTGGGAATAAGGACAACTCAAGATAAAATCCAGAAACACTTTTATTGGCCTGGACTACATAAAGATGTAGTTAAATTTTGCCAATCATGTCACACATGTCAAGTGATACGGACGGAAACCTCAAGCAGTGATAAAACCAGTGCCCTTAATACCCATTCCAGCATTTGAGGAACCTTTTACAAGGGCCCTAATTGTTTGCGTCGGACCGCTTCCTGAAAGAAAAAGTGCGAATCAATATCTTTTGACTGTAATGGATGTGCCTACTAGGTTTCCAGAGGCCATTCCAGTACATAATATTACAGCTAAAAAGATTGTGGAGGAGTTACTTAAATTATTTACCAGATATGGATTACCCACAGAAATACAATCGGATCAAGGATCAAATTTTACCTCAAGGTTATTCAAAGAAGTTCTGGATAGTAGAGGAATAAAACAATTTAAAATCAACTGCGTACCATCCAGAATCGCAGGGAGCATTAGAAAGGTGGCATTGGACATTAAAGACAATGTTGAGGGCTTATTGTCTAGATTATCCAGAGGATTGGGATAAAGGAATTCCATTCGTACTGTTTGCAATTAGGGATGCACCTAATGAGTCAACCAAATGTAGTCCTTTTGAACTAATTTTTGGTCATGAGGTAAGAGGACCACTTAAATTGATTAAGGAAAAATTGGTGAGTGAGAAATCGGAAATTACATTATTGGTTACGTGTCAGATTTTAGGGAATGATTAAATAGAGCAGGTGAATTGGCTAGACAACATTTAAAAGTTGCACAAAATGTGATGAAATGGGTAGCGGACAAGAAATCCAAAGTTGAAAATGAAAATCGTTTATTGTCACAAGTAGGCTTCAAATGAAGTTACTGTGAAAAGCCCCTAGTCGCCACATTCCGGCGCCTGTTCGGGGTGGCTGTTACGGGAAGTTCGTAGTTTTGCCAGTGGAGATAAAGTTTTAGTGTTGTTACCAGTGGAGTTTCATAGAATTTACAGTGCAGAAGGAGGCCATTTGGCCCATCGAGTCTGCACCGGCTCTTGGAAAGAGCACCCTACCCAAGGTCAACACCTCCACCCTATCCCCATAACCCAGTTTATCATGGCCAATCCACCTAACCTGCACATCTTTGGACTGTGGGAGGAAACCGGAGCACCCGGCGGAAACCCACGCACACACGTGGAGGATGTGCAGACTCCGCACAGGCAGTGACCCAAGCTGGAATCGAACCTGGGACCCTGGAGCTGTGAAGCAATAGTGCTATCCACAATGCTACCGTGCTGCCCCTAATGCCCCATTGCATGCCCCTAATGCCCCACTGCCCAGTGGTAGGTGAACCTTTAAAAGCAAAGTTTTGTGGACCTTATCAGATTGAAAGGAAATTAAGTGAGGTGAATTATGTGGTACAAACACCAGGTAGAAGGAAGACTCACCGAGTGTGTCATGTGAATATGCTTAAAAGGTACTTTGAAAGGGAAGGAGAGAAAAAGGAGGTTTTAATGATTCTAACTCAAAGTGATGAACCAAATCCAGATGACTGTGAATTTGACATACCTCAAATTAAATTGGAAAACGAGGATGTTCTTAAAAATTTGGATAAATGGTTGAGTTACCTTCCAGAGGAAAAACAAACTGACCTGAAAGAGTTATTGATATCACATGGGGAAGTTTGTGGAGATAAATTGGGAAGTACTAAAATGGTTATACATGATGTAGATGTGGGAAATGCTGTTCCAATCAAACAACATCCATATAGACTTAACCCTTTAAAATTGGCACAGGTTAACAAAGAGATTGAGAGTATGCTTAAAAATGACATAATTGAAGTGTGTTGCAGCCAATGGAGCTCACCCATAGTGATGGTACCAAAACCAAATGGTATCCAACGGTTGTGTGTGGACTGTAGAAACGTCAATGCAGTTACAAGAATGGACTCTTATCCTATCCCATGTTTGGAGGATTGCATTGAGAAAGTGGGACAATCAGCTTTTATTTCCAAACTGAATTTACTTAAAGGTTACTGGCAGGTGCCTTTATCCGAAAGTACGAAGGAGATTTCAGCTTTTGTGACTCCAGATGGGATATACCAATTCAAAGTTATGCCATTTGGCATGAAAAACGCACCAGCCACATCTCAACAGTTAACTAACAAAGTTGTTTCAGGATTACCAATTGTGCAGTATACATCGACGATATGGTAATTTTCAGCCAGACATGGACAGAACATTTGAAACATCTGATGGAGGTATTCGATTGACTTCAGGAGGCGGGTTTGGTGATAAACCTAGCCAAAAGTGAATTTGGAAAAGCCCAAGTCACTTTCCTTGAGGGGTTCCGATACCCTCAAGACGAAGGGAAATAATGCGATTTCTTGGCATGAATGGATTTGATCGAATATTTGTACGAACGTTTTGTAGCGTGATTGCTCCACTGATGGACTTGCTGAAGACACGTCGAAAATTTCAGTGCACAGCGGAGTGTCAACAGGCATTTGACTGCCTGAAAGCTGTGATAACCAATGCTCCTGTGTTGGAGAATTACAAGGGACTCTGCGATCAGATTGAACTAAAGTATCTGACTTTAAAGGGAAATGCCGAGGCGTAGAGAACTGGACAGATCGTGCAGAGACCTTCTTGTTCAAAGAGACTGTCAATCAGGAAAGATTTTAGTTGGAGGAAGAAAGAAAAATGGACTATATTATTGTACCTGTTTGCGTGTGTATATTTACTGTGAGCTTTCTTAAAGAATGGTGAAAAGATGAAAAATGAAACCATCTTGAAGTTGATGGTTTATTTTGTTTTTCTTGGGGGGGGAGGTGTCATGTGAGAGTACCTTTAAGAAATGGGTGTTTATGAATGGATGTGTATATAAATATCTGCAGTGAGAGTACCTTTAAGAAATGGGTGTTTATTACCTCAGAGAGTGGGTGGAGCTGGGCTGTCTGTCAGCGTTTTACTTTTGTTTTTGAACAGGCTGCAGGGTGTGTTTTAGTTTTGTTGTCAGTGTTGGAGCTGAAGCCAGACCAAGCAGGTGTACTGCTGTTCTCTCTGCCATCAAAAGACTATCTCTTGATCATTTGGTGAATTCAGAATTATAAATGTTCTCAGTCGTGAATGTAAACCTGATGTGCTTCTGTTAAAAGGTGTTTCTTTTTATGGATGTTAAAAGGAAAGCTTAAAGGATTACTTAGTGTTGTAGTCTTTGGGGATTGTATTTGAATTAATGGTTGCTAAGATGTTCACTGTATATTTTAAAAAGGTTAACTTGAGTTCATAAATAAACATTGGTTTGCTTTAAAAAATACTTTTCCATTTCTGCTGTACCACACCTGTAGAGTGGGCCGTGTGCTCCCCATACCACAATCTATTAAAAGTTGTGGGTCAGAGGAACTCCATAATACACTTTGGGGTTCTCTAAATCCTGGCCCATAACAGTCGTACTGCCCTATTTCACTCTTAAATGCCGGTGTTAAATTACTTGCCAAAGTGCTGGAGCCCTGCCTCCAAAGATGATCTTGGAGGATTGGTCAGGCTTTGTTAAGGGTCGGCAATTGCCGGCCAATATATGTCGCCTGTTAAACATTGTCCTTCCCCTCCTCGGTGCTCGAGCTGGGGGCAGCACGGTAGCCTTGTGGGATTCTTTCCCCAGATGCCAAAAAGACATTTGATAGGGAGGAGTGGGAATATCTGTTTGAGATTCTTGGGTGGTTTGGATTTGGACATCAGTTTATCTCCTGGATGCCATTACTGTATAGCGCCTCCACTGGTCGCATTTGTATGAATGCTCTAAACGTAGGCTACTTCCTGTTGAACAGGGGCACGAGACAGAGGTGTCCACTGTCTACGTTCCTGTTTGCTTTGGCATTAGAACTGCTTGCTATCGCGCTCAGGTCTTCTGTTTAAATGGAGAGGGATAAATCGGGAAGGGTGGAGCATCGGATGTCTCTTTAAGCGGATGACCTACTTCGATATAATACGGATTTCTATACATTACCATGGACGAGATAATGAAGTTGATCAAGAGTTTTGACTCCTTTTTGGGATACAAGTTTAAGTGGATAAGAGTGAATGCTTCCTGGTCAAGCCCCCGGGGAGGAGAGCCCCCCTTGGGGGCGCTGCATTGTTACCTTGCAAAGACTAGCTTTCATTATCTGGGGACTCTGATGGCCCACAATTGAGCCTCATTTCATGAATAAAATTTTTTAATTAAGTACCCAATTCATTCTTTCCAATTTAGCATGGCCAATCCACCTAGCTTGCACATTTTTGGGTTGTGGGGACGAAACACACGCAAACACGGGGAGAATGTGAAAACTCCACACGGACAGTGACCCAGGGCCAGGATGGATCCTGGGACCTCAGCGCCGTGAGGCCGCAGTGCTAACCCACTGCGCCACCGTGCTGCCTTTCATGAATTAAATAATAGTTTGGTTGATGGTATCAAATCAGACTCACAGAGATGGGACAACCTCCCCCTGTCCTTGGCGGGCAGGGTCCAGTCTATTGAAATGAACATACACCCAAGATTTTTATTTCTTTTTCAATGTCTACCCAAGTCCTTTTTTGTCAAAGTCAACAAGCTAATGTCCTCCTCTATTTAGACTGGTAGGACTCCAAGGATCAGTGGGGCTTTGCTCCAAAGAGATAGGCAGTCAGGGGGCTTGGCATGCAAACTCATGCAGCCACCCAAGGCTGCAGTGCTAACTAATAACTATCAGAAAACACCAGGTTGGGTTTCCTTTCTCAAGAAAAGGGAAGGCTGAGGGATCTCATGATAGAGTTTTGCAAATTATGAATGGACTTCATCTAGAGTTGGTGTACAGAAAATATTTTTGCTTGTGGGCGAATCCAAAACCAGGGGACATAAATATAACATAGCTCAGCGCCTTTTTACTTTGGTAGGAATTACCGATCTGTTGGATGGCTACACAGCACGAAACTGGGCTAATCAGAAAATGGCTTTGGGGAATGTCCTGGACCCATTGGCAGGTACCAGTGTCCTATACGTCGGTCTGAGTTGTGTTAAACGCATTCCAACTCTTCTTACTGCTGTGGTCTTTTTGCGAGACATCACTGATTATAGCTGGTTTCTAGATTAGATACTGAACAGTTCCACCACCAAGTACTTTGAGCAAATATTTCAACCCATGTTGTGCTACGGTTTTAATTAAAACCAACATTCTTCAGCAAAGTTAACACAGTGGTTCGGCTTGTACTAGTGGCTGCATCACTGGCGACCCCAGTTTTTCAGTATGTGGAAAGTACGTGTCTTCACATGTTAGGGCGGCACGGTAGCACAGTGGTTAGCACTGTTGCTTCACAGCTCCAGGGTCTCAGGTTCGATTTCCGGCTTGGGTCACTGTCTGTGTGGGGTCTTCACGTTCTCCCTGTGTCTGCGTGGGTTTCCTCCGGGTTCTCCGGTTTCCTCCCTCAAGTCCCGAAAGACATGCTGTTAGGTAATTTGGACATTCTGAATTCTCCCTGTGTACCCGAACAGGCGCCAGAATGAGGCAACTAGGGGCTTTTCACAGTAACTTCATTGCAGTGTTAATGAAAGCCTACTTGTGACAATAAAGATTAATAAAGATGGTATGTTACAGCATTGACGACAACGGCATCTGCATACAGATATTACATCCACAGCAAAAGTTTTGACAAAGTGTCATCCAGACTCGAAAGTTAGCTCCCCTCTCTCTCCACAGAGGCTGTCAAAACTGCTGAGATTGTCCAGTATTTTCTGTTTTTGTTTCAGATTCCAGTATCCGCAGTAATTTGCTTTTATCCTAGCGTATTGAAATCCTCATTTAAATATGCAGGATCTGTTCCATACCGGATCCTCCTGGCTCCTGCAATTCTCTCACCCGCCGGCACAACACGAAGCCGGAGCAAATCACTGCTGGTCCCCCCAAACGGAGATCAGGCATGATAACCATGCCAGGGGAGGGGGGCGGGGCTCAGAGGCTGCTGGCTGGTTGCGGACAGAGCAGGGCAGTGTCCTGGAACTGCCTCGTGGCGCTATGGCAATGACAGGTTTGCACTACCAGGGCACTTACGACCATATAGCAGGTGCCGCTCACATTGGGAGGGGCACACTGATAGACGATTGGGTGGGGGGCTGATGGTGCCAGCGAGAACTGCGGGGAGAGTGGGGAGGTGGTCTTGCTGATGAGAAGGGCCAGGGCTGACAGAGCGTTAGTCGGAGATCAGCGAGTCCTTTAAAAAGGGAGGAGGAGCTGGACCTGCCGTGACTTCAGGTCCTGCTCACCTCATGCAGTTCACTCCAATCTCCAAACAAATTTCTAAGTGTGAGTGGATTGCTATATGGATCGCGCTGAACCACTCAGCGGGATTCACACCTCATTTCCTGCCAGAGATCACACTTAAGAAAATACTTGGGAGAATGGCGGCCACTGTGTTCAGCCGGAGGTCAGTTTGAGGGGGGACAGTGGTATTTTTTGTATTGTCACTGATGCACGATCAATGACCACTAAAACAAGGTTGTAGTACAACTGAAAGCTTTAATAAGCGAGATGTTTCCCCCAGCAGCTCAGGTACAGAATGAGGGCTGCTGGGACGGCAAGGGTTCTTATACCCCACCTATCAGGGCAGAGCTATTATACTCTCTAGCCAATAGCAAGCATGTAGGTTCTACCAATGGTACTTCAGCCTCTCAGGTACCGTAATACCTATAATACCACAGTCACTACATGTGATGTGTACTGCTTAGATATCATTAAGCAGTCTTGTAGAAATCTTTATTAACATTACAGAACTATGTGCATATTTACAGTAGAGCAGGTCCTTACATGTTGCGACCAAATACTACACCCAAGCTCTAGGTCAGGTGTCTTGGATGGTACTGTACTCCGTCCCAGTTAAACCCTTACTGGACCCTTCTATTACACCTCCCCAACGTCTTTAGCCCCTGGATGTAGACTGTCAATAGTTACTTGCAATTTGATTCTTGTGCTGTCATACGGTTGCAACTATAACTACTTAACACAAAACTACTTCATGATTAACAGATCAATGTTGGATTGGATTTGTTTATTGTCACGTGTACCAAGGTACAGTGAAAAGTATTTTTCTGCGACCAGCTCAAACAGATCATTTAGTACATGAAAAGCAAAAGAAAAGAAAATACATAATAGAGCAATACAAGGTACACAATGTAAATACATTGACACTGGCATCGGGTGAAGCATACAGGAGTGTAGTATTAATCAGGTCAGTCCATAAGAGAGTCGTTTAGGAGTCTGGTAACAGCTGGGAAGAAGCTGTTTTTTAATCTGTTTGTGCGTGTTCTCAGACTTTTGTATCTCCTGCCCGATGGAAGAAGTTGGAAGAGGAGTAAGCTGGGTGGGAGGGGTCTTTGATTATGTTGCCCGCTTTCCCAAGGCAGCGGGAGGTGTAGATAGAGTCAATGGATGGGAGGTAGGTTTGTGTGACGAGCTGGGCTGTGTTCACAACTCTCTGAAGTTTCTTGCGGACTTGGGCCGAGCCATTGCTATACCAGGCTGTGATGCAGATAGGATGCTTTCTATGGTGCACCTGTAAAAGTTGGTGAGAGTCAATGTGGACATGCCGGATTTCTTTAGTTTCCTGAGGAAGAATAGGCACTGTTGTGCTTTCTTGGTTGTAGCGTCGACGTGAGTGGACCAGAACAGATCTTTGGTGATGTGCACAACTAGGAATTTGAAGCTGTCAACCATCTCCACCTCGGCACCATTGATGCAGACAGGGATGTACACAGTACTATGATTCCTGAAGTCAATGACCAGCTATTATGACATTAATAGCATGCATTAACAGAGTTCATACTACCCCATCTCCTCCTTTTAAGTCTTTGAACTCTTTGCGGTGGTCTGGAGGTCTTGTCCCCCAGCCATGTCTTATTGCTGCCTGGTCAGGGGAACGGTAGGATCTAGGGCTGATCATCTTGGTGATGTAATCGGAGGAGTGCAGGCATGGCTTCATGCATATTTTCCATTGGTGAGTGTTACACCACACCTGGTTGGTTGGGTAGCTATGGTAGTGGTGTGTTACCATGAGTGATGGTCATTTCTTTCATGGAGGATGGGAATGATATCCATCCAGCATCTGGAGTCCATCATTCAGGGGGCGTTGCCCTGTGGAGGGAGGACGATTGTAGAAGCATCTCACATTTGTTGAGGAGCCTCTGCATGGGCTTCGACATGGTTCCAGTTGACTCTGTGGTTTCATCACATTGACTGGTAGTTGCTGGGACTGTGTCTATGCCATCATCTCAACCAACTGTACCATGGTTGCTGGTGGAGGTCCAACATTGGCCTCGCAGCTTTTATAACCTGACTAACTCGGCAGCCTTGTTGAGAGTGAGTTTGGAAAGTGGTCAGCTCTGGTGTCATCTTCACAGGGTGTTTTGTTGTAACCTCCTGCATTGTGAGGTGGTTTGGCCCTTGATTCAGTTCAGGGACCTGCACACGAGATGGACTGACCTGCTCTGTGTACAGGTTATAAATAAAGTCAACATTGGTGAAATAAAGTGAACAAGAGTGAAAACAGCGCGGGAGGAGAGACAGCCGGCACATTGAAAACAGCGCGGGGGGAGAGACAGCAGGCACATTGAAAACAGCGCGAGAGGAGAGACAGCCGGCACAGTGAAAACAGCGCGAGAGGAGAGACAGCAGGCACATTGAAAACAGCACAAGAGGAGAGACAGCCGGCACAGTGAAAACAGCGCAAGAGGAGAGACAGCAGGCACATTGAAAACAGCGCGAGAGGAGAGACAGCCGGCACAGTGAAAACAGCGCGGGGGGAGAGAGAGCCGGGACATTGAAAACAGCGCGGGAGATTTTAAAAGCGCGTGAGGAAAGACAGCTGGGACAGTGAAAACAGCGCGAGAGGAGAGAAAGCCGGGAGATTTAAAAAGCGCGGGAGATTTTAAAAAGCGCGGGAGGAAAGAGCCGGGACATTGAAAACAGCGCGAGAGGAGAGAGAGCCGGGAGGTTTAAAAAGCACGGGAGATTTAAAAAGCGCGGGAGCTGCGAGTCAGAGCAGAGATTTTAAAAGATGGCGGCCTAGTTTTGGGAGCCGTTCGGAGGAGGAGGAGCAGTCTCTGTCAGGGATAGAACCTAAGGACACCTAAGACACTCAGAAGGTAAGAAGGTAAGTAAGTGATTTTTACTCACTTTTACTTTTATACCTTTTTCAAATTGTGTGTGTCGGGGGGAAACAGAAAACCTGTGACCTGAGTGGCTGGTTGGGAATCTACACTAAATTAAAAAAATTAAGCATTGGTAACTAATTAAACATAATTACTTAATTATAATTTAGAGGGGTATCTAAGCCAGAGATCGGAGAGTATTATATTTAGCTTTCGCATTTATATTAGAAATCTAGTGCTAGGAAACAGATAGTTAACAGTAACTTTAAAAAAATATATATATATTTTTTAAAATTTTAAACTTTTAATTTTAATTAATTGACGCAATGTCAGTTAGAGGGGTGCAGTGCTCTGACTGTGAGATGTGGCAGGACCGGGAGGCTTCCATCTGCAGAAAGTGCACCCAACTGGAGCTCCTCACAGACCGCATGGTTCGGTTGGAGCAGCAATTGGATGCACTTAGGAGCATGCAGGTGGCGGAAAGCGTCATAGATCGCAGTTATATAAATGTGGTCACACCCAAGGTGCAGGCAGAGAAATGGGTGACCACCAGAAAGGGCAGGCAGTCAGTGCAGGAATCCCCTGTGGTTGTCCCCCTCTCAAACAGGTATACCCCTTTGGATACTGTCGGGGGGCATAGCCTATCAGGGGAAAACAGCAGCAGCACCACGGCACCACGGCTGGCTCTGATGTTCAGAAGGGAGGGTCAAAGCACAGAAGAGCAATAGTAATAGGGGACTCTATAGTCAGGGGCACAGGGGATTCTGTGGACGTGAAAGAGACTCCAGGATGGTATGTTGCCTCCCTGGTGCCAGGGTCCAGGATGTCTCCGAACGGGTAGAGGGCATCCTGAAGGGGGAGGGCAAACAGGCAGAGGTCGTTGTACATATTGGTACTAACGACATAGGCAGGAAGGGGCATGAGGTACTGCAGCAGGTGTTCAGGGAGCTAGGCAGAAAGTTAAAAGACAGGACCTCTAGGGTTGTAATCTCGGGATTACTCCCTGTGCCACGTGCCAGTGAGGCTAGAAATAGGAAGATAGAGCAGCTAAACACGTGGAGGGAGGGTTTCCATTATCTGGACCACTGGGAGCTCTTTTGTGGCAGGTGTGACCTATATAAGGACGGGTTGCATCTAAACTGGAGAGGCATAAATATCCTGGCCGCGAGGTTTGCTAGTGTCACACGGGAGGGTTTAAACTAGTATGGCAGGGGGGTGGGCACGGGAGCAATAGGTCAGAAGGTGAGAGCATTGAGGGAGAACTAGGGAATAGGGACAGTGGGGCTCTGAGGCAGAGCAGACAGGGAGAAGTTGCTGAACACAGTGGGGCTGGTGGCCTGAAGTGCATATGTTTTAATGCAAGAAGTATTACGGGTAAGGCAGATGAACTTAGAGCTTGGATTAGTACTTGGAACTATGATGTTGTTGCCATTACAGAGACCTGGTTGAGGGGAGGGCAGGATTGGCAGCTAAGCGTTCCAGGATTTAGATGTTTCAGGCGGGATAGAGGGGGATGTAAAAGGGGTGGCGGAGTTGCGCTACTGGTTAGGGAGAATATCACAGCTGTACTGCGGGAGGACACCTCAGAGGGCAGTGAGGCTATATGGGTAGAGATCAGGAATAAGAAGGGTGCAGTCACAATGTTGGGAGTTTACTACAGGCCTCCCAACAGCCAGCAGGAGATAGAGGAGCAGATAGACAGATTTTGGAAAAGAGTAAAAACAACAGGGTTGTGGTGATGGGAGACTTCAACTTCCCCAATATTGACTGGGACTCACTTAATGCCAGGGGCTTAGACGGGGCGGAGTTCGTAAGGAGCATCCAGGAGGGCTTCTTAAAACAATATGTGGACAGTCCAACTAGGGAAGGGGTGGTACTGGACCTGGTATTGGGGAATGAGCCCGGCCAGGTGGTAGATGTTTCAGTAGGGGAGCATTTCTGGAACAGTGACCACAATTCAGTAAGTTTTAAAGTGCTGGTGGACAAGGATAAGAGTGGTCCTAGGATGAATGTGCTAAATTGGGGGAAGGCTAATTATAACAATATTAGGCGGGAACTGAAGAACATAGATTGGGGATGGATGTTTGAGGGCAAATCAACATCTGACATGTGGGTGGCTTTCAAGTGTCAGTTGAAAGGAATTCAGGACCGGCATGTTCCTGTGAGGAAGCGGGATAAATACAGCAATTTTCGGGAACCTTGGATAACGAGAGATATTGTAGGCCTCGTCAAAAAGAAAAAGGTGGCATTTGTCAGGGCTAAAAGGCTGGGAACAGACGAAGCCTGTGTGGAATATAAGGAAAGTAGGAAGGAACTTAAGCAAGAAGTCAGCAGGGCTACAAGGGGTCACGAAAAGTCATTGGCAAATAGGGTTAAGGAAAATCCCAAGGCTTTTTACACGTACATAAAAAGCAAGAGGGTAGCCAGGGAAAGGGTTGGCCCACTGAAGGATAGGCAAGGGAATCTATGTGTGGAGCCAGAGGAAATGGGTGAGGTACTAAATGAATACTTTGCATCAGTATTCACCAAAGAGAAGAAATTGGTAGATGTTGAGTCTGGAGAAGGGTGTGTAGATAGCCTGGGTCACATTGAGATCCAAAAAGATGAGGTGTTGGGTGTCTTAAAAAATATTAAGGTAGATAAGTCCCCAGGGCCTGATGGGATCTACCCCAGAATACTGAAGGAGGCTGGAGAGGAAATTGCTGAGGCCTTGACAGAAATCTTTGGATCCTCACTGTCTTCAGGTGATGTCCCGGAGGACTGGAGAATAGCCAATGTTGTTCCTCTGTTTAAGAAGGGTAGCAAGGATAATCCATGGAACTACAGGCCGGTGAGCCTTACTTCAGTGGTAGGGAAATTATTGGAGAGAATTCTTCGAGACAGGATCGACTCCCATTTGGAAGCAAATAGACATACTAGTGAGAGGCAGCATGGTTTTGTGAAGGGGAGGTCGTGTCTCACTAACCTGATAGAGTTTTTCGAGGAGGTCACTAAGGTGATTGATGCAGGTAGGGCAGTGTATGAGTGTATGTGTCTATATGGACTTCAGTAAGGCCTTTGACAAGGTCCCTCATGGTAGACTAGTACAAAAGGTGAAGTCACACGGGATCAGGGGTGAGCTGGCAAGGTGGATACAGAACTGGCTAGGTCATAGAAGGCAGAGAGTAGCAATGGAAGGATGCTTTTCTAATTGGAGGGCTGTGACCAGTGGTGTTCCACAGGGATCAGTGCTGGGACCTTTGCTGTTTGGAGTATATATAAATGATTTGGAGGAAAATGTAACTGGTCTGATTAGTAAGTTTGCAGACGACACAAAGGTTGGTGGAATTGCGGATAGCGATGAGGACTGTCAGAGGATACAGCAGGATTTAGATTGTTTGGAGACTTGGGCGGAGAGATGGCAGATGGAGTTTAATCCGGACAAATGTGAGGTAATGCATTTTGGAAGGTCTAATGCAGGTAGGGAATATACAGTGAATGGTAGAACCCTCAAGAGTATTGAAAGTCAGAGAGATCTAGGAGTACATGTCCACAGGTCACTGAAAGGGGCAACACAGGTGGAGAAGGTAGTCAAGAAGGCATACAGCATGCTTGCCTTCATTGGCCGGGGCATTGAGTATAAGAATTGGCAAGTCATGTTGCATAGAACCTTAGTTAGGCCACACTATAGTGTTTAATTCTGGTCGCCACACTGCCAGAAGGATGTGGAGGCTTTAGAGAGGGTGCAGAAGAGATTTACCAGAATGTTGCCTGGTATGGAGGGCATTAGCTATGAGGAGCGGTTGAATAAACTCGGTTTGTTCTCACTGGAACGAAGGAGGTTGAGGGGCGACCTGATAGAGGTCTACAAAATTATGAGGGGCATAGACAGAGTGGATAGTCAGAGGCTTTTCCCCGGAGTAGAGGGGTCAATTACTAGGGGGCATAGGTTTAAGGTGAGAGGGGCAAGGTTTAGAGTAGATGTACGAGGCAAGTTTTTTACGCAGAGGGTAGTGGGTGCCTGGAACTCGTTACCGGAGGAGGTGGTGGAAGCAGGGACGATAGTGACATTTAAGGGGCATCTTGACAAATACATGAATAGGATGGGAATAGAGGGATACGGACCCAGGAAGTGTAGAGATTGTAGTTTGGTCGGGCAGCATGGTGTGCACGGGCTTGGAGGGCCGAAGGGCCTGTTCCCGTGCTGTACATTTCTTTGTTCTTTGTTCTCTTTGTTTGGTTGCTGCTTTGTCGTTGGGCTTTTGAGAGGGTGGATTTTCTAATTGCGTGGGCACCGTAGTTGTTTTCTCATCTCCTGCCCATTGAAGCAGGATGAGAGCTCCACTGATGAGTGAAAAGGGCTGATTTCGCATATCAACATGACCTCTGTTTGTCACCATATTTTAATGACTCTTAGATCATTGGAAAGGCCAGGAGTTGGACTCCCTGTATCTTGGAACTGGGGGACCATGATTCAGACTCAATAGCCTTTGCGCCATGCTTCTTTGTCCGATAAGGTGGTCACGCTGATGCTGGAGCTGAATTTGAAATTGGTTAAATGGCTATTTACAGAGATGTCTGCATTCCAGAAGTAGAAGCAGTTTGTTGCTCAGGAAAAGGGCTGTCTGGTTTCTGGTTGGTGGCCTCGAATTAGTGGCTGGCTCCCTGATTGCCTGCACACTGCAGAGGCCTCAGCTGGCATAACCCGCTGAGGTGCCACCGTTTGAGAGAGTGGAAGTATTTATCAGTACTGGCTGGACATTGATCCTTCCAGTGTTGGCACAATTATTCAGCAGGCAGGTTGTCTCAATCTGGCTTGACGATCTCTGTGCTTCCGTGGCCAGATGTGGTGGACCGAGGTATGTCTTCTGCCCCATGCAGTTCGCTCATCCCTAAAAATGGTCCAACATTTTGGCCTCGCAGCTCAGTCAACCTGACTGACCCGACAGCCTTGTTAAGAGTGAGCTTGGAAAAGGTCAGAGTGAAATCGTGCTTGATACCCACCACGATTCAATCCTGGATGGGTTCGACTTTTAGATCTCTGTATTCACATTCTTTGACCATTGATCATTGATAAAGGGATCAACAGCCTCCTCAGGCTGCTGGACACTTCTGTAAAATATTTGGCTTGTCCCAAGATCTTGTTGGATCGCGGGTTGAAAAAGAGTTCAAGTTTCAAACTTAATCAGATGATTCATCTATGGCTTGTCTGGCAATGCTATCATCTGCAATTGGCCCAACTGAATAAAGTAATGTGCTAACTTGTTCTGCCTTTGACTTTTTATTTAATCCTGCAGCTGTGCTATGCCGAAGGAACCTTTTTCTCCAATAACTCCAAATACGAGATTGGTCTGGGTCGTAGGTAAGGCACATTGGAGGATTGTGTTCCAAAGAATTGTGATCCATGCATGAAAAACATTAAAGTGTGGTTGTCCCGGTTGGAGCAGTTCAAAAATTACCGATATTACCATGGAGAAGATTCTTTGAGTGCTTTGGACTTTTGGCACGGCTTTTAAAATGGCGAAGATGACCCAGGAGGAAGAAGCTTCAAAATGGCCAACAACTGAGAGTCAGCTGAACGGCGCTGGCCAAAGATTTGCTGAGGCACTCAGCCTTTCATTTCATCAGTGGCTTCAGGGTGTTGGATGTTTTGTTCTTGTGCACCGGACTGGGAGGCCCCTTGGAGGGACCGGCGAGACAGAATATGGGGTATTTTTCAGAGCAGCGATTCATTGCTCATGTCCTTGGGTGACCCCCAATGGCAGGTTCCCCATCTGCCAGGGCGTGAACCACCTCACTGCCGACAAACACAATGCGGGGTGGGGGCTGGAAAATCTCGCTCCTTTCCTTACTTTCCTCAGTCCTTTTACAGAAGATGTAGATTATGATCTCCAGCTGCCACCATATTTTTGTTGGTGTGGTATGTGTGCTTAGACGCCATGAAGTACTCTTGTCGAAGTTACCAAGAAGTCTTTATTAACATTACTAAACTATGTACATATTTATAGTCGAGGTATAGAGAGTCCCAGGTTAATCCTTCATATACTAGATCCTTCCACTTCAGTAATATCACTTAACTCGTATCTGAGGCTGGTTAAGCACAGTGGGCTAAACAGCTGGCTTGTAATGCAGGACATCGCCAGCAGCGCGGGTTCAATTCCCGTACCGGCCTCCCCGAACAGGCGGCGGCGGACTGTGGCGACTAGGGGCTTTTCACAGTAACTTCATTGAAGCCTACTTGTGACAATAAGTGATTATTATTATTAGTAGTAATCCAGAGGCCCAGTCTAATCCTCTGGGGGGGACAGGCTCAAATCCCACCATGACAACTGGTGGAAATTTAATTTAATTAATAAATCATAGAATCTCTACAGTGCAGAAGGAGGCCATTCAGCTCATCAAGTCTGCACTGACCCTCTGATGGGAGCAGCCCCCCCCCCCCCCCACCCCGCCTCGTAACCCAGTAACCCCACATAACCTTTTGGGCACTAAGGGCAATATAGCATGGATAACCCACCTAACCTGCACATCTTTGGACAAGGAGGAACCCAGATTGGGTCTCTGGTGCTGTAGGGGAGCCGTGCTAACCAGAGTGCAACCGTGCCCCTGGAATTAAAAGCTAGCCTGAGTCATGGTGACCATCAAACCTTTGTCAATTGTTGTAAAAACCTATCTGGTTCGCTAATGTCATTCAGGGAAGGGAATCTGCTGTCTGACCTGGTCAGGCCTACATGTAACTCCAGACCCAGAACAATCTGGTTGACTCTGAACTGTCCTTTGAAGTGGCTGAGCAAGCCACTCTGTTCAAGGGCAATTAGAGATGGGCACCCAATTCTGACCCTGCCAATGACACCCATGTGAAAGAAGAAACAAATAGTCTCCACTCGGTGTCCTTTAACAGGAAGCAGGAAGAGGCCCGATCAGACTGCTTTGTTGCTGCAAACTGTGTACAGTCCTCTCCCTGTCACTTCCATGATTTGCCACTAATACCTAATGTTAACTAAGTGACAAACAAAATAAAGAGGTGTGTTTAAGTTAATTTATTGGTTTAAAAAACCTTTGGGTCCTATAACTACCTGTGAATGTGTAATTCAGCCCTTGCTCAATTGAGAACACTCTCGTCCATCACTTTTGTTTGGATGTAATTATTTCCATGTGTCCTGTGATGTATACCTTTGTTCGATGAAAGTGTTAAGTGCCTATTTTGTCAATTTAATAACAGGTGCGGGTGGGTAGCGCAGAGGGGTCAGGTTGGGTGTCTTTATCTATGAGCACTGGGCATTAGGTTTCCATGGTATCTGTAATAACACCGATTTTTTTTCACCGGAGCGTGAGACCTCTGGGGCAGAATATGCAAACAGCAGGAGCCCATCAAGTCTGCACCACCCTCTGAGAGAGCTTAGATCCACCCCTCCTACCCTATTCCTGCAACCCCACCCAACCCGCACATCTTTGGACTGTGGGAGGAAACTGGAGCATTCAGAGGAAACCCATGCAGACACGGGGATAACATGCAAACTCCACGCAGTCACTCAAGGCCGGAATTGAACCCGGTCCCTGGCGCTGTGAGGCGGTGGTTCGAACCACTGCGCCAGTCACTTTAATTCCACTTCTACTACTGCAGGGATTATGGATGGTTGTCTTACGGGAACAGGTTGGACAGGCTAGGCTTATAGTTGCTGGAGTTTAGAAGAGTAAGAGGTGGCTTAATTGAAACATAAGATCCTGAGGGGTCTTGGCAGGGTGGATATGGAGAGGATATTTCCTCTCCTTGGAGAATGTAGAATGAGGAGAAACTGTTCAAAAATATTTGACAGGTGGGATCAAGGAAAACCCAAAAGCTTTCTATAGGTATGTCAGGAATAAGCGAATGACTAGGGTAAGAGTAGGACCAGTCAAGGACAGGGATGGGAAGTTGTGTGTGGAATCTGAAGAGATAGGCGAGATACTAAATGAATATTTTTCGTCAGTATTCACTCAGGAAAAAGATAATGTTGTGGAGGAGAATGCTGAGACCCAGGTTATTAGAATAGATGGCATCGAGGTACGTAGGGAAGAGGTGTTGGCAATTCTGGACAGGCTGAAAATACTTAAGTCCCCGGGTCCTGATGGGATTTATCCTAGGGTTCTCTGGGAGGCCAGGGAAGAGGTTGCTGGACCTTTGGCTTTGATTTTTATGTCATCATTGGCTACAGGAATAGTGCCAGAGGACTGGAGGTTAGCAAATGTGGTCCCTTTGTTCAAAAAGGGGAGCAGAGACAACCCCGGCAACTATAGACCGGTGAGCCTCACGTCTGTAGTGGGTAAAGTCTTGGAGGGGATTATAAGAGACAAGATTGATAATCAGCTAGATAGGAATAATATGATCAGGGATAGTCAGCATGGCTTTGTGAAGGGTAGGTCATGCCTCACAAACCTTATCGAGTTCTTTGAGAAGGTGACTGAACAGGTAGACGAGGGTAGGGCAGTTGATGTGGTGTATATGGATTTCAGTAAAGCGTTTGATAAGGTTCCCCACGGTAGGCTATTGCAGAAAATACGGAGGCTGGGAATTGAGGGTGATTTAGAGATGTGGATAAGAAATTGGCTAGCTGAAAGAAGACAGAGGGTGGTGGTTGATGGGAAATGTTCAGAATGGAGTTCAGTTACAAGTGGCGTACCACAAGGATCTGTTCTGGGGCCGTTGCTGTTTGTCATTTTTATCAATGACCTAGAGGAGGGCGCAGAAGGGTGGGTGAGTAAATTTGCAGACGACACTAAAGTCGGTGGTGTTGTCGACAATGTGGAAGGATGTGGCAGGTTACAGAGGGACATAGATAAGCTGCAGAGCTGGGCTGAGAGGTGGCAAATGGAGTTTAATGTAGAGAAGTGTGAGGTGATTCACTTTGGAAGGAATAACAGGAATGTGGAATATTTGGCTGATGGTAAAGTTCTTGGAAGTGTAGATGAGCAGAGGGATCTAGGTGTCCATGTACATAGATCCCTGAAAGTTGCCACCCAGGTTGATAGGGTTGTGAAGAGGTAGAGGGATTGAGTTCCGGAGTCAGGCGGTCATGTTGCAGCTGTACAGAACTCTGGTACGGCCGCATTTGGAGTATTGCGTACAGTTCTGGTCACCGCATTATAGGAAGGACGTGGAGGCTTTGGAGCGGGTGCAGAGGAGATTTACCAGGATGTTGCCTGGTATGGAGGGAAAATCTTATGAGGAAAGGCTGATGGACTTGAGGTTGTTTTCGTTGGAGAGAAGAAGGTTAAGAGGAGACTTAATAGAGGCATACAAAATGATCAGGGGGTTAGATAGGGTGGACAGTGAGAGCCTTCTCCCGCGGATGGAAATGGCTGGCACGAGGGGACATAGCTTTAAACTGAGGGGTAATAGATATAGGACAGAGGTCAGAGGTAGGTTCTTTACGCAAAGAGTGGTGAGGCCATGGAATGCCCTACCTGCAACAGTGGTGAACTCACCAACATTGAGGGCATTTAAAAGTTTATTGGATAAGCATATGGATGATAATGGCATAGTGTAGGTTAGATGGCTTTTGTTTCGGTGCAACATTGTGGGCCGAAGGGCCCATACTGCGCTGTATCGTTCTATGTTCTATGTTCTATAAGGCATCGCTCATTTGAGACAGAAATAAGGAGAAATTTATTCTGAGGGTCATGAGTCTTTCAAACCCCCTTCCTTAAAAGCTGGTGGACGCAGAGTATTAAGGCAGAGGTAGATTGATTCTGGATAAGCATGGGGGGGGGGGGGTGAAATTGGGGTAGGTAGGAATAGAACAAAGGACAAAGAAAAGTACAGCACAGGAACAGGCCCTTCGGCCCTCCAAGCCTGCGCCGACCATGCTGCCCGTCTAAACTAAAATCTTCTGCACTTCCGGGGTCCGTATCCCTATCCTATTCATGTATTTGTCAAGATGCCCCTTAAACGTCACTATCGTCCCTGCTTCCACCACCTCCTCCGGTAGTGAGTTCCAGGCACCCACTACCCTCTGTGTAAAAAACTTGCCTCGTACATCCTCCTCTAAACCTTGATCCTCGCACCTTAAACCTATGCCCCCTAGTAATTGACCCCTCTACCCTGGGAAAAAATCTCTGACTATCCACTCTGTCTCTGCCTCTCATTATTTTGTAGACCTCTATCAGGTCGCCCCTCAACCTCTGTCATTCCAGTGAAAACAAACCAAGTTTATTCAACCTCTCCTCATAGCTAATTCCTTCCATACCAGGCAACATCCTGCTAAATCTCTTCTGCACCCTCTCTCAAGCCCTCTTCTGGTAGTGTGGCGACCAGAATTGAACACTATACTCCAAGTGTGGTCTAACTAAGGTTCTATACAGCTGCAACATGATTTGCCAATTTTTATACTCAATGCCCCGGCCAATGAAGGCAAGGGTTGAGGTTACAATCAGGTCATCCATGATCTTATTGAATGGCGGAGCAGACTCGAGGGACTGAATGGCCAATCCTGCCCCTAATACTTATGTTGTATTATTCCCATCCAATGCACCTATTATTTCCTTTGTTAGTAGCCTGTTAAAACTGGGCAGTAAGCCGCAATTGCTGGAAAATAACAGGAGGAGAAAAGAAGAAACCAAAACAGGCCATGGGAATGGGATAGTAGTGCTTTGTTTTTTAAATAAATTTAATGTACCCAATTATTTTTATTCGAATTAAGGGGCACTTTAGGATGGCCAATCCACCTAATCTGCACATCTTCTGCACTGTAAATTCTATGATTCTATGATCTTTGGGTTGTGGGGATGAAACCCACGCAGACACGGGGAGAATGTGCAAACACAATACGGACAGTGACCCAGGGCCGGGATTCAAATCCGGGTCCTCAGTGCCGTAGGCAGCATTGCTAACCACTGTGCCACGTGCTGCTCCGAGTAGTGCTTTGTTACCCATTAGAAGTTTTGCTCATCTGAGCTAGGAAGCGAGCCTCTGTCTGTACACACTTGCAAGTGTGCTGTGCCTCTTGCGATGTCAGCCCCCTCTATGAGCATCCTCTCTGTTGCTCTCCCTCGTGTGCAATTCCCTTTTAAGCTCAAGCCTGCTGTACATCTTTGCTGTGGACAGATGATAGTCTATGGATGGTATTTATATGGACTACCAGAAGCTATTTGATAAAGTCGCTCACCAGAGATTGTTAATTCTGATGGAATTGAAGGCAAATTATTGATCTGCTGAGGAAATTAATCAAGCAGCAAGAGGCAGCAGGGATATTGGGCAGGTGTCTCATTTTCAGATGTATCTATTGTGGTGATGTACATCAATGTAAATACATGTAGGCTAGCTAGACACTAGAGGGAGCACCAGTGACATCACACACACACACTCAACCAGTAGTTCAAGTAGATAGGAAATGACCAATAGACATTCACGATACACAAGGTGATACGACCAACCCATATATAAAGGACAAGACACACATAATCTGCCTCTTTCCAGTGGAGACAGTCAGTGAGTACAGATACAGGGTTGATTCAATATTAGACCCACCACGTGGATTGCAGCAGCTGGTTAGTCAGTCTGGGTAGCTATTGTAGGATTAGCAGTAGTGTCGAACCCGAGTAATAGAAGTGTAAATAGTTTAATAAACGTGTTGAAGTTATCTCCACGTCTGAACCTTCCTTTGTCAAGTGCACCACAAGGACTGCTTATGTTACACCTACAACATAACAAATCATCTATGTTTTTCTCAAGGATGTGTGTTAGGGCTTGAACTATTCATCTTATTTATTCATGACTTAGATGACGTGGCAGAAATTCAGTACCAAAGATAGACAGCATTATAGGCTGTGCAGATGGAAGCTTGAAATTACAATACAATATTAACAGATTAAGGGCAAGATCTACCGGCCACGTTACGCCCCAATGGGAGCACAAGGTGGCTGGTAGGTTCTGGGTGGAGCCTTCCACAGGCGTCTTGACAAAAACGTGGACCAGGCGGAACGGCACCCAAGGGGTCTCTTAGGCTAGCAGAGGCCCCTGGGTGACCAGGGATAGTGCAAAGTGGCTCTCTGGCACTCCCCTGGAATGTGGGCACTTTGGCACTGTCAGGCTGGCACCTTGCACTGCCAACCTAACACTGCCAAGGTGTCCAGGTGGCACTGTCCAAGCCGATAGAAGCACTGCCAGGGTGACAGGGTGGCAGTGCCTGGATGGCAGGGTGGCAGTGCCAAGAGTCAGGGTCCAAGGTGGGCCATGTCTGTGAAAGGAGAGGGTATGAAGGGTGGGGTGCAGGGCAGGTGAGAAGGGAGGTTGGGGGTGGTGACAGGTGGAGGCCCTAGAATAGGGGGCCCTGTAAGGTGACCTCAGTTGGCGGGGGGTGGGGGGGGGAATGTACTGCTCATGTATGTGGGGGTGACATTCTCTATGGCTTTCCAAGCTCACGTAGAGATCAGAGCACTCTTTCAAAATGGCATCCCGATCTCTGAGTTCAGCTCCCCAGTGATGAAAGGGGCTAAACCAGTGAGAAACTCCCCAGGGCCCAAAAAAGTGACTAAGTGTCATTAGATAGCGATGGGGAACTCGCTGACAGAGCCGGCAGGCAACTCCCTTAAAAACCCACCGTAATTGATACTTTTCCATTAAATCATGCCCTAAGTGAATGAGCAAGTTTGTGGCATTTCTATAGCATCCTTCTTTGGACCCGAAAAGGATAGAATAGAGTGGCACAGTGGTATTGAGTCACAAGGGAGTGACTCCCGAGAGTCCTCAATATCGACTCTAGTCCCCATGAAGTCTCATGGCGTCAGGTCGAACGTGGGCATGGAATCCCCTTGCTGATTACCATCTACTACGACCCCTCAGCTGATGAAGCAATATTCTTCCATGTCGAATATCACTTGGAAGAAGCACCGAGGGTAATAAAGGCACAGTGTAATTTTAGCTTGTAATTCAATGTCCAGCACCAAGAGTGGCTCAGTGGGATCGCTACTGAGCGAAGCACATATCTTGGGGCTGCGGAAAGGGGTTTGAGAACAAACAAGAGACAAAACCTACTTGATCTCAACCTTATCCTCACCAATCTGCCTGTTGCGAATGGGTCTGGCCATGATAGTATTGGTCACAGTGACAACTGCACAAAGTCTATTGAGGATACCCTTCACAGTGTTGGATGGCACCATCACCCTGCTAATTGGGATTGATTCAGAACAGATCTAGGGCAGGATTTTCCATCCCGCCGCACCCATTTTCCGGTGCGGTGCGCCGCCGCTGGCTGTGGGATTCTCCGTCCCTGCAGCCGGCCAATGAAGTTTCGCATTGTGGGCACCCCCACGCCGTAGGGAAATCCGCGGGTGTGAGTGCACTGCCGGTGAAATGGAGGATCCCCCCGACGGAGCATCCAATTCCTAATGTTTCAGGCATCCGTGAGACACTGTAAACCAATCAGCAGCAGAAGTGAACTCAACCACAACCTGTAACCCATCCACATGGCCCGACATATCGCCCATTCTACCATTACCATCAGATCAACCAAGGTTCAGTAAAAGCATACCAGGCATACCTAAACATGAGGGTGCCACCTACATGTCAAATAGTAGAAGCAGCAAGAGACAGAAAGATCTAATCAATCCCACAACAAATGGATCAGATCAAAGCTCTGCAGTCCTGCCACATCCAATGGTGAATTGGTCATGGATAATGAAGCGACTAGGATGAGGAGGCAGCTCCATGGACATCCCTATCGTTGGACACGCCTATCCTATCCTCAGACCATCACTACCCACAGTAAGAACTGGAAGTCAATACAGAAAATACTGCCTGTTGGGGAACTTTCATTTTGATGATCGTACAGCTCAAGAATCTGTTGCTGCATAGAGTTCAGCAGAGGCTCAGATTACCCACTGTTTCTGCGGACTCCGGTCATGAAAACGTTAAATTGGTGATATTTTTGCAGTTTGGTGCTTTGACGTTTGTATGTTCTGTGTCCTTCTAGTCAGTCATCATGGTGATTGTCAGCTCCATATAATGTCCCCATAAACTCCCGCTGCCTCGATTTAGAGCTTTGTAAAAGACTTGCAATTTAACATGGCTGCAGGGAAATATATTCAGTTTTCTGTTCATATCTTGAATGAAAGAGCTCACAATTTAACCTGGTGCTCAATACCCAGGGTTATTCACACACATTCCACAATACAAGCTGTGCAGCGAATTCTCATTCTGTACAGTTTAACTTCCTCTTGCAGCATTGCAGATTGCTACTTCTAAATGTGTAAATTGTGTCAACACAATATTATTCATGGCAGCTTACGGCGAAGAACTTGCCTTTCCTTATATTACAACAGTAATGACGCTTCAACAACACTTGATTAGCTGTAAAGTGTTTTGTAACATCCTGTGGTTGTTACAAGGTGCGATATAAATGCAAGATATTTTTATCTCCGTCAGCAATTACATAGTGGGGCGATTCACCATGACAATGACAATTGTCACCTATCTTTGATCTTATAAGAATGGTACAGTAGTATATTAAAACATACTCCTTAATAAAGCCAGGTCAATTTATACAGCACCGTAATTGCCGTAAAACATTGCAAGATGCTTCGCAGGAATGTTATCAAATGTTATCATATAAAAAAGAAGGAACATTAGCGAAGAAAAATGTAATATGCAAGAGGCTACAACACAGATTCTGGAGGATTGTTGGGCTGAAGGAGGGTTTGAGGTTGTTCTCCTGCGAGTTAAAATAGATTTCCTGCTCCCAACATGAGCTGGAGATATTAGCCTCAATATTTCATTGCTACTTTCTGTCCTTCCCATGTCCCTGTCAGAGATCCTCGGCATTTACACATCATGGTGGGTGCCCACAGGATAATCATTCTTTGGCTTTTACTCTACAGACAGTAGTATAAAAGGGTTGATGTTAAATATGTAAACATATGGGGCGGGATTCTCCGTAGCCCGACTCCAAAATCAAGATGAGGTGGAGAATGGCTCCCAATGCTGGGATCAGGGCAGGCGCCGGTTTGATGCTGGTTCGCGATGCTCCACCTACTTCAAATTGGTGTCATCGGGACGCGCGCTGCGCATAGCCGCAAAGCTGTCAGTGCGTCATCAACCGACCCCGATGGGCCGGATTCCTGACGGCATGGGACCATCGATCAGGAACCTGGCGT
Organism: Scyliorhinus torazame; assembly: GCF_047496885.1. Classification (NCBI taxonomy): domain Eukaryota; kingdom Metazoa; phylum Chordata; class Chondrichthyes; order Carcharhiniformes; family Scyliorhinidae; genus Scyliorhinus; species Scyliorhinus torazame. The sequence continues at coordinate 75,775,278 of NC_092727.1, read as the reverse complement.
GCCGGCTGCGGACAGTATCCAGCGCCGCCAGACTCGGCCGGGATCCGTGTATCTGGCTGGAGGGCTTCTACTAGGGGGACTGGTGGTGGGTGGCCAGGGGTGGGTTGTGGGGTCGGGGTGGATGGGTACGCGGTCCAGCACGGCCGGCGCCATGTTTTCCGGCGTGACCGGTGAGGGTGTAGATGTGCACAGCTGCAGCTCGTCAGCCCTGCGCATGTGTGGCCTGGGGCCCGCCGATTTTCCGGCCGTTCTCCACGCGATCTGTGGATGTTCCACACGGCCCCGGTGCTAGCCCCTCACCAGTACTGGAATCAGTGAGAGATTCGCCCCGACTTTCACACCACTTAGCCTCAGAAATGGAGAATCCAGCCCATGGTCTACATTTAAAAAAATAAATTTAGAGTACCCAATTCTTTTTTTCCCATTAAAGGGCAATGTAGCCTGGCCAAGTCCCTACCCTGCAGATCTATGGGTTGTGGGGGTGAGACCTACGGGGAGAATGTGCAAACTCCCCATGTACAGTGACCCGGGTCCTCGGTGGCGTGATGCTTCAGTGCGCCACCATGCCGCCCTATATATGGTCTACATAAATCAATGATGCAAGATCACATGATGACAGAGCATGAAGAGAAGAGAGGTAATTTGATGTTGAGAGTCGTTGTTTTACATAATTAACCTAATGTTAAATAAAGGTGAAAGGTCTAACAGCCTAGTCTCCAACCTCTTCGGTAAATTCAGATCCATGGCCACATTACAAGTGGTTCAGAAAAGGTTTATTAAACTAATACCATGAATTGGCAGGATGTCTTATGAGGAAAGATTAGTCAGACTAGGCTTTTTCTCCCCTGGAGTTTAGAAGAGTAGGAGGTGACTTGACTGAATCTTGCAGGGCCTGAACAGGATGGATGTGGAGAGGATGGTTTTTGGGATAAGGCAGATCAGTCATGATTTCACTGAATGGTGGAGCAGACTTTATATGGCCAAATGGCCTATTCCTGTTCCTAATTTCTAGCTCATATGTCCCACATCTAGGAGCCACACTGATAATGACAGATGATAATATCGATAAACACAACAAAATGTGAACCAAGTGAAGAGCCCAGTGACTGGAACGAGCAGCCAGAGAGATGACTACAGGCAAAGGACAGTGCAGGAAAGTCTTCAACCCAATTCCAGAGAAACCAGCAGTAAAAGCAAGACATGGGAAAAATCCTGGACTGGATTCTCCCAAAATGGGACTATGTCCCCACGCCAGCGTAAAACGCTGGTGTTTTACTCCAGAGATTCCTGTAAAAAAGATGAACTAATTCAATGCCCTGCGGGGGGCTAGCAGGGACCCGGAGTCAACCTTGCAGCTTTAGCTGCGGATACGCGCCCCTGCACTTCCGGTTTGGAGTCCGCACATGTGCACGCCGGCGGCCTCCAGCGGCCGCGCTGCACTTCGTGACGGACTCGGACCACGGTGCCAGACTCAAAAATTAGACCCCCCCCACCCGATCGGCCGTGCGCCCGAGCATCTAACCGCGCGGATCTAACCCCCGGCCGCCTATAAGGCCCCCCGTGTCCGATCCCCCCACCCCCCACCAGGGCGGCTGCCCAGCATCCTGACTGGCAATAGCAGGTTAGTTCCACGTCGTCAGGAACTCGGCCGGTCGGGAGCGGAAGATCGCTGGACGGGCCTCTGTTAATGGGCCCCCAGCCACGTGGCGTACTCTGCGATGACGTCGATTTTCGGGTCCCAGAGAATCGCCAGACCGGCGCTGGGCCCGATTTCGGTGTGAAAGTGGATTCTCCGCTCCCGTGCCAAACGTGATTTCGGCATGGGACTGCGGAGAATCCAGCCCCCTACCTTTATCAGAGTTCTTTGATCATTTGGAAGGCCTGGCATTGCAGGTTCTCCTGATACAGAATTTAGGGCAAAGGTTAATCATAGCATTTACAGTGCAGAAGGAGCCCATCGAGTCTACACCAGCTCTTGGCAAGAGCACCCTACTTAAGCCCACGCCTCCACCCAATCCCCGTAACCCAGTAACCCCACCTAACCTTATTTGGACACTAATGGCAATTTATCATAGCCAATCCACCCAACTTGTACATCTTTGGACTGTGGGAGGAATCCGGAGCACCCGGAGTAAACCCACGCAGACACGGGGAGAACATGCTGACTCCGCACAGACAGTGACCCAAGCCGGGAATCAAACCTGTGACCCTGTGCTACCGTGCTTCCCTGTGCTACCCTGTGCGGCATTGCAAGGGTTAATGTGGGACTCCGGCGTACATCCGAGCAAAATTCAATAGGTGCACCCAAAGACTGGGAGCATGGATTCCTTTATTAATGGCTGTATCGATTAGACAGAAATTGCGAATATGGTGCCCTGAAAGACAAAGTAATTTGTGTTTGCGCTGTTGTGGGAGTTCCTGAAGATACACAATTGGATTTTCTGCAGTCATGGAAGATTTGATCCTATCAAAAGTTTGTAGATAACAAGACAGGCAGAGGTGAGAAAGCAAAATAGAATGTTTTACGGTCAAGACTTGAAAGAAAATATAAATGTTTAACAATTGTTTTTTGTGCTTTTCAAAATGCACAATTGCTGAGCTCTAGCTGGTCACATGTTTACTTCAGGCAGCTTCGAAGAGAACAAAGGCAAACACATCAAACGCCTGGAATGTAACATTCCTTGCAGAGCACAAATATTCCAGCCCATCCAACACAATGACCCAGTAGACAGTCTGTCTGCTCCAGCCAAGTTTGAGCAAAGCCAACCCTTCACAGATCCGAATCTCCAATAATGGTTTATGCAGCAAGCACAAGGTTTTGAATCAAAGGGCATTGTTCAACAAAGCTAAAACCAGTTTCTCCAAGAACAAAAGGAATCCTGACTCCAATTAAACACTTCAATATTCCAACCATGGAAATATAATGGGCGCGATTCTCCGAAATGGAGTCAAAATGCCGACGCCGGAGTGAAAACCAGAGTGTTTCACTCCAGCGTCGGAGCCCGCTCCCAGCCCCCTATTCTCCCACCCCCGGGCCTTGGCGCCGCGTAAAAAGCGGCGCCGCGTAAATGATGCGCCCGGCGCCGTGTAAATTACGTCACCCGCGCATGCGCAGTTGCCTTCCTCCCCGAGGCTGCCCCGCAAGAAGATGGCGGATGGATCTTGCGGGGCGGCGGGGGAAAGGAGGTCCTCCTTTCTGCTGGTCCTGCTGATCAGTGGGCACTGATCGCGGGCCAGACCCCATCGGAGGCCACCCCAGTGCAGGAACCCCCCTCCCCCCCCACCCCCACAGGCCGCCCGCCCAGCGTTCCCACGCAGTTCCCGCCGGCAGCGACCAGGTGTGGACAGCACCAGCGGGAACCTGTCGTGTTGGGACGGCCGCTCGGCCCATCCGGGCCGGAGAATCGCCGCTCGCCTTTTGCAAACGGCGAGCGGCGATTCTCCGAGCGGCCATGCGTGATTCCCGACGCACTGGTTTGGGGGTGGGGAGAATTGCTTGCGGGTGTTGGGGCGGCGTGGCGGGACTCTCAGGATGTCTCTAATAAGTGTCTTCAAGAAGGAACATCCCAAGCTCCAGGGAGCAACAAGATACAAACCATGCACTGGACCGGGCCGAGTCCAGAACATCCTGACACACAGGAATTAACATTCCCAGGACCTCAAGCGTACCCCAAAACCTACATCCCAGCCAATCCTGCACCTTACCAGTGGGCAATGCACCACCCCCATTTACACTGAAAAAATGTATTACCCCTACCCCAGCTGGGGAGACCCCATCATCGAAAAGAAGGTCAATCATCAAGGCACTCAATAATTGGACGCCCTGGGAGGGGCAGATGAATACCTCCACCCCGGTACAATAAGGGGAACCTCCTATAGACCAACAGACCGGATCATGATTTAGAACAGCCCAAGCTGACATAGGACTATTACACACTGCCCAGCATTACATGCTGCCACAAGAAGGATAGCAAGGGATATGATGGCACCGCCTCAATGGAGACACAAACATTGCTTCCACATGGAAAACCCAACCAAAAACGAGGAGGACACTCAGAAACTATATGACTCCACTTAGAAGAGGGCACCTAATTCCCCCATCAAACCTACACCCACATGAAGGAAGGGCTCCAGCAATGTAGAGACATGGCCAACAGATTCCCTTTTAAACAGGACAGTCAAAGATTAACCAAACCCACATCAGTGTGCGTCACCACTCAATTCCTCATATTCTAATAACTCCAAAGAAAAAAAGAGCCCATGAAAACACTCCAACCTCGTGAAAAAGAACAAAGAACAAAGAACAAAGAAATGTACAGCACAGGAACAGGCCCTTCGGCCCTCCAAGCCCGTGCCGACCATGCTGCCCGACTAAACTACAATCTTCTACACTTCCTGGGTCCATATCCCTCTATTCCCATCCTATTCATGTATTTGTCAAGATGCCCCTTAAATGTCACTATTGTCCCTGCTTCCACCACCTCCTCCGGTAGCGAGTTCCAGGCACCCACTACCCTCTGCGTAAAAAACTTGCCTCGTACATCTACTCTAAACCTTGCCCCTCTCACCTTAAACCTATGCCCCCTAGTAATTGACCCCTCTACCCTGGGGAAAAGCCTCTGACTATCCACTCTGTCTATGCCCCTCATAATTTTGTAGACCTCTATCAGGTCTCCCCTCAACCTCCTTCGTTCCAGTGAGAACAAACCGAGTTTATTCAACCGCTCCTCATAGCTAATGCCCTGCATACCAGGCAACATTCTGGTAAATCTCTTCGGCACCCTCTCTAAAGCCTCCACATCCTTCTGGTAGTGTGGCGACCAGAATTGAACACTATACTCCAAGTGTGGCCGAACTAAGGTTCCATACAGCTGCAACATGACTTGCCAATTCTTATACTCAATGCCCCGGCCAATGAAGGCAAGCATGCCGTATGCCTTCTTGACTACCTTCTCCACCTGTGTTGCCCCTTTCAATGACCTGTGGACCTGTACTCCTAGATATCTTTGACTTTCAATACTCTTGAGGGTTCTACCATTCACTGTATATTCCCTACCTGCATTAGACCTTCCAAAGTGCATTACCTCACATTTGTCCGGATTAAACTCCATCTGCCATCTCTCCGCCCAAATCTCCAAACAATCTAAATCCTGCTGTATCCTCTGACAGTCCTCATCGCTATCCGCAATTCCACCAACCTTTGTGTCGTCTGCAAACTTACTAATCAGACCAGTTACATTTTCCTCCAAATCATTTATATATACTCCAAACAGCAAAGGTCCCAGCACTGATCCCTGTGGAACACCACTGGTCACAGCCCTCCAATTAGAAAAGCATCCTTCCATTGCTACTCTCTGCCTTCTATGACCTAGCCAGTTCTGTATCCACCTTGCCAGCTCACCCCTGATCCCGTGTGACTTCACCTTTTGTACTAGTCTACCATGAGGGACCTTGTCAAAGGCCTTACTGAAGTCCATATAGACAACATCCACTGCCCTACCTGCATCCATCATCTTAGTGACCTCCTCGAAAAACTCTATCAAGTTAGTGAGACACGACCTCCCCTTCACAAAACCATGCTGCCTCTCACTAATACGTCCATTTGCTTCCAAATGGGAGTAGATCCTGTCTCGAAGAATTCTCTCCAGTAATTTCCCTACCACTGAAGTAAGGCTCACCGGCCTGTAGTTCCCTGGATTATCCTTGCTACCCTTCTTAAACAGAGGAACAACATTGGCTATTCTCCAGTCCTCCGGGACATCCCCTGAAGACAGTGAGGATCCACAGATTTCTGTCAAGGCCTCAGCAATTTCCTCTCCAGCCTCCTTCAGTATTCTGGGGTAGATCCCATCAAGCCCTGGGGACTTATCTACCTTAATATTTTTTAAGACACCCAACACCTCGTCTTTTTGGATCTCAATGTGACCCAGGCTATCTACACACCCTTCTCCAGACTCAACGGGCGAAATTCTCCCCCAACGGCGGGATGCCCGCCGACTGGCGCCAAAGCCGGCGCAAATCAGACGGGCATCGCGCCGGCAAAAAGGTGCGGAAGTCTCCGCACCTTTGGCGGCCTAGCCCCAACATTGAGGGGCTAGGCCGACGCCGGAGGGATTTCCGCCCCGCCAGCTGGCGGAAATGGCGTTTGTTGCCCCGCCAGCTGGTGCGGAAATGCGGCGCATGCGCGGGAGCGTCAGCGGCCGCTGTCAGTTTCCCAGCGCATGCGCGGGAGCGTCAGCGGCCGCTGTCAGTTTCCCGCGCATGCGCAGTGGGGAGAGTCACTTCCGCCTCCGCCATGGTGGAGGCCGTGGCGGAGGCGGAAGGGAAAGAGTGCCCCCACGGCACAGGCCCGCCCGCGGATCGGTGGGCCCCGATCGCGGGCCAGGCCACTGTGGGGGCACCCCCCGGGGTCAGATCGCCCCGCGCCCCCCCCCAGGACCCCGGAGCCCGCCCACGCCGCCTGGTCCCGCCGGTAAATACCAGGTTTGATTTACGCCGGCGGGACAGGCAATTCCTGGGCGGGACTTCGGCCCATCCGGGCCGGAGAATCCAGCGGGTGGTCCCGCCAACCGGCGCGGCCGGATTCCCGCCCCCGCCCAATCTCCGGGAGCGGAGACTTCGGCGGGGGCGGGATTCACGGCGGCCAACGGCCATTCTCCGACCCGGCGGGGGGTCGGAGAATGACGCCCAACATCTACCAATTTCTTCTCTTTGGTGAATACTGATGCAAAGTATTCATTTAGTACCTCACCCATTTCCTCTGGCTCCACACATAGATTCCCTTGCCTATCCTTCAGTGGGCCAACCCTTTCCCTGGCTACCCTCTTGCTTTTTATGTATGTGTAAAAAGCCTTGGGATTTTCCTTAACCCTATTTGCCAATGACTTTTCGTGACCCCTTCTAGCCCTCCTGACTCCTTGCTTAAGTTCCTTCCTAATTGCCGTATTTATCCTTCTTCCTCACAGGAACATGCCGGTCCTGAATTCCTTTCAACTGACACTTGAAAGCCTCCCACATGTCAGATGTTGATTTGCCCTCAAACATCCGCCCCCAATCTATGTTCTTCAGTTCCCGCCTAATATTGTTATAATTAGCCTTCCCCCAATTTAGCACATTCATCCTAGGACCACTGTCATCCTTGTCCACCAGTACTTTAAAACTTACTGAATTGTGGTCACTGTTACCGAAATGCTCCCCTACTGAAACATCTACCACCTGGCCGGGCTCATTCCCCAATACCAGGTCCAGTACCGCCCCTTCCCTTATTGGACTGTCTATATATTGTTTTAAGAAGCCCTCCTGGATGCTCCTTACAAACTCCGCCCCGTCTAAGCCCCTGGCACTAAGTGAGTCCCAGTCAATATTGGGGAAGTTGAAGTCTCCCATCACCACAACCCTGTTGTTTTTACTCTTTTCCAAAATCTGTCTACCTATCTGCTCCTCTATCTCCCGCTGGCTGTTGGGAGGCCTGTAGTAAACCCCCAACATTGTGACTGCACCCTTCTTATTCCTGATCTCTACCCATATAGCCTCACTGCCCTCTGAGGTGTCCTCCCGCAGTACAGCTGTGATATTCTCCCGAACCAGTAGCGCAACTCCGCCTCCCCTTTTACATCCCCCTCTATCCCGCCTGAAACATCTAAATCCTGGAATGTTTAGCTGCAAATCCTGCCCTTCCCTCAACCAGGTCTCTGTAATGGCAACAACATCATAGTTCCAAGTACTAATCCAAGCTCTAAGTTCATCTGCCTTACCCGTAATACTTCTTGCATTAAAACATATGCACTTCAGGCCACCAGACCCGCTGTGTTATGCAACTTCTCCCTGTCTGCTCTGCCTCAGAGCCCCACTGTCCCTATTCCCTAGTTCTCCCTCAATGCTCTCACCTTCTGACCTATTGCTCCCATGCCCACCCCCCTGCCATACTAGTTTAAACCCTCCCGTGTGACACTAGCAAACCTCGCGGCCAGGATATTTATGCCTCTCCGGTTTATATGCAAGCCGTCCTTCGTATATAGGTCACACCTGCCACGGAAGAGCTCCCAGTGGTCCAGATAACGGAAACCTTCCCTCCTACACCAGCTGTTTAGCCACGTGTTTAGCTGCTCTATCTTCCTATTTCTAGCCTCACTGGCACGTGGCACAGGGAGTAATCCCGAGATTACAACCCTAGAGGTCCTGTCTTTTAACTTTCTGCCTAGCTCCCTGAACTCCTGCTGCAGGACCTCATGCCCCTTCCTGCCTATGTCGTTAGTACCAATATGTACAATGACCTCTGCCTGTTTGCCGTCCCCCTTCAGGATGCCCTCTACCCGTTCGGAGACATCCTGGACCCTGGCACAAGGGAGGCAACATACCATCCTGGAGTCTCTTTTACGTCCACATAAGCGCCTATCTGTGCCCCTGACTATAGAGTCCCCTATTACTATTGCTCTTCTGCGCTTTGACCCTCCCTTCTGAACATCAGAGCCAGCCGTGGTGCCGTGGTGCTGCTGCTGTTTTCCCCTGATAGGCTATCCCCCCCGACAGTATCCCCTCTACCTGTTCGAGAGGGGGACAACCACAGGGGATTCCTTCACTGACTGCCTGCCCTTTCTGGTGGTCACCCATTTCTCTGCCTGCACCTTGGGTGTGACCACATTTACATAACTGCGATCTATGACGCTTTCCGCCACCTGCATGCTCCTAAGTGCATTCAATTGCTGCTCCAACCGAACCATGCGGTCTGTGAGGAGCTCCAGTTGGGTGCACGTTCTGCAGATGAAGCCATCCGGGACGCTGGAAGCCTCCCGGACCTGCCACATCTCACAGTCAGAGCACTGCACCCCTCTAACTGACATTGCGTCAATTAATTAAAATTTAAAAAAATATATATTTTTTTATATATATTTTTTTTTTAATTTCAAAGTTACTGCTAACTATCTGTTTCATAGCACTAGATTTCTAATAGAAATGCAAAAGCTAAATATAGTACTCTCCGATCTCTGGCTTAGATACCCCTCTAAATTATAATTACGTAATTATGTTTAATTAGTTACCAATGCTTAATTTTTTTAATTAAGTGTAGATTCCCAACCAGCCACTCAGGTCACAGCTTTTCTGTGATGTCACTTCAGTTTCCCCCGACACACACAATTTGAAAAAGGTATAAAAGTAAAAATGAGTAAAAATCACTTACTTACCTTCTGAGTGTCTTAGATGTTCTCAGGTTCTCTCCCTGACAGAGACTGCTCCTCCACTTCCGAACCTTGACCTGCACAATGCTAATAATATAATATAATAATAATATAATATGGCACTTACCTCACACCAATGGGTCTTATTATTAGGTTAGAGGAGGAGGGCGGGTGGGAGACACTACACGTGTAGTGTCTCGGGTTTCCTCTCCACCAGAATTTATTGGTTGGGGGGGGGGTCCCAGAAGTCCGCGGGTCGAAAAAAATAAAACAGAAAAGAAGTGTTTTTTTACCTCCCAGAAATCACTTGCCCACCGTTCCCGCTGAAATCGACTGGCCTGTTCCTGTGAAGGTAAGAGATTTTAAAGGATACACTTACCTCCTGAAATCACTTGCCCACCGCTCCCGCTGAAATCGACTGGCCTGTTCCTGTGAAGGTCAGAGTTTTTAAAGGATACACTTACCTCCCAGAAATCACTTGCCCACCGCTCCCGCTGAAATCGACTGGCCTGTTCCTGTGAAGGTAAGAGTTTTTAAAGGATACACTTACCTCCCAGAAATCACTTGCCCACCGCTCCCGCTGAAATCGACTGGCCTGTTCCTGTGAAGGTAAGAGTTTTTAAAGGATACACTTACCTCCCAGAAATCACTTGCTCACCGCTCCCGCTGAAAAAAAAGTTAGAAGGAACCCAGTCTTTCCCATCAAAGGCGACAAGCATGGATTCTTCGCTTCAAAAGTAAAGATTTGATCCTCTGGTTAGCTTCTTGACACATTTCTCAGCAGGCTGGGATTGGAAATCTGAGTGAAAAGAAGTGTAGCTCCTGGCTAATGTAAGCAAAATGGAACAGCATGGCAAGCCTGGCTGGTCCAAATTTCAAGACTGGACTTGCCCATTGTGGAGTAGATAGTGGAGATGGGAAGGAACACATGGCTACAATTTGAAGACCAAGTTTGCAGAGGTCCCGAGGCCATTGAGACAGGTTTGCTTAGCACTTCCCTCACAAACTTGGAAGCATGAGGGGGAATGAAATGCAGGAATAATACTTAAAATCAGTGATGCACAGAAATAGACTAAAATACCCGGATAGATTCACTCTTCAAATCTGTTAAATTGATGTAATTAATAAGCTTGGTGAGTTACTTAAAGTAACACAGGGTTACAGTCTTTGGATTTGATTAAATGGAACCCAGCCAAAGCTGTAATACATTAAAACCACCATTGAGCTTGCAACTATTATAATTAAAATGATAACAATTTTAATGAAGTATTTCACACTCTCTTCATGCTTTCATCCAATTAATCATACTTATCACAAATCTGTTAATTAACCGTTGTGAGTTGATGTGCATCCATGCTTGACTTTGTTTTTTTTATGATGATTCTTGCCAGGAGTATTTAGCTAATTTCTCAGCGCTGGCAAGGTACTTGTTGGATTGATTTGTGGAACTGTTGTAACGCCACCCTGGGAAAGAGTGAGATCAATTCTAGCTCCACATGCCCCAGAGTCACAACACAACGTGAATTAACCAATAATTCTTATAAAAATACCCTTTGTCCCTTGGCTGTCCAATAATTACAGTCACCAGGTTTTGTAACACAATTACTGTTTATTCATACCAAGAATTATCATGAAATATCCAGTAAATGCAACTGGATAACAAGCTAATACTTACTACCTCCTTTAACTTCCCCACCCTCTGTCCACACACACAAGACAGACAAACACAGAGGGGGGAGGGGTGAAAAATAATAAGGATGAAGGTCAAAAGATAAGAGTTTTTGCTTCAGATGGTTGTTCTTCAGCACTCGTTGTTCACAGCAAGCTTGTAGAGCTTGGTTTGAAGCCTGAAATGATCTTCTCTGTAGTTTAGAAATGTATTACTCACAGCTCTTCCTGGAGGGACTCCTTTGCTTCACCTCAAACTTTGCTTTCAGTTTGTGGTTTATTTCCAGGCCTCTGCCTTGACTGGAGAGAGTTCATCGGTTCACATCAGCCTTTTCTGCAGAGAGTTGGGCAGTTCTGAATTCTGCGTGCACAGCCAGCAGTGGATCTCCTGTACATGGATGCATCCAAGCTCCTGGCCAGTTCAGAAACACAGCCTTTTTAGAGAGAAACAAAGAATGGACCTTCTTCAGGACTGCCAGGAGTCAAACTGAAACTAAACTCAGCCCTTGAAACTCTGAAAAACATTCCAGTGAGATCGGATCCAATTACCACCTGTTAGAGCAGAGCATTTTGGGCCACATCATTGGCCACCAGCCAATCAATCAAACCAAGTCCCAGGCAATCTCTGTCTATGGTGCCAGTCAGTCTACAGCTTCAGTATGAACCAGCACAGAGATCTCTCCTGCTGCTGAAAACCTCTGCTTCAATTAAAGGCACAGGCACTTGCCTCAAAGACACATGTCCATTAATCATCCATGAATCAAAAAATGCAATGGTAAAAATGAAAGGGGAAACAAGGGAACAAAAAAGACTAGCCCTTACACTGTTAATACATCTTGGACTGGTCAATGCAAGCCAACTTAAATCAGCTGAACCTGAGGCAACCAATAAACATTGGATGGGGAATTAAATTTCAAACTCTTTTCCCAGAATGGAGTTGAAGGAAATCGGTTGATATGCCAATTATTCTCTGGCTAATATTCCCCGTATGACTTACAAATTCTTTTTATTATTTCTGTGTATTATACATTGTGTATTAATCATGTGTCTATGTTTTTCATGTATGGAATTATCTCATAATGTAAGTGACACTGTTAAGGATTTGACTTGGCCTATGAAAGGATTAAACATTTCACTCAACTAAGAGCACAGCCAAATAACCTCCACAACGGAGTATATATAAACACACATATATGATAGATAAGATAGATAGATAGATAAGATAGATAAGATAGATAAGATAGATTGATAAGATAGATAGATAGATAGATAGATAGACAGATAGATAATATCTAACACCTCTCTCTAAATCCAAAACTTTATCATGGCAGGTGATGGAATTGAAACTCAATAAAATATCGGAATTAAAAGTCTAATGATGACCATGAAAACATTGTCAACTGTCGGAAAAACCCATCTGGTTCACTAATGTCCTTTAGGAAAGGAAATCTGCCGTCCTTACCTGGTCTGGCCTACATGTGACTCCAAACCCACAGCAATGTGGTCGACTCTAAACTGCACTTCCTCAAGGGCAATAAGAGATGGGCAATAAATGCTGGCACAGCCTGCGACAGTAAACGAATTAAAAACAAAATATGAACTGAATTATCTTGCAATTACACTCCAATATTCAAAACATTATTAGAATGTAATCCAAGATTTGAGCTTCAGAAAATATTAAATAACCATTATAAAATGTTGTAGACTTACTCTATATACCTCATGAACTCGTCTAGTGAACTAAGTTCTGGGAGAGGTAAAACATGGATATTTCTGCTAGGGCACAGTGGTTAGTACCGTTGCTGCACAGCTCCAGGGTCCCAGGTTTGAATCCCAACTTGGGTCACTGTCTGTGCGGAGTCTGCATGTTCTCCCCGTGTCTGTGTGGGTTTCCTCAGGGCGTTCCGGTTTCCTTCCACAAGTCCCGAAAGACGTGCTTGTTAGGTATACTGGACATTCTGAGTTCATCCCAGTGTACCGAATGGGCGCAGGTTTGTGGCAACGAGGGGATTTTCACAGCAACATCATTGCAGTGTTAATGTAAGCCTACTTGTGACAATAATAAAGATTATTATTGTTATTAATGTACCAGTAAGGTGTATGTTTTGTTGTGAGCTTTCATTGTTTAGTCTAAATACTCCTGGGAGAGGGGGAAATTATGTAAAGACCAAGTCCATAGCTAATATAGCTTTCTATGATGATTTAAAATTTCTTCTAGTTGAGAATTTAAACTGACAATAAGGTCAACTGAATACATTTACCTTGTTAGGGTGTAAAGATAGGACACACTAAAAATGCTGCAACAGCCACATTTACTGTCCATAGCTGAGATTGTAGTAACAGTGAGCATTCTCCATGAATGTCTGGAGGCCAGATGGTGAAGGTGCTCCTATGGTACTGTTTGGTAGGGAATTGTTAATTAACTTCCATTAGCATCCCCTCCAATCTTCAGTTAAGTGATGGAGGGAGTGATCATTAATTGATAGGTGATTCGCAATATGCTCTCATTGCTCAGTTGTGTTCCACCAGAATCATTCGACTCCAAATCTCATCAGAGCAATGATTCAGATATGGACAAAAGAGAATGACTGTCCTATATCCTATCAGAAAAATATACCTTGTTACACAATTCTGTGACTCAGGATCATGTTGCTTTTGAGCTTCTTTTCTTCATCAATATTTTAACCATGTCGGTTTAGATTCCTCCATCCGTTGCCCACATCATCAGGTTTGTCTGCTTCGGAGGCGGAGTGGAATGTGATTAATGATGAGTAAGACTCAGCTTTAACAATATTGGATCAGATTTCATCATCAAAATAATGGTGAGGCGAATGGAGTTCAGTCATTGATGTGGAAATTGTGCAGGTACATTTAGGGCAGCACGGTAGCATCGTGGTTAGCACAATTGCTTCACAGCTCCAGGGTCCCAGGTTCGATTCCCGGCTTGGGTCACTGTCTGTGTGGAGTCTGCACGTTCTCCCCGTGTGTGCGTGGGTTTCCTCCGGGTGCTCCGGTTTCCTCCCACAGTCCAAAGATGTGCAGGTTAGGTGGATTGGCCGTGCTAAATTGCCCTTAGTGTCCAAAATTGCCCTGAGTGTTGGGTGGGGTTACTGGGTCATGGGGATAGGGTGGAGGTGTGAGCTTGGTAGGGTGCTCTTTCAAAGAGCCGGTGCAGACTCGATGGGCCGAATGGCCTCCTTCTGCACTGTAAAGTCTATGATAATCTACATGATTAAATGTGGATATCAAAGTGTTGTTGCCTGTGTTGCACTGTTCATATGTTAAGAATTGTAACTGTTACCAGCCTCAGCCTCAACATCAACATGCACTGAATGTCCTGAAGTTGCATAGGATTAAATTCACTGCTTTTGGGTCTGTAATTAAAAGTATGAGAACCCCCTTAACGACATAATCACAGCTAATCAACCTCCCGGGTATTGAACATTAATAGTTACAAATGTGGAGCCTCGAATCTTCAGGGCTTTTCCAGAGAGTCTAGAAATGTAACATTTTTAACACATGTATTTACATTGTGTATTAATTATGTGTCTATGTTTTTCATGTATGGAATTATCTGCCTGGACTGTACGCAGTACAATACTTTTCACTGTACCTCGGTACACGTGACAGTAAATCTAAATCACCTCTTTTTCTGTTGTCTCTTTTAATCCAACCTTTCCTTCCCTCTTATTTATTTCTCTTGTTGCCTGGCATGACATTTAAGTCACCCACTCAAATATACACTTATTCTGCTGCCTATTTCCCAATTCTCTTCCCGCACCTAGTGGGGCACTGAGGCAGACTTTGTCTGTTTCCACAGCTACCAATTTGTGTAAGAGGTCGCTAGTCTGTCGCCAGGGGCTTATAGTTTGAGGAATGCTACTCCACATCAAACGTGGCTGACTAGGAGTCTCTCCTGCTCTTACTGCCAGCCACTGGAGTGTTTGGAAGGATTTGCAGGTTGACACTCTGCTGTATTATGAATGCACTTTCCTTGGGATGGGACTCGAACACGGAGCTTCTCTCTCAGAGGCACGCACATTGCCCACTGTGCCACAAGGCCTCCTGTAGTATTTTACAAACTGTAAATCTGATTGGTTAAGGAAGTATCCCCTTGGTTGCTCCGTTTTCCTCACTGTGCCATTATCAGCTCACATCAGCATCATGAGCAAAACTACTTTTGAACTGACGTGAACAGGGTCAAATCTAACAAATGGTAGATGGGGATAGATACCCAGCTGCAGCAAAATCTGGATTGTTCTTTTTTAAAAAATGTATTTTGTTGCAGACATGTATCAAAACAGGTTACAGCGAACAAACACTCCGGGAGGCATACTTCCCAGCAATCAATGATACAGTCTGTACAGATTTTTTCCCTTTTTCCCCACACATCCTTTTTCCCTTCTCCCGCCACCCCCCGCCCCCACTGCGATGAAGAGCTCCTCAAACACGGTCACAAACATCCCCACCTTCTCTCAAACCCTCCTGCAGAACCCCTCAACTCATACTTTATCTTCTCCAATCACAGGAAGTCATGCAGGTCACTCAACTAAGCCGCTACCCGCGGTGGCGATGTTGACTGTCACTCCAGCAAAATTCATCGCCATGCAATCAGAGAGACGAAGGCCACAACATCGGCCTTACTCCTCTCCATGAGCTCCGGCTTCTCTTAAACCCCAAATATCGCCACCAAAGGCTCCGGGTCCACTTCCTCCTCCACTATCCCAGGTAAAACCGCAAACACACCCGCCTAGAATCTTCCCAATTTTTTGCAACCCCAAAACATGTGCGCGTGATTCACTGGCCCCCGCCCACACCTCTCACACTCATCTGCTACCCTCTGAAAGAACCCACTCATTCTCGCCTGAGTCATATGCACCCTGTGCACCACCTTAAACTGTATCAGGCTCATCCTTGCACAAGAGCAGCCTTGCACTTGGGCAGCATGGTAGCACAAGTGATTAGCACTGTGGCTTCACAGCGCCAGGGTCCCAGGTTCGATTCCCTGCTGGGTCACTGTCTGTGTAGAGTCTGCACGTTCTCCCCGTGTCTGTGTGGGTTTTCTCCGGGCGCTCCGGTTTCCTCCCACAGTCCAAAGACATGCAGGTTAGGTGGATTGGCCTGATAAATTGCCCTTAGTGACCAAAAAAGGTTAGGAGGGGTTATTGGGTTATGGGAATAGGGTGGAAGTGAGGGCTTAAGTGGGTCGGTGCAGACTCGATGGCCTCCTTCTGCACTGTATGTTCTATGTTCTAAAGAGGAGGTCCCGTTTATCCTCTGCAGTGCTTCACTCCATACTCCACAATTGATCTCCCCTCCCAAATCTGCTTCCCATTTTTCCTTGATCTTCACCGCCCGTTTGCCTCCCTGCTCCCTCAGCCACTTGTATATAATCCCCAATTCTTCTCTCCCCTTCCACATCCAGAAGCAGCTGTCACTCCAGCAGGGTGTATCCTGGCAACTCAGGGAACCCCCTCCAGACCTTTTGTGCAAAGTGCCTAAGCTGCAGATACCTGAACTCACTTCCCCATGGCAGCTCTACCCTCTCCCATAGCTCCTTCCAGACTGGCAAACCCTTCCTCCAAATACAGATCATCTCACCTTGACCAGCCCCACTTCCCTCAACCTCCTGCATACACTATCCATCCCCCCGGCTCAAACCCATGATTCTTGCACAGCGGCGTTAACACCAAAATCCCTTCCATCTTAAAATGCCTCCTCAACTGATTCCACGTCTTCACCATGAACTGCACCACCAGGCTCCCTGAATACCTACTTGGAGCCATTGGCAATGCTGCCGTCACCATAGCCCTCAAAGTAGACCCCTTACAAGATTCCTCCTCCATTCTAACCCACTCTACCCCTTCTCCTTCCCACCACCGCCGCACCTTGTCCACATTTGTCACCCAATAATAATGAAGCAAGTTCGGCAATTCCAACACCCTTTGCTGCCTATGCCTCTGTAGCAAGGTCCTCCCCACCCTCGGCACCTTCCCCGCCCATACAGAGTCCAAAATGATCGTGTCCACTTTCTGAAAAAAGGCCTTTGGTATAAAGATCGGGATAGCCTGAACGATAAACAAGAACCTCGGCAGAATATTCATTTTCACCACTTGGACCCTCCCCGCCAATGTTAAGTGCAGTGTATTCCTCCACCAATTTCGTTAAGTTCCACTTATGGAGCCCTGTCCATTCCCTCGCTACCTGAATCCTCAAATACCTAAACCTTGCTACCATAAGTGGCATCCCCCCTAGATTAGATCTGGATTGTTTTTTCTGATAATGTCCCCTAATGTCCCTCCCTTTATATTGTAATTAAAATTTTCGCAGGTGCTGGCATTGAATCCCACTTGTGCTGACATTAAAAATGCATTCTCTCCTTCGCTCACATCTGGTGCCTTTGCAAATTGTGTCTGTCAATCACAATCTCAAACTGCAGCTACATCGCACAGTTAATGAACGCAATTTTTCATTCTAAAAGTAACAGGATTTTTGATGTACTTTTAAAAAAGTACACTGACTTAAAGCATCAATCAAAAGGGTAGAGAAATGGCACTGAGTGCTGTTATCATATGTACAATTAACACACTCCTGTCAAATTGCTCTCAGCTATTTAATGGCGTAATAAACTTTCATTCATAATAACCCATTCATTGTAAACATTCAGTTTGACTGATGGATTCTGTATTTCGCTCAAATCTGTTCAAACGACCTCTGCTGCTTCCTTCCTTCCCCTAGCAATTGGGCTAAATTTCCTCTCAGATTTTCCCTCGTCTCAGCCCTGGGTTCACATTTTTTTTTAATAGAATTTATAGAATTTACAGTGCAGAAGGAGGCCGTTCAGCCCATCGAGTCTGCACCGGCTCTTGGAAAGAGCACCCTACACAAGGTCAACACCAACCCACTTCCACGCTATCCCCCTGACCCAATAACCCCTCCCAACCTTTTTGGCACTAAGGGCAATTGATCATGGCCAATCCACCTAACCTGCACATCTTTGGACTGTGGGAGGAAACCGGAGCACCCGGAGGAAACCCATGCACACACGGGGAGGATGTGCAGACTCCGCACAGACAGTGACCCAAGCCGGAATCGAACCTGGGACCTTGGAGCTGTGAAGCAATTGCGCTAACCACTGTGCTACCGTGCTGCCCTTTAGTTTTCTTTAGTTTCTCTCCCATCGCCCCTCATGCCCTTGAGCTCAGTGTCCCAGCTCTTGCTCCCTTGACCACATTCCCACCAAACTACAAAACTTCCCTTCCTGGCTCCCATCCTTGCTGTAGTTAACCGTTGACCTTCCCAAGTACAAGCACCTTCTCTATCATCTGGAAAAACCCTGAAGACCCTGTCCTTGCAAATTATTGCTCCTTCTGAGTCGTCATTCCCCAAATTCCATCATCCAGGTCACATGTGTACATCAATAACTCCCAAGTCGACCTCAGGATCTCTCCTCTCAATTTCCCCTATCCCGGATTCCGATTTTTCATGCTGCTTATCTAACATTTTCTATTGGGAGAGCAGAAATTTTCTCGGTTGAAAGTTTAAGAGAAATTTATTGTCTTAAGTCCTTGCCAAATACTCTGCTCCCCTCACCTCCAATTGCATCCCACTGCCTGAATGGAGGCTGAAACAAACCACAGTCTGCTGTCCCATCTGACCCCAAGCTGAGTTTCCAATCCCATGTTTCCTCCATCACCGGCAAGTGCTATATCACAACATCATCTGTTTCCTCCCCGCCTCACACAATCTCATGTTTGTTTTCAAATCCCTCTGCAGGATTCACTGCCAGCATGTACTCCTGAGAGTTTTTCAGCACAGAACGAGGCACTTCAGCCCATTATGATCTCTCTACTCCACTAATTCTGCTCACTTGGAAAGCCCAGAATTTTCATTGATGCTCCATTGGCATCCATCCCTATAGTTGCCAAAGCCCAATGCTCAGGAATATCCTCCATAAACCATTACAGAGCAAAAGGAAGGAACTAATTCAGAGTCAGTTTTACTTGGAATAGATTTATTCACAGTGAAATATTACATGCATCTCTCTCCTAATTCCTCTATTCCTGTATCAGTAATGTGCTCAATTAACCATAAACATCAATGCCCTGGGAAGGATTCTCCCATTTGGCGGCAGAGTGTCCACGCCGTCGAAAACGCCGTCGCGTTTCACAACAGCATGAACGGGCTGCTGGGAGTACCGATTCTTGCCCCTACAGGGGGCCAGCACGGTGCTGGAGCGGTTCACGCCACTCCAGCCTCCCATCCCGACGCGAACTGTGCACCACGGTATTCACGCATGCGCAGTGGCGCTGGCGCCAACCCGCGCATGCGTGTGCCGGCCCCAATGCAACATGGCGCGGTAGTCCAGGGGCCGGCGTGGAAGAAAATAGGCCCGGGGAGTGAGAGGCTGGCCCACCAATTGGTGGGCCCTGATCGCGGGCTAGGCCCCATCGGAGGAGCCCCACTCCGCCCCCACAGGTTGCCCCCCCCGACCGTGAGCGCAGCGTTCCTTCTGGCTGCGACCAGATGTGGACGGCGCCGGCGGGACTCTGCCATTTTAGAGCGGCCGATCGGCATATCCAGGCCGGCCAATCGGCAGCCCAGCCGCATACAGCGGCCCGTGACCGGCGCCGCGCCAAGTGTGCCGGCACCAATGGCACCGATTCTCCGCATAGCGGAGAATCGCATGTCAGCATCGGGGCGGCGTGGCCCGGTTGCGGGATTCTGCGGCCCGGCCCCGGACTGGGAGAGTCCCTCGCCCTGTATCCACATATACTAATGGAATAAAACTCTCCAACACTTTTTGTTCTCCTTCCTTAAAAACCTCTTTGACCAAAAATCTGGGGCTGGATTCTCCGATTCTGAGACTAAGTGCTGATGCCGGCACGGGAACGGTGGCGTTTTACGACCGTAAAAATGACACAAAACAGCCACTGATCCTCCGACCGGTGGGGTGCTAACAGGCACGCAGCATAGAGTCCCCAGCTCTGACTGCAGATATGGCCGGAGAATGGCAGGGTCCGTGGCCATGCATGTGCACGGCAGCGGCCTGCAGCGGCAGCGCCGTGCAACATGGCGCCGGCTGCGCGCGGACCTAGCCTGCCAAATAGTGACCCCCATTGGCCAGGCTCACCACCCCGTACCACTGGCCACCAGTGCCCCCGGCCTCCGCCAAAGATCCGCCACCTGCCGATTGGCTCCCCCCCCCACCCCCCGACTGTGGCGGCGCTGGACCTAGTCTGCAGCCGCCACACCGAGTTCCCGAAAAAGAATACCACACGTGACCGGCGCCATCGGGAACTCGGCCTATCAGAGGCGGAGCATCGGGGAAGGTGCTCAGGTAATGTCCTGAGGCGTCCATACGGCGCGCAGCGTACTCCTAGAGTATGCTGTTTTGGAGGGGGTGGAGCATCGCAAAAGCAGCGCCGCCCCCGATTTCAACGGCAACATGGATTTTCCAGCCGATCGCCGAACGCGATTTGGGCGTCGCGGTCCGGAGAATCCCACCCTTGGTCTTTTGTTAGATGGGCTGGATTTAATGTGATGCCGTAGTCCCTGCTTTCTTGGCTAAAAGGGTCAGCAGGTGGGAGGTATCCATGCTCCTGACCACTGTTCGACAGCCATTTAAAAGCAGTGCAGTGTGAATCCGGCCCCTAGCTTGGGAGGACGTCCTTAAGAGCTGCTGGCCAATTAAGTGCCCAGAAGCTCCGTAGTGTTCGCAGAGCCACCAGAAAATGTGGACACCACTGGGAGGTGGAGGCCACTCAGCCCCTTGAGCCTGCTCCCCTAGTCAATAAGCTCATGGTTGATTGGACAGTAACCTCAACTTCACATTCCTGCCTACTCCTGATAATCTTTCACTCCCTTGCTCATCAAGAATCTGTCTAGCTCTGCCTTAAAAATATTCAGACTCTGCTTTTGCCACCTTTTGGAGGAAGAGAGTCCCAAAGACTACCATTGGAGAGAAAAAAAAATCTCCTTATCTCTATCTTAAGTGGGTGATCCTTGATTTTTAAATAGTGGCTTCTCGTTCTAGATTCTCTCACAAGAGGAAACATTCTCCGCACATCCACCCTTTCTAGACCCCTTGGTTTCAAATCAAGTTGTCTCTTTCTCTAAACACCAGTGGATGCAACACTAACCTATCCAATCTTTCCTCAGAGAACAACCCACTCCTTCCTAGTATTATTCCAGTAAACCTTCTGTGAATGGCTTCTAACATATAATTCTTACTCAAAAAAGGAGACCAATACTGTACACAATACTCCAGATGTGGTCTGGCCAATGCCTTGTACAACTGAAACATAACCTCCTTACTTTTGTAATCAATGCCCCTCACAGTAAACAACAACATGCTTTCCTTTTTTTTCTTTAAAAAAAAAATTTAGAGTACCCAATTCATTTTTTCCAATTAAGGGGCAGTTTAGCGTGGCCAATCCACCTAGCCTGCACATCGTTTTTGGGGTTGTGGGGGCGGAACCCACGCAAACACGGGGAGAACGTGCAAACCCCACATGGACAGTGACCCAGAGCCGGGATCGAACCTGGGACCTCGGCGCCGTGAGGCTGCAGGGCTAACCCACTGCGCCACTGTGCTGCCCACAACATGCTTTCCTAATTACTTGCTGTACGTATACTAGCCTTTTGCAATTCATGCACTAGGACACCCAGATCGCTCTGAATTGGAGCTCTCCCAGATTCACCATTTAGATAACACGCTTCCATTCTTATTCTTTCTGCCAAATTCCTGCAGCCGAGATAGTGAGTCCCGTATGGTCTGTGGCCTCCCAGGTACAAGGGTGCGGGACATAACGGATCGGATGGATAAACGTCTGGAAAGGGAGGGTGAACAAGGCAGGTTGAAACAGTTGTTAAGAAGGCTTTGAAGATCTTTGGGTTTATAAATAGAGGCAGAGTATAAAAGTAAGGAAGTGAGTTTACAAATCATTGGTCAGACCACATTTGAAATAGTGTGTTCAGTTCTGGGCACCTTATTTAAGGAAGGTGTTTAAAGCCCTAGAAAGTGCAGAGGAGATTTACTGGAATGATACCAGGAATGGGGAATTTTGGATACAGATTAGAAAAATTGGGCTTGTTCTCCTTAGAACAGAGAAGATTAAGACATGACTTTATTGAAGGGTTCAAAATTATGACCAATTTTGACAGGGTAAAGAATCATAGAATTTACAGTGCTGAAAGAGGCCATTCGGCCTATCGAGTCTGCACCGGCCCTTGAAACGAGCACCCTACTTAAGCCCAGGCCTCCACCCTACCCAGTAACCCCACCTAACCTTTTTTGTTTCCACTAGTTGGTAAGTCAGTGACTAGGGGTCACAATTTCAAGATGGTCAGCAAGAGAGCTCGGAGTGAGATGAGGAAAAACTTCTTTAATCAGAGAAGTGTTGGGATTTGGAATGCGCTGCCTGGGAGAGTGATGGAGATGGATTCCATAGAGGTTCAATAGAGAGCTGGGCATACATTTGAAAGTGATGAATTCAGAGGTCAATGGGGATAGGGCTGTGGAATGGGACTAGCTAGATAGCTCTTTTGGGAGCCGGTGCAGAAATGTTGGTCCGAATGGCCTCCTTTTGAGCTGTAAAATTCTATGGGCGCGATCTTCCCAAAAGGGAACAAAGTTCCCGAGCGATCGCGTTTAGCGCATGTTTCTGGGCACCTGCAGTGCCGAAAAACCCATGGCTATTCAACACGACTTGCTTTGAATAAGGGGCCTAAATAGGGAATGTGCAGCCGAGCCAACAGCATTGCACTTTTACAACAGGGAGCTCCGCTCGCCGGAACTCCCCGTTGTAACAAGAGATCAGGACGCCATTTGAAAATGGCGTTCCGATATCCAAGGCCCACAAGAAAAATCCCCCAGCACCGCCCCACATCCCCAACACCCACAGCGGACAACCCCAGCCATGTCGCACTGCCCCTGCCAGCTGGCAGTTCCACCTGGGCACCTTGGCAGTCCAGAATGACAGACTGGCACTTCCAGTGTGCCCAGATAGCATCAGCACTGCCAAGACACCACGCTGCCAAAGGGAATGCAGCTGGGAGCCGCCAATCCACTTTGAGACCCCCACGAGTGCCATTCCATCTGGTTCCCGTTTGCGGGGACCAGTACCAAATGGCACTCGCCCGAGATCCTTGAGGCAAAGGGATTGAATCTCAGGTACCTTGAGAATATGCACATTAGAGTGAGGTTTACTGCATCGCTCTAATATGCAGATTTGCCAAAAATTTACAATGTCTCCCGGCTTTCACCAGCCACGCTGTGCCACGGCAAGCTGCTTTTCCGTTGTAGCGTGGCCAGAAGATCGTGTCCTATGATTCTAAAATGGACAATTTCACACATTCACCCTTCATTTACTAGATCCTTGTCCACTCACTGAACCTATTTATATATTTTGTAGCCTCATGTTCCATATTAATAAATCCTCTTTTGCTTTGTCTCTACACTTTGATTCATCACATCTTCCCAAGTTTTATCCTTTGCCCCCTCAATTTGGCTTAAAACCCTTGCTATGGGAGGTAGAGCATCCCAACAGTATTGCCCCCACTTTCCCCAGTATTGGAAACTCTTCCCAGAAACCAGAACCCACTTCTATCACAACAGTCTTTGAGCCACACATTAATTTCTCTATTTGTCATCTGAATTGTTATATGGCTCAAGTAATAATCTGCAAATGGTTACTGTAGTGGTTTAGAATTAGGTCTGCAGGCTTCAAGAAGTTCAAACAAATGAAGAGCTTTATTCAGGAGATATTAACAGTACAGGCTGAAATGTTACATTGCCCATTTGCCCGTGCAAACGGCCGATCGCTGACGTCATATGATCAGTCTCCTGTTCCACTGCAAGGTTGTCTCCGCCTTTAAATCAAAAGACAAACAGTATAACATAATCAACCAATAACAGTCAACTAGTCAGAGGCTTAAGAGGCCTTTGTTCTGTGTGCTTGTCAGCAAACTTCAGGCATCTGCCTTTTAGTGCTTGTTGCAACGCCTGGTGTCTTTGGTTTGGTTGTCATCCATGGTTGAATTAACTGGAGTCGACACAGTGTTCCAAGGTTGACTCAGTGTCTGGTTCTCAACTGAGGTTCTGCTTTCCCCAATTTGTTCCATTAGTGTGAGGTTCTCGGGAAGGCCCAGGTGTCAGGTTCTCGGGAAGGCCCAGTTGTCAGGTTCTCGGGAAGGCCCAGGTGGTCTCTGGGCGCAGCTTGCCGGTTCGGTTTCTGGCAGACTGGTTCTCATCACCAAAGGTTGCTCCATATGTCTCAGTGCCAAAAGTTGATCCGCGTGTCGCGTACATATTATATCATCTTGGGTTTGTACGGTGTAGACTGATCTAGTCCAGTCTGTGCTAAAATGGTGGCAGGTATTCACATGTGGTATAATTCCTTGTCAGAACTTGATCCTGACGTTTTGTCTACTTCTCCCGCCATTTTACCTGATCCTGCTGCTTTTTCCTCGGATGTGTTGAATTGCACTACTCCTTCAAGTAGTGTGCAAACTTTTTCAAAATGAACTGCGGCCTATGAACTGTTGTTCAGGGGAACCGAATCTGCTGAAGATTTCACCCAATCCCATATTTTCTCCGCTGCTGTTTCTACACAAAGGCCATTTTGACTGAGCATCAAATAGAATGAGAAATATGTACCCTGAAAATAGTCTGGCATAAATCAACATTTACCTCTTGCCAAGGCAGAATGGTAGCATTGTGGATAGCACAATTGCTTCACAGCTCCAGGGTCCCAGGTTCAATTCCGGCTTGGGTCACTGTCTGTGCAGAGTCTGCACATCCTCCCCGTGTGTGCATGGGTTTCCTCCGGGTGCTCCGGTTTCCTCCCATAGTCCAAAGATGGGCAGGTTAGGTGGATTGGCCATGATAAATTGCCCTTAGTGTCCAAAATTGCCCTTAGTGTTGGGTGGGATTACTGGGTTATGGGGACAGGGTGGAGGTGTTGACCTTGGGTAGGGTGCTCTTTCCAAGAGCCGGTGCAGACTCGATGGGCCGAATGGCCTCCCTCTGCACTGTAAATTCTATGATAATAAGCTTAGTGTCATAGAATTTACAGTGCAGAAGGAAACCATTCGGCCCATCTAGTCTGCACCGGCCGTTGGAAAGAGCACCCCCACTTAAGCCCATGCCTCCACCTTATCCCTGTAACTCACTAACCCCACCCAACCTTTTTAGGCAATGTATCACGGCCAATCCACCTAACCTGCACATCTTTGGACTATGGGAGGAAACCGGAGCACCCGGAGGAAACCGGTGGGAGGAAACCGAAGCACCCGGATGTAATATGTCCACCGAGGCAGAAGTCCCGTCACCAGAATTCCTTTTATTTGCAAACCAACAGCTGACCAACCATGACCATTCAGTCTTCTGTCTACACCAGGAGTGCAGAGGATCTGACACTCCCTGTTATATACACAGAAAGGAGTTCCCTGATTGGGCCACTAATAAGAACATAAGAACATAAGAACTAGAAGCAGGAGTAGGCCATCTGGCCCCTCGAGCCTGCTCCACAATTCAATGAGATCATGGCTGATCTTTTGTGGACTCAGCTCCACTTTCCGGCCCAAACACCATAACCCTGAATCCCTTTATTCTTCAAAAAACTATCTATCTTTATCTTAAAAACATTTAATGAAGGAGCCTCTACTGCTTCACCGGGCAAGGAATTCCATAGATTCACAACCCTTTAACAAAGAACAACAAAGAACAAAGAAATGTACAGCACAGGAACAGGCCCTTCGGCCCTCCAATCCCGTGCCGACCATGCTGCCCGACTAAACTACAATCTTCTACACTTCCTGGGTCCGTATCCCTCTATTCCCATCCTATTCATGTATTTGTCAAGATGCCCCTTAAATGTCACTATCGTCCCTGCTTCCACCACCTCCTCCAGTAGCGAGTTCCAGGCACCCACTACCCTCTGTGTAAAAAACTTGCCTCGTGCATCTACTCTAAACCTTGCCCCTCTCACCTTAAACTTTTGCCCCCAGTAATTGACCCCTCTACCCCGGGGAAAAGTCTCTGACTATCCACTCTGTCTATGCCCCTCATAATTTTGTAGACCTCTATCAGGTCGCCCCTCAACCTCCTTCGTTCCAGTGAGAACAAACCGAGTTTATTCAACCGCTCCTCATAGCTAATGCCCTCCATACCAGGCAACATTCTGGTAAATCTCTTCTGCACCCTCCCTAAAGCCTCCACATCCTTCTGGTAGTGTGGCGACCAGAATTGAACACTATACTCCAAGTGTGGCCTAACTAAGGTTCTATACAGCTGTAACATGACTTGCCAATTCTTATACTCAATGCCCCGGCCAATGAAGGCAAGCATGCCGTATGCCTTCTTGACTACCTTCTCCACCTGTGTTGCCCCTTTCAGTGACCTGTGGACCTGTACTCCTAGATCTCTCTGACTTTCAATACTCTTGAGGGTTCTACCATTCACTGTATATTCCCTACCTGCATTAGACCTTCCAAAATGCATTACCTCACATTTGTCCGGATTAAACTCCATCTGCCATCTCTCCGCCCAAGTCTCCAAACAATCTAAATCCTGCTGTATCCTCCGACAGTCCTCATCGCTATCCGCAATTCCACCAACCTTTGTGTCGTCTGCAAACTTACTAATCAGACCAGTTACATTTTCCTCCAAATCATTTATATATTCTACAAAGAGCAAAGGTCCCAGCACTGATCCCTGTGGAACACCACTGGTCACAGCCCTCCAATTAGAAAAGCATCCTTCCATTGCTACTCTCTGCCTTCTATGACCTAGCCAGTTCTGTATCCACCTTGCCAGCTCACCCCTGTAGGTGAAGAAGTTCCTCCCAAACTCAGTCCTAAATCTACTTCCCCTTATTTTGAGGCTATGCCCCCTAGTTCTGCTTTCACCCGCCAGTGGAAACAACCTGCCCGCATCTTTCCTATCTATTCCCTTCATAATTTTATATGTTTCTATAAGATCCCCCCTCATCCTTCTAAATTCCAACAAGTACAGTCCCAGTCTGCTCAACATCTCCTCGTAATCCAACCCCTTCAGCTCTGGGATTAACCTAGTGAATCTCCTCTGCACACCCTCCAGTGTCAGTATGTCCTTTC
Source organism: Scyliorhinus torazame (assembly GCF_047496885.1). Taxonomy (NCBI): domain Eukaryota; kingdom Metazoa; phylum Chordata; class Chondrichthyes; order Carcharhiniformes; family Scyliorhinidae; genus Scyliorhinus; species Scyliorhinus torazame. The sequence goes on along the minus strand of NC_092727.1, from coordinate 75,748,315 downwards.
TCAAGTAAGGAGACCAAAACTGAACACAATACCCCAGGTATGGCCTCACTAACACCTTATACAATTGCAGCAGAACCTCCCTAGTCTTAAACTCCATCCCTCTAGCAATGAAGGACAAAATTCCATTTGCCTTCTTAATCACCTGTTGCACATGTAAACCAACTTTTTGCAACTCATGCACGAGCACACCCAGGTCTCTCTGCACAGCAGCATGTTTTAATATTTTATCATTTAAATAATAATCCCTTTTGCTGTTATTCCTACCAAAATGGATAACCTCACATTTGTCAACATTGTATTCCATCTGCCAGACCCCAGCCCATTCACTTAGCCTATCCAAATCAGGGAACTCGTATTCTAATTGGCCAATCTCAAAGGCCTGGCCAAAGTCATTACACCCCTCCCCCCCCAAAGTCCGAGGAGCCCCCATGGTCCTCGTGACTCATGCTCTCCTGCTCCGTTTTTGCGCCGGGTCCGGCTCCTCCACTTCGGCCTCCGACATAGGGAGGGTATAACGGCTAGGCACCCGTCTTTTCCAATGTGAGCGCCTGAGGAGCGGTTTACCCCTTTCCTCCAGCGGCAGGGGCACAGCTGTGGCATCATCCATGGTGTCCATATCCGAGTCCAATGTTCTCACCAGTGGTGTCGGAGGGGCGTGAATAGTTTGTCGGGGAGGACTCTCCACGGTCCTTGGTATGCTGGTCTGAGTCAGCTCCGGAGGAGGAAATGGATCTGAGGCCCGCACCTGGTCCAGGTGTTTCATTATTACATGTTTTCCCACACGTATCTCAAATGACACAGGTCCTGTACTGGCTTTGACTGTTCCTGCTACCCATGTGGGGCCAAAAGCATAATTTCTGACCCATACATTTTCAACCGTGTTGAACTGCCTATCTCGGCGAGTGTTGTCGTGGCCTCTGCATTGGGCCTCTTGGTGTCGCTCTATTCTGCCACCTAAATTCGTGAATAGTAGACTCAGCCGGGTTCGGCGTCGTCTGTCCATGAGTAGCTCTGCCTGTGCCATTCCCGTTGTGGCGTGTGGGGTTGTTCTGTAGTCAAATAGCCAGCGCGACAGTTTGGTGTCCAATAAAGCTGCTACTGTTTCTTCAACCCGACGTTTAAGGTCTGGGATGGTTCTCTCCGCCAAACTATCCGATGCCGGGTGGTATGGTGCCGTCCTTATCTGCCGAGTGCCATTCGACTTCATAAATTTTGTGAAGTCCTGGCTGGTGAAAACCGATCCATCATCCAAAACTAACACCTCCGGGATACCATGAGTTGCGAACGAGGTGCGGTGTTTCTCAATGGTAGTTGTTGAATTTGCAGAGTTATGGGCAGCACGGTGGTGCAGTGAGTTAGCCCTGCAGCCTCACGGTGCCAAGGTCCCAGGTTCGATCCTGGCTCTGGGTCACTGTCCGTCTGGAGTTTGCACATTCTCCCCGTGTTTGCGTGGGTTTCACCCCCACAACCCAAAGATGCGCAGGCTAGGTGGATTGGCCATGCTAAATTGCCCCTAAATTGGAAAAAATGAATTGGGTACACTAAATTTATAGAAAGAAAAAGAATTTGCAGAGTTCATTTTGTAGACGTCCATCCATTTGGAATGGGCGCCTACTATTATAAAAACCATTGAACCCATAAACGAGCCTGCAAAATTGCCATGAAGTAGTGACCATGGTCTACCCGGCCATTCCCATGGGTGCAGCGGGGCTGCCAGTGGCACCTTCTGCCTTTGTTGGCATTCTTGGCACCAACCTACCAATGCCGCTATGTCAGTATCCAGGCCCGGCCACCAGACATGAGTCCTGGCCAGCATCTTCATTTTTGAGACTCCAGGGTGCCCATGTAGTAGTTCAGCCAGTATGGCTCGACAGCCTTGACTTGGAACTATTACTCGAGCCCCCCATAGCAGGATCCCGTCTTCCACGGTGATCGGCTCTCTTCTGCTCCAGCAAGGGTGGAATTCCTCCTGGACCGATCTTTCTATCTCCCCAGATAGCACCATGTGTTTTATTTTTGATAAAACCAGGTCCCTTTGGGTCCATAAACAAATATTTTGTGCGGCCACTGCAATTGTCCAGGAAATGTAACGTCATTATCGTTTCCTCTATTTTGGGTACTAATAGTGGGGGTCCGGTAATGGCAGCCTGCTTAGTGCATCGCCATTTGCCACCTGGATTCCTGGCCGATGCTCCAGTTGATACTGGTATGTCGCCAGTAGTAGGGTCCAGCATTGGATCCGGGCTGAAGCTATTGGTGGCACCGCTTTGTCTTCTTTCAACAAACCCAGCAATGGCTTGTGGTCTATGATTATAGTGAATTTCCACCCGTACAAGTACTGGTGAAATTCCTTTACCGCGAAGATCATAGCCAGTCCTTCCTTTTTGATTTGTGCATACTTTCATTCTGCTGCTGCCACATTCCTGGAAGCGAACGCTATAGGTCGTTTCTGTCTGTTTTGCCCTCTGTGTGCCAAAACTGCACCAACGCTATATGGAGACGTGTCGCACGTGAGCACCAACTCTTTCCTGGGGTCGTGGTGTGCCAAGACGTTCTCTGAGGAAAGCTGTTCTAATATCTTCATGCAAGCCCTGTCTTGGCAGGCGGACCACTCCCAGGCTTGCCTCTTTTTTAGTAATTGGTGTAGGGGGTCCAGATGGAAGCTCTGTTCTGTATGAACTTTCCATAATATGTCACCAGTCCTAAAAAGACCTTAACTCCTGGACTGCGGTGGGGGCCGGGGCATCTTTAATCACCCTCACCCGATCCTCCAAAGAGTGTAGCCCTGATTTGTCAACCTTGTACCCCAGATAGGTTACTTGAGGTGCTAGGAAAATACATTTCTCTCTCTTTAGGTGCACACCTGCTGCTGAAAACCTCCAGGTTTTGCAGGTGTTCTGCCTTTGTTTTTCCTTTGTAATGAGGATGTCATCCAGGTAAATGGCGACTTGTGGTAGCCCTTGCAATATATTCTCCATCGTCCTCTGGAATATCGCACCAGCTGACAAAGGGTAATCTTGTATACCGAAAAAGTCCCTTCAGGGTGTTTATAGTTGAGAATTTTTGGGGCTCTTCATCCAGCTTCAGCTGTAGATATACGTGGCTCATATCCAGCTTTGAGAATAGGAGTCCTCCAGCCAGCTTTGCATACAAACCCTCAATCCAGGGAATTGGGTATTTGTCCAGTTGTGAGTAGCAATTAATCGTTTGTTTGAAATCTCCACAAAGGGGGACCTAGCCATCAGGCTTAAGGATAGGCACCACGGGTGCCGCCCACTCTGCAAACTGGACCGGTTTCATTATTCCCTCACGCTCTAATCATTTTATTTCCATATCGACTTTCTGCTTTAATGTGAAGGGTATTGGTCGGGCCTTGTAGAATTTTGGGACTGCCTCTGGATCTACATGCAATGCCGCCTTTGCTCCCTTTATTGTTCCAAGCCCATCTCAGAAAACCTCTGGGTATTTGCACAGGAGTTCGCTCAGGCAGCCATTTTCCAGCTGGTAAATGTTTACCCAATCCAGCTGGATCTCTTTTACCCAGTTTCGTCCCAATAAGCTTGGCCTCACACCTTTCACTACCATTAAAGGCAGCCTAACCAGTTGCTCTCCATAAGCCACAGTTACATGCGTTGTGCCCAACACTCTCAGTGGTTCCCCTGTGTATGTCCTCAGTTTTTCCAATGTCCTGGTTCGGAATAAGAGTTGGAGTCCAGTGCGAATTTTACTGAATACTGTTTCCCCTATCACTGATACTGTGATCCAGTGTTGACTTCCATCAGTTTGGGATGTCCATTCAATCTTATGAATAATTTAATGGGTTTTGATTTCACCATTTTAGTTGTTCCTCGTCAGAGGTAGGTGGGGCTTCCAGGGTATGCATTTTCCTGTACCACGGCCTACGTGACCTGGTTCACTTATTATCCGAGTCGATCATGAGGGTGGCTGTGCAGTTGCCTATCCCCCAGCGGTAGTCCGTTAACTCAGTTTCACTGGTATGGGCGTCCACCTCCATCGGAGTACCCTGTAACTCATGCGCTCCGTTGGCGCTTTTTCTAAGGGCAAAGCCAGCTGTAATGCTTGTTTGCAATCCAGCTCGGCCTCTGCTAACAGACATTTCTGTATTGCTAAATTATTTATTCCACATACCAAATGGTCTCAGAGCATCTCATTTAGCATCAGGCCAAATTCACAAGCCTCTGCTAATCGCCTTCATCTTGTGAAAAAGTTTGTAACTGACTCCCCAGTGTCTCGGAATGCTAAGTAAAATTGGTACCTTCGCAGGATCAGATGTGGCTTGGGGTCATAGAGCTCTTTTACTAAGTCCGTCAATTCCTGGAAAGTTTTCGTGTTCGGTGAAAAGAAAAACTACTTACCAGGGATAAAAAGCACCTCCTCCCCCCCACCCCCCAAGCGTCGAAATCCCACCTAGCTTCAAATTCCCAAACTCACTCTTTGCTGTCTCACTCTGGCTGTCTCTTCTCTGGCTCACTGGAAGAACTCACTGGGAGTGAGTTCCAAGTTGCTCTTTTTAAATTGGCCTGAGTTGACTCCCCTCCCCCACCTGCTTTTAGATCAAAGTAGATTAAAGTGACTGACACTTAACTGCCAACCAGTTATGTGAGTGGGTGGGGCAGCCCTTGTTAACCTACACTGCACAATTCTAGATTAATTTAAATTAATTTAAACTCTTGAAATTTAAAAGGAACTGTCTTACCGATTGGATTGGATTCAATTCCCACCTAGATTCAAATTCCCATACTCACTCTTTCCTGTCTCACTCTGGCTGTGTCTTCTCTGGCTCACTGGGAGAACATGTACAGCTAGAAATTATACCAGGAGTGAAAAAACATATGCTCCAGCCATCATTCTAGTCAAGACAGGTCCAATATCACCACAGTTCAAACAGACTATAAAAGGTTTGGCATTGGCATGTTGACCAGTCATAACTTCACCAGAAATATTCATATCGGAGTTTGCGGACTCCATATAACAGAACTGGGAGCTACTACTGTGGAAATTACTGAAAATCTGTCACTACAGAATCGGCAGTGCTAACAGAGACAGATACGGAGTTAGTTTCTTGAGTACCACCAACAAATGAACAGGAAGATGTTATATTCCTTGCCTTTTCCTCCAAGACAGCCAGATATATAGTGTTGACAAATAATATACAAATCAGGGGCGTCATTCTCCGACCCCCGCCGGGTCGGAGAATGGCCGTTGGCCGCCGTGAATCCCGCCCCCGCCCCCGCCGAAGTCTCCGAAGGGAGAAAAGTCGGCGGGGCGTTAATGGCGCCGCTGCCGCGGAGAATGTCACGGGTCTGCGCAAGGCAGCCGATTTTCGGCCTGCCGATATTCTCCCTTCCGGATGGGCCGAAGTCCCGTCGACGTGATGACCGTTCACGTCGACGTGAATCAAACCTCCTTTTCATCGGCGTGACCCGGTGCTGCAGGCTCACGCCGACCAGCAAGGAGGTGAGTGACGGCCTGGGGGGTTGGCTCTGGGCAGGAAATGGCATGGCCGCAGACTGATTGCGTGAGGAGAGGTGTGTCTCGGCTTGTGTGTGTGTGTGTGCGGCGGGGGGGGGGGGGGGTGGTTAGAGTAGGCTGGGCTCCGGGGGAGTGCCGGGAGGGGGTCCGTGCTGGGGTGGAGGTTGGGGGTTGGGGGGGGTCCGTGCCGGGGTGGAGGTTGGGGGGGGGTCCGTGCTGGGGTGGAGGTTGGGGAGGGGGTCCGTGCTGGTGCATCTGGGCAGTGACAGATGCCCTTTATGCCATGGCGCACCGCTACATCCGCTTCCCCGTGGACCGGGCCAGCCAAGATGCCCGGGCCGTGGGCTTCTCTGCCGTTGCCGGGTTCCCCATGGTCCAGGGCGCGATCGATGGGATGCACGTCGCCGTGCGGCCACCTGCAGATAACAGGGCCGTGTTCACTAATAGGAAGGGGACCTATTCGACCACCGCATGATGATCCTGCACGTCTGCGCCCGTCACCCAGGCAGTGTACACGACTCATTCGTGTTGTCGCGGTCATCCATCCCCGGCATGTACGAGGGACGCCATCCCCGGCTGAGGGGCTGGTTGCTGGGCGACAGGGGCTACCCATTGCGATCGTGGCTGATGACGCCTATACGGAGGCCACGCAATGAGGCGGAGAACCGCTACAATGATGCCCATGTAGCGACAAGGGGAGTGATCGAGAGGTGCTTTGGCGTGCTGAAGATGCGTTTCAGGTGCCTGGACCTCTCTGGGGGCGCCCTCCAGTATCGGTCAGATAGGGTCGGCCGCATCATTGTGGTGTGCTGCGTCCTGCACAACATAGCCCAGCAGAGGGGCGATGTGCCGCAGGCAGAGGAGGGCGGAGTGGAGGAGCAGCAGGAAGAGGCACAGTCCTCCCCAGATGAGGGGGATGGGGGCAATGGTCAGGGCAGACGGGGTAGACACAGGCGGGTGGCTGTCCACCGTTACCGGCTGGCCCAGCGGGCACGGGACAGACTGATAGCCGCCCGCTTCACTGACTAGATGGGCGTGGGAATCGGGTAGTATGGCCACAGACCGCACACCATGGCAACAGCCGACCACCCACACCCCCACCCATCCGCCCACCCAGCACCCTCACCCCCCTCCCCAACCCCACACACCCCACCCGCATGCACACCACCCCCCCCCCCAATTGCCGATCCACCGGCGGCACAACGGGCCGGGCTCACCCAGTTGCGGGTGGACGCGTGTCTATCGCAGGCCATGGAGGATGATGAAAACCCGCCCTGCGGTGAGCTCCTGGCTCTACATCGTTGGACTATGTCTGACCCATGGCCACAGTACCACCATCCACCCGGACCATCACTGCATGCGGCTGTGACACTGCAGCGCACGGTCCCGTCCTCTGCCCGGGGGATGTTGATGGCAGCCCAGGGGGAAGGGGGCAGACTCACCTGGGGCTGAGGTAAGACCACCCCTCACACACACACTTGCGCTCAACGTACATGACACGCCCGCACACTTTGGACAGAGCACAAAGGCAGCTTCGGTAGGTGTAACATTGACTTTAATAACCAAAGGAGTTCATGCACGTGCCCTAGCCCCTAAAACTCATCTGTGCCCTGCACCCGTGCCAACTTACTCAGTGTCTAATTGTTTGGCCTTACGGGCCCTTTGACTACGTCTACGTGGTTCCCCAGACGGTACAGCAGAACTGGAGGTGGACTCCTGTGATTCCTGCCCTCTGACACTGGATCCCTTTGGCGGCCGTTTCCTGGGGCGTCCTGGCCTAGATGGGCCAGGCTGCGGCCCGGGCGACTGGGATGGCGAGCTGCCAGCCTGTCCTGCCCGTTGCCCACCCGATGCACCTGGGACGGAAGGGGGGGAGTCCGAGGTGTCGCGGTGTACCGGGACCTCCCCTACAGAGGGAGCCGGGACGGACCACACCACCTCCTCCTCCCTCGGGGTGCCCGATGGCCCCCAGGCCTCTACATGGGTGGGGGATGCGAACGGACTGGCCATCCGACGCCCCCCCGACATCTGGCGCTGCCAGTCCTGGAGGCCCGTGCTGGTATCGACAGGGGTCTGCAGGTTTGCAGCCATGGAGCCCAGGGGGTTGTCAAACCCTGTCTGTGACAGTGCGACGCCGGCTCGCACATGGCCACTGGCGCCGATGCCCTCAGCGATGGCCTGCTGAGACTGGGCCATGGCCTGCTGAGACTGGGCCATGGCCTGCTGAGACTGGGCCATGGCCTGCAGAGACTGGGCCATGGCCTGCAGAGACTGGGCCATGGCCTGCAGAGACTGGGCTATGGCCTGCTGAGACTGGGCCATGGCCTGCTGAGACTGGGCTATGGCGTTGAGCGCCTCTGCCATCTGGCGCTGGCACTGGCTCATGGCCTCCTGTGAGAGGGCAGCCATTTCCTGGGCCACAGACGCCGCCTGCACGGAAGGCCCCAGGCCTCGCAAACCGTTCCCCATATCTGACACCGTCGCACCCATTGCCTCCACCGCGGACGCCACCCGTGCGGTGTCAGCCTGGGTGGCACGCATGACCGGGACCACTCCCAGCTCCTGGACGCGGGTGGACTCCTCCACCTGCGACCGCAGCCGCCGCAAGCCACCCGTCACCCTATTCGCTCGTCTCCGTGTCGGTGGTTGCATCGGATCTATGTGTGGGTGTGGTAACTGCAGGAACCCGGGATCCATCTGGGCGGCAGATGTTCGCTTGGCCTGGGCTGCCCTCCGACCGCCCGGTCCCTCTGCTGCTCCTACCTCCACCTGCTGTACCGGGACGGCTGTGTTGTGCGCACCAGTGAGTGTACCAGACGCCTCATCACTAAAGTGCCCAACCGTGGTGAGTGTTTCTGCGATGGTGGAGGGTGTTGGTGACAGCAGTGGCGTCGTGTCGTGCTCTTCGTCCCACTCTGACTCCATGGCACTTTGGGGTGGGGGTTCGTCTCCACCCATCCACTCTGAGTCACTGTCCGGTATTTCGTCTTCCCGGGTAGGGGTGTCCTGGGTAGTGCTGTCCCGGGTAGTGCTGTCCCGGGTAGGGGTGTCCTGGGTAGTGCTGTCCCGGGTAGTGCTGTCCCGGGTAGGGGTGTCCTGGGTAGTGGTGTCCCGGGTAGGGGTGTCCTGGATAGTGGTGTCCTGGGTAGTGGTGTCCTGGCTCGGATGTGACGGGGGCCTGTGGCTGCCCCCCTCATCGCTGGGTGGTCGCTCCCGCACGTGACGGGGGTGTCGTCTCCCTGTTGCTCCAGGTCTCTCCGTCTCCCGTGGTGTGCGAGGGGCATCCTGCGGGCGTCGCATGCTGGAGGGTCCGGGTCTCTCCGTCTCCCGTGGTCTCCGAGGGGCATCCTGCGGGCGTCGCATGCTGGAGGGTCCGGGTCTCTCCGTCTCCCGTGGTCTCCGAGGGGCATCCTGCGGGTGTCGCATGCTGGAGGGTGCGGGTCTCGCCGTCTCCTGTGGTCTCCGAGGGGCATCCTGCGGGCGGTGTGCATCTGCGGGGATGGGTGCCTGGACGTTTGGTCCTGCGATACACAATGAAGCATGCATGGTTAGACATCAGGCAGTGATCAGGTGATACGGGGGAGGGGGATATAGGGGAGGGGGGATATGGGGACGGGCTGTTGGTGGCTCACTTGCTCGTGGGCCCCCGACCTCTGCATTAGCAACCTCCCGGTCCTCAGGTCCGCCAGCCAGTTCCAGGGCCCTTTCCTCGTGTACGGTCAGTGGCCTCTCATCAGCGGGCCCTCCTCCACTCCTCACATGCTCCCTATTGTTGTGTGCGCGCTTCTCCTGTGGGGGGGGGGGGTGGTGGCAGGGGTAAAAGGCAACAGTGTTAGGCAGGTATATGAATGCACGCCATCGGTTGCGCGTGCATTGCAGAGGTTAAGGTTAGGGCTGGATTCACTTGGGGATATGGGGGATATGGGGGAGGGGGGATATGGGGAAGGGGGGATATGGGGATGGGGGATATGGGGGAGGGGGGATATGGGGGAGGGGGGATATGGGGGAGGGGGGGATATGGGGGAGGGGGGATATGGGGGAGGGGGATATGGGGGAGGGGGGATATGGGGGAGGGGGATATGGGGGATATGGGGGAGGGGGGATATGGGGGAGGGGGATATGGGGAGGGGGGATATGGGGGATATGGGGGAGGGGGGATATGGGGGAGGGGGGATATGGGGGAGGGGGATATGGGGGATATGGGGGAGGGGGGATATGGGGGACATGGGGAGGGGGATATGGGGGAGGGGGGAAATGGGGGAGGGGGGATATGGGGGAGGGGGGATATGGGGGAGGGGGGATATGGGGGAGGGGGGATATGGGGAGGGGGATATGGGGGAGGGGGGATATGGGGGAGGGGGATATGGGGGAGGGGGGATATGGGGGATATGGGGATATGGGGAGGGGGGATATGGGGGAGGGGGGATGTGGGGGAGGGGGGATATGGGGGAGGGGGGATATGGGGGAGGGGGGATATGGGGGATATGGGGGAGGGGGGATATGGGGGAGGGGGATATGGGGAGGGGGGATATGGGGAGGGGGGATATGGGGGAGGGGGGATATGGGGGAGGGGGAGATATGGGGAGGGGGGATATGGGGAGGCTCACCCTGCCTGCTCTGACGAGGTCGTTCACCTTCTTGTGGCACTGGGTGCCTGTCCGTGGTGTCAGGGCCACAGCGGTGACGGCCTCTGCCACTTCCCTCCACAGACGCCGGCTGTGGTGTGGGGCAACTCTGCGGCCGTGCCCGGGATACAGGGCGTCCCTCCTCTGCTCCACCGCGTCCAGGAGCGCCTCCACATCGCGTGACTCGAACCTCGGGGCTGAGTGACGGCCAGCCATCCAGTCGGGTGTTGCGGTCGGGTGTTCCGGTTGGGTGGGGGGGAGCTGCGCGGCCTTATGAGCCGTCACGCCGTGCAGCGCGTATGACGCTGCACGGCGTGAACCACTGCGCAAGCGCGGATCCCGTTACGTCGCTGTTAGCCCATTTCGGGCCGGAGACTATCGTCCCATTTTTATGACGTGACGCAAGTGGGATTTGCGCCGTTTTTTGCGCCGATCGGCGGACTTTCCGCCGATAACGGAGAATTTCGCCCAAGAAGACTGAATCAAAACTAATATATTTTACTGCTAAACTAAAATGAAGTTTCCACACTCTACTGAGTTACCGATAATAAACTAATGGTACTTATACTGGCATTATATATATCATTACACCGCCCCCCCTTTGTTTTTAGACATTTATTTTCTATATGGCTAGAAGGAAAAAATGCATAACATCATTGTAGAATACATGACATGTATACTAAATTAACAGGTGAGTAAGAAAAAAAATTAATGAAACAGTTCACTTAAGATGATTCACAAGTTAAGTCTGTCTGGTTTCCTTCTTATTCTGGACGTTCTTCTCAATCCAGTAAGAGGAGTGTCAGAAGTCTTGAACGTCTTTAAACGTCTTGAAAGACTTTAAACTAGCAAGTTGGGGGGGAAGGGAAGGGTAAAGCTATGGACAGTATAATGGTTAATGGAGAGCAAGGCAGCAGGTTACGTGACAGGTTATTATGTCGAGATATGGGTTCAAAGACAAGGGAAATTAGGAGAAAGGGTAAGAGGAAAAATAATTTGCGAAAGGTTACTGATCAAGATGTTAGGATTCATAACAAACACATAAAAAACAGCATAAGTGTACTTTACCTGAATGCTCGTAGTATACGGAATAAGGTGAATGAGTTGATGGCGCAAATCATCGTGAATGACTATGATTTAGTGGCCATTACTGAAACATGGTTAAAAGATGGTCACGACTGGGAGTTAAATATCCAAGGGTATCACACTATACAAAAGGATAGAATGGACGGTAAGGGCGGTGGTGTAGCTTTGTTGTTTAAGGATGGCATCCGGGCAATAGTAAGGGATGATATTGGTGCTTTGGAGGACAAGGTTGAATCAATTTGGGTGGAAATCAGGAATAGTAAGGCGAAAAGGTCACTGATAGGAGTAGTCCATTGGCCACCAAATAGTAACAGGATGGTAGGGCAGGCAATAAGCAAAGAAAAAACGGATACATGTAGAAATGGTACAGCGGTTATCATGGGAGATTTTAATCTGCATGTCGATTGGTTTAATCAGGTTGGTAAAGGCAGCCTTGAGGAGGAGTTTATAGAATGTGCCCGGGATAATTTCCTGGAACAGTATGTAATGGAACCTACAAGGGAACAAGCGGTCCTAGATCTGGTCCTGTGTAATGAGGCAGGATTCATTAATGATCTCATAGTTCGGGATCCTCTTGGAAGGAGTGACCACAATATGGTGGAATTTAAAATACAGTTGGAGGATGACAAGGTAAAATCAAACACTAGTGTTTTGTGCTTAAACAAAGGCGATTACAATGGGATGAGAGAAGAACTAGCTAAGGTAGACTGGGAGCAAAGACTTCATGGTGAAGCAGTTGAGGAACAGTGGCGAACCTTCCGAGCGACCTTTCACGGTGTTCAGGAAAGGTTCATACCGACAAAAAAGAAAGACGGTAGAAAGGGGAAAAATCGACCGTGGATATCTAAGGAGGTGAGGGAGAGTATCAAATTGAAGGAAAAAAACATACAAAGTGGCAAAAATTAGTGGGAGACTAGAGGACTGGGAAGTCTTTAGGGGACAACAGAAAGCTACTAAAAAAGCTATAAAGAAGAGTAAGGTAGACTATGAAAGTAAACTTGCTCAGAACATAAAAGCAGATAGTAAAAGCTTCTACAAATATATAAGACAAAAAAGAGTGGCTAAGGTAAATATTGGTCCTTTGGAAGATGAGAAGGGAAATTTAATAATAGGAGACGGGGAAATGGCTAAGGAGCTGAACAGGTTATTTGGGTCAGTCTTCACAGTGGAAGACACAAGTAACATGCCAGTGACTGATGGAAATAAAGATATGATAGGTGAGGACCTTGAGATGATTGTAATCACTAAGGAGGCAGTATTGGGCAAGCTAATGGGGCTAAAGGTAGACAAGTCTCCTGGCCCTGATGGGATGCATCCCAGAGTGTTAAAAGAGATGGCTAGGGAAATTGTAAACGCACTAGTGATAATTTATCAAAATTCACTAGACTCTGGGGTGGTCCCAGAGGATTGGAAAGTAGCAAACTTGTCACCACTGTTTAAAAAAGGAGGTCGGCAGAAAGCAGGTAAATATAGGCCGGTAAGCTAAACTTCAGTTGTAGGGAAAATGCTGGAATCTATCATTAAGGAGGAAATAGCGGGGCACCTGGAGGGAAATTGTCCCATTGGGCAGACGCAGCATGGGTTCATAAAGGGTAAGTCATGTCTGACTAATTTGGTAGAATTTTTTGAGGACGTTACCAGTGCAGTAGATAACTGCCAATGGATGTGGTATATCTGGATTTCCAGAAAGCTTTTGACAAGGTGCCACACAAAAGGTTGCTGCATAAACTAAAGATGCATGGCATTGAGGGTAAAGCGGTAGCATGGGTAGAGAATTGATTAACTAACAGAAAGCAGAGAGTGCGGATAAATGGGTGTTTCTCTGGTTGGCAACCTGTAACTAGTGGGGTCCCTCAAGGATCAGTGTTGTGCCCGCAATTGTTCATAATTAAATAGATGATTTGGAGTTAGGAACCAAGTGCAATGTGTGAAAGTCTGCAGACGACACTAAGATGAGTGGTAAAGCAAAAAGTGCAGAGGATACCGGAAGTCTGCAGAAGGATTTGGATAGGTTAGGTGAATGGGCTAGGGTCTGGCAGATGGAATTCAATGTTGCCAAATGTGAGGCTATCCATTTTGGGAGGAATAACAGCAGAATGGATTATTATTTAAACGGTAAGATGTTAAAACATGCTGCTGTGCAGAGGGACCTGGGTGTGCTGGTGCACGAGTCGCAAAAAGTTGGTGTGCAGGTGCAACAGGTGATTAAGAAGGCTAATCGAGTTTTGTCTTTCATTGCTAGAGGGATGGAGTTCAAGACTAAGGAGGTTATGCTGCAATTGTATAAGGTGTTGGTGAGGCCACATCTGGAGTATTGTGTTCAGTTTTGGTCTCCTTACCTGAGAAAGGACATATTGGCACTGGAGGGAGTGCAGAGGAGATTCACTAGGTTGATCCCAGAGTTGAGGGGTTTAGATTATGACGAGAGGTTGAGTAGACTGGGACTGTACTCATTGGAGTTTAGAAGAATGCGGGGAGATCTTATTGAAACATATAAACTTATGAAGGGAATAGATAGGATAGATGCGGGCAGGTTGTTTCCACTGGTCGGGGAAAGCAGAACTAGGGGGCATGGCCTCAAAATAAGGGGAAGTAGATTTAGGACCGAGTTTAGGAGGAACATCTTCACCCAAAGGGTTGTGAATCTCTGGAATTCCTTGCCCAGTGAAGCAGTTGAGGCTCCTTCTTTAAACGTTTTTAAGAAAAAGATAGATACCTTTCTAAAGAATAAAGGGATTCGGGGATATGGTGTACGGGCTGGAGAGTGGAGCTGAGTCCACAAAGATCAGCCATGATCTCATTGAATGGCGGAGCAGGCTCGAGGGGCCAGATGGCCTACTTCTGTTCCTAGTTCTTATGTTCGTATGTCTTCTGTGAGCCTTCTGGTATCTTGGAAGATGTCAATGTAGTATCAACAACTCATCATCAGATGGACTGGTTGAGCCACTTTTGGTGTCTGACCTGGTCTTTTTTCTGTGCTTGTGGTATCGATTTTATGTGTCATTTTCCTTAAAAACCCAGTTTGCTTTTTGGTCTTTGCAAATGCGAACTCATTAAATTCATTGGTGTGAATTATTTTTTGTCTAAACAATGTTCTGTTCTTCCTGGCATTGTTAGATTCATTTTTTAACTTTTTAGTATCAGTGTCTTTTGTATTATTTAATGCTTCATTGCACTTAATGATCTCAGGTTCATGTGAATGATCTGATGCATCTTTGAGCTTGGTGACATCAGTCCTTTCTGGATGATTTGATTTATCTTTGATCTCTTGGTACTCCTCTTCTGGAGTCACCTTCTCCAAGGCGTCATTGTCTTTTAGGTTGTTTACAATTGATAAAATTGATTTGTACAGTCGAGCTGAGATCTGTCAGTCTCACTTTTGTCCTGGACATCTTGTATGCTACTTGTGATCACTTCGTCACTATTCGCAAAGACAGTGGGTAGACATTCATAGTCTTCTTGTTGTTGACCAAATAAGCTAGATAGACCTTTGTAGTCTTCTTCTTGTTCTCTCTCTGGAGTCCGTCATTGCTTCCGTTCTAGAGTCTGTCAATGCTCTCTCTGTGGAGTCTTTCAGTGCTCTTTCTGTGGAGTCGTTTTCTTCTTGATCATTTGACCGGTTACTGCTGTCCATTATAGCAACTGTATGCAATTCCATCAATGCATTGGATTCATCCACCTTTAGTAGTGGCATTTAGCTTTTCAATTGTGTTGCTAACACAATAATCATCAAATCCAAATATCTCTGCCATGTCTGAGTAATATTCTTCAATGTACAATTGATCTTCTTTAGTTATAGATCTTGTGACGTTCTCTTCCTGTTGCATGCTGCAAACATTTTGTGCCATGATGTTGCAAAAGTTTTCTTCAGCTGTTTGTTTAAATTCAGGCAATGATCGGCCTTGCGAGGTAAAAAACTTGGTTTTGTGCCTTTAAAACTTTTTTTTCCAATTTTCGGCAGTTACCCTTTAAGTGGGCGTGTCCAAAATGTGCTGACAATGCACGTCCGTATCATCATGCGCAAACATGCATTGCGCATGCACAAAGCGATCTTCTTCCGGATTGCGTTCTTTTTTCACGTCTATATGCGCAGCTTCACACGCATGCGCAGAACGGTATTTTTCCGATTCGCGTCTTTTTTCTCAGTGTACATGTGCGAACTGCTTCCGCACATGCGCAGAACATTCAGGATCTGAATCGGGTGCGTCTTTTTCAGCGTGAAGAGTTTCTAACTGTGCCATCGCTTCAACGGAGCTTATACTTTGACGATTTAACATTTTGGCACTTCTATTTTTAGATTGTTTCCTTACCTGGGACATTTTACTCGAATCTTCAAGCATCATTTTTTGTTGCTTTTGCATCTTTTGCTGAGATTTTCATTTCTTTCACAATAATGATCAAATTTTTTAACTACCAATTCAAGTTATTTTTGTCAACATCACTCTCAAAATGGAATGAGTTATATACTTCTATGGCCTGTTTTCCAGCCATTAGTAATAATAAAACAGTTTTTCGCTTATCACTGGCAGTTTCAAGGTTGGAGGGAGAGATGCAGTTGAAACTGTTGTTTAAAAACTTTCCAGTTAACATCGAGGTTACCAGATATCCTGGCTGTCGTAGAGATTAAACTTTCTCCATGGGTTTGGGATTCTTCTGTGTTTTGCAGTAACAGGTCTGTAAACAATGTGTTCTTCGAAGTCTTAGTCCCATTTCTGTTAGCTAGATTCTAACTAATCTATTTAAATAACTTCAGCAGTATCCTGGTACCATGTTATATTTCCACTGCTGGTAGTATTTTATATTCCTTGCCTTTTCTTCCAAGCTAGCCAGGTATGTAATGTTGACAAAGAATATACAAATAAGAAGATTGAATCAAAACTAATTTATTTTACACTATTAAACTAAAATGAAGTTTGCACACTCTAGTGAGTTACAGATAATAAACTAATGATACTGAATCAGTAGTACAGTATTAAATATTCTATCTAACTATTAAACTACACTATGACGACCTTGCGCTGTATTTCTCTCTTCAACTTTCACTCTGCTCTCTTCATGTTCTCTTCAGCTTCTCCCAGAATTCCTAGAGATGCTGTCTTTTATACAGTGAATTGCTTATATACAGCTGATTGCTGTTATAGTGCGGAGCGCAGTGGTTGCTGAGTGAGTGCTTGCTGAGAAGGGGTCAAAAAAAAATTTAAACTTACTGTTGGGGGTTTCCAGCTGAATCCGGTCGGAGTGAGGACAGAGTGACTGTTGGGTAAGTAGTAAAGATTTAAATTGTGTGCGTGGGCCCATAACAGCTGGTGGCTGTTATAGTGCAGAGCACAATGGTTGCTGAGTGAGTGCTTGCTGAGAAGGGGTATACATTTTTAAAAAACTCTTACTGTTGGGGTTTCCAGCTGAATCCGGTCGGAGTGAGGACAGAGTGACTGCTGGGTAAGTAGTAAAGATTTAAATTGTTTGCGCGGGCCCATAACAGCTGATTGCTGTTATATTGCGGAGCACAGTGGTTGCTGAGTGAGTGCTTGCTGAGAAGGGGGGTAAATATTTTTTTAAACTTACTGTTGGGGGTTTCCAGCTGAATCCGGTCGGAGTGAGGACAGAGTGACTGATGGGTAAGTAGTAAAGATTTAAATTGTTTGCGCGGGGCCCATAACAGTTGATTGCTGTTGTAGTGCGGAGCTCTGGTTGCTGGTTAAGTGTTTTATTTTTACCTGTATTTAAGTTGGGTGATTCCTAAACCCGAGACACACTTGTAGTGTCCCCCACCCTTCCACCTCCTCTAACCTAAGGGGTTGAGTGAATATCAGGTGAGCTCTTTCTTTCTTTTTCTTGTTTCTATCCGCAAGTTATCTAGGGGGGATGGCAGGGAAGGCAGTGCAATGTTCCTACTGCAGAATGTTTGAGGTGAGGGACGCCATCAGTGTCCCTTCTGATTTCACCTGTGGGAAGTGCACCCATCTCCAGCTCCTCAGAAACCGCGTTAGGGAACTGGAGCTGGAGCTGGATGAACTTTGGATCATTCGGTAGGCAGAGGTGGTCATAGATAGTAGCTTCAGGGATGTAGTTACTCTGAAGAATCAAGATAGATGGGTGACGGTGAGAGGGGCTGGGAGGAAACAGCCAGTGCAGGGATCCTCTGTGGTCGTTCTCCTCAGTAACAAGTATACCGCTTTGGATATTGTTGAGGGGGACGGCCTACCAGGGGTAAGCCACGGTGAGCGGATCTCCAGCACTGAGTCCGTCCCTGTGGCTCAGGAGGGAAGGAGGGAGAGCAGGAGAGCAATAGTTATTGGGGACACGATAGTTAGAGGGACAGATAGATGGTTCTGTGGCAACGAAACAGACTCACGGATGGTATGTTGCCTCCCAGGTGCCAGGGTCCGTGACGTCTCGGACCGTGTTTTCAGAATCCTTAAGGGGGAGGGGGAATAGTCACAAGTCGTGGTACACATCGGTACCAACGACATTGTAAGAGAAGGGACAGGGATTTAAAACAGGAATTTAGGGAGCTAGGGTGGAAGCTGAGAGCCAGGACAAACCATGTTGTCATCTCTGGTTTGTTGCCGGTGCCACGTGCTAGCGAGTTGAGGAACAGGGAGAGAGCGCAGATAAACACGTGACTGCAGGGATGGTGTAGGAGGGAGGGTTTCAGTTATGTGGATAATTAGAGCACACTCTGGGGAAGGTGGGACCTGTACAGACAGGACGGTTTGCACCTGAACCAGAGGCGCACCAATATCCTGGGAGGGAGATTTGCTACGGCTCTTCGGGGGGGGGGGAGGGGGTTTAAACTAATTTGTCAGGGGGATGGGAAAACGAGCTGTAGTCCAGAAACCAGTGTTGAGAGTACTGAGGTACTGAGGAGGGTATCAAGGTCGCAGGAGTGTAGCGACAGACAGGAAGGTGGGTTGAAGTGTGTCTACTTCAATGCAAGAAGCATCCGGAATAAGGTAGGTGAATTTGGACCGTGGATTGGTACCTGGGACTACGATGTTGTGGGCATTACGGAGACATGGTTAGAACAGGGACAGGAATGGTTGTTGGAAGTTCCGGGGTATAGATGTTTCAGTAAGAGTAGGGAAGGTGGTAAAAGAGGTGGAGGAGTAGCATTGTTAATCAAGGATAGTTTAACGGCTGTTTGAGGGGTATCTGCCTACTGAGGTAATATGGGCTGAAATTAGAAATAGGAAAGGAGCGGTCTTGTTGTTAGGAGTTTTCTATAGGCCCGCAAATAGTAATAGAGAAGTGGAGGAAGAAATTGCAAAACAGATTATGGATAGGTGTGGAGGTCTCAGGGTAGTTGTCATGGGTGACTTTAACTTTGATATTGATTGGAACCTCCATAGGTCGAATAGTTCAGATGGGGCAGTTTTTGTACAGTGTGTGCAGGAGGGTTTCCTGTGGATGTGCCGACAAGAGGTGGGCCCACATTGGATTTGGTACTGGGTAATGAACAGGGCCAAGTGTTAGATTTGTTTGTGGGAGAGCACTTTGGAGATAGTGACCACAATTCGGTGTCTTTCACTATCGCAATGGAGAGGATAGGGCCATACGGCAGGACAAGGTTTATAATTGGGGGAGGGGTAATTATGATGCGATTAGGCAAGAATTAGGCAGCATAAGATGGGAACAGAAACTGTTAGGGAAAGACACAAATGAAAAGTGGAGTTTGTTCAAGATACAAATACTGCGTGTCCTTGATAGGTATGTCCCTGTCAGGCAGGGAGGAAAAAGCCTTGGGAGGGAACCATGGTTCACAAAATGGGTTGAATATCTTGTCAAGAGGAAAAAGGAAGAGTACGTAAGGATGAGAAAACAAGGTTCAGTTGGGTCGCTTTAGGGTTACAAGGTAGCAAGGAATGAGCTAAAAAAAAGGGCTTAGGAGAGCTTGGAGGGGACATGAGAAGTCCTTGGCGGGTCGGATCTTTTGTGAGAAATAAAAGAATGACCAGGGTGAGGTTAGGGCCGGTCAAGGACAGTAGTGGGAACTCGTGCATGGAGTCAGAAGGGATAGGGGAGGCTTTTCCCCAGGGTAGAGGGGTCAATTACTAGGGGGCATAGGTTTAAGGTGAGAGGGGCAAGGTTTAGAGTCGATGTACGAGGCAAGTTTTTTACGCAGAGGGTAGTGGGTGCCTGGAACTCGCTACCGGAAGAGGTAGTGGAAGCAGGGACGATAGGGACATTTAAGGGGCATCTTGACAAATATATGAATAGGATGGGAATAGAAGGATACGGACCCAGGAAGTGTAGAAGATTGTAGTTTAGTCGGGCAGCATGGTCGGCACGGGCTTGAAGGGCCGAAGGGCCTGTTCCTGTGCTGTACATTTCTTTGTTCTTTGTTTGTTCTTTGTTCTTTGAATGAATACTTTTCTTCAGTGTTCACCAAGGAGAGGGGCCATGTTTTTGAGGATGAGAGTGTGATACAGGCGGGTAGGCTGGAGGAGGTAGATGTTCTGAGGAAGGATGTATTAGCAATTTTGAAAAACCTTAGGGTCGACAAGTCCCCTGGGCCAGATGGGATACATCCTAGGATTCTTTGGGAGGTAAGGGATGAGATTGCAGAGTCTTTGGCTTTGATCTTTGGTTCCTCACTGTCCACGGATATAGTGCCAGAGGACTGGGGAGTGGGGAATGTTGTTCCTCTGTTCAAGAAAGGGAATAGGAATGACCCTTGTAATTAAAGGTCGGTTAGTCTTACTTTGGTGGTCGGTAAGTTAATGGACAAGGTCCTGAAGGATAGGATTTATGACCATTTGTAAAGATGCAACTTAATCCGGGATAGTCAACACGGATTCGTGAAGGGTAAGTCTTGCCTCACAAATTTGATTGAATTCTTTGAGGAGGTAAGTAAGTGTGTAAATGAAGGTAGAGCAGTTGATGTCGATGAATTTTAGTGAGGCGTTTGATAAGGTTCCCCATGGTCGGCTCATGAGGAAAGTAAGGAGGTGTGGGATAGAGGGAAATTTGGCCAATAGGACAAGTAACTGGCTATCACATAGAAGACAGAGAGTGGTGGTGGATGGAAAATTTTCAGACTGGAGACCAGTTGCCAGCAGTGTACCATAGGGATCAGTGCTGGGTCCTCTGCTATTTGTGATTTTTATCCATGACTTGGAGGAGGGGGCTGAAGGGTGGGTCAGTAAATTTGCTGATGACACCAAGATTGGTGGAGTAGTGGATGAGGTGGAGGGCTGTTGTAGGCTGCAAAGTGACATTGATAGGATGCAGAGCTGGGCCGAAAAATGGCAGATGGAGTTTAACCCTGATAAGTGCGAGGTGATTCATTTTGGTAGGAAAAATTTGAATGCGGATTACAGGGTCAACGGCAGTGTTCTGAGGAATGTGGAGGAACAGAGATCTTGGGGTTCATGTCCACAGATCTCTGAAGGTTGCCACTCAAGTGGATAGAGCCGTGAAGAAGGCCTATATAGTGTGTTAGCGTTTATTAACAGGGGTTATTGAGTTTAAGAGCCGTAGGGTTATGCTGCAACTGTACATGACCCTGGTGAGACCACATTTGGAGTATTGTGTGCAGTTCTGGTCACCTCACTATAGGAAGGATGTGGAACCATTGGAAATGGTGCAAAGGAGATTTACCAGGATGCTGCCTGGTTTGGAGGATAGGTCTTATGAGGAATGTTTGAGGGAGCTAGGGCTTTTCTCTTTGGAGCGGAGGAGGATGAGAGGCGACTTAATAGAGGTTTATAAGATGATGAGGGGGATAGATAGAGTGGACGTTCAGAGACTATTTCCTCAGGTGGATGTAGCTGTTACAAGGGGGCATAACTATAATGTTCAGGGTGGGAGATATAGGAGGGATGTCCGAGGTAGGTTCTTTATTCAGAGAGTGGTTAGGGTGTGGAATGGACTGAGGAACTTTCAAGCGGTTTTTGGATAGGCACATGGAGCACACCAGAATGACAGGGAGTGGGATAGCTTGATCTTGGACAAGGCTTGGCACAACATCGAGGGCCGAAGGGCCTGTTCTATGCTGTACTGTTCTATGTTCTATGAATTAGTAATGCCCTCTAGTGTTTGATTTACACATAGATTCAGTTATCAAACCTTTACTATACTGGCATTATACATATCATTACAGAAGACACTTCCATGAGCTCAAGGAGCCAAATTCCTGAATGTAAGATAAAAACAAGACAGCAAAAATACTGTCTTGTTTTTATCTGACATTCAGGAATTGTCTTGTTTTTATCTGACATTTATACAAACAACATGTAATGAAATGCAATTTAACCAGGGTGGTGAAGAAGGCATTCGGCATGCTTGGTTTCATTGGTCAGAACATTGAATACAGGAGTTGGGACGTCTTGTTGAAGTTGTACAAGACATTGGTACGGCCACACTTGGAATACTGTGTGCAGTTCTGGTCACCCTATTATAGAAAGGATATTATTAAACTGGAAAGAGTGCAGAAAAGATTTACTAGGATGTTGCCGGGACTTGATGGTTTGAGTTATAAGGAGAGGCTGGATAGACTGGGACTTTTTTCCCTGGAGCATAGGAGGCTTAGGGGTGATCTTATAGAGGTCTATAAAATAATGAGGGGCATAGATAAGGTAGATAGTCAACATCTTTTCCCAAAGGTAGGGGAGTCTAAAACTAGAGGGCATAGGTTTAAGTTGAGAGGGGAGAGATTCAGAAGGGTCCAGAGGGGCAATTTCTTCACTCAGAGGGTAGTGAGTGTCTGGAATGGGCTGCCAGAGGTAGTAGAGGCGGGTACAATTGTGTCTTTTAAAAAACATTTAGATAGTTACATGGGTAAGATGGGTATAGAGGGTTATGGGCCAAGTGCGGGCAACTGGGACTAGCTTAATGGTAAAAACTGGGCGGCATGGACTGGTTGGGCCGAAGGGCCTGTTTCCATGCTGTAAACTTCTATGATTCTAATATTGTGTTGAATCTGTTGCTTAAGTGTTTAAAAAGAAAAGTAATTGACACCAAGGAGTAAAGGGAGAAGGGATGTCATATATTCAAGCAATACTATTGTCTGGTGAAATGCCACGTGATAGTGATGTCAGCGGATCATTTCGCAGGAGTTCACCATCTTACCCTGTAAAAGCGACGTCTCTTAATAAACCCTGCACTATGTTTTTTCAAACTTAAGCGTGGCACCTCTACTTTTTGTCTTTGCAACTATAACAAATATATAACACCTATGTTGTTGGAACCTACATGGACCATGGTTACTGGACCCTCCCCCCTCCCACGAAGTTCCTTTCCAGCCCTGAGCAGATGTTCTGAACTCTGGCACTGGACAGGCAACACAGCCCTCTGCATCGCTAACGATGTCAATCACACTCATGTCCTGTCCCTAATACCACTACATTCCTTTTTGGAATGGCCTCCAGTACATTTAACCTGCAGACCTCACTGTCATCCAGATTGTGAGCACGGAAACCTGTTTGAAAATTGCAAACTCTGAGGCTCCTCCTCTACTGTCTGCTCAGTCCCTTTACCTGTCTCACTTGTGGTCACATCTTCCTGTGCCTCACCACTGACTAAAATTAACAATCCTATTCCAAGGGGTGTGACTGCCTTCTGGTACAAATTATCCAGGTGTCTCTCCCTCTTCCTGATGTTAAGCAGTGTCTGCAGTTTGACTTCCAGATCAATAATCCTAATCCAGAATTCCGATAGCTGCTCACGCTTTCTGTGGACGCGTTTAATCTGGATATAGTAGCACAATGGTTATCACTGCATCCTCAGCATCAGGGACCCGGGTTCGATTCCAACCTTGGATGAATGTGTGTGGAGTTTGCATGTTCTCACAGTGACTGTGTGTTTGGTCCGGGTGCGCCAGTTTCCTCCCAGAATCCAAAGATGCTCAGGTTAGGCGGGGTGGGCCTATATAGGATGCTCTTTTGGAGGGCCGGTGCAAATCTTATGGGTCGAATAGCCTCTTTCTGTACCGTACAGATTCTATGAATTACACTGGCACCCAGGATATTCCACATTTCACACTGCAACATGACACTGTCCTGCTATTATTTAAGTTTAGATAATTACTGGGTGTATACCAGATGATTTTATGGACCAATACGTTGAGGAACTGACAAGGACAGGCCATCTTGGATGGGCACTGTGCAATGAGAAAGGATTAGTTGGCAATCTAATTGTGAGAGAACCCTTGGAGATGAGTGACCATAATATGATAAAATTCTTTATCGAGGTGGATAGTGAGGTAGTTGATTCTGAGACCAGGGGGTGGATAGTGAGGTAATTGATTCGGAGACCAGGTCCTGAATCTCAATAAAGATAACAATGGTATGAGGCATGAGTTGACTATGATGGACTGGGAAACATTACTGAAAGGAAGGACAGTGGACTGGCAATGGCAAGCATTCAAGGAACAAATAGGTGAACTCCAAATATTGCTTATTCCTATTTGGCACAAGAGTAGAAAGGGAACTGTGGTCAGACCATGGCTTACAGGGGAAATTAGAGATAAAAGTAACATCACAATAAGCAAGAAAAAACAATAGACCCGAAGATTTGGAAGAGTTTAAAATTCAGCAGAGGCGGGCGGACCAAGGGATTGGTTAAGAAAGGGGAAATACAATATGGAAGTAAGCTAGCGGGGAACAAAAAAACTGACCGTAAAAGTCACTGATTGTAAAAGTATGGGTATGTAAAGAGAAAAAGGTGGACAAAAAGGATTGTCGGCCCCTTAGTTGGAAACGGGGGAATTCAGAGCAGGGAACAAAGAAATGGCTGAGGAACTATATTCGTACTTTGTTTTTGTCTTCACAAAGGAAGACATGAAGTATGTACCATAAATTAAACTTTAGTGAGGAGTTAAAGGAAATTAGTATTAGTAGAGAATTGGTTTGGGGGAGATCAATGGAATTGAAGGTGAATAAATCTCCAGAGCCTGATAATCTTCATCCCACAGTACTTAAGGAAGTGGCCCTAGAAATAGTAAATCCATTGGTGATCATTTCCCAAAATTCTTTGGAATCTGGAATGGTTCCGACAGATTGGAGGGTAGCTAATATAATCCTGCTATTCAAAGAGGGTAGTAGGGAGAAAACAGGGAACTATAGACCAGTGAGCCTAACGTCGGTCGTATGGAAGTTGCTCGAGTCAATTATCAAGGATTTCACAGCACAGCATTTGGAAAGCAGTCGTATAATCAGACAAAGTCAGCATGGATTTATGAAAGGAAATCATGATTGACAAATCTACTGGAATTCTTTGAAGATGTAGTCGAGTTGACCATGGAGAACTGGTGGATATGGGCCAGAATTCTTCGAGCCCGCGTCTGCTCGGAGGATCAGAGTTGACGGTTGGATGGCCCGCGACGCCGGTCCGACGGTTGGAGGCGATTCTCCGGCGACTGGAGAATCTCTGCCAGTCGACTGCGTGCGATCGACGCGGCGCCGGTCGGGGCCTGTTGAAAGAGGCCCCCGCGGTGATTCACCGTGGTCAACTGGCCAAGTTCCCGCCGGTGTGGTTCTAACATGGTTCCACCCGGCGGGAGCTCGGACCCACGGCCGCGGTGGCCATCCTGGTGGGGGGTGGGGGTGGGTGGGGGGATCAGACTGGGAGGGGCCTCCACGATGGCCCGATCGGCGGTCGCGTGCGATCGGGGGGGGAGGCCTACCTTCTTCCACGCCGGTCCACTGTATAGCTCTGCCAAGTTGCGCGGGCCCGGCGCGGAACAGGCTGACGCGCGCACGTGCAGACCCACGGACGGCAGTGCAGTGCCGCGTATCGGCACTGGCGCTGCGTGGACCACTCCAGCACCGTGCTGGCCCCCTGTGGGCCCGTTGATGCTGGCGTGAAACACTCTGGTGTTTACTCCACGTGAACACGTGGCCGCCGTATTGCTGAATCCCGGCCATGGTTTATTTAGACTTTCAGAGGCCTTTCAAGGTCTTATCTACCTTAATATTTTTTAAGACACCCAACACCTCGTCTTTTTGGATCTCAATGTGACCCAGGCTATCTACACACCCTTCTCCAGACTCAACATCTACCAATTTCTTCTCTTTGGTGAATACTGATGCAAAGTATTCATTTAGTACCTCGCCCAGTTGCTCTGGCTCCACACATAGATTTCCTTGCCTATCCTTCAGTGGGCCAACCCTTTCCCTGGCGACCCTCTTGCTTTTTATGTACGTGTAAAAAGCCTTGGGATTTTCCTTAACCCTATTTGCCAATGACTTTTCGTGACCCCTTCCAGCCCTCCTGACTCCTTGCTTAAGTTCCTTCCTACTTTCCTTATATTCCACGCAGGCTTCGTCTGTTCCCAGCCTTTTAGCCCTGACAAATGCCTCCTTTTTCTTTTTGACGAGGCCTACAATATCTCTCGTTATCCAAGGTTCCCGAAAATTGCCGTATTTATCTTTCTTCCTCACAGGAACATGCCGGTCCTGAATTCCTTTCAACTGACACTTGAAAGCTTCCCACATGTCAGATGTTGATTTGCCCTCAAACATCCGCCCCCAATCTATGTTCTTCAGTTCCCGCCTAATATTGTTATAATTAGCCTTCCCCCAATTTAGCACATTCATCGTAGGACCACTCTTATCCTTGTCCACCAGTACTTTAAAACTTACTGAATTGTGGTCACTGTTACCGAAATGCTCCCCTACTGAAACATCTACCACCTGGCCGGGCTCATTCCCCAATACCAGGTCCAGTACTGCCCCTTCCCTAGTTGGACTGTCTGCATATTGTTTTAAGAAGCCCTCCTGGATGCTCCTTACAAACTCCGCCCCGTCTAAGCCCCTGGCACTAAGTGAGTCCCAGTCAATATTGGGGAAGTTGAAGTTTCCCATCACCACAACCCTGTTGTTTTTACTCTTTTCCAAAATCTGTCTACCTATCTGCTCCTCTATCTCCCGCTGGCTGTTGGGAGGCCTGTAGTAAACCCCCAACATTGTGACTGAACCCTTCTTATTCCTGATCTCTACCCATATAGCCTCACTGCCCTCTGAGGTGTCCTCCCGCAGTACAGCTGTTATATTCTCCCGAACCAGTAGCGCAACTCCGCCTCCCCTTTTACATCCCCCTCTATCCCACCTGAAACATCTAACTCCTGGAACGTTTAGCTGCCAATCCTGCCCTTCCCTCAACCAGGTCTCTGTAATGGCAACAACATCATAGTTCCAAGTACTAATCCACGCTCTAAGTTCATCTGCCTTACCCGTAATACTTCTTGCAATAAAACATATGCACTTCAGGCCACCAGACCCGCTGTGTTCAGCAACTTCTCCCTGTCTGCTCTGCCTCAGAGCCCCACTGTCCCTATTCCCTAGTTCTCCCTCAATGCTCTCACCTTCTGACCTATTGCTCCCTTGCCCACCCACCTGCCATACTAGTTTAAACCCTCCCGTGTGACACTAGCAAACCTCGCGGCCAGGGTATTTATGCCTCTCCGGTTTAGATGCAACCCTTCCTTATATAGGTCACACCTGCCCCGGAAGAGCTCCCAGTGGTCCAGATAACGGAAACCCTCCCTCCTACACCAGCTTTTTAGCCACGTGTTTAGCTGCTCTATCTTCCTATTTCTAGCCTCACTGGCACGTGGCACAGGGAGTAATCCCGAGATTACAACCCTAGAGGTCCTGTCTTTTAACTTCCTGCCTAGCTCCCTGAACTCCTGCTGCAGGACCTCATGCCCCTTCCTGCCTATGTCGTTAGTACCAATATGTACAACGACCTCTGCCTGTTTGCCCTCCCCCTTCAGGATGCCCTCTACCCGTTCGGAGACATCCTGGACCCTGGCACCAGGGAGCAACATACCATCCTGGAGTCTCTTTCACGTCCACAGAAGCGCCTATCTGTGCCCCTGACTATAGAGTCCCCTATTACTATTGCTCTTCTGCGCTTTGACCCTCCCTTCTGAACATCAGAGCCAGCCGTGGTGCCACTGCTCTGGCTGCTGCTGTTTTCCCCTGATAGGCTATCCCCCCCGACAGTATCCAAAGGGGTATACCTGTTCGAGAGGGGGACAACCACAGGGGATTCCTGCACTGACTGCCTGCCCTTTCTGGTGGTCACCCATTTCTCTGCCTGCCCCTTGGGTGTGACCACATTTACATAACTGCGATCTATGACGCTTTCCACCACCTGCATGCTCCTAAGTGCATCCAATTGGTGCTCCAACCGAACCATGCGGTCTGTGAGGAGCTCCAGTTGGGTGCACTTTCTGCAGATGAAGCCATCCGGGACGCTGGAAGCCTCCCTGACCTGCCACGTCTCACAGTCAGAGCACTGCACCCCTCTAATTGACATTGCGTCAATTAATTAAAATTAAAATTAAAATTAAAAAATTTTAATTTTTTTAAATATATATTTTTTTTAATTTCAAAGTTACTGCTAACTATCTGTTTCCTAGCACTAGATTTCTAATAGAAATGCAAAAGCTAAATATAGTACTCTCCGATCTCTGGCTTAGATACCCCTCTAAATTATAATTAAGTAATTATGTTTAATTAGTTACCAATGCTTAATTTTTTTAATTTAGTGTAGATTCCCAACCAGCCACTCAGGTCACAGCTTTTCTGTGATGTCACTTCAGTTTCCCCCGACACACACAATTTGAAAAAGGTATAAACGTAAAAATGAGTAAAAATCACTTACTTACCTTCTTACCTTCTGAGTGTCTTAGATGTTCTCAGGTTCTCTCCCTGACAGAGACTGCTCCTCCACCTCCGAACCTTGACCTGCACAATGCTAATAATATAATATAATAATATAATATGGCACTTACCTCACACCAATGGGTCTTATTATTAGGTTAGAGGAGGAGGGCGGGTGGGAGACACTACACGTGGCACTTACCTCACACCATGGTCGCAACGAATGGTGGAGCAGGCTCAAAGGGACGAATGGCTTCTGCCCGCTTCTATTTTCTACACATATTTCTGTGTAATTACTCCTAATTAAGTTAGAAAAGTGTCTAATTCCCGTAACAGCCTCCCCGAACAGGCGCCGGAATGTGGCGACTAGGGGCTTTTCACAGTAACTTCATTTGAAGCCTACTTGTGACAATAAGCGATTTTCATTTCATTTCATTTCATAAATATACTACAATTGACCTTGCTTATTGAGTGCTAGTACCACCTACAGCCAAAACTTCACTCCCCCCCCCCCGCCCCCACACACCACCAACCCGCTCACACTGCTGCACCAAAATAGACAATTCCGTGTCAGCTGTAACCCACAGATTTGTAGCCCAGGTCCGTTTCCCCCAAGTGCCCATCCAATTTCCTTCTAAAATAATGGAGTTGGTCCACTTGTTTTCTGCAAATTAAAATCACTCCCATTTTGTTATCAGCAATTTGGAGATCATTGACTCTTCCTCCAAATGGATCAATGGATCACATCTCTGTCGTACTTCACTATTCACCTCTTTTCATGCGAGGAACCCTTTTGTAAATAGACCTTCCGTGTTCTAACTTTACCAGATTGTTCTCCATTTTCCAGGATTTTCCCCATTCTGTACCTTTGTAACATTTGCCATGCTTCATAAGACTTCATAGAATCTCGACTCTGTAGAAGGAGGCCATTTGGCATACTGAGTTTGCACTGACCCTCCGAAAGTGCACCCTACCTAGACCCCCACCATATCTCTGGAACCGCACCTATTCTGCACATCTTTGGACAGAGACTACAGACTAGAATACAATCCCTCCAATGCAGGAGGCCATTCGGCCCATCAAGTCTGCAACAACCTTCTGACAGAGTGCTCCATCCAAGACTTCCTACCTGCCCCATCCCAATAACCCCTTAACCTAACCTGCATATCCCTGGACACTAAGGGGCAATTTATCGAGGCCAATCCACCTAACCTGCACGTCTTTGGACTGTGGGAGGAAACTGGAGCACCCGGAGGAAACCCACACAGACCAGGGAGAACATGCAAACTCCACACAGTTATCCTGGCTGGAATTGAACCCGAGTCCCTGGTGCACTGAGGCAGCAGTGCTAATCACTGTGCTACCCTAAATTGTATTTTATCAAAGGCTATGAGCAAGTCCCAGGGTCTCAGATTGTGTGGCAGAGGTCTAAGGCTTTGACCTATCCAATGTGGTAAAATGTAGCTAGTGCTTAACATACAAATAAGCAGTTTTTAGTGAGATCAGTGCAGACCTCAGGCACAGTTCATTTGGTGGTGGGGGCAGTCGCCTGCCTTTAATTGATCATAAGAAAATAGCTTCTGCAATTTGATAGGTCAAAGTCTTCAATCACTGCATCCACTTTTGGGAACGTTTAATATAAACTTAATAAAACACTGTAACAACATTTCTTTAAATAAAATAACCTCTTATGTTGAAGGCCTCTGAGACTCCAGAGACCGAAGAATTCTAAGACTTACTCAAAAATCTTCAGTCCCATTCTAATATTTATGTAAATTCACTCACAATTGCCTTATATTACATACTGATCCTATTAATTCTCTATTACATATTTTACAGGGGATACTTCAAAGGGAAAACTGCTTGTTGCAATGCGAAAAAATGTTAGAGAAGACAATTATTCTGAGTACTTTAAATGCTTATCCCATTCACTCTAGCATTTGAAGTAGATGCTGAAGTTTTATATAAACAGAAACAATTCAAGTCTGCATTGTAATATTATAACAGGTAAGTTAGCAACTGTGGATCGAGCAAGTTGGGTAATAGTCATCCTATCTCAACCCAGTTGCACTCACCAATCGCCTGTGCTGGCTGAACTACAATGGTTCTGGTCCATCAATGCCTTGACTTTCAATTTCGTGTCCCTCTCTTCCTCGAACCTTCTCCAGAGCTACAACCCACCAGGAACCCAGCATTATTTCCACTGGTGTACATTGAAGGCCCTGCTTTCAGCTGCCGAGGCTCAAAGCTTTGGAATTTCCTCCTTAGACATTGCAGTCTCTCTACCTCGTTCTCTATTCTGAAAGAGGTTCCTTTTAGACTCACCATTTGATCATCGGCCCAATATCTGCTGTGTGGCACAACCCTCCTGTGAAGTGCCCTGGGATGGGTTTACTTTGAAGTTGCTATATTAATGGAAGTTGCTGCTGCCTGTTGTTATTGCTGTTGAGTTGCCCACCCTTGCCACTATCGAAAGGCTCCTTCAACTGCTGACTACAAATGAAAGGCACAAAACCATGCTTGGATATAATTTCAAAATCTGCTGTTGGTTAGAGACTTATCATTGCTCTTTTAAATCACGATGATACTTTGCGAGTTGCTGAAAGTGGATCCGAGTGAACAGGGTAAGAAACTGGTATGGAAAGTGGGTTTTTTTTCAAAATAATCTCAAACAACAATTAAAACCTGAAGAAAAGAAACATTTTTTAAAATTTAGAGTACCCAATGTTTTTCCCCATTAAGGTGCAATTTAGCATGGCCAATCCACCGACCCTGCACATCTTTCAGTTTATGGAGGTGAGACCCACGCAGACACAGAGAGAATGTGCAAACTCCACACGGACAGTGACCCGGGGCTGGTATCGAACCCAGGTCCTCAACGCCGTGAGAAAAGAGACTTTCCAGTTGTAAATTCACTTTTCAGTGCTAGAGAAATTGATTGACAGAAATGAAGACTGATCACGCCATTAAAAAAGTCTCAGATTAAAATGGACAAGCCCTAACCTTTTGTTCTGATGCAAATACAGGAATTTCACACCATTCAATGCACACCATTGGCGAGGCAGTCAGTGAGATACTTCGTTTGCCGATGCTGATATTGCAAAACGTGTCGGCAAACGGAGAATAGGTTCCGACGCAAAATCACGGCGGGCGCCAATCTTACGCCAAATCGCGATTCTCCGTCAATTCGGCAGTGGTGTCAATGCGTACCGGAACGCATGTACAGTGGACACTGTTTGCATATCATTAGCGGGCCTGACCCAGTATTCTCCGGGGCCTCCGTGATGTTCTCTCTCCGATGGGCCGAGTCCCCGATGGCACGGTTCACTAGGGCTGGAGAGAGACGGGGTACGGTGTCATGGGAGTGTCCCTTTAATAAATGTTTTGTCGTATCACATGGCTTTAGTGATGTCATTGTGTGGGTGGAGCTGTGCTGTGGTTCTGAGTTTTACTTTCGCTTTGGTTTGGGTTCATGGGATCTGGTTTATGGGATTTTGTTGTTGTGATCCAGCTGAAGGGGGAAATATATTACGGATGATACATAGATTACTGTAGCTGTGTGGGGTGTTTATGTTTTTAGTTGATAAAAATACTTACTGTGTGTGTTAAAATGTTAACTGAATTCGTAGAATAAAGCTTGTTTTTGATTACAAGTGCTTAAGGCTTCTGTTGAATAACACCTGAAAGACAGGTGATACCAATTGCCTTCCAATGTGACACCATCCACGTGCTGCTGCCGAGGGCAGCAAGGTAGCACAGTGGTTAACACAGTTGCTTCACAGCTCCAGGGTCCCAGGTTCAATTCCTGGCTTGGTTCACTGTCTGTGCGGAGCCTGCACATTCTCCCCGTGTGTGCGTGGGTTTCCTCCGGGTGCTCCGGTTTCCTCCCACAGTCCAAAGATGTGCAGGTTAGGTCGATTGGCCATTCTAAATTGCCCTTAGTGTTCAAAAAGGTTAGGTGAGGTAACTGAGTTACAAGGATAAAGGGGATAGGGTGGAGGTGTGGGGCTTAAGTGGGGTGCTCTTTCCAAGGACAGGTGCAGACTCGATGGGCTGAATGGCATCCTTCTGCACCGTAAATTCGATGATTCTAGGATTCTATGACAGGCCCTCGTGCTCATCTTAACCAAAATCAATAAACAGTTGTAGGTCAGGTGAACTCCATGATATACTTTGGAGTTTTCTAAACCCTAGCCCATAACAACGGAAAGTATCCAACATCGCCATAGTTTGCCGCTGGCCGGGGGCTGTTGCCAGGGCTGAGGGGAGTAGCGGGGGGGTGGCCAGGAGGTGGGCTGTGGGGACGGGGTAGATGGGTAAGGAACACCAATGCCGCAGCCGGCAAGGCGGTCATGCAGCTGCAGTCAATCACGGACATGGCGAATCCCGCACTGTTTTTCATTGGAATTGATTGTGTTCCACGTGGCGCCAGTGCTAGCCCCTTAACAGTAGCGAAATTGGTCCAGGTGTGGCGCCAGTTTTGCTTTTGTGAAAGTCCACGTATTCTAAGTAGGCATCAACACTTGGTCACAGAAACAGCCCAGTTAGTCGACAGTTGTGTTGACAGCACAATTTGATCAATATCTCATGAACAGCTAGCATCTTAAGGAGCTAGACGGGGTAACTTTGTGGACAAGGAGATACACATGACAGTGGCTCACCAAGGCAAACTTCAAAGGCAAGGGCATACTCATTTCTTAATGAAACGGGAATGAAGTTTGTCTATTGGGAAGAAACAAAACACATTCGGCTGAAAATAGAAAATAATTTGCGATTTTAATTGCGTTGCTGAAGGGATTTTTTGTGAATGAAATGTAACTTGCAGTACTCTGTGTCCAAGTGCTACTCGCCACCTTGGGGATCTTGCCCTGTTCTGAGGGACTGTGAAGAAAATCAGCTCCTGATGCAGAAGGCAGGATGTCCACTGAAATGCTTTTTTGTTTCCTATGAAGTGCTAAGCTGTTAATCCTTGGAGGTCCAGCAGTACGTTATCTCATTGTGTCCCAGTCAGATTATTGTAGTTGAAATCATATTTAGCTGCCTTCTTGGGGAGCTACGTGTCACACTGGGCTAAATCGCTGGCTTTTAAAGCAGACCAAGGCAGGCCAGCAGCACGGTTCAATTCCCGTACCAGCCTCCCCAAACAGGCGCCGGAATGTGGCGACTGGGGGCTTTTCACAGTAACTTCATTGAAGCCGACTTGTGACAATAAGTGATTTTCATTTCCTTTTCATTTTCATGTCAGAAGTAGAAGCAAGAATGGACCTCATTCCTCTTCGGCTGGATGCACGTCAGGACTCAATTTACTGCTCTAAAATTATAAATTAAGAAATCATTATTGACGGTGTGATCAGGTTAATACCTCTCAATATATGGGGGAAAAAACCCATACACAACCAAGTAGGAAAAATACCGGGGGAGGATGGATTTAATCAGCATCAAGCATGTTTCCGAATTGAAACAAAGAGCTTGAAAGCTGAAAACAACAAAGGATGCCACTCATTAAAATCTTCCTAACAGGATAGTTGGGACTCTAAATTTGAAAGGCCAAAGGTTGGGTAAATTGAAGGCAAAATTAAAGTTCTGTAAGTGCTTGTCAGGTGTCAGTTGTGGTTCAGTTGGCAGCAGTCCTTGCTAGGGTCAAGAAAGTGTACATCCCATTCCGAAACCAGAACACAAAATCCCCAAAACACATGCTGCTGTTTGTAGAATGTTACAGAGCTTTACTGTGGGTTTTCCTACATTAAAATTGTGACTATGCTTCTCACATAATTAATTGGCTGTAAGATGCTTTGGGAACAATGCTGTATAAATGTTTTCATTTCACTGTTTTTCAGACTCACTTGCTGAAGGAGGAAACGTTAACTGCTCAATTCCAGCATTACTCAAATCTATATTCTGGAGGATTTTGAAGCAAAGGTCCTGAAGATTCAAAAGATGCTAGAGATGAGCTATTATTCGGAGGTGTTTTTAAGGATTAGAATTGTGGAACAATGTATACATTTTTGTATTCTGCTCATCTGCTAAAACAGTTCACTATCCCAGGATCATTCTGGAATCCCCAGTTACTTCTCCGCACTGCAAACTGTCTTCTTGAAACACACCCCGTCACCTTCACCTTCACCCCCAAAAAGACGTGCGAGGAGCTCAGTGTATCTTTGTCACCAAGATTGAGGTTATTCGATCAGCAGCCTCAGTCACTTCGCCCCCTTTTCCCGTCCTCAACTTGTAAATCTCTAGTTTCTTTCCTAACTCTTCTCATACCTATTCCACCAATTATCAGGCATGTGCCTGCCTACTACCTATCTACCCTCGCTGCAACTTTACCAGTGGTGGGGTAAGACCGTATAAGATATAGGAGCAGAATTAGGGCATTCGGCCCATCGAGTCTACTCTGCCATTTGATCATCCTGTCTTCTCCCCATAACCCCTGATCCCCATATTATTCAATAAATCCCCTTATTAAATCAAGAACACCAGATTTGTGCTTTAGGTGCTGTTATCTACAGGGCTACAGACCAAGAGCTGGAAGGTGGAATTAGACAGAGTAGTTCTTTCAGAGAACATTAGAACTAGGAGCAGGAGTAGGCAATTTAGCCTCTCGAGCCCACTCCACAATTCAATACGATAATGGCTGATCTCGTAATAGCCTCAACTCCACCATCCTGCCCATTCTCCGTAACCCTTCAACCCATTACCAATTAAAAATCTGTCCATCTCCTGCTTAGATTTACTTAGGTTGCTGGCATCACTAAAGCCAGCTATTGTCATCAATAACAAAAACAATGTTAGCTAGAAGAAACAAGGTTAGAAGAAACTAGAATGATAATTAACGTGGATGGTGTCACATTGGAACAAGTAGATAAGTTTGTCTGTTTCGATCAAATGATGATAGGAGGTAGTTGATGCGATGCCAATAGCAGGAGGATAGAGGGCTGAAAGTAATTTTGTGAAGATGAAGGATGCGTTAACAACAAGAAAACTCAAGCTTGTAACAAGGAAAAAAAACTAATTTTATCCACTTTCCTGTTTGCCTCAGAAACCTGGAAAATAAATAAAGACAGGCGGAACAAAATAAAGGCCTTTGGAATTCGGGTACTTAGACGTTTGATAAAGATTTTGCATACAGATCATGAGACAAATGGAGGAGTTTGAAATTTAAGAACAAAAAGAACTCAAGTGACATCCAGAAAAGAAAATGCCAGTATTTTGGCCATTTGATCAGAGCTGAAAAACTACAGACATTTCTGCGAGAGGGCAAAGTGGAAGGCAGCAGAAAGAGGGATTGGCCTAGGTGTATTGGATAATACAGTGTGGATGTGTAAAGATAGGGCAGGACAGACAAGTGTGACATAGCATGACAGCAGATCTCCTGGCAACATGCAAAGGCCCCACCTCCCATTCTCCACTCCCCACCCCCACCACCCCCAAGCTGGGCTGATCTACTGCTAAAATCTTCATAATGCCTTTGTTAACTCTTGAGTTGATTATTCCAAAGCACTTCTGACTGGTTTCCCACGTTTTAGCCTCCATAAAGTGGAGGTCATCCGAAATGCTGCTTCTGTGCATCTTTTACTTCTCTGTTCACTTGACTGTCTCCCAGTTAAACACTAACTCAATTAAAAAATTCCCATCCTTGTTTTCAAACCCAACCATGGCCTCGCCGCTCCCCATCTCTAATCTCCTCCAGCCCCACAACCCTCAGAGATATTTATGCTCATCAAATTCTGGCCTCCTTGTGCATTCCCTGATTTTAATTGCTCTAACATTGCTGCCCATGTCTTCAATTGCCTGAGCACCAAATTCTGGAGTTACCTCCCTAAACCTCTCTGCCTTGCTACTTCACTTTCTTACTTTAAGTGCCTCATTAGGGTAAAGATGCTATTCAAATGAAAGTTGTTTTTTATATTACATATCAAAGAGAGTTGTGGTCTCAACACAAACCCTGGAGGTGGCCAGGATCCCCATCCATTCAGTGGGAAGCATAATTATGTGATGAATGTAGGAATTTCAGATATATTGTCTGTATGTATTTGGTGCAGTAAGGGTTAAAAGCCTCGGTTAGTGTTGACTGCTGCAGTCACCATTTTAAACATTCTGGTATGAAAGGCAGCAGGCTTTTTGGAGGAAGGGGTGCGATTAAAATATCATAAATGCTGGGCTAATGGACTTTTGTTTATATTAAGAGGGTTCCTTGGGAGTAGATAATTAGAAACACTGTGTTCAGCCTAGTAAGATGATGTAGTTAATGGGAGGAACCAGGGGCTGAAGCAATTTCTGGAGTTTCTGTGAACAGGCTAGCTTCTTCTCCCAGCAGTATAACTAAAAAGATTTTTCCTGTGAACAGAACAGATGTTTCTGAAACGCTGGCAGTTTAAACAGTAGTTTGACAGGCAGGAATCTGCAAGCTGTATCCCAGAGGATCTCTTTCTCAAAGCAGTTTATCCAAGAATCGTTACAGCAAGTATTCCTGGGTTGGCTAACAGTATTTAAAAATGGATTGTGACCAGAGATGGGCTTTCTTTGAGGGGAGATAAAATATCACAGGTGGGAATTAGTGTTTCATTGTATGTTAGGCATTGTCTAATGGGCAATTGTGAAATGAAAATGAAAATCGCTTATTGTCACAAGTAGGCTTCAAATTAAGTTACTGTGAAAAGCCCCTAGTCGCCACATTCCGGCGCCTGTTCGGGGAGGCTGTTGTGTAATATTGAGGCTATTTTAATCCTGTGCTAGTATAACGTTTGCTGTTTGTTTTAATATACCATTTCCTTATTTGTGTGTGAAATCACTCCTGGAGCGAAGTATCCTTTCCTCACAGCGTTATGAAATTAAATTAAATATTGTGGTTTCTGTCCAATACCCTAGCAACTGTTGGGGTCTGCTCTGGGATCCAAATAGTTTTTCAGTACTACTTTCTGACCCGGAGCCAATTTCATATTCAATTCTCGTTACCAAGTCCCTTATGTAGTGGAGGTCTTGTGGCACAGTGGGTAACATCCCTGCTTCTGAGCCAGACGCTCTGGATTCAAGTCCCTCTCCAGGACTTGATGGCCAAGGAAGGG
The DNA here is from genome assembly GCF_047496885.1 of Scyliorhinus torazame. NCBI lineage: Eukaryota > Metazoa > Chordata > Chondrichthyes > Carcharhiniformes > Scyliorhinidae > Scyliorhinus > Scyliorhinus torazame. The sequence goes on along the minus strand of NC_092727.1, from coordinate 75,711,433 downwards.
CTTTTCATAACTTGGCCAAACAGATCGAGAATCAACTAGTAAATCCTTTCAACACATGCCAATGGCTAAGAATGAGAGATATTCCTGGGTCAGCCGTGCAATGGAAAGATATTGGAGATACCAACATCACTATCCAAAGGGCCAAGCTACAACATGCATGCAAATGTTTGCGTTGCCACAGCAACTCAGGACTCTTTGGAGGGCCCAGCTGGCTAGATTAGACCGGTGCCAACTGCGCAGCGTTCAGTCCCTGCTCTGGCTCGGGTGGGTCACACCGAATGTCGTTTGAAAATTCAGCTATACATCAACTGCACTCGTTTCTTTACTTACTCTGCAATTTCATCAAATAACTAAATATGCTAATAAAGTGCTTATTCCCTTTTTATCTTCCCTTCTAATCTATTCTTATAGATGCTTTTTGTCCCTCTCCTCAATTCATCTGTGCATTTTGTTTTCAGTTTGAATTATGAAAATTGGCTTTGAAGAAAGAATGATCCAGGGTGGCAGTGCCAATGTAGCAGGATGGTACTTTTTGCACAGCGATCGGGCAGGAATTTGCCCTGCATGGGTATGAGGGGGTAGTGAAGCTGGGAGGGGGGGAGGAACCCCTCGCAGTGTGTTGGGGCTTGGGGAAGGACGGGGTTTAGGGGTCACCCAGGAGCTCGAGAGATCTGGTCGTTTTGGCGAGTGGGGCTCCTCAGTGCGGGAAATGGGACTAAGTGTGCCTCAGCTGCGCGTTCCCTGCTGAGGCCCTGTATCTAACCCGAGTCCTCTTTGATAGCGTTGTGTTTCTCGGTGCTATGAGCGCTGGCAATGGGACTCTGTTCCCATTTGGTTAAATCGTGCCCACAATGTTTTGGCCTCAACTGCTTCCTGTGGTAAAGAATTCCACAGGTTCATCAATCTCTGGGTGAAGAAATTTCTCACCTCAGTCTTTACCCCGTATCCTTAGACTATGACCCCTGGTTTTGTGCACACCATCGGGAACATCCTTCCTGCACTTATTGTTTCCAATTGCCTCATCACTTAGTCCCGGGTCCCAGGTTTCTGAAGTTCACCCTTGTCCACTATTTCCTAATTATGCATTAACCGGACTCATCTTACATAGGAAGACGAGTAGAGCATTCAGCCCCTCGAGCCTGTCCCACCATTTAATGATGTCATGGCTGCTATGTGGCACAGCTCCATATACCTGCCTTTGACCGATATCGCTTAATGGGCGGGATGCTCCTTTCATGGGACTAAGTCCCCACGCCGGCGGGAAAACCGGCGTGAACCACCCCGGCGTAAACAGAAAGTGCGAAATTCTCCACACTTCCCGGGGCTAGGTGGATGCCAGAGGGGTTGGCGCCGCTGTTGGCGCCGCTCAAGCGAGTTCGCGCATGCGCCGAAGGGCCGGCGTGATCTCGCACATGTGCGGAACCGCCAGCGTGGATCCATGCATGCGCAGACCAGTTGGCGTATTCTGGCTCATGCGTAGGGGGTTGTCATCTCCGCGCTGGCCATGGTGGAGCCCTACCGGGGCCGTGACGGAGCCCTACAGGGGCCAGCGCGGAAGGAAGGAGTGCCCCCATGGCACAGGTCCGCCCGCAGATCGGTGGGCCCCGATCGCGGGCCCAGCCCCACCAGGGTCAGTTCCCCCCCAAGGACCTCCCCCGCCGACTTACCTGCCAGGTCCTGCCATGTGGGACCATGTCTAACCCACGCCGGCGGGACTAGCCAAAAATGGACGGCCACTTGTCCCATCGGGTCCCGGAGAATTGCCGGGGGGGGGGGGGCGGCGCTGCCAACGGCCCCCGTCCGGCGTGGTGTGAATCCCGCACCCGACCGAAAACCGGCGCCGGAGAATACGGCAGCCGGCGACGGGGCGGGATTCACGCCGCCCCCCGGGGTTCTCCGACCCAGTGGGGGGGTCGGAGAATCCCGCTGAATATCTTTGCTCAACAAAAATGTATTTATCTCAGATTTAAAATTAACAATTAATCTAGCATCAATTGCAGTTTGTGGAAGTGATTTCCAACCTCTACCACCCTTTCTCTGTAGAATTGCTTCCCAACACCTCTCCTGAATGGTCTGACCCTAATCTTTAGACTAGCCCCACAAATAATAATCTCCATTAATGCCACAAGTAAGTTTACATTAACACTGCAATGAAGTTACTGTGAAAATCCTCTAGTCGCCACATTCCGGCACCTGTTCGGATACACTGAGGAGAATTCAGATAGTCCAATTCACTTAACAAGCACATCTTTCAGGACTTGTGGGAGGAAACCGGAGCACCAAGAGGAAACCCACGCAGACATGGGGAGAACGTGCAGACTCCACACAGACAGTGACCCAAGCCAAGAATCAAACCTGAGTCCCTGGCGCTGTGAAGCAACAATGCTAAGCACAGTGCTACCGTGCCGCCCATCCTAATTCTAGAATTTTCAACCAGTGGTACAGTTTATCTTATCTACCCTATATTTTCCTATTGGTATCTTAGTGGTTGTACATTAGCATGTAACACATGTCATGTGAGAGTACCTTTAAGAAATGGGTGTTTATAAATGGGTGGGTATATAAATATCTGTAGTGAGAGTACCTTTAAGAAATGGGTGTTTATTACTGCAGTGATGTCAGAGAGTAGGTGGAGCTGGGCTGTCTGTCAGCTTTTTACTTTTGTTTTAGGCTGTTTGCTGCAGGGTGTGTTTTAGTTTCATTTTGAGTGTTGGAGCTGAAGCCAGACCAAGCAGGTGCTGCTGTTCTCTCTGTCATCAAAATACTATCTCTTGATCATTTGGTGAATTCAGAATTATAAATGTTCTCAGTAGTGAATGTAAACCTAATGTGCTTCTGTTGAAAGGTGTTTCTTCTGTCTTCTGGATGTTGTTTGGGAAGTTATTAAGGATTATGTAGTGTTGTATTCTTTGGGGGTTGTATTTGAATTAATGGTTGCTAAGATGTTCACTGTATGTTTCCAAAAAGCTTAACTTGAGTTCATAGAATAAACATTGTTTTGCTTTAAAAATAACTTTTCCATTTCTGCTCCACACCTGTAGAGTGGGCCGTGTGCTCCCCATACCACAATCTATTAAAAGTTGTGGGTCAGGTGAACTCCATGATACACTTTGGGGTTCTCTAAACCCTGGCCCATAACACACAACTAATCCAGACTAGTACTATTATTAATCTGTCCTTCATTTCATGCTCTAAGGAGGTTGTCTCAACTCATAAGACCATAAGACCATAAGACATAGGAGCGGAAGTAAGGCCATTCAGCCCATCGAGTCCACTCCGCCATTCAATCATGGCTGATTTCAACTCCATTTACCCGCTCTCTCTCCATAGCCCTTAATTCCTCGAGAAATCAAGAATTTATCAACTTCTGTCTTAAAGACACTCAACGTCCCGGCCTCCACCGCCCTCTGTGGCAATGAATTCCACAGACCCACCACTCTCTGGCTGAAGACATTTCTCCTCATCTCTGTTCTAAAGAGACTCCCTTTTATTCTAAGGCTGTGCCCCCGGGTCCTAGTCTCCCCTGCTAATGGAAACAACTTCCCTACATCCACCCTATCTAAGCCATTCATTATCTTGTAAGTTTCCATTAGATCTCCCCTCAACCTCCTAAACTCCAATGAATATAATCCCAGGATCCTCAGACGTTCATCGTATGTTAGGCCTACCATTCCTGGGATCATCCGTGTGAATCTCCGCTGGACCCGCTCCAGTGCCAGTATGTCCTTCCTGAGGTGTGGGGCCCAAAATTGCTCACAGTATTCTAAATGGGGCCTAACTAATGCTTTATAAAGCTTCAAGTACATCACTGCTTTTATATTCCAAGCCTCTTGAGATGAATGACAACATTGCATTTGCTTTCTTAATTACGGACTCAACCTGCAAGTTTACCTTTAGAGAATCCTGGACTAGGACTCCCAAGTCACGTTGCACTTCAGAATTATGAATTTTGTCACCGTTTAGAAAATAGTCCATGCCTCTATTCTTTTTTCCAAAGTGCAAGGCCTCGCACTTGCCCACGTTGAATTTCATCAGCCATTTCTTGGACCACTCTCCTAAACTGTCTAAATCTTTCTGCAGCCTCCCCACCTCCTCCATACTACCTGCCCCTCCACCTATCTTTGTATCATTGGCAAACTTAGCCAGAATGCCCCCAGTCCCGTCATCTAGATCGTTAATATATAAAGAGAACAGCTGTGGCCCCAACACTGAACCCTGCGGGACACCACTCGTCACAGGTTGCCATTCCGAAAAAGAACCTTTTATCCCAACTCTCTGCCTTCTGCCTGACAGCCAATCGTCAATCCATGTTAGTACCTTGCCTCGAATACCATGGGCCCTTATTTTACTCAGCAGTCTCCCGTGAGACACCTTATCAAAGGCCTTTTGGAAGTCAAGATGGATAACATCCATTGGCTCTCCTTGGTCTAACCTATTTGTTATCTCTTCAAAGAACTCTAACAGGTTTGTCAGGCACGACCTCCCCTTACTAAATCCATGCTGACTTGTCCTAATCTGACCCTGCACTTCCAAGAATTTAGAAATCTCATCCTTAACAATGGATTCTAGAATCTTGCCAACAACCGAGGTTAGGCTAATTGGCCTATAATTTTCCATCTTTTTCCTTGTTCCCTTCTTGAACAGGGGGGTTACAGCAGCGATTTTCCAATCCTCTGGGACTTTCCCGGACTCCAGTGACGTTTGAAAGATCATAACTAACGCCTCCACTATTTCTTCAGCTATCTCCTTTAGAACTCTAGGATGTAGTCCATCTGGGCCCGGAGATTTATCAATTTTTAGACCTCTTAGTTTCCCTAGCACTTTCTCCTTTGTCATCTTTTGTCATTGACACCAATATGGACCATGACTTTAGGGTGGTGCCTTTTTTTCCTTCAAAATGTCCTGCAGCCCCATTAGACTCCTTTACCTTGACACCAGAGACAAGAGATAGGGAGGGGGGTATGGAGGTGACATGGGTCTCAGCCACCCATTGGTGATCCAGCGAGTGACCTGCACTGTGTCCTCCTGGGAAACCAGCCATATTACCAGCCAATGAGGCAATTGAAGTAACTAGCGGGCTTTTCACAGGAACAGGATCCTAAGGGGGTGGGAAGCCCTGCCCTCTGAGAGCTGCTCGCCAATCAGAGACCGGGCACCTCTTTTGCTCCCAAAGAGAAAATGCTGGACAATCTCAGCAGGTCTGGCAGCATCTGTAGGGAGAGAAAAGAGCTAATGTTTCGAGTCCAGGTGACCCATTGTCAAAGCTATAATATAGAGAACGTGGGAAATATCGATACTGTGGAGTGAGAATGAAAGATGAGCCATGGTGCAGGGTGCAACATGCACCGCATTGCCTGAGGATGAGCCACAGAAACTCAGGGAAACGGGGTGCTAATAGCCACAGAAACCACTGGGAAAGACTGCTAATGACTGCTAATGGCAGTCCCCAGAGAGAACAAAAGATGTTAAAGGCCAAACATCAGAGAAACTAACATCAGAGGGTAAATTGTGACAGATGTAGATGTGGGGGGAGGGGAAGGGGGAAGCTAAGGGGAAAAAGGGTAAGGCAAAGTGGATAAGATGGGGGGGGGGTTAAATATATATAAAGAAATTCACGAGAGAAAGAAATGGTAAAAGACAGTTAAAATGAAATGGGATAAAAAAAATGGGTCGCGGTGGGGTAGAGCTAATCATCTGAAGTTGTTGAATTCAATGTTGAGACCGGAAGGCTGTAGTGTGCCTAACCGGAAGATGAGATGTTGTTCCTCCAGTTTGCGCTGAGCTTCACTGTAACATTGCGGCAGGCCAACGACAGACTTGTGGGCATGGGAGCAGGGCCTTTTGTTAAAATGGCAAGGAACGGGAAGGTCAGGGTCCTGAATGCACACAAACCGAAGTTGCTCAGCAAAGCTGCACAGACTGAAGATGCTCAGCAAAGCTCTTTTGCTCAGCAGTTCCATTGACAAGGCAGTGGTTGCTGCAAGAAATACACGCACTGGAGGCCCAGGATTGTGGAGCAACTTAAATCAGAGATGGCGAGAAGGGTGGAAGTCACTGGGTTGGGGCGTTAGAGGTCGACAGCAAGGAGAGCAGTGAGATGGCTCTTAGTGGTGTTCGTCCCTCGATCAGGCATTGACTACTTCAATGGGCCTTCTTGCTACATATTTATCCAGGGCGAAGGCAGGGTCTTTACTTTCCATCATCTTACCCAATTAGCCTCCAAACTAGTCACAGGAGAGAACATAAAATTCTGCCAATTGTGTGAGACTGTTGTATCCCCTTTTGACAACTGCATTTCTACACTGTGCCCACCACCATTCCTCCCAACCCATCCCATTCCCCATGGTGCCATGAGTGCGCTGTAGTTTCACTCCTTCAAGAAGTTGCTTTCCTCCATACTGAAAACTGGTTTGAGGGCATCACACCTCAGGAGGACATCTCACACTGCTTACCACTTCCGATGCTGCCAGCCCACCACTCACTATTCCTTCTGACGTTTGTGGCTGAGGTGACCATCGCCTGCAACATGCACCACAGGAAATTGTCAGCCTCCCAAGACAGCCGGCAGTGATTCCAGTGGCTGCTCAAGCTCAGGAATCTTGAGCTCAAACTCGACCAGCAGGAAGTGCTTCTTGCATATGTAGTTATTGTAATATACAAACCATGGAGTAGTTCCCATATCGAATTACAGGCAATGAGTCTCAGTTATTCCATCAAAACCCTGTCTACTCATGTTACCGACGTTTGTCGCTTGTGGTATGTTAATATCCCCCTTATTTGCATGCGCCAGGTTTTATTTGATACATTTAGGATTCCTTTAATGTTACTATCCTCCAAATAATTTTCATTGGCTCCTGAGACCTAATTAATTACCGTGCTTATTTATTTAGTTGCTTCTTTTTAAAAAGATTTTTTCAATTAAGCGGCAATTTAGCGTGGCCAATTCACCTACCTTGCACATCTTTGGGTTGTGGGGATGAGACCCACGCAGACAAGGGGAGAATGTGCAAACTCCACGCAGACAGTGACCGAGGGTTACATTTGCTTCTTGGTTCAAATTAGTTAACACCTCCTTCCCACTCTGCACCTAATTTCCACTCTCACTCAATTCCCATTTTAAAGCCCTCAGTTTGCAATTCACTCCATTTCACTGGATTCACCTAGCTCTATTCACCAAGCTCAATGCTCATGGTTCTGTCCAGTGGAACCTGGTGTTCTATCATCCTTTTGAACTTTTGGAAAGGTTTTTTGAAAAAGTTCCACATGAACGACTTCTCAAGTTAAAAGCACATGTGAATCCTCCAGGACAGAATATCAGATTGGAAGAAAGAGAAAACAGAAGAGAAGCAGAGGGAACTATTGATTAAAGCTCGCCGCATTCTTGAATTCTGATTGCTTCCCATCTATATTGGCAACCTGGATACCAAACCCATTTGAGTTTGCAGGTGACATGAAAACAAGACAAAACTTTCAGACATAAGCTAATGCTCCTGATTTGCAAAAAGATTTAAAATTGGTTATCTAGCTGAACTGACAAAAGTGAAACTAAATTATTTCTGGCACATGTATAGTATTTCAAATGAGGTGAAAAATGTGTGACATACAGAATGGGGCACAAATATGACAATGACGTTTGGAATTAACTTTCTGCCAGTGATATTTGTAAAAAAAATCCAGGTGAAATTTCTTTTATATGTGTTAATCCATTTAAAGTAATCAGATTAACAAGACATCAAAACAGTGCACAGATGAATTTCATATAATTATGTTAATGTGTCTTATGAATAGTGCAAAAAATTTTGGTCAATTAGAAATTACCGAGGGAAGTCAATGGATTCATTGCTTTTCCTGTCTGGATAATGTTTTGTATTGGGTTTTTCGCACCAAGTATATTTACAGGTGTACACAAAGAGAGAGATAAAGAAAAAAGAGAAGATAATCGAAACAAGATAAAAACAACAACGCTATATGATTAGAAAAATCATGTAAATAAAAAAAATAGAAAACCCAAGGGAAGGGAAAGTAAAAACTGGGAAGTGTATATACATCGAGGTACTGGAGAGACAATTGCAGCATACATGTATACATGTCTTGGCGGGGGAGGAAGGGAAGCGGGAGGGAAGCCCCCCCCTTTCTTTTCTTGTTTTTTTTAACAAAGAGAGTACATACAACACCAGTAATAGAAAATAGATCTGGATGGGGGGGGGGGAGGGGGGGAAGGAGGGGCCTGGGTGGCACCCCTGATGTTGCTTGCTTCTCCCAACGGTTTTCTCTGTTGTTGTGCGTTTGCCTCCCCTTTGGCCGTCCTTCATTTCTTCCTCCTGTACTCTCTTACTCTCTGTGGCCGTGTTCTTCATGACCGTTGTCATTTCCTGTGCTATCCTTCCAGTTTGCGTTTTCTCGTCTCCCCCCCCCCCCCCCCCCCCCCCCGGCACCCTGCCTCTGGCTCCCCTCTATTGTTCTTTTCCCCCTGTCCTTCCTTCACCCCCCCGCCCCCTTCCCCCCTCCCCCCTTCCCCCTCTTCCCCCTCTCCTTCCCTGCAGCTCTCCTTTCAGCTAACCCCCTTGCACAACCCCCCCCACCCGCCACCACCGGGCTCTTGGCCACTTGATTATTTATCTGCTTGTTCATTGGCCACAAATAGGTCCCGGAACAGTTGGGTGAATGGCTCCCATGTTCTGAAGAAGCCATCTTCCGACCCCCGGATGGCGAATTTGATTTTCTCCATTTGGAGAAATTCCGATAGATCGGACAGCCAGTCTGCAGCTTTGGGTGGTGCTGCTGACTGCCAGCCGAGCAGGATTCTTAGAACATAGAACATAGAACATACAGTACAGAAGGAGGCCATTCGGCCCATCGAGTCTGCACCGACCCACTTAAGCCCTCTCTTGCACTCCATCCCCGTAACCCAATAACCCCTCCTAACCTTTTTTGGGTCATTAAGGGCAATTTATCATGGCCAATCCACCTAACCTGCAAGTCTTTGGACTGTGGTAGGAAACCGGAGCACCCGGAGGAAACCTGCGCAGACACGGGGAGAATGTGCAGACTCCGCACAGACAGTAACCCAGCGGGGAATCGCACCTGGGACCCCGGTGCTGTGAAGCCACGATGCTATCCACTTGTGCTACCGTGCTGCCCTCCGTGGTTCTACGGCGGTGATCAGGGAGGGAAAGGCAAGGACATCCGCCCTCTTCCCCATGAAGAGATCTGGCTGGTCTGATACCCCAAAGACCGCCACTTTCGGGTACAGCTCCGCCCTCACCCCCACCACTTTGGACATTGCCTCGAAGAAGGCTGTCCAGTACCCAGCAAGTCTGGGGCAAGACGAGAACATGTGGGCGTGGTTGGTCGGGCCTCCTTGGCACCGTTCACATCAATCCTCCACCTCCGGGGAAGAACCTTCTCATTCGGGTTCTTGTTAAGTGGACTCTATGTACCACCTTTAGTTGCATTAGGTTGACTCTTGTGCACGTGGAGCTGGAGCTGACCCTATGTCGTGCTTCATTCCAGAATCCCCACCCTATTTCGAGCCCCAGGTCTTCCTCCCATTTTTCCTTGTCGCGTCCAGGACAGTGTCGGCCCTCTCTACCAGTCGTTTGTACATGTCGCTACAGTTTCCTTTACCTAGAATGTCTGCGTCCAATAACTCCTCCAGTTGTGTCTGTCATGGTGGTCGTGGGTATGCCCTTGTCTCCTTCTGTAGGAAGTTTTGAAGCTGCAGCTACCTTAGTTCGTTGCCTCTAGCTAGTTGAAATCTCTCCGTCAGTTTGTCCAGTGTTGTGACCCTGCCGTCATTACATAGGTCCCTAACTCTCAGTGTCCCCCCCGTCCTGTCTCCACTTCTTAAATGTGGTGTCGGTGAGTGCTGGTACGAACCTATGGTTGTTGCAGATGGGGGCTTTATTGGCCATATCGGTGAGGCCGAATTGCTGCCGCAGTTGGTTCTAGATCTGGAGGGTGGCTACCACCATTGGGCTGCTGGAGTGTTTTTTAGGTGGGGATGGGAGTGCCACCGTGGCGAGGGCCCGGAGCGAGGTCCCCCTGCAGGAGGCCTCTTACGCGCGCACCCACTCGGCTTCTGGCTCCTTAATCCATCCCCTTACTCGTTCTGCTGTCGTCGCCCAGTGGTAGCATTGTAGGTTTGGGAAGGTGAGCATTTTTGGGACCTTTGGGATCCTAGCATTTCTCCCCGTCCCCGCCATACAAATATGTTGATTAATTTGTCCATTGAGTTGAAAAAGGCCTTGGGGATATAGATTGGGATAGATCGAAGGCACCAAACTCTTTCAGGAGCGCAATGATTCCTTCCATGCTGCTTTGTGGGTGCGAGATGTAGAGGAGCAGATCATCTGCATAGAGCAAGACTCTGTGCTCTCTGCCTCCCCGTTGGATCTCCCTCCAGTTTTTTGCTGTTCTGAGAACGATAGCTAGTGGTTCGATCGGTAGGGCAAACAGCAGTGGGGACAGCGGGCATCCCTGTCTGGTGCCCCTGTGCAGCTGGAAGTACTGGGAATTGGTGTTGTTTGTCCGTACACTCGTCATGGGAGCGTTGTATAGGAGCTTCACCCAGGAGGTGAACCTGATTCTAGCCCAAACTGCTCCAGTACCTCTAAGAGGTACTGTCACTCGACTCTGTCGAAGGCCTTTTCTGCGTCCAGGGAGACGATCACCTTTGGTGTTCACTCCCCAGATGGGGTCATTATCACGTTCAGCAAGCACCTGATGTTCGATGTTAGCTGTCTATCTTTGACAAAGCCTGTCTGGTCCTCTGAGACCACCTCTGGATCGCAGTCCTCCAGCCTTTTGGCTCGGATTTTGGCCAGTATTTTGGCGTCCACGTTTAGTAATGAGATGGGTCTGTAAGACCTGTATTCTATTGGGTCTTTGTCTTTCTTAGGTATTAGTGAGATTGAGGCCTATGCTAGTGTAGGTGCAGTGTGCCCCGAGCCAGTGAATCTGTGAACATCCCCCCGCAGTTGCGGGATCAGTGCTGTCGCAAATGATTTGTAGGTGTGCCAGCAGGCGGCTGGCCTTGTCCCCGCATTTGTATAGGGTACCGCTGGCAGAGTTGGTGCACTGCCTTCCTCGTGGAGAGCAGGTCAAAGTCCATTTGTAGCTCTTTCCTCTCTGCCAGGAGCTCTACGGTCGGGGCCTCGGAGTATTTACGGTCTACTTCCAGTATGGAGTCGACCAACTGCTGCCTAGCTGTCCTTTCCTCTCTGTCTCTTCGCGCTTTGAAGGCGATAATTTCCCCTCTAATCACGGCCTTTAGCGCTTCCCAGAACGTGGAGGGTGAGACCTCCCAGTTTTGGTTGTTCTCCGTATCCTCCGCTATGGCCTATGATACACTTTCGCTGACAGCCTTGTAAGTTAGTAGGGCAGTGTCCAACCTCCATGTGGGGCATTGGTTCCTTCCCGTCTCCAACCTCACATACATATAATGTGGAGCGTGGTTGGAGTTATGATTGCGGAGTATTTCATTTTGTCCAACCCTGGAAGCACCGCTTTCCCCACCACAAAGAAGTCAATCCTGGTTTACACATTGTGTACTGGGAAGAAGAAGGAGAACTCCTTCTCCCCTGTGTGGGTGAACCTCCAAGGGTCCACCGCCCCCATCTGCTCCATAAAGCAACTGAGTTCCATTGCCATGCTTGAGGTCTTCCCTGTTTTGGGGTTTGACCCGTCTGTCCTTAGGTCCCGTACACAGTTAAAGTGTCCCCCCCCCGCAATGATCAATCGGTGCGTTGCTATGTCGGGGATTTCCGCCGTGGTCATTTTCATGAACTTTGTGTCGTCCCAGTTTGGAGCGTATACGTTGACGAGTACTACTGGTGCCCCGACTGCTGACCATGACATACCGTCCCCCTGGGTCCGTAACCATCTTCGTCGCCTTAAACATCGTCCTCTTGGTGATCAATATTGCCATCCCCCTTGCCCTCGTCCCATAACAGGAATGGTAGGTCAGTCCCACCCAGACCTTTCTTACCCGCAGTCGGTCCTGCTCTCTCAGGTGTGTCTCTTGGAGGAAGACGATGTCAACTTTCATGTTTCTTAGGTGAATGAAGACTCTGAATCTTTTCACTGGGCCGTTGAGTCCCCTAACTTTCCAGGTGGCTATCCTGGTGGGGGGCTTCAGTCGTCCTCTTCCTGTGGGATTAACCATACTTACCTGGTGGACACGCCCCTGCAGGGTTTCCCTTTGTTCGAGGTCCGTCCAAGATGGCCGCTGTCACTGCTCTCCCCATGCAAACAAAGAACAAAGAACAAAGAAAGGTACAGCACAGGAACAGGCCCTTCGGCCCTCCAAGCCTGTGCCGACCATGCTGCCCGTCTAAACTAAAATCTTCCACACTTCTGGGGTCCGTATCCCTCTATTCCCATCCTATTCATGTATTTCTCAAGGTCCCCCTTAAACGTCACTATCGTCCCTGCTTCCACCACCTCCTCCTGCAGTGGGTTCCAGGCACCCACTACCCTCTGTGTAAAAAACTTGCCTCGTACGTCTCCTCTAAACCTTGCTCCTCGCACCTTAAACCTATGCCCCCTAGTAATTGAGCCCTCTACCCTGGGAAAAATATTCTGACTATCCACTCTGTCTCTGCCCCTCATAATTTTGTAGACCTCTATCAGATCGCCCCTCAACCTCCATCGTTCCAGTGAGAACAAACGGAGTTTATTCAACCTCTCCTCATAGCTAATGCCCTCCATACCAGGTAACATCCTGGTAAATCTCTTCTGCACCCTCTCTAAAGCCTCCACATCTTTCTGGTAGTGTGGCGACCAGAATTGAACACTATAATCCAAGTGTGGCCTAACTAATATACAGCTGCAACATGACTTGCCAATTTTTATACTCAATGCCCCGGCCAATGAAGGCAAGCATGCCGTACGTCTGTGAAGCCGAGAGGCTACTGGCTGACAGGTCCCGGGTCCTGGTTGGATCTGCCGCCTGCTGGCTCTGCCCAGAAAGGCGGAGTATAAGAGCCCGGGTTCTCCCAGCAGTCGCATTCTGTAACTGAGCTGCTGGGGAACAAGTCTTGCTTAATAAAGCCTCGATTGACTTCATCACTTCTCGACTTGAGTGAGTAATTGTTGCGCTATAATTTATTAAGCAGACTTAAAAAGACTATGGAGCTCCGGATCGCCCCGGAGTGTCTGCGAATCAGCCCACATGCAGCAAACTTGGCGGCCGTGTTTAAACACTGGCTAGCATGTTTCGAAGGTTACCTTCGAACGGCCCCCGGCCGGACCACGGAAGATCAGAAAATGCAGGTCCTGCATTCCACGGTGAGCCCGGAGATCTACACGCTCATCGAAGACGCGGAGGATTTCCCGACGGTGCTCACCATGCTGAAAGGAGTCTACATTTGGCCCATAAACCAGGTCTACGCATGCCACCAACTCGCGACGAGACGGCAAATCCCCAGAGAATCGCTCGACGAGTTCTACAGCGCACTGTTCATTTTGGGAAAGAAGTGCAACTGCCCGTCGGTGAGCGCAAATGAGCACACGGAGCTCCTAATCAGGGATGCTTTTGTGGCAGGTATGACTTCTTCTCAAATTCACCAAAGACTGTTAGAGAGAGACTCGTTAGGACTCACAGAGGCACGAGCCCTTGCGGCCTCCCTCGACGTGGCCTCACAAGATGCCCGCGCCTACGGCCCCGACCGCACGGCAGCCCCTTGGGCTCCGTGGACCCCCGTTGCGACCGACTCCCCAGCACCCCCCACCCCCCCACAAGCCTGCGCGGCTAGAGCACCAGACCATCCCGGTGGGCCCCGCTGCTATTTTTGCGGGCAGACGAAACGCCCCCGGCAGCGCTGCCCGGCTCACTCAGCTTTCTGTAAGAGCTGCGGCAAAAAGGGGGATTACGCAGCGGTGTGCCAGTCCCGTGGGGTCACCGCAATCTCCGGGGGAGAATGGGGACAGCAGACTCAACCCCCCCAGTGATCCATGTGCGGCCCGCGGGCGCCGCCATTTTGGGTCCCGGACACCACGCGGGGAGGATGGGCCATCTTGTGACCCCCCGGCCACGTGCGATCCATGAACAGGGCCATCTTGGCTCATAGCCAAGGACCCCAGCATAGACGGCTCCACGGGGTCGGAAGAAAGCGCCACGATGCAACAACCAAGACTGGCTTCGGTGACCCTGGACCAATCGCGTCCCCAGATGCTCCAAACGGCAACAACAATGGTGCTGGTCAACGGGTACGAGACGCCATGCCTAATCGACTCTGGGAGCATGGAAAGTTTTATCCACCCGGATACGGTAAGACGCTGTTTTCTTTCCATTCGTCCGAGCACCCAAAAGATTTTCCAGGCAGCAGGATCCCATTCCGTAGAGATCAAAGGGTTCTGCATCGTGAACCTAACGGTGCAGGGGAGGGAGTTTAAGAATTATAGGCTTTATGTCCTTCCCCAACTCTGCGCTCCCACTCTCTTAGGGTTAGTTTTCCAGTGTAACCTCCAGAGCCTAACGTTCCAATTCGGCGGCACAATACCCCCACTCACTATCTGCAGCCTCGCGACCCTCAAGGTTGAACCGCCTTCCTTGTTTGCGAACCTCACCCCGGATTGCAAACCCATCGCCACTAGGAGCAGACGATACAGCGCCCAGGATCGGATGTTTATCCGGTCTGAAGTCCAGCGGCTGCTGAAGGAAGGCATAATCCAGGCCAGCAATGGAGAGCCCAGGTGGTAGTTGTGAAGACCGGGGAGAAGCAGAGGATGGTCGTAGACCATCAATGGGTACACGCAGCTCGATGCGTACCCTCTCCCCCACATATCCGACATGGTCAATCGGATTGCACAGTACAAGGTGTTTTCCACCGTGGACCTCAAGTCCGCATACCACCAGCTCCCCATCCACCCGAGTGACCGCAAGTACACGGCCTTCGAGGCAGACGGGCGGCTCTACCATTTTTTAAGGGTCCCATTTGGCGTCACGAACGGAGTCTCGGTCTTCCAAAGGGAGATGGGCCGAATGGTTGACCAGCACGGTTTGCGGGCCACGTTCCCATACCTTGACAATGTAACCATCTGCGGCCATGACCAGCAGGACCATGGTGCCAACCTCCGCAAATTCCTCCAGACCGCAACGCCCTGAACCTCACCTATAACAGGTAGACGAGGGTAGAGCAGTTGATGTGGTGTATATGGATTTCAGTAAAGCGTTTGATAAGGTTCCCCACGGTAGGCTATTGCAGAAAATACGGAGGCTGGGGATTGAGGGTGAGTTAGAGATGTGGATCAGAAATTGGCTAGCTGAAAGAAGACAGAGGGTGGTGGTTGATGGGAAATGTTCAGAATGGAGTTCAGTTACAAGTGGCGTACCACAAGGATCTGTTCTGGGGCCGTTGCTGTTTGTCATTTTTATCAATGACCTAGAGGAAGGCGCAGAAGGGTGGGTGAGTAAATTTGCAGACGACACTAAAGTCGGTGGTGTTGTCGACAGTGTGGAAGGATGTAGCAGGTTACAGAGGGACATAGGTAAGCTGCAGAGCTGGGCTGAGAGGTGGCATATGGAGTTTAATGTAGAGAAGTGTGAGGTGATTCACTTTGGAAGGAATAACAGGAATGTGGAATATTTGGCTAATGGTAAAATTCTTGGAAGTGTGGATGAGCAGAGGGATCTAGGCGTCCATGTACATAGATCCCTGAAAGTTGCCACCCAGGTTGATAGGGTTGTGAAGAAGGCCTATGGAGTGTTGGCCTTTATTGGTAGAGGGATTGAGTTCCGGAGTCAGGAGGTCATGTTGCAGCTGTACAAAACTCTGGTACGGCCGCATTTGGAGTATTGCGTACAGTTCTGGTCACCGCATTATAGGAAGGACGTGGAGGCTTTGGAGTGGGTGCAGAGGAGATTTACCAGGATGTTGCCTGGTATGGAGGGAAAATTTTATGAGGAAAGGCTGATGGACTTGAGGTTGTTTTCGTTGGAGAGAAGAAGGTTAAGAGGAGACTTAATAGAGGCATACAAAATGATCAGGGGGTTAGATAGGGTGGACAGTGAGAGCCTTCTCCCGCGGATGGAAATGGCTGGCACAAGGGGACATAACTTTAAACTGAGGGGTAATAGATATAGGACAGAGGTCAGAGGTAGGTTCTTTACGCAAAGAGTGGTGAGGCCGTGGAATGCCCTACCTGCAACAGTAGTGAACTCGCCAACATTGAGGGCATTTAAAAGTTTATTGGATAAGCATATGGATGATAATGGCATAGTGTAGATTAGATGGCTTTTGTTTCGGTGCAACATCGTGGGCCGAAGGGCCTGTACTGCGCTGTATTGTTCTATGTTCTATGTTCTATAACGAGGAAAAATGCGTTTTTAGCACCAACCGTCTGGCCATCCTGGGATACGCAGTGCGCAATGGAGTGATAGGCCCCGACCCCGAACGCATGCAAATTTCCCCTCCCCCACTGCTCCAAAGCCCTGAAACGCTGCCTGGGCTTTTTTTCGTACTACGCCCAGTGGGTTCCCCAGTACGCAGACAAGGCTTGCCCGTTAATCCAGTCTACTACCATCCCCCTGTCGACAGAGGCCCGCCTGGCCTTCAGCCGCATCAAAGCGGATATCGCAAAGGCCACGATGCACGCAATCGACGAGTCCCTCCCCTTCCAGGTCGAGAGCGACGCATCCGATGTAGCTCTGGCGGCCACTTTCAACCAAGCGGGCAGACCCGTGGCCTTTTTCTCCCGAACCCTGCACGCCTCAGAAACCCGCCACTCCTCAGTGGAAAAGGAAGCCCAAGCCATAGTGGAAGCTGTGCGACATTGGAGGCATTACCTGGCCGGCAAGAGATTCACTCTCCTCACTGACCAACGGTCGGTAGCCTTTATGTTCGATAATGCACAGGGGGGCAAAATCAAGAATGACAAGATCTTGAGGTGGAGGATTGAGCTCTCCACCTATAACTATGAGATCTTGTATCGTCCCGGAAAGCTGAACGAGCCATCCGATGCCCTATCCTGCGGCACATGTGCCAACGCACAAGTAGAACGCCTCCAAGCCCTCCACGAGGACCTCTGCCACCCGGGGGTCACTCGATTCTACCATTTTGTGAAGTCCCGCAACCTGCCCCACTCTGTTGAGGAGGTCCGTACAGCCACCAGGAACGGCCAAATCTGCGCAGAGTGCAAACCGCACTTTTTGAGGCCAGATAGAGCGCACCTGATAAAGGCTTCCCGTCCCTTTGAACGCCTCAGTTTGGATTTCAAATGCCCCCTCCCCTCCACCGCATACTTCCTAAACGTGGCGGACGAGTACTCCCGTTTCCCCTTCGCCATCCCCTGCCCCGACATGACAGCGGCCACAGTTATTAAAGCCCTCGGCACCATCTTTACACTGTTCGGTTTCCCCGCGTACATCCATAACGACAGGGGGTCCTCCTTCATGAGGGACGAACTGCGTCAGTTCCTGCTCAGCAAGGGCATTGCCTTGAGCAGGACGACCAGTTACAACCCCCGGGGAGACGGTCAGGTAGAGAGGGAGAACGGTACGTTCTCGGTACGAGGGAGCCCTACAGTCCAGAAACCTCCCAGTTTCACGGAGGCAGGAAGTCCTCCCGGATGACCTCCACTCCATCCGGTCGCTGCTGTGTACCACCACTAACCAAACGCCTCACGAGCGCCTCCTTGTCTTCCCTAGGAAGTCCTCCTCCGGAGCGTCGCTGCCGACCTGGCTGTTAGCCCCAGAACCCAGCTTGCTCCGAAAGCATGTGCGCCCGCACAAATCAGACCCGTTGGTCGAGAGGGTTCACCTTCTCCACGAAAACCCTCAGCACGCCTACGTGGCGTACCGCGACGGCCGACAGGACACGGTCTCCCTGCGTGACCTGGTGCCCGCCGGAAACACACACACACACCCCCAACACCGATCACCTCCTCTCTCCCACTGGCGCATGCCACGACCACACCCTTCCTGGGTGTATCGGTCCTCCTCCCGTGCCCGGCCAGGAGTAAAGAAACAGAGACGAACAGCGCACCGCTCCCAGAGACGACAGTGCCCGAACCAGCACCTGCACCACCACCGGAGCTGAGGCGATCGACAAGGACGACCAGGGCACCCGCTCGACTCGTGGAATCCGCGTGACGAACATCTGTAAATATTTCTGACAAAACCTGTACGTAGTTAACTGTTGGGCTAAATGCATAGCCATTGTACAAAATTAGTTCCAGGACCAGCCTTGTAAACCCCTACCACCATGCGAACCACCACCCCGCCGGGTTCTTTTTTAACAAGGGGTGAATGTGGTGGTATGTACACCGAGATCTCTCTGACTGTCAATACTCTTGAGGGTTCTACCATTCACTGTATATTCCTACCTGCATTAGACTTTCCAAAATGCATTACCTCACATTTGTCCGGATTAAACTTTATTTGCCATCTCTCCGCCGAAGTCTCCAAACAATCTAAATCCTGCTGTATCCTCTGACAGTCCTCATCACTATCTGCAATTCCACCAAACTTTGTGTCGTCTGCAAACTAACTAATCGGACTAGTTACATTTTCCTCCAAATCATCTATGTATACGAAGAATAGCAAAGGTCCCAGCACTGATCCCTGCGGAAAACCACAAGTCACAACCCTCTAATCAGAAAAGCACCCTTCAACTGCTACTCTCTGCCTTCTATGACCTAGCCAGTTCTGTATCCATCTTGCCAGCTGATCCCATGTGACTTCACCTTTTGTACCAGTCTGCCATGAGGGACCTTGTCAAAGGCCTCACTGAAGTCCATATAGACAAATTCCACTGCCCTACCTGCATCAATCATCTTTGTGACCTCCTCGAAAAACTCTATCAAGTTAGTGAGACACAACCCCCCCTGTGGAAGCTTTGGAAAAGGTGCAAAGGAGATTTACCAGGATGTTGCCTGGAATGGAGAGTAGGTCTTACAAGGAAAGGATAAGGGTGCTACGCCTTTTCTCATTAGAACGGAGGAGGATGAGGGGCAACTTGATAGAGGTTTATAAAATGATCAGGGGAATAGATAGAATAGACAGTCAGAGACTTTTTCACCGGGTGGAACAAACCATTACAAGGCGACATAAATTTAAGGTGAATGGTGGAAGATATAGGGGGGATGTCAGAGGTAGGTTCTTTACCCAGAGAGTAGTGGGGGCATGGACTGCACTGCCTGTGGAAGTAGTTGAGTCGGAAACATTAGGGACCTTCAAGCAGCTATTGGATAGGTACATGGATTACAGTAAAATGATATAGTGTAGATTTATTTGTTCTTAAGGGAAGCACACGGTAGCATTGTGGATAGCACAATTGCTTCACAGTTCCAGGGTCCGAGGTTCGGTTCCGGCTTGGGTCACTGTCTGTGCGGAGTCTGCACAACCCCGTGTCTGCGTGGGTTTCCTCCGGGTGCTCTGGTTTCCTCCCACAGTCCAAAGATGTGCAGGTTAGGTGGATTGGCCATGATAAATTGCTCTTCATAGATTATCATAGAATTTACAGTGCTGAAGGAGGCCATTCGGCCCATCGAGTCTGCACCGGCTCTTGGAAAGAGCACCCTACCCAAGGTCAACACCTCCACCCTATCCCCATAACCCAGTGACCCCAGCCAACATTAAGGGCAATTGTGGTTACTAAGGGCAATTTATCATGGCCAATCCACCTAACCCGCACATCTTTGGACTGTGGGAGGAAACCGGAGCACCCGGAGGAAACGCACGCACACACGGGGAGGATGTGCAGACTCCGCACAGACAGTGACCCAAGCTGGAATCGAACCTGGGACCCTGGAGCTGTGAAGCAATTGTGCTATCCACTATGCTACTGTGCTGCCCCAAGTGTCCAAAATTGCCCTTAGTGTTGGGTGGAGGTGTTGACTTTGGCTCTTTCCAAGAGCCGGTGCAGACTCAATGGGCCGAATGGCCTCCTTCTGCACTGTAAATTCAATGATAATCTATGATTAATCTAGGACAAAGGTTCGGCACAACATCGTGGGCTGAAGGGCCTGTTCTGTGCTGCATTTTTCTATGTTCACAAAACCGTGCTGCCTCTTGCTAATACGTGCATTTGCTTCCAAATGGGAGTAAATCGTGTCTTGAAGAATTGTCTCCAGTAATTTCCCTACCACTGACGTAAGGCTTACCGGCCTGTAGTTACCTGGATTATCCTTGCTGCCCTTCTTAAACAAAGGAACAACATTGGCTATTCTCCAGTCCTCCGGGACATCCCCTGAAGACAGTGAGGATCCAAAGATTTCTGTCAAGGCCTCAGCAATTTCCTCTCTCGCCTCCTTCAGTATTCTGGGGTAGATCCCATCAGGCCCTGGGGACTTATCTACCTTAATATTTTTCAAGACGCCCAACACCTCGTCTTTTTGGATCTCAATGTGACCCAGGCTATCTACACACCCTTCTCCAGACTCAACATCCACAAATTCCTTCTCTTTGATGAATGCTGATGCAAAGTATTCATTAAGTACCTCGCCCATTTCCTCTGGCTCCACACATAGATTCCCTCGCCTGTCCTTCAGTGTCCTCACCCTTTCCCTGGCTACCCTCTTGCTTTTTATGTACATGTAAAAAGCCTTGGGGTTTTCCTTAACCCTATTTGCCAATGACTTTTTGTGACCCCTTTTAACCCTCCTGACTCTTTGCTTAAGTTCCTTCCTACTTTCCTTATATTCCTCACAGGCTTCGTCTGTTCCCAGCCTTCTAGACCTGACAAATGCCTCCTTTTTCTTTTTGACGAGGCGTTCAATATCTCTCGTTATCCAAGCTTCCTGAAATTTGCAGTATTTATCCTTCTTCCGCACAGGAACATGCCAGCCCTGAATTCCTTTCAACTGACATTTGAAAGCCTCCCACATGTCAGATGTTGATTTACCCTCAAACATCCGCCCCCAATCTAGGTTCTTCAATTCCTGCCTAATATTGTTATAATTAGCCTTTCCCCAATTTAGCACATTCACCCTAGGACCACTCTTATCCTTGTCCACCAGCACTTTACAACTTACTGAATTATGGTCACTGTTCCCGAAATGCTCCCCTACTGAAACTTCTACCACCTGGCTGGGCTCATTCCCCAATACCAGGTCCATTATAGGCCCTTCCCTAGTTGGACTATCTACATATTGTTTTAAGAAGCCCTCCTGGATGCTCCTTACAAACTCTGCCCCATCCAAGCACCTAGCACTAAGTGAGTCCCAGTCTGTATTGGGGAAGTTGAAGTCTCCCATCACAACAACCCTGTTGCGTTTACTCCTTTCCAAAATATGTCTACTGTCATGTGAGAGTACCTTTAAGAAATGGGTGTTTCAGAAATGTACCTTTAAGAAATGGGTGGTATCAGTGATGTCAGAGTGTGGGTGGAGCTGGGCTGTCTGTCAGCTTTTTACTTTCGTTTTAGGCTGTTTGCTGCAGGGTGTGTTTTAGTTCCGTTTTCAGTGTTGGAACTGAAGCCAGACAAAGCAGGTGTACTGCTGTTCTCTCTGCCATGAAAATACTATCTCTTGACCATTTGGTGAATTCAGAATTATAAATGTTCTCAGTAGTGAATGTAAACCTGATGTGCTTCTGTTCAAAGGTGTTTCTTTTGTCTTCTGGATGTTGCTTGGGAAGTTATTAAGGATTACTTAGTGTTGTATTCTTTGGGGTTGTATTTGAATTAATGGTTTCTAAGGTGTTCACTCTATGTTTTAAAAAGGTTAACTTGAGTTCATAGAATAAACATTGTTTTGCTTTCAAAAATACTGTTCCATTTCTGCTTGTAGAGTGAACCGTGTGCTCCCCATACCACAATCTAGTAAAAGCTGTGGGTCAGGTGAACTCCATGATACACTCTGGGGTTCTCTAAATCCTGGCTCATAACAAATTGGGGGCTCGTCTGGCATAAAAGTCTATCTATTGGATTGGCTTAGTGAACTTAAAGACAGTGAGGGGTGAGCATATTGTAGTTGCTTTTCAGGTGTGGTAGTCCAGTTTAAATAGGGAGTGTGTTGTGGACAATGGCTCTTTCAGAGGCTCTAAAGTTTGAGGGGATGGAGATGGTCACACGCAGTCCCTTACGGACAGCGTCTAAAAGCAGACTGTTAGATTTGACAAAAACATTGCAGATAACATTACCTGACAAAATGCAAAAAGATGAGGTAATTATGGCGGTGGCAAAGCATTTAAAGTTGCCTGAGATACAGTTTGACTCATTGGAAATGGCAAAAATTCAGTTACAACTTAAACAAATGGAACATGAGAAAGAATTAAAGCAGCTTGAATATGAAAGAGAGAGAGAGGAAAAAGAAAAGGAGAGAGAAGAAAGGAGAAAAGAAAGAATAGCCCTAGCAGAACAAAAAGAAGGAGAAAGGGAGATACAGATCAGGGAACAAGATAAAGAGAGAGAGTTTGAACTTCAGAAAATGGCCATGAAACATGACAGTCAGTTAAAATTGGCAGACATAAAGGGAAACATACAGTTGGATGCTATTGATGAGGATAGTGAGAAAGAGCATCAAAGTCGAAGGCTTGATGGGGATCTATTTAAATATGTCCAAGCATTGCCAAGGATTGACGAGAAGGAAGTGGAAACCTTTTTCATTTCGTTTGAGAAGGTGGCTGAACAAATGAAATGGCCACAGGACATGTGGGTATTACTGATTCAAACAAAGCTGATAGGTAGGGCTAGTGAAGTGTTTGCATACCGGAGGAGGTATCTGGGACGTATGAGGAGGTGAAAAAATCCATCTTAGGTGCATATGAACTAGTGCCTGAAGCCGACAGACAAAGGTTCAGAAAGTTAAGGAAAGAATTTGGTCAAACATACATGGAGTCTGAAAGGATCAAACAGAGTAATTTTGATAGGTGGATACGGGCTTTGAAAATAGACCAAACGTATGAAGCTCTCAGAGAAATTATACTTTTGGAGGAGTTTAAAAATTCAATTCCTGATGCAGTGAGAACTCATGTGGAAGAGCAGAGGGTTAAAACTGCGAGGTTAGCAGCAGAAATGGCAGATGATTATGAATTAGTTCATAAATCAAAGTTTGGTTTCCGACATCAGTTTCAGCCTGTGAGGGATAGAAACTGGGGACATGAGAAATATTCAAGTGGTAACAGTAAAGGTGATCTGATGGGAGATAAGAAGGAGAGTGTACCTCAGATTAAAAAGGAAATCCAGGAGGGTGGAAAAGAAATTGAAAATTTCAAATGTTTTCACTGTAATAAACTAGGCCATGTAAAGTCACAGTGTTGGTGGTTGAAAAAAAGCACTGGGAAGGCTGATGTGGTAAAACAGGATGAGACAGTGGGGTTTTTCAAAGTGATAAAGGAAAGCCCAAGTGAAGTGAAGAAGGTGCAAAAGATTGTACAGCCTGATCAAGAGGTGATTGCTAAGAAGGTGCCAGATCTCTTTAAAGAATTTACTTGTGTGGGCAAAGTTTTCTCATGTGTATCAGGAGGAGTAGGTAAAGAAGTCACAATTTTAATAAATACGGGAGCTAGTCAATCTTTAATGGGAAGAGGTGAGGAGTTATGTAGTTTGGGAAGAATGTTGCCAGAAAAGGTGGTAATATGTGGAATTCAAGGTGAGAGGAGTAGTGTTCAATTATATAAAGTAAGGTTGGAAAGTCCAGTGAAGAGTGGTGAAGTGGTAGTATGAGTAATAGAGAAACTATCTTGTCCAGGAATACAGTTTACCTTGGGTAATGATACAGCTGGTTCGCAGGTGGGAGTGATGCCTACTGTGGTTGATAAGCCAGTGGAAAATCAGATAACTGAAGTGTTGAAGGATGAATATCCTGGGATTTTTCCAGATTGTGTAGTGACACGGTGGCAATGTCACAGGTTAAGACAAGAGGAGAAATCAAAGAGTGAAGATGAACCAGAAAGGATTTTTGATCAGATGGTTGAAAAAGAACAAGAACAGGTGGAGGATAAGGCGGATATTTTTAGTGCAGGAACATTGGCGGAATTACACCAGAAAGATGTAGAAATAAAACGGATGTATCGAAAGCATACACGGAAGAGGAATCTGAGTGCATACCAGAGTGTTATTACCGTAAAGTGATGTCTTGATGAGAAAATGGAGACCTTTACCTATGCAGGTGGATGAAAAGTGGGCAGAAGTTCATCAAGTAATATCGCCGGTAGGGTATAGAAAGGATGTGTTGCGAGTTGCACATGAGGTCCCAGTGGGAAGTCATTTGGGAGTAAGGAACACTCAATTCAAGCTAAAATCCAAAAACATTTTTATTGGCCTGGACTACATAAAGATGTGATTAAATTTTGTCAATTATGTCACACATGTCAAGTGATAGGGAAACCTCAAGCAGTGATAAAACCAGCCCCCTTAATACCCATTCCAGCATTTGAGGAACCATTTACAAGGGTCCAATTGATTGCGTAGGACCACTTCCTAAAACGAAAAACAGGACTCAATATGTTTTGACGATAATGGATGTGTTTATTAGGTTTCCAGAGGCTATTCCAGTACGTAATATTACAGCAAAACGATTGTGCAGGAGTTACTTAAATTATTTACTAGATATGGACTACCCACAGAAATACAATCGGATCAAGGATCAAATTTTACCTCAAGGTTATTCAAAGAAGTTATGGAGAACTTAGGAATAAAACAATTTAAATCAACTGCGTACCTTCCAGAATCGCAGGGAGCGTTAGAAAGGTGGCATCAGACATTAAAGACAATGTTGAGGGCTTATTGTCACGATTATCCAGAGGATTGGGATAAAGGAATTCTATTCATACTGTTTGCAATTAGGGATGCACCTAATGAGTCAACCAAATTCAGTCCTTCTGAACTAATTTTTGGTCATGAGGTAAGAGGACCACTTAAATTGATTAAGGAAAAATTGGTGAGTGAGAAATCGGAAAGTACATTATTGGATTACATGTCAAATTTTAGGGAACAATTAAATAGAGCAGGTGAATTGGCTAGACAACATTTAAAAGTTGCACAAAATGTGATGAACGGGTAGCGGACAAGAAATCCAAAGTTTGTAGTTTTGCTAGTGGAGATAGAGTTTTAGTATTGTTAGCAGTGGTAGGGGAATCTTTAAAAGCAAGGTTTTGTGGACCTTATCAGATTGAAAAGAAATTAAGTGAGGTGAATTATGTGGTTAAAAACGCCAGATAGAAGGAAAACTCACTGAGTGTGTCATGTGAATATGCTTAAAATGTACTTTGAGAGGGAAGGAGAGAAAAAGGAGGAGGTTTTAATCATTCTAATTCAAAGTGATAAACCAAATCCAGATGACTGTGTATTTGACATACTTCAAATTAAATTGGAAAACGAGGGTGTTCTTAAAAATTGGGATAAATTGTTGAGTTACCTTCCAGAGGAAAAACGGACTGACGTGAAAGAGTGATTGATATCACATGGGCAAGTTTGTAGAGATAAATTGGGAAGTACTAAAATGGCTATACATGATGTGGATGTGGGAAATGCTGTTCCAATCAAACAACATCCATACAGACCTTTAAAATTGGCACAGGTTAACAAAGAGACTGAGAGTATGCTTAAAAATGGCATAATTGAAGTGGGTTGCAGCCAATGGAGCTCACCCATAGTGATGGTACCAAAACCGGACGGTACCCAACGGTTGTGTGTGGACTATAGAAAGGTTAATGCAATTACAAGAACGGACTCTTATCCCATCCCACGTTTGGAGGATTGCATTGAGAAAGTGAGACAATCAGCTTTTATTTCCAAACTGGATTTACTTAAAGGTTACTGGAAGGTACCTTTATCCGAAAGGACGAAGGAGATTTCAGCTTTTGTGACTCCTGATGGTATATACAAATTCAAAGTTATGCAATTTGGCATGAAAAACGCCCCAGCCACATTTCAACGGTTAATTCACAAAGTTGTTTCAGGATTACCAATTGAGCAGTATACATCGACGATCTGGTAATTTTCAGCCAGACATGGAAAGAACATTTAGAACATCTGATGGAGTTATTCGATCGACTTCAGAAGGCGGGTTTGGTGATAAACCTAGCCAAAAGTGAATTTGGAAAAGCCCAAGTCACTTTCCTTGGCCATACAATCGGACAGGGTCAAATGGTCAAATGGGATGTGAAACCAACAGTTATTGAGGGGTTTCCAATACCCTCAAGACGAAGGGAAATACTGCGATTTCTTGGCATGAGTGGATTTGATCGAACATTTGTGAAAAGTTTTTGTAGCGTGGTTGCTCCACTGATAGACTTGCTGAAGAAACGTCAAAAATTTCAGTGGACAGCGGACTTTCAACAGGCATTTGACTGCCTGAAAGCTGTGATAACCAATGTCCTGTGTTGGAGAATTACAAGGGGCTCTGTGATCAGATTGAACTAAAGTATCTGACTTTAAAGAGAAATGCCGAGGCGTAGAGACATGGACGGATCGTGCAAGGACCTTCTTGCTGTCAATCGAGAAGGATTTCAGTTGGAGGACAAAGAACAGAAAAAAAATGGACTATATTATGATACCTGTTTTCATGTGTTGTTTTTTGAAACGAAAAAGGATATTTACTGTGTGCATTTCTTAAAGGATAGTGAAAATATGAAAAATGAAACCATCTTGAAGTTGATGGGGGTTTTTTTCTTGGGGGGGGGGAGGGTCATACCTTTGAGAAATGGGTGTTTAAGAAATGTACCTTTAAGAAATGGGTGTTTATCAGTGATGTCAGAGTGTGGGTGGAGCTGGGCTGTCTGTCAGCTTTTTACTTTCGTTTTAGGCTGTTTGCTGCAGGGTGTGTTTCAGTTCCGTTTTCAGTGTTGGAACTGAAACCAGACAAAGCAGGTGTACTGCTGTTCTCTCTGCCATGAAAAGACTATCTCTTGATCATTTGGTGAATTCAGAATTATAAATGTTCTCAGTAGTGAATGTAAACCTGATGTGCTTCTGTTAAAAGGTGTTTCTTTTGTCTTCTGGATGTTGTTTGGGGAGTTATTAAGGATTAATATAATTTGAGAGAAGAAGGTTAAGAGGAGACTTAATAGAGGCATACAAAATGATCAGGGGGTTGGATAGGGTGGACAGTGAGAGCCTTCTCCCGCGGATGGATATGGCTGGCACGAGGGGACATAACTT
This sequence comes from Scyliorhinus torazame, assembly GCF_047496885.1. Lineage (NCBI taxonomy): Eukaryota > Metazoa > Chordata > Chondrichthyes > Carcharhiniformes > Scyliorhinidae > Scyliorhinus > Scyliorhinus torazame. The sequence continues at coordinate 75,684,386 of NC_092727.1, read as the reverse complement.
TAAACTGAGGGGTAATAGATATAGGACAGAGGTCAGAGGTAGGTTCTTTACGCAAAGAGTAGTGAGGCCATGGAATGCCCTACCTGCTACAGTAGTAAACTCGCCAACATTGAGGGCATTTAAAAGTTTATTGGATAAACATATGGATGATAATGGCATAGTGTAGGTTAGATGGCTTTTGTTTCGGTGCAACATCGTGGGCCGAAGGGCCTGTACTGCGCTGTATTGTTCTATGTTCCATGTTCTATGTTCTATTACTTAGTGTTGTATTCTTTGGGGGTTGTATTTGAATTAATGGTTGCTAAGATGTTCACTCTATGTTTTAAAAAGGTGAACTTGAGTTCATGAAATAAACACTGTTTTGCTTTCAAAAATACTTTTCCATTTCTGCTGTACCACACCTGTAGAGTGGGCCGTGTGCTCCCCATACCACAATTTAGTAAAAGTGGTGGGCCAGGTAAACTCCATGATACACTTTGGGGTTCTCTAAACCCTGGCTCATAACACTACCTACCTGCTCCTCTATCTCCCGCTGGCTGTTGGGTGGCCTGTAGTAAACCCCCAATATTATGACTGCAGCCTTCTTATTCCTGATCTCTACGAATATAACCTCGGTGCCCTCTGAGGTGTCCTCCCGCAGTACAGCCGTTATATTCTCTATAACCAGTAGCACAACACCTCCACCCCTTTTATCCCGCCTGAAACATCCTAAATCCTGGAACGTTTAGTTGCCAATCCTGTCCTTCCCTCAACGAGGTCTCTATAATGGCAACAACATCATAGTTCCAAGTACTAATCCAAGCTCTAAGTTCATCTGCCTTACCTGTTATACTTCTTGCATTAAAAAAATGCACTTCAGGCCACCAGTCCCGCTGTTTTCAGCAACATCTCCATGTCTGCTCTTCCCCAGACCCATACTGACCCTATTCCCTAGTTCTCCCTCAATTTTTTCACCTTCTGACCTATTGCTCCGGTACCCACCCCCCTGCCATTCTAGTTTAAACCCTCCCGTATGACACTAGCAAACCTCACAGCCAGGATATTTATGCTTCTTCAGTTTAGATGCAACGCGTCCTTCTTAAACAGGTCACGCCTTCCTGAAAGAGCTCCCAGTGGTACAGATAACGGAAACACTCCCTCCACATGTTTAGCTGCTCTATCTTCCTATTTCTAGCCTCACTGGCACGTGGCACAGGGAGTAATCCTGAGATTACAACCCTAGAGGTCCTGTCTTTTAACTTTATGCCTAGCTCCCTGAACTCCTGCTGCAGGACCTCATACCCCTTCCTGCCTATGTCATTAGTACCAATATGTACAATGACCTCTGCCCTCCCCCTTCAGGATGCCCACTACCCGTTCAGAGACATCCTGGACCCTGGCACCAGGGAGGCAACATACCATCCTGGAGTCTCTTTCACATCCACAGAAGCGCCTATCTGTGCCCCTGACTATAGAGTCCCCGATGACTATTGCTCTTCTGCCCTTTGACCCTCCCTTCTGAACATCAGAGCCAGCTGTGGTGCCACTGCTCTAGCTGCTGCTGTTTTCCCCTGATAGGCTACTCCCCCCAACAGTATCCAAAGCGGTATACCTATTCGAGAGGGGGACAACCGCAAGGGATTCCTGCACTGACTACCTGCCCCCTCTGGTGGTCACCCATCTCTCTGCCTGGACGATAAGGGAATAGTGTAGATGGGCTTTAGAGTGGTTTCACAGGTTGGCGCAACATCGAGGGCTGAAGGGCCTGTACTGCGCTGTAATGTTCTATGTTCTATGCACCTTGGGTGTGGCCACATCTCTACAACTCCTATCTATGACGCTTACCACCACCTGCATGCTCCTAAGTGCATCCAATTGCTGCTCCAACTGAACCACGCAGTCTGTGAGGAGCTGCCATTGGTTACACTTGGTGCAGATGTAGTCGGCCGGAACGCTGGAAGCGTCACATATCTGCCACATCTCACAGCTGGAGCACTGCACCTTGCTAAGTGACATTTAAGCACTAATTAATTAATTTAAAATAAACAGTTGAATTATTGTTAGATTGAGTTACAATTAACTATATGGCCCTGACGCTAGATGATTTTTACTGTAAAATTAAATGCTAAATAACAATCTCTGCCCTCAGGTTTAGTTACTCCACTATCTAGTTAATCAATTAGATATTTTTTCAATATTTTTTTTCTTCAAATTTAACAGATTCCCAACCAACCAATCAGGTCACAGCTTTACTGTGATGTCACTTACAATCCCCCCCCCCAAACACAATTTGAAAAGGTAATAAAAATAAAAATCACTTACCTTCCCAGGGTGCTCTCTGAATACTATTTTTCATAGAATTTACAGTGCAGAAGGTCCTCTCCCTGCAGATTAACAGTTATAGGCCAGAAGAAAGAGAACGAAACAATCGGAAAAAAGCACCTTCTCCCACTCTGCACCGAATTACCTCGCTGCATCAAATTACCAAGTTCCAATTCCCACTCTGGACGTGTCTCACTCATTCAGGATGTGGCCCCTTCAGCAGCACAAAGCTTACTGAGTGCGCTTTCTGTCTGTCTTTTATACAGAACTCAGCTAACCAGGGTGACTCACACTGCTTAAGCTTCAGACAGAAGAATACAATGTGCGCCCTTGTGCCACTAAGCAGGCTTCAGGTGACTGACAGATAACTGCTTCTCAGCAAGCAGGGTGGGGGCAGCTTCACCCAATCAGACACTAAGTTACACTCTGCACTTTTAACTGAAAAACAGCAAAATTAGATTTACCGCTTACCTTTCCTGATTACCTCACTGCATCAAATTACCAAATTCCAATTCCCACTCAGGATGTGTCTCACTCACTGAGGATGCGATTGGGTCCCTCCGCTCCAGGGGTTTCCCTTTGTCCAGGGGACAGCTAACATGGCCACCAACACTGCGTCCGCCATGTGGAACTGCTCCTGCACTCCGGGGTCTCCCTTTGTCCAGGGCGCACCCTGCATGGCCGCCACATGTGCGTCCGCCACGTGGGTAGGCCCCTGCACTCTGGGTCTCCTTTCACCTGGAGACCGTACTGGGTGGCTACTTGCAGTGCTTCTTTGCTCCGGGCCCCTGGTTGCGGCCCATTTGTAGCCTTATTGCTGTTCTTGCTCTGGTCCTATTCTTCCCCCCATCCCTGTGCGCCCTCATGTCCCGATCCCTCCCTTTCCCCCCTTATCTCCCCTTTCCCGTGTTCCCCTCTTTTGTCCCTCTTCCCCTAGCCCCTATCCCCATTTGCTCCCCCATCCTTGTTGTGTATTCTCCCCCTCCCTGCCTGGCAGCATTCCCCCTGTTGGGGGAGCGCCACGGCCCTACTCTGCTGCATACGCCCGGCATGAGCTTTCCCGCTCATGCGGTGGCCCTCGTCCCAGGAGTTACTGTGTCGCTTCTCCTTCGCCCACTCTTGGTAGTTACTGACTGTTCTTTCCCCGTCTTACCCTGCACTCCTCTCGCTTGCCCCTTTGCTTTTCGCTTCTCCGCTGTGTTCGTTCTTTTGGACAAGATCCCGATTTCCGACACTTCCGGTTGCGGCGATGACCAGCTGAGTCGCACGTTTCGGCACCTCCCGTTTTAACAAACTTTTGGGCTCTTGTCAGGAGCCCCAATGGAAATTTTTCACGGCCAAACACAGTGTGAGGCAATAAAGGAAGGAGTTCCCCCGGGTGTGGATGGAAAGAAGCGATAGTAGTGGCCAGATTGCGGAGGATCCTCTGGAGCAGCGGCAGAGAAGAGAAGGGAGTAGCAAGATGGCGGCTGAGGGAGCCCAGATGGTATGGGACCCGGAACAGCAGGAGTTCCTCCGGCGATGTGTGGAGGAGCTCAAGAAGGAGGTGCTGGCGCCGATGTTGCTGGCGATTGAGGGATTGAAGGAGACGCAAAAGACCCAGGAGATGGAGCTCCGTGGAGTGAAGGCAAAAGCAGCCGAGAATGAAGACGAGATACAGGGCTTGGTGGTGAAGACGGAGACGCACGAGGCACTACAGAAGCACTACATAAGAGGTGTATAGAAAGGCTGGAAGCCCTGGAAAATAGCTCGAGGAGGAAGAATTTAAGGATTTTGGGTCTTCCCGAAGGGTCAGAGGGAGCGGATGTTGGGGCGTATGTGAGTACGATGCTCCATACTTTAATGGGAGCTGAGGCCCCGACGGGCCCCCTGGAAGTGGAGGGAGCATACCGGGTCCTCGTGAGAAGACCGAAGGCAGGGGAAATACCGCGAGCAATAGTGGTGAGGTTCCACCGCTACAAAGACAGAGAGATGGTCCTGAGATGGGCTAAGAAGACACGGAGTAGCAGGTGGGAGAACACGGTGATCCGCGTGTATCAAGATTGGAGTGTGGAGGTGGCGAGAAGGAGGGCGAGTTTCAATCGGGCCAAGGCGGTGCTCCACAGGAAAAAAGTGAAATTTGGAATGTTGCAGCCGGCAAGACTGTGGGTTACACACAAGGGCAAACACCACTACTTCGAGACGGCGGAGGAGGCGTGGGCATTTATTCAAGAAGAGAAGTTGGACTAGATTTGAGGAATGGATGTTTGGAAAGAAGTAGCGAGGTGGTGGCAAGGAATTGTAAAGGGGGGAGAGGGGGAGGGCTTATCTGTAAAAATGTTGGACGGGAGAATTTTTTCTCCCCCACCCCCGGGGGGGGGGGGGGGGGGCACGAAGAAAGGTGGGCGCCGGTGGGGAAGGGGACAGGGAAGGGGAGAGGGAACTGCGCCATTAGGGGTGGGGCCGAGGGGGAAGCGCGGGCTTTTCTCCCGCGCTACGGAAATTGTGGCGGGAAAAGTGGGCGCAGGAAGAAAGGGGGCCCCACACGCAGGGAGGCCAAGGGTAAACGGGGGAAGCCGAGGTCAGCCAGAGTTTGCTGACTCCCGGAAGCAATATGGGGGGAGCAATCAAGCTAGAAGGGAATCTAGCGCGGGGTGGGGGGGATTAACTGGGTTGCTGCTGCTGAGGGTAAGGGGGAGCTGATATGGGATGGGATGGTCGAGACGGGAGGGCGCCGTCTGGGGGACAAACGGGTGCGTGGGACCCGGGTGAGTCGACGATGGGGGGGGGGGGGGTAAAGGGCCCCCCAACCCGGTTGATCACGTGGAACGTGAGAGGGTTGAACGTGCCGATTAAGAGGGCAAGGGTATTTGCGCACCTAAAGAGGCTGAAGGCGGATGTGGTTATGCTTCAAGAGACGCACCTGAAAGTGGCGGATCAGGTCAGATTAAGGAAAGGATGGGTGGGACAGGTTTTCCACTCAGGATTAGATGCGAAAAATAGAGGGGTGGCAATACGGTGGGGAAACGGGTACTGTTTGAGGCTAAGACCATAGTGGCGGACAGTGGGGGCAGGTACGTGATGGTGAGTGGCAGATTGCAAGGTGAGGCGGTGGTGCTGGTGAACGTATATGCCCCGAACTGGGATGACGCGGGTTTTATGAAGCGTATGTTGGGGCGCATCCCGGACCTAGAGATGGGAAATTTGGTATTGGGGGGGGACTTCAACACGGTGCTGGACCCAGGGCTGGACCGGTCCAGATCTAGGACCGGGAGGAGGCCGGCAGCGGCCAAGGTGCTTAAGGGGTTTATGGAGCAGATGGGAGGAGTAGATCCCTGGAGATTTGCTAGACCGAGGAGTAAGGAGTTTTCCTTTTTCTCCCACGTCCATAAAGTATACTCCCAGATAGACTTTTTTGTCCTGGGAAGGGCGCTGATCCCGAAAGTTGCAGGAACGGAATATTCGGCTAGCCGTTTCAGATCACGCCCCACACTGGGTGGATCTGGATCTAGGAGAGGATAAGGAGCAGCGCCCACTTTGGAGATTAGACATGGGACTGTTGGCAGATGAGGTGGTATGTGGAAGGGTGAGGGGATGTATTGAAAGGTACCTAGAGGTCAACGATGATGGAGAGGTCCAGGTGGGAGTTGTATGGGAGGCGCTGAAAGCGGTGGTTAGGGGGGAGCTGATTTCCATAAGAGCCCACAAGGGGAAAGAAGAGGGTAAAGAAAGGGAGAGATTGATCGGGGAGATTCTGAGGGTGGATAGGCAATATGCGGAGGCCCCGGATGAAGGGTTATACAGGGAAAAACGGAGACTACAGACGGAGTTTTACCTGCTGACCACGGGTAAGGCGGAGACGCAGTGGAGGAAGGCACAGGGAATACAATACGAGTATGGGGAAAAGGCGAGCCGACTGCTGGCCCAACAACTTAGGAAGAGGGGGGCGGCGAGAGAGATCGGAGGAATTAGGGACGAGGAGGGAAGGATGGAACAGAGGGCGGAGTAGGTGAACAGGGTGTTTAAGTCATTCTATGAGAGGCTGTATAAGTCCCAACCCCCGGAGGGGAAAGAGGGAATGATGCACTTCTTGGACCAGTTGGAGTTCCCGAGGGTTGAGGAGCAGGAGGTGACAGGTCTGGGAGCGCAGATTGAGGTGGAGGAGGTGGTAAAAGGAATCGGGAAAATGCAGGCAGGAAAGGCCCCGGGACCAGATGGGTTCCCGGTGGAATTTTACAGGAAATATGTGGACCTACTGGCCCCACTCCTGGCGAGAACCTTCAATGAGGCTAAGGAAAGGGGGACACTACCCCCGACGATGTCGGAGGCGACGATATCGTTGATCCTGAAACGAGACAAAGACCCGCTGCAGTGCGGGTCATACAGGCCCATCTCCCTCCTAAATGTAGACGCCAAGTTACTGGCCAAGGTGATGGCGACTAGGATAGAGGACTGTGTCCCAGGGGTGGTACATGACGACCAGACAGGGTTTGTTTAAGGGAGGCAATTGAATGCCAACATACGAAGGTTGCTGGGGGTAATGATGATGCCCCCACCGGAGGGGGAGGCGGAGATAGTGGTGGCGATGGATGCAGAGAAGGCATTCGATAGAATGGAGTGGGACTACCTGTGGGAGGTACTGAAGAGATTTGGATTTGGAAAGGGGTTCATCAGATGGGTTCAGCCCCTGTACGGGGCCCCGGTGGCAAGCGTGGTTACAAACAGGCAACGATCCGACTATTTCCGATTACATAGGGTCACAAGACAGGGGTGTCCCTTGTCCCCGTTACTGTTCGCGTTGGCAATCGAGCCATTGGCCATAGCGCTGAGGGGCTCTAAGAAGTGGAGAGGGGTGCTTAGAGGAGGAGAGGAACATCGGGTGTCATTATATGCGGATGATCTGCTGCTATATGTGGCGGACCCAGTGGAGGGGATGCCTGAGATAATGCAGACACTCAGGGAGTTTGGAGAGTTCTCGGGATACAAATTGAACATGGGAAAGAGTGAACTATTTGTGATGCACCCTGGGGAACAGGGCAGGGGAATAGACGATCTGCCGCTGAGGAGAGTAGCAAGGGACTTTCGATATCTAGGGATCCAGGTGGCTAGGAACTGGGGAACCTTGCATAAACTTAACTTGACACAACAGGTAGAGCAGATGGAGGAGGACTTTAAAAGGTGGGACATGGTGCCCCTGTCATTGGCGGGCAGGGTACAGGCGGTCAAAATGGGGGTCCTCCCAAGGTTTCTTTTTGTGTTTCAGTGCCTCCCCATACTGATTACAAAGGCCTTCTTCAAGAAAGTGGATAGGAGTATTATGAACTTTGTGTGGGCTGGAAAGACCCCAAGGGTAAAGAGGGGTTCCTGCAGCATAGGAGGGACAGAGGGGGACTGGCACTGCCGAGTCTGAGTGATTACTATTGGGCTGTCAACGTGTCTATGATATGTAAGTGGATGAGGGAAGAAGCAGGAGCGGCGTGGAAAAGGCTGGAGATGGCGTCCTGTAGGGGAACAAGTTTAAAAGCACTGGCGACGGCGCCGTTACCGTTTTCCCCGAAAAAATACACCACAAACCCAGTGGTGGTGGCGACTTTGAAGATTTGGGGGCAGTGGAGATGACATAGGGGGGTGACGGGTGACTCGGTGTGGTCCCCGATAAGGAACAACCACAGGTTCGTCCCGGGAAGGATAGATGGGGGATTCCAACCTTGGCAACGAGCAGGAATTGTGAAATTGAAGGACTTGTTCTTGGACGGGACGTTCGCGAGTCTGGGAGCACTGGTAGAAAAATACGAGTTGCCACCTGGGAATGCCTTCCGATATATGCAAGTGAGGGCATTTGCAAGGCAACAGGTGAGGGAATTTCCGCAGCTCCCGGCGCAGGGGATCCAGGACAGATTGATCTCGGGGGCATGGGTCGGTGATGGTAAAGTGTCCGATATATACAGAGAAATGAGAGACGAGGGGGAGACGATGGTAGAGGAGCTAAAGGGTAAATGGGAGGAGGAGCTGGGGGAAGAGATTGAGGAGGGGCTGTGGGCAGATGCCCTAAGTAGGGTAAATTCCTCGTCCTCGTGTACCAGGCTCAGCCTGATCCAATTCAAGGTTCTACACAGGGCGCATATGACGGGAGCAAGGCTGAGTAGATTTTTTGGAGTGGAGGATAGGTGCGGGAGGTGCGCGGGAAGCCCGGCGAACCACACCCACATGTTTTGGTCATGTCCAGTATTGCATGGGTTCTGGGTGGGTGTGGCAAGAGTGATCTCAAAGGTGGTGGGGGTCCGGGTCGAACCAAGCTGGGGGTTGGCTATATTTGGGGTTGCAGAAGAGCCGGGTGTGCAGGAGGCGAGAGAGGCCAATGTTTTGGCCTTTGTGTCCCTAGTAGCCCGGCGAAGGATTCTACTTCTGTGGAAAGAAGCTAAACCCCCGGGCGTGGAGGCCTGGATAAACGACATGGCAGGGTTTATAAAATTGGAGCGAATAAAGTACGCACTAAGAGGTTCGGCTCAGGGGTTCACCAGGCGGTGGCAACCGTTCCTTGACTATCTCGCAGAGCGATAAGGGAAAACAGGAAAGACAGCAGCAGCAACCCAGGGGGGAGGAGGGGGGGTGGGTAGGGGAGGGTACATGTGGGCCCTTGTTTTTTTTGTTCTTTTCCATGCTAGTTGTTTATAATTATATTTATTTTTTCAATGTTACTATTTCTTTTTCTGCACTTGTTGTTAGTTAATATATTGTTTAAATAACGGTCAATGTACATTTTGTTACAAAGTTGTAAAAATGGAAAATTCTTTCTGATCGAAAAACTTTAATAAAATATATATTTTTTTAAAAAGAGGAATAAAAAAAAAAAATCCCGATTTCCCACGTGAGGCTATTATTTCCCCCTATTAAAGTTGGGCAATGGATTGCTATGCCATTTTGGCGAATTATCGTTGAAACGTGGCTATTTATCATGCCCACGGGAAGAGAGCCATCTAACGTGCAACTGTTCAGCATATCGTCATCACCGGAAGTCAATATATATATTTATATACACAAACACACATGTAAGCAGCATAGGCAAGGACTTCTACAGCGGGTTCTGAAGCAGGTGAGGGGGGGCATACAATTGCATGGACGGGTTTCCTTCCACCATCCCACCCTCACCAATCTGGCTGCAATTTTACGCCAGTAGGGGCAGGAAGCTCTCAGCCCTCACACACTCCCATGCCCCATCCATGCCAACCTACGCCACCCATGTCTTCTATCTACCCCCGCCAATGTCTCCTCATACTCCCAATGCTCCCATCGTCATGGCCTTTTATAACTTATGCCAACTTAGTGTCAACTCATGCAAACCCATAACCCCCATCCACCACTGTTTTCCCTTACCCCCTCCATGCCAACTCACCCAATATCTTTGACAGTTCATTGCCAGCTTGACAGATCTTTGTCAAGTGTGACTGTTCCAATGAGTTTCTCATGTTTACCTTTAACAATCCTAGTTCCAGGATTTTCAGCTTGACAGAGAAAGCTTCTCTTTCAAGTGCCTGGGGCTTTTCACAGTAACTTCATTTGAAGCCTACTTGTGACAATAAGCGGTTTTCATTTTCATTTCATTTCATTTGATTTCTTTGTTACAGCACAAATCTGAATCTCTGTCTATTCTATCAAGTCTCTCATATATTCAAGGACCTCTATCAGGTTACCCTTCAAATTGGAGAACTCCGCTGATTATCCATTTCTGTTAAAAGAGCAACACAAAAGATCCTGATGTAAAGGGGATAAGTATGGGTGTCACGGAAGCACGGTGGTTAGCACAGTTGCTTCACATTTCCAGAGTCCCAAATTCGATTCCCGGATTGGGTCACTGTCTGTGCGGAGTCTGCATGTTCTCCCCGTGTCTGGGAGGAAACCGGGTGCTCCGGTTTCCTCCCATAGTTCAAAGATGTGCAGGTTAGGTGGATTGGCCATGCACAACTTGCCCTTAGGTTAGGTAGGGTTGCTGGGTTACGGGGTTACGGGGATAGGGTGGAAGTGTGGCCTTCAGTAGGGCATTCTTTCCAAAAGCTGATGCAGACTCGATGGCCAAATGGCTTCCTTCTGCACTGTAAATTCTATGACTCTATGATCAAATGACTTTAAGGTCCTACAACCACAAGGATATTGCAAAATGGTTCTTGTTGTGATTTGTGTGTACGTGTGTGTGTGTGTGTGGGTAGAGTTATTTACCAACATTTAGATTATTTCTGGTAAGACAATCAATTACAGGCCAGTCAGTGATGGGGACAGTTCTAGAAACGATAATTGTGACAAAGTTAATAGTCACTGGTGCAAGTGTGGGTTAATTAAAGAAAGCCAGCATGGGTTTGTTGAGGAAAAATCATGATTAACTAAACTTGTGTGACTTTGATAAGTTAACGGGAGGGTTGATGAGGGTAATGCTGTTGATGTGATGTATATGGACTTCCAAAAGATTTTTGATAACATGCCACACAGCAAACATGCAAGCTAAGTTACAGCTCCTGGAATAAAAGGGAGATCAGCAACATGGATATGAAATTGGTTGAGTGACAGGAAAATAAGTTTCTTTCTGGACTGGAGGAAGGTGTATATTGGAGCTCCCCAGGAATCAATGTTGGTATCCCTGCTATTCATATCAAGGTTGGCCACTATCCGTGTGGAGTTTGCACATTCTCCTGGTGTTTGCGTGGGTTTCGCCCCCACACCCAAAGATGTGCAGGCTAGGTGGATTGGCCACGGTAAATTGCCCCTTAATTGGAAAAGATTAATTGGGTACTCTAAATTTATATTAAAAAAACAATTCATATCAAAGTTAATGGCCCAGACCTTGGTGTACTGGTCACAATTTCAAAATTTGCAGAGGATAGAGAATTTGGAGGTGAAATATGAGGATAGTGTAGAACTTTAAAAGAACAGAGGTTGGTGGAGTGGGCAGATAGGTGGAAGAAAGAATTTAATGCATAGAAATGTGAAGTGATTCATTTTGGACAAAAGAACACAGAGAGACAATATAAAATTAAAGCCGTAATTCTAAAGGGAGCGCAGGAGCAGAGGAGTCAGGGTATGCATATATGTGTGCAAATCTTTCAAAATGGCAAGACAGTTTGAGTGAGTGATTAATAAAGAATATGACATCCTGGACTTTATTCATTAGTGCATAAATCAAGGAAGTTATGTTAAACCTGTACAACACACTGGTTTATCCTCAAGTGGAATATTGTGTCCAGTTCCGGACACCGTTCTTTAGGAAGTATATGAAGACATTAGAAAGAAAGGTAGGGAGAAGGTTCACGAGATTGGTTCCAGGGACGCAGAACTTTGTACATAGATCAGAAAAGTTGGGACTGTTCTCCTTGGAGAAGGGAGAGGGATGTGAATAGTGTAGAGATAGGGAGAAACACTTTCGAAGCGAGAACAAAATGGAACAGGTTTATGATAAGTGGCAACAGAAACAATGGTGACATGAAGAAAAATCTCTTCACTCAGTAAATGGTTAGGACCTGGAATGCACTGTCTGAGAGTGTGGCAGAGGCTTTCGAAAGGGAATTAGATCATTACCTAAAAAAAGGAAAACATTGCAGCGCTGGAGGGAAAATGCAGGGAAGTGTCATTAGGCAAATTGCTCCTGCAGGAGTGTCATAATATACACCAGTATATCATGGTGCAGACACACACACACACACTGATGGTCATGCAGTGTGACCAATCAGCATACACAACACCGCAGCCAATCACCAATGAGAGCACATACACTATAAAGACAGGGGACAGTAGAGTTCCCGCTCTTTCAGCCAGTATCAGCCAGCTCACAGCCTGCAACACAGACATTCACCATCTGCTGAGTGCATCACCTGGTTAGGACTAGGCAAAGGTCAACAGTTAAAGCATTTACCCACAGTTCAAGTATTTTAATATAGTTAACTTATAATAAAAGAGAGTTGCACCACTTCCAGTGTTGGTGACCTGTTTGTGATCCAGAACACCCAACACATCAAGGAGGACCAGCAGTCATGGGCAGAATGGCATCCTTGTGTACCATAATCAAGAGTAAGGGGTCCGCGCACACACAGCATTGCTTTGCTAATGTCTCCTTTTGCTCCATTTTCTGGGGATGGATCTAGAACATTGGAAACATAGGAAGCCCCGAACTGCCCTCTCCCGAATCATAGGGGCCGGTCATCTACTCTTTAGTAGAGATGCCTGGCCAAACCTGTCCAGGTGAAATAACTACGACCCTGAAAATCAGAAACAGCCACTGACTCAAAAATCAAACACAGTCATCCTGGCTGCAGAACAGTATACTATAGATTATCTTAACTTGAATCTTTTCCAATAAAATGGTGCATCAACAGGTAATGCCATGGGAAGCTCATGATATGATGTATATATTAGAGTTAAAAGAAAGAATATCTAAATCAGGACACAGCAATATAATCCCATCTAATATTTCAACTAATCCCATACAATATTCCAGTTAATTACAATACAATACTCCAACTGATCCCATATAATTCTCAAACTGATCCTATCACAACACTCTATTGGACATCTCGGAGTGATGGACAGTGACTAAGGGTTCATTGCCAAACATTTTTTCCTCATGAAACAATAGACTTGGGAGGTCAACAGGATGGTTTTGAAGTATTAGGTGAGAGGAGCACAAATAGCTCATCTTCTATTTGAAAAATGTTCAAGCAAGGAAATAAGTGACAGTTATGTCTTTAACCATGGCTGATTAAGTGTAACTTTAGGGGTTTTAAACACAGATGGAGGAATCTATTGACTGTCGTGTAGAAAGAGAATGATTGATAAAGCCTGCTCTGGAAAAGGGTTAAGACCCGTTTCGTCAGGAAGTCTTGTTTGAGGGAAATAGCTGGCAATGTGATCAGACTGTCTTCAAAGAATTTAGGAATAATTAGGTAATAATAAGGTTTCGTCTGTGACATCTATCTTTGATGTAGGCAAAATAGAAAGGAATATGTTTTTCACCAACTCATTGTTTGAACATGAAGGCAAAAAATTACTTTTGATTCCTGATTGTGTTTCATCCCAGAAAATGAAGTCTGTTCCATCTTATACTATAGATAGAAGTGATCCAATACAATGCTCCCCTGTGAAGTCTAAATTTATAAGTGTTGCAATGCAATAATGTGTTGCTAACAACAGGTTTGTTGTGATTGTGTTACAGTAACTGTTGGAACTTTCTGTGGGAGAACAGTCTGTTCTTCAACATTAATTTGCCCAGTTATATTCACAATTGGCTGCTAGTTTCAGGTAAGCTCCCCATTTCACTGGTATCAAGACAACAGTGATCAGTGCTAATTACATGTCTTTCATGGGTTACTTAACTGAGCGGCAATAATTTTTTTTTAAAAATAATTTTTATTCAGGTTTTCATAAAATATCAATAACAAAATGAAAAAGGAACCCAACAAGGTTAAGTACAAAACACAGTCCAAAAAAGCAGCCCTCCATACCCCCCTCCCCCCTGTACATAAATAATAAATTAACATTAACACCCCGACTTAACACAACAGGTATATGCACCCCCTCAGACCCCCCAGTGTAAATAACAAAAACAATAATAAAGTAAACCCCCCCCCCCGCCCCCCCCCGAGTTGCTGCTGCCATTGACCAATGGCTACCGTTCTGCAAGGAAGTCTAAGAACGGTTGCCACCACCTATAGAACCCTTGTACCGGTCGATACCCTCTCAAGGCCTTTAAAAGCACTTGTCTTTGCAGGGGCAGGCCAGTCGATTTCGGCGGGAGAACAGTTGGTGAGTCAGTTTCAGCGGGAGCAGTGCGGAAGTGGCTGCTGGGAGGTAAGTCTGTCCTTTAAAAGCACTTGTCTTTGCAGGGGCAGGCCAGTCGATTTCGGCGGGAGAACAGCTGGTGAGTCAGTTTCAGCGGGAGCAGTGCGGAAGTGGCTGCTGGGAGGTAAGTCTGTCCTTTGAAAGCACTTGTCTTTGCAGGGGCAGGCCAGTCGATTTCGGCGGGAGAACAGCTGGTGAGTCAGTTTCAGCGGGAGCAGTGCGGAAGTGGCTGCTGGGAGGTAAGTCTGTCCTTTAAAAGCATTTGTCTTGGCAGGGGCAGGCCAGTCGATTTCGGAGGGAGAACCGCTGGTGAGTCAGTTTCAGCGGGAGCAGTGCGGAAGTGGCTGCTGGGAGGTAAGTCTGTCCTTTAAAAGCACTTGTCTTTGCAGGGGCAGGCCAGTCGATTTCGGCGGGAGAACAGCTGGTGAGTCAGTTTCAGCGGGAGCAGTGCGGAAGTGGCTGCTGGGAGGTAAGTCTGTCCTTTAAAAGCACTTGTCTTTGCAGGGGCAGGTCAGTCGATTTCGGCGGGAGTGGAGCTGGCTGGTTAGTCAATTTCAGCAGGAGCTGAGAATTAAAAAAAAAAAAATTAGTGTTTTAGGCGGGAACAGGAAGTCGACCCGCGGACGCCTGGGAAGACCCTCACCAATAAATTCTGGTGGAGAGGAAACCCGAGACACTACACGTGTAGTGTTTCCCACCCGCCCTCCTCCTCTAACCTAATAATAAAACCCATTGGTGTGAGGTAAGTACCATATTTTATTCTATTATATTATTATTTTTTATAAAAAATTTAATTTAGTTGTTAGCCAGATCTTGGTAGAAAGTTAGAGGAATGGCAGGGAAGGGAGTGCAATGTTCCTCCTGCAGGATGTTTGAGGTGAGGGATGCAGTTAGTGTCCCTGCTGATTTTACCTGCAGGAAGTGCTGCCATCTCCAGCTCTTCCAAGACCGAGTTAGGGAACTGGAGCTGGAGTTGGAAGAACTTCGGATCATTCGGGAGGCAGAAGGGGTCATAGATAGCAGCTTCAGGGAATTAGTTACACCAAAGATTGGAGATAGGTGGGTAACTGTAAGAGGGACTGGGAAAAAGCAGTCAGTGCAGGGATCCCCTGCGGTCGTTCTCCTGAGAAACAAGTATACCGCTTTGGATACTTGTGGGGGGGGGGGGGACTTACCAGGGGTAAGCCATGGGGTACGGGCCTCTGGCACGGAGTCTGTCCCTGTTGCTCAGAAGGGAAGGGGGGAGAGGAGCAGAGCATTAGTAATTGGGGACTCTTTAGTCAGGGGCACAGATAGGAGATTGTGTGGGAGCGTGAGAGACTCACGTTTGGTATGTTGCCTCCCAGGTGCAAGGGTACGTGATGTCTCGGATCGTGTTTTCCGGGTCCTTAGGGAGAGGGGAAGCAGCCCCAAGTCGTGGTCCACATTGGCACTAACGACATAGGTAGGAAAGGGGACAAGGATGTCAGGCAGGCTTTCAGGGAGCTAGGATGGAAGCTCAGAACTAGAACAACAGAGTTGTTATCTCTGGGTTGTTGCCCGTGCCACGTGATAGTGAGATGAGGAATAGGGAGAGAGAGCATTTAAACACGTGGCTACAGGGATGGTGCAGGCGGGAGGGATTCAGATTTCTGGATAACTGGGGCTCTTTCTGGGGAAGGTGGGACCTCTACAGACAGGATGGTCTACATCTGAACCTGAGGGGCACAAATATCCTGGGGGGGAGATTTGTTAGTGCTCTTTGGGGGGGTTTAAACTAATGCAGCAGGGGCATGGGAACCTGGATTGTAGTTTTAGGGTAAGGGAGAATGAGAGTATAGAGGTCAGGAGCACAGATTTGATGTCGCAGGAGGGGGCCAGTGTTCAGGTAGGTGGTTTGAAGTGTGTCTACTTCAATGCCAGGAGTATACGAAACAAGGTACGGGAACTGGCAGCATGGGTTGGTACCTGGGACTTCGATGTTGTGGCCATTTCGGAGACATGGATAGAGCAGGGACAGGAATGGATGTTGCAGGTTCCGGGGTTTAGGTGTTTTAGTAAGCTCAGAGAAGGAGGCAAAAGAGAGGGAGGTGTGGCACTGCTAGTCAAGAGCAGTATTATGGTGGCGGAGAGGATGCTAGATGGGGTCTCTTCTTCCGAGGTAGTATGGGCTGAAGTTAGAAACAGGAAAGGAGAGGTCACCCTGTTGGGAGTTTTTTATAGGCCTCCTAATAGTTCTAGGGATGTAGAGGAAAGGATGGCGAAGATGATTCTGGATAAGAGCGAAAGTAACAGGGTAGTTATTATGGGAGACTTTAACTTTCCAAATATTGACTGGAAAAGATATAGTTCGAGTACAATAGATGGGTCGTTTTTTGTACAGTGTGCGCAGGAGGGTTTCCTGAAACAATATGTTGACAGGCCAACTAGAGGCGAGGCCACGTTGGATTTGGTTTTGGGTAATGAACCAGGCCAGGTGTTGGATTTAGAGGTAGGAGAGCACTTTGGGGACAGTGACCACAATTCGGTGACGTTTATGTTAATGATGGAAAGGGATAAGTATACACCGCAGGGCAAGAGTTATAGCTGGGGGAAGGGCAATTATGATGCCATTAGACGTGACTTGGGGGGGATAAGGTGGAGAAGTAGGCTGCAAGTGTTGGGCACACTGGATAAGTGGGGCTTGTTCAAGGATCAGCTACTGCGTGTTCTTGATAAGTATGTACCGGTCAGGCAGGGAGGAAGGCGTCGAGCGAGGGAACCGTGGTTTACCAAGGAAGTGGAATCTCTTGTTAAGAGGAAGAAGGAGGCCTATGTGAAGATGAGGTGTGAAGTTTCAGTTGGGGCGATGGATAGTTACAAGGTAGTGAGGAAGGATCTAAAGAGAGAGCTAAGACGAGCAAGGAGGGGACATGAGAAGTATTTGGCAGGAAGGATCAAGGAAAACCCAAAAGCTTTCTATAGGTATGTCAGGAATATGCGAATGACTAGGGAAAGAGTAGGACCAGTCAAGGACAGGGATGGGAAATTGTGTGTGGAGTCTGAAGAGATAGGCGAGATACTAAATGAATATTTTTCGTCAGTATTCACTCAGGAAAAAGATAATGTTGTGGAGGAGAATGCTGAGCCCCAGGCTAATAGAATAGATGGCATTGAGGTACGTAGGGAAGAGGTGTTGGCAATTCTGGACAGGCTGAAAATAGATAAGTCCCCGGGACCTGATGGGATTTATCCTAGGATTCTCCGGGAGGCCAGGGAAGAGATTGCTGGATCTTTGGCTTTGATTTTTATGTCATCATTGGCTACAGGAATAGTGCCAGAGGACTGGAGGACAGCAAATGTGGTCCCTTTGTTCAAAAAGGGGAGCAGAGACAACCCCGGCAACTATAGACCGGTGAGCCTCACGTCTGTAGTGGGTAAAGTCTTGGAGGGGATTATAAGAGACAAGATTTATAATCATCTAGATAGGAATAATATGATCAGGGATTGTCAACATGGCTTTGTGAAGGGTAGGTCATGCCTCACAAACCTTATTGAGTTCTTTGAGAAGGTGACTGAACAGGTAGATGAAGGTAGAGCAGTTGATGTGGTGTATATGGATTTCAGCAAAGCGTTTGATAAGGTTCCCCACGGTAGGCTATTGCAGAAAATACGGAGGCTGGGGATTGAGGGTGATTTAGGGATGTGGATCAGAAATTGGCTAGCTGAAAGAAGACAGAGGGTGGTGGTTGATGGGAAATGTTCAGAATGGAGTACAGTCATAAGTGGAGTACCACTTGCTGTTGCTGTTGCTGTTGCTGTTTGTCATTTTTATCAATGACCTAGAGGAAGGCGCAGAAGGGTGGGTGAGTAAATTTGCAGACGATACTAAAGTCGGTGGTGTTGTCGACAGTGTGGAAGGATATAGCAGGTTACAGAGGGATATAGATAAGCTGCAGAGCTGGGCTGAGAGGTGGCAAATGGAGTTTAATGTAGAGAAGTGTGAGGTGATTCACTTTGGAAGGAATAACAGGAATGCGGAATATTTGGCTCATGGTAAAGTTCTTAAAAGTGTGGGTGAGTAGAGGGATCTAGGTGTCCATGTACATAGATCCCTGAAAGCTGCCACCCAGGTTGATAGGGTTGTGAAGAAGGCCGATGGAGTGTTGGCCTTTATTGGTAGAGGGATTGAGTTCCGGAGTTGGGAGGTCATGTTGCAGCTGTACAGAACTCTGGTACGGCCGCATTTGGAATATTGCGTACAGTTCTGGTCACCGCATTCTAGGAAGGACGTGGAGGCTTTGGAGCGGGTGCAGAGGAGATTTACCAGGATGTTGCCTGGTATGGAGGGAAAATCTTATGAGGAAAGGCTGATGGACTTGAGGTTGTTTTCGTTGGAGAGAAGAAGGTTAAGAGGAGACTTAATAGAGGCATACAAAATGATCAGGGGGTTGGATAGGGTGGACAGTGAGAGCCTTCTCCCGTGGATGGAAATGGCTGGCACGAGGGGACATAACTTTAAACTGAGGGGTGATAGATATACCCTCACCATCTCCCCCACCAGCCTCTCTCTCTCCCCCCGCTCCCTCCTCCCCTTGTGGGCCCTAATGGAGATCAGCTCTCCCCTAACCACCGCCTTCAGTTCTTCCCATACCATCCCCACTCGGACCTCCCCGCTATCGTTGGCCTCCAGGTACCTCTCTATACTTCCTCGGACACGCTCACTCACCTCCTCATCCGCCAACAGCCCCACCTCCAAGCGCCACAACGGGCGCTGGTCCCTCTCCTCCTCCAGCTCTAAGTCCACCCAACGCGGGGCGTGATCCGAAATGGCTATCGCCGAGTACTCGGTATCCTCTACTCTCGCTATCAGCGCCCTGCTCAGAATTAAAAATTTGATCCGGGAATAAGCCTTATGGACATGTGAGGAAAATGAAAATTCCCTAGCCCCCGGCCTTGCAAATCTCCAAGGGTCCACCCCTCCCATCTGGTCCATAAACCCCCTCAGCACTTTAGCCGCCGCCGGCTTCCTACCCGTCCTAGACCTGGAGCGATCCAGTGCCGGATCCAACACCGTGTTAAAGTCTCCCCCCATTATCAGGCCCCCCATTTCCAAGTCTGGGATCCGACCCAATATGTGCCGCATAAAACTCGCATTGTCCCAATTCGGGGCATACACATTGACCAGTACCACCCTCCCTCCCTGCAGCTTACCACTTACCATTACGTACCTACCGCCATTGTCTGCCACAATGCTCGACGCCTCGAATGACACCTTCTTTCCCACCAAGATCGCCACCCCCCAATTTTTGGCATCCAGCCCCGAATGAAACACCTGACCTACCCACCCTTTCCTCAATCTTACCTGGTCTGCCACCTTCAGGTGTGTCTCCTGGAGCATAACCACATCTGCCTTCAGCCCCTTCAAGCGCGCAAACACGCGGGCCCGCTTGACCGGCCCGTTCAGACCCCTTACATTCCAGGTTATCAGCCGGATCAGGGGGCTACCCTCCCCACCCTCCCCTGCCGATTAGCCATAACCCCTCCTCGTCCAGCCACGTGCCCGCATCCCACGCCCGGCCCGTTCCCCACGGCGGCAGATCCCCGTTCCGACGCCCCCCCCCACTCGCTCCAGATCCCCCCTGACCATAGCAGCAGCAACTCACCTGAGCACACACTCCCAATCAGCGAACCGATGAAACCGCACCAGCACCGCCCGCGGAGGCTCGTTAGCCTTGGGCCTCCTCGCCAGCACATTATGGGCCCCTTCCAGCTCCAGGGGCCCCTGGAAGGACCCCGCTCCCATCAGCGAGTTCAACATGGTGACCACATAGGCCCCCATGTCGGGCCCCTCCAACCCCTCCGGGAGGCACAGAATCCGCAGATTTTTCCGTCTCGTACGATTCTCCATCTCCTCGAACCGCTCCTGCCATTTCGTGTGGAGCGACTTGTGCGCCTCCACCTTTACCACCAAGCCTAAGATCTCGTCCTCGTTGTCGGAGATCTTTTGTCGGGCCTCGCGGATCGCCACCCCCTGGGCCGTCTGTGTCTCCAGCAGCTTATCGATAGAAGCCTTCATCGGCTCAAGCAGGTCCGCTTTAATCTCTCTGAAGCAGCACTCGATAACCTCCTGTTGCTCCTGCGGCCACTGCATCCACGCTGCCTGGTCTCCGCCCGCCACCATTCTGTTCTTCTTCCCTCGCACCCTCTTCGGGTCCACCACCACCTTTTTAGTCGCCCCGCTCCTGGTAAAAGCCATATACTGTCGGGGGACTATTGTAATCTCCTTCCCACACCAGGAAATGTCGAAATAATTCCGTTGGGGGCCCTGAAAGGAGCCCAAAAGTCCGTTTTTTGCGGGAGCCGCCGAATGTGCGACTTAGCTCCGCATAGCCGCAACCGGAAGTCTGAGCGGCAATAATACAACTGGGCTATAATACAAAAAGACTGCACTGGAACAGGTTGTTTAGAGTTTCCACCAAATTAACAGACTGTTCAATATTTGTAACATCATCCAATCTCTGAACTGGAACCGTTAGCACATTATAATTCAACTCACTCCATTTGCCTGTCTTCCTTTCCCTGTAGATCATTAGGTCTGTCTATCCTTAACTTCATCTGTCTCTGACTGACCCATCTGCTCTCCTCAATTTATCACAAGACCAAATCTATGCTGACAAGACATTGCAGTTCTGGGCGTCATAGAACATAAAACATTATAGCGCAGTACAGGCCCTTCGGCCCTCGATGTTGTGCCGACCTGTGAAACCACTCTAAAGCTCATCTACACTATTCCCTTATCGTCAATATGTCTATCCAATGACCATTTGAATGCCCTTAGTGTTGGCGAGTCCACTATTGTAGCAGGCAGGGCATTCCACGCCCTTACTACTCTCTGAGTAAAGAACCTACCTCTGACATCTGTCTTATATCTATCTCCCCTCAATTTAAAGCTATGTCCCCTCGTGCTAGACATCACCATCCGAGGAAAAAGGCTCTCACTGTCCACCTTATCCAATCCTCTGATCATCTTGTATGCCTCAATTAAGTCACCTCTTAACCTTCTTCTCTCTAACGAAAACAGCCTCAAGTCCATCAGCCTTTCCTCATAAGATCTTCCCTCCATACCAGGCAACATTCTGGTAAATCTCCTCTGCACCCTTTCCAATGCTTCCACATCCTTCCTGGCGACCAGAATTGCACGCAATACTCCAAATGCGGCCGCAACAGAGTTTTGTACAACTGCAACATGACCTCATGGCTCCAAAATTCAATCCCTCTACCAATAAAAGCTAACACACCGTATGCCTTCTTAACAACCCTCCCAACCTGGGTGGCAACTTTCAGGGATCTATGTACATGGACACCGATATCTCTCTCTCATCCACACTGCCAAGAATCTTACCATTAGTCCAGTACTCTGTCTTCCTGTTATTCCTTCCAAAATGAATCACCTCACACTTTTCTGCATTAAACTCCATTTGCCACCTCTCAGCCCAGCGCTGCAGCTTATCTATGTCCCTCTGTAACTTGTAACATCCTTCCACACTGTCCACAACTCCACCTACTTTAGTGTCATCTGCAAATTTACTCATCCATCCTTCTACGCCCTCAACCAGGTCATTTATAAAAATGACAAACAGCAGTGGCCCCAAAACAGATCCTTGTGGTACACCACTAGTAACTGGACTCCAGTCTGAACATTTCCCATCAACCACCACCCTTTGTCTTCTTCCAGCTAGCCAATTTCTGATCCAAACTGCTAAATCACCCTGAATCCCATGCCTCCATATTTTCTGCAGCAGCCTACCGTGGGGAACCTTATCAAACACTTTACTGAAATCCATATACACCACATCAACTGCTTTACCCTCATCCACCTGTTTGGTCACCTTCTCAAAGAACTCAATAAGGTTTGTGAGGCACAACCTACCCTTCACAAAACCGTGTTGACTATCTCGAATCAAGTTATTCCTTTCCAGGTGATTATACATCCTATCTCTTATAAACCTTTCCAAGATTTTTCCCACAACAGAAGTAAGGCTCACTGGTCTATAGTTACCGGGGTGGTCTCTTCTCCCCTTCTTGAACAAGGGGACAAGATTTGCTATCCTCCAGTCTTCTGGCACTATTCCTGTAGACAAAGATGACTTAAAGATCAAAGCCAAAGGCTCAGCAATCTCCTCCCTAGCTTCACAGAGAATCCTAGGATAAATCCCATCCGGCCCAGGGAACTTATCTATTTTCACACTTTCCAGAATTGCTCCTCCTTATGAACCTCAAGCCCTTCTAGTCTAGTAACCTGAATCTCAGTATTCTCCTTGACAACATTGTCATTTTCCTGTGTGAATGCTGATGAAAAATATTCATTTAGCACCTCTCCTATCTCCTCAAGCACAACTTCCCACTACTGTCCTTGACTGGCCCTAGTCATTGGTTTATTCCTAACATATCTATAGAAAGCTTTAGGGTTATCCTTGATCCTACCTGCCAAAGACGTCTCATGTCCCCTCCTGGCTCTTCTTAGCTCTCTCTTTAGGTCCTTCCTAGCTAACTTGTAACTCTCGAGCGCCCTAACTGAACCCTCATGTCTCATCTTTACATAAGCCTCCTTCTTCCTCTTGACAAGTGTTTCGACTGCTTTAGTAAACCACGGTTCCCTTACTCGACCACTTCCTCCCTGCCTGACAGGTACATACTTATCAAGGACACGCAGTAGCTGTTCCTTGGACAAGCTCCACATTTCCATTGTGCCCATCCCCTGCAGTTTTCCTCTCCATCCGATGCATCCTAAGTCATGCCTCATCGCATCATAATTGCCTTTCTCCCAGATATAACTCTTGCCCTGCGGTATATACCTATCCCTTTCCATCACTAAAGTAAACGTAATCGAATTGTGGTCACTATCACCAAACTGCTCACCTACCTCCAAATCTAACACCTGGCCTGGTTCATTACCCAGTACCAAATCTAATATGGCCTTGCCTTACGTTGGCCTATCTATATACTGTGTCAGGAAACCCTCCTGCACATATTGCACAAAAAGGACCCATCAAACTATAGCGTTTCCAGTCAATATTTGGAAAGTTAAAGTCCCCCATAACAACTTGCTTTCGCTCCTATCCAGAATCATCTTTGCAATCCTTTCCTCTACATCTCTGGAACTTTTCAGAGGCCTATAGAAAACCTCTCCTTTCCTGTTTCTAATCTCAGCCCATACTACCTCAGTAGACGAGTCCTCATCAAACATTCTTTCTGCCACCGTAATACTGTCCTTGACTAACAATGCCACCCCTCCCCCTCTTTTACCACCTTCCCTGAGCTTACTGAAATGTCTAAACCCCGGCACCTGCAACAACCATTCCTGTCCCTGCTCTATCCATGTCTCCAAAATGGCCACAACATCGAAGCCCCAGGTACCAACCCATGCCGCAAGTTCACCCACCTTATTCCGGATGTTCCTGGCATTGAAGAAGACACACTTTAAACCACCTTCCTGCCTGCCGGTACACTCCTGAAACTTTGAAACCTTACTCATGACCTCACTACTCTCAGCCTCCTGTATACTGGAGCTACAATTCAGGTTCCCAAGCCCCTGCTGAACTAGTTTAAACCCTCCCGAAGACCATTAGCAAATTTCCCCCCCAGGATATTGGTACCCCTTTGGTCCAGGTGTAGACCATCCCGTTTGTAGAGGTCCCACCAACCCCAGAATGAGCCCCAATTATCCAGAAATCTGAAACCCTCCCTCCTGCACCATCCCTGTAGCCAAGTGATCAACTCCTCTCTCTCCCTATTCCTCGACTCGCTATCACGTGGCACGGGTAACAACCCAGAGATAATAACTCTGTTTGTCCTAGATTTAAGTTTCCACCCTAGCTCCCTGAATTCCTGCCTTACATACCTATCCCTTTTCCTACCTATGTCGTTGATACCTATGTGGACCACGACTTGGGGCTGCTCCCCCTCCCCCTTAAGGATCCCGAAAACACGATCCGAGGCATCACCCACCCTGGCACCTGGGAGGCAACACAGATTCGTTTCCACAGAATCTCCTATCTATTCCCCTAACTATGGAGTCTCCAATAACTTATGCTCTACTCCTCTCCCCCCTTCCCTTCTGAGCAACAGGGACAGACTCTGTGCCAGAGACCTGTACCCCATGGCTTACCCCTGGTAAGTCCCCCCCCCCCCCAACAGTATCCAAAGCGGTATACTTGTTACTAAGGGGAACGTCCACAGGGGATCCCTGTACTGACTGCTTCCTCCCAGCCCCTCTCACTGTCACCCATCTATCTTTATTCTTCGGAGTAACTACATTCCTGAAGCTTCTATCTATGACCACCTCTGCCTCCCGAATGATCCGTAGTTCATCCAGCTCCAGCTCCAGTTCCCTAACGCAGTTTCTGAGGAGCTGGAGAAGGATGCACTCCCCACAGATGAAATCAGCAGGGACACTGACGGCGTCCCTCACCTCAAACATTCTGCAGCAGGAACATTGCACTACCTTCCCTGCCATCCCCTCTAGATAAAAAAAGAAAAAGAAGGAAAGAGCTTACCTGTTATTCACTCCCCTTCTCAGCAAGCTATCACTCAGCAACCTTTGCGCCCCGCAGGATAACACCTGAGGGAAAATAAAAGAAAAACTACTTCCCAGTCACCGGCCAATCCCTTACCTGCAGGCTGTGATGTCACGGTTCAACTTCTTTCTATTCCTACCTGCCCTCGAGCCTTTCTCTTGATCTTTAAAATGGTTGTTTTTTTGGGGGTTAGAGGAATGGGGAGGGAGGGAAACACTCCCTCATGGTGGCACAGTGGTAGCACGGCTCCCTCACGGCGCCAAGGACCCGAGTTTGATCCCGGCCCCAGGTTACTGTCCATGTGGAGTTTGCACATTCTCCCTGCATCTGCGTCGGTCTCACCCCCACAACCCAACGATATATAAGGTAGGGGATTGGCCACGCTAAATTGTACCTTAATTGGAAAAACTTTTAAATAGACATTATAGATCTGAGATAATCTTTTTCTCTCAGGGCCGGACAGTGTAATATTTTGTGTCACTAGTTCAGTATGTCTGCCCCCTCAGTGGGTGTAAAGAAAAATCCCATGGTGCCATTTTGAAAAATAGCCCCTGCTCTCCAATTTTATCCTCAATTTGGCTGATGTCTTTCCTACATTACCAACAGTAACTACACTTTGAAGTAAGTCATTGGTTGTCCAGTGTTTTACAACAACATGAGGGCTGTGCCAGGCCCTGTATCAATGCAGGTCTTCACACTCCTCTCCTCCTTCAGGATCCTCTGACTAAAAATCTCCCCTCTGACCAATCTGTGGCCATGAAGTGTGGCATCGCCATGGTCTTTGCACAGAGGGTGCTGGCAGGGAATAATGATCAAGTTATTTTTTTAAAAGTTGCCAGGACCACCAGCGGGTGAGAACTGACACCGCCAGGGTTTCAGTTCTGATGAAGGGTCATCGATGGACCTGAAACATTAACTGTTTCACTCTACAGGTGCTGCCACGCACCTGCCGAGACTCTCCAACACGCTCAGAATTTTTTTCCCTTACAGTGTCAGGAGCTGACTGACAGACCAACGCAGCATGATCTATTTTTAGCCAGGTTGGTTAAAATCTTCAAATTATCTGCAGGTTAAAATAAACTGGATTGATTTACACAATGTCTGTTCCAGAAAAAACAACAGTGTTCTGTTCTGAACACAATAGAAATAAGAAAGTAGCACAAACGTTTGAAAAATCTTTGTCCATTGCACAGGGAAAGCTGATATTTCACATGCACTGATGTATTTCACCAACCCCCCTCCCCCCCCCATCCCCCTCTTGTGTTGCCCCTATTGGGGCAGAGTGGGTGACAGTACTCACAGACACAGTGTAGAGATAGGTAAACAGCAACACCCTGGGTGGACGATTCATGCTCCGACTGTACCTCCAGGAAAGGGTCTCGGGCTGGTTGATACAGGGAGCACAGGGTAATCGGCGGAATCTCTCTCCTCTCTCCTCCCTCTCTATCTGCCAAGCGACACTCCTCCACACGAGGGAATGTTGTTGTGAAAGTGACGGGAGCGGAGAGTCACAGCAGCGAAGTGAACAGTTTCGAGCCAGACTGACGAATGAGTTAACAGAATCGAGACCAGGTCTACAGTAGCTGGAAGTAAAGAATCGAGACATCTGGAATCAGCATTCTAAGCACCCCCTCCCAATTTGATCAGGTTTAATTTCAGACAGAATTAACCTATGTAACTTCCCTCCCCCTCCCAATTTTATCAGATTAATTTAAAACAGAATTAAACTGTCTAACCGCCCCCACCCCGCAAAATCATTGTATCAGGTTTAATTTAAGGCAGAATTGAATTGCCTAACCACCCCCCAACGTTCATCAGTTTGGACCCAGAACTGATAGGAACACACAGCAGTGTGCTGGAATAGTTATTTCCATTTCTGGAATGAATCATAGAATTTACAGTGCCATTCGGCCCATCGAGTCTGCACCGCCCCTTGGCAAGAGCACCCCACTTAAGCCCACCCCTCCACCCTATCCCCGTATATCAGTAACCCCATCCAACCTTTTTGGACACTAAGGGTAATTTATCATGGCCAATCCACCTAACCTGCCACCTTTGGACTGGAAGGAAACCAGAGCACCCGGAGGAAACTCACGCAGACATGGGGAGAACGTGCAGGTTTTGCACAGATTGTGACCCAAGCCGGGAATCGAACCTGGGACCCTGGAGCTGTGAAGCAACTGTGCTAACCACTGTGCTACCGTGCTGTCCACTCGCCTCCTTCCTCTAATTGTAAATTCAGAAGTATTTCTCGGTTTCAGAGATCAGTCTCTGCAGACATATACAGTAAATTCTTCTCTTCGCCTATTGAGCAACACAGGCGTTAATCGAGGAGTTAAATCATTGACACTGACAACAAAATAAAACAAGGTAGGGATGAACCTGCCTCTTCCTTGAGTTTTGATGGGGCAAAGTTAAGAGTGGGTAAGCACTTCTTTACCCCCAGTAACCATTATGGATCACAATCCTTTATGCAATGCTGTTAGAACAGGACCTACAACCTTGTTAAGGTAAAGAAAACAAAGACTTGTTGGGCAGAAAGAAAAACTTGGAAATTACTGGTACTGGTCCGAATTGGACTAGTCTTGTATGCAGGGGAGGTTATGATGGATCTGTATAAAATGTTCGTTAGGCCAGAGCTAGTGTATTGAGTGGAATTCTGGTCGCCACACTACAGGAAGGATGTGGTTGAATTTGAGAGGGTGTAGAGGAGATTCACCAGGATGCTGCCTGGGCAGGAGCGTTTCAGTTATGAGGAGAGGCTGGTTAGACTGGGGTTGTTTTCCCGAGAGCAGAAAAGGCTGAGGGGGGACCTGATTGAGGTGTACAAAATTATGAAGGACTTAGATAGGGTAGATAGGAAGGAACTTTTCCCCTTAGTAGAGGGGGCAATAACCAGGGGGCATATATTTAAGATAAGGGCAGGAGATTTAGAGGGGATTTGAGGAAAAGCTTTTTCATCCAGAAGGTGGTGAGAATCTAGATCTTACTGCCTGAAAGGGCGGTAGAGGTGGGAACCCTCCCAACATTTAAGAAGCATTTAGATGAACACGTGAAATGCCAGAGCATTCAAGGCTACAGACCAAGTGATGGAAAATGGGATTAGAATAGATCGGTGCTTGATGGTCAGCACAGACACAATGGACCGAAGAGCCTCATTCTGTGTTCTGAAGCTCTATGATCTTACGCTCTAGTTTGGATCACATCTTACTGATTTTCCTTTCCCTTTTGGAGGGGGGACGGGGGGGGGGAGGGTGATGGCAGAAGATATTTTGCCTAAAATAATCTATTCCCTTCCCAAATGATCTGTCTGATCCATTTTTGCATGTTGCTTCAAGTATCCAAGATGTCCCCAACCTTTCATGCCTGACCTTTGGAAGGTTCCGGGTTCCGCTCCCGTGCAGAGAAATTAGATCAAAATCTGGCTGATGGTTTAGTGCAGTACTGAGGGAGTGCACCACTCTCTGAGATGCTATCTTTTGAACAAGATGTTAAACGGAGACACTATCTGCCCTGTCAGGTGGATGTTAAAGATCCCACAGCATTATGTTGACAAACAGAAGAGGGTTAATCCCCAATGTCATGGCCAATATTTATTCCTCAACCAGCAGCTAAATCTGGTCGTTATCACCAAACTGTTGAGGGATCTTCCTGTGCATAAATTGGTTACCTGTTTCCTAAATTACTAATCTGGGTTTCAGAATGATCGTTATGCCTCACGAGAGCGAATGAGATTTCGCAAGACGTTGCGATCTAGACCCTGCCTACAATGGGCAGGATGCAGACATGCACAGCTAAGTGAGCTTAAAATTTCACTTAACTCTGCCGACGCCAGATCCAGCCGGCTCACGGGATTTATCGGCCTCGTGGAGGAGACCCCAGCACTGTTTAGCACTGGTTGCCACAAAGGGGGACCAAGCAGAATGGCACTTGGGGGGGGGGGAGGGTCTCCCTGGTGATCGGACGCCCCTGGTTGGTATCTAGGAAGGGTGTCACCCTGTCAGTGCAACATGGGCAATCTGCCATTGCCAGCTGGGTGCCATTCTGGCACTGCCAGGTTGTCCGGGGCACTGCCAGGGTGTCAGACTGGCTGTGCCAAGGTGCCAGATGGCATTTTGCCCATGCTGGGGATTCGGCTTGGGGGTCCACTGCCTGTATGAGGTGGGGTGCAGGGGGCTGGAGAACCTTCCAACAGGTGAGTTGGTGAATAGGGGGTCTGGGGATCGCGAGGGAGGGTCGAGGGCAGGCCGTCTCAGTGCAGGAAATGCGGCTGAATGCAGCCCCGGCGGGGTTTTCCCCACTGTGGCCCGAAATAAAAATGCCATTAGAGAGCGGAGCCATTCCCAGCGCTACAAGCGCCAGGAATGAGCCCTCTAATCCCGCCCAGAATAGACTCTGCTTTTTTTTCATCAGGTCGTGCCCATTAGCTCTGACTCTCTCTGCACAGATGCTGCCAGAGCTGCTGAGGTTATCCAGAATTTTCTGTTTTTATTTCAAGTGAATGGGGTGTGTGTTTTGCACAGGGGTTCCACCTTGGTGAGCAGAACATGATTTATTGATAGATGCCCTCAGGAAGAAAAGTTCCCCATTCTGGAATGTTCCTTTGGAACATTGCAGTTATAGCCGGAGATAATTAAATGGTGAAATTCTATATGTTAACATGATTCTACTCAATTGCTTATTCAGCAGAATGATTGCTTCTGTGCAAGCAAAGAATTACATTTATAACGCATGTACCCAGCTCTCCAACTGCCCCAAAGCTCTTGAAGTACTTGCGAAGTGTATTCACTGCTGTAATGTAGAGAAATCCATCAATGTGCCCATATCAAATCGATAAATAGGCAGCTAATGAAAATGAATGAATGAAAATCGCTGTTATGAGTGATGTTGGTTGTGGAATAAATATTGGTGTACACAATTATGAGGTACATAGATAGGTAGATAGGAAGGAGCTTTTCTCCTTAGTGGGGCCATTAACCAAGGGGCTTATAGTTAAGGTAAGGGCAGGAGATTTAGAGGGGATTTGAGGAAAAGCTTTTCCACCCAGAGGTTGGTGGGAATCTGGAACTCACTGCCTGAAAGGGTGGTGGAGGCGGGAATCC
The DNA here is from genome assembly GCF_047496885.1 of Scyliorhinus torazame. NCBI lineage: Eukaryota > Metazoa > Chordata > Chondrichthyes > Carcharhiniformes > Scyliorhinidae > Scyliorhinus > Scyliorhinus torazame. The sequence goes on along the minus strand of NC_092727.1, from coordinate 75,654,646 downwards.
TCCCAACATTTAAGAAGCATTTAGATGAGCACTTGAAATGTCACAGCAAACAAGGCTATGAAACAAATGCTGGAAATGGCATTAGAATAGATAGGTGCTTGATAGCCAGCACAGACACGATGGGCTAAAGGGCCTCTCTTTGTGCTGTAAAACTCCAGGGGAATGATTTTGAGCCCTCTCTCTCTGCCCGTGAGAAACGTGGTGCAGAAGCAAAATCTGGAGAGAATTGAAAAATGTGATTCTCTCCAGCATATTTGGTTTTTGAAATTTTCATCCCCACCCCCTTTCTGGTGGAGTTGTGTGAATCCCTCCCCGGGAAGCTCACTTTGATACGTTCGCAAGCACTCTCTCCAGACCTTCCCCCCTCATGGAATATTCACTGGGCGCCGATATGGCATCATTTACAACAGGTTTACAAAAGCTTGAACCTGGCGGCCTTACCGCTGAGAGGGATGTCAGAGGTGAGTGCTCAGGGAGCCATGAATCTTCAATCTCTTCAATGCACAGGGTGCACCAGAGGGGACATGGGAGACACAGATAAGTTTAACTCGAGGCTGGGAGTCAGTCGCTTAATCTCAGGGGGGAGTGGTCTCTAGTAGGCCTTACCTTTCATTCACGCAGGGCATCACTTGCTTTAAGGGGGTGCAGAGGCTGGCATATGTTATATCACAGAATTGTAATGAAAATATTACTAATTTGTCTTGCTGAGTTGTATTTAATTCTGATGATAAACAGTCGAAGTCTTCCAGTTGATGACAAGTTATTTATTGAGTAATGAAATAATATGCTTGTGAGTTCTTTCACTTTAATACTTTGACTAGTAAAACAAATAACTAAGATTGGATTAAGCTAACAATTATGATAATACACTACACTCTGATCTGGTCACGTCTTCACTCTAGCTGCCCTACACACATTAACCTAAGAAAGAGTGGGAAACTCCTTATATAGTTCTTGTTAGTGTTGCCATCTAGTGATCGTCTGTAATGACTTCACATTAACTAAACATGTATTAACACATACAAAGATCACTACATCCCCTTTTTTTGTGTTACACTTTTTTCTATTTACAGAATAAAGAAAATTGTACATAAGAAATGCAGTATTTTGTTATGAATTGTAGAGTAATTATGAATTTATCAATCAGATGTTCATAAATTCAGACGATTCGATTTTCTTCTACCTCTGGTAGATCTTCTCAATTCAATAGGAGAGGTAGAAATTTTGATGTTCTGCTCTTCAAACATATTGTTTGATTTGTACATGTCGATGTAAAGACTGATTTAAGTTTAAATCCAGGAATATTGGTTGAGGAACATGAACTTTTAAAATGTCACATCTGTTCCTTCTAATCAATCCACCTTCTGCAGTTTTCATTAAATAGGATCTTGGTGAGATTTGCCTAATAACCATAGCAGTACCAGACCATCCTCCATCAGGCCATCTGATTCTCACATCATCTGCTACGAGAGGTTTTAGCAGTTTTGCATGTCTGACGTAGTAACTTCGTTGTTTTTCACATTGCTGGTGAATTCTTTTCAAAACACATGAATTTTGGTAGAGTTGTTCTAATTTCATGATTGTACAACATTTGAGCTGGAGATAAACCTGAATTCAACAGAGAAGCTCTATAGGATAATAAAGCCAAGTAAAAATCAGATTGAGAATCTCTTGCTTTACTCAGCAATTGCTGCACAGTATGTGCACCTTTTTCCACTCTTCCATTTGATTGAGGAAAATGAGGACTTGAAGTATTGTGATTGAAGTGATATGTTCTCAAAAATTCCGTCCACTCCCAGCTTGCAAAGCACAGACCATTATCCGACATAACAGTTTGCGAAATGCCATGTCTCACAAAAATTTCTTTACATGCTTTGATAACAGCTGTAGAGTGAGATCAGGTAATCTCATTACTTCCAGAAAGTTGGAATAATAATCAATTGCAAGAACCTTTTCCATTTGATTGGAATAAGTCAATGCCTACTTTCTATTGATGGTGACGTAATAATGTCATGTTGTTGTAACGTTTCTTTGCATTGAGATGGTTGATGTCTTTGACATGTTGAACACAACATAATAATTTCTGCAATGTCTCTGTTTATACTCAGCCAGTACACAACTTGCCTAGCTCGTCGATTGCACTTCTCGATGCTGAGATGTCCTTCATGAAGTTTGCTTAGCATTTCTGACCTGAGCTTTTCTGGAATGACAATTCTATCGTTTCTCAATAGTATGCCATCTATTACAGTAAGTTCAGCTTGAATACTTTGATACTGAGGACAGTGCCCTTTTGGCCACCCATGCTGTAGATAATCGATCACTCTCCGTAAAATTACATCATTCTTTGTTTCGTCACATGTCTGCTGCAACTTTTGATCTGATGCAGGAAGTGTTTCTCTATGTAACTGCAAGTGAGCTTCTACATCGTTGATTGATTCCAACAGTAGATTTTCTGTGTTGACAGATCTCAAAAGTGTATCTGCAATTGCTAGATCTTTACCAGGAGTATAGATTAAAGTAAAATCATACTTCCTTAACTTCATCATCGTTCTCTGTAATCTTGGAGTCATATCATTGAGATTTTTATCAATGATATTTACTCGAGGTTGATGGTCAGTTTCAACTGTGAATTTAGGTAGACCATACACATAGTCATGAAACTTAGAGATGCCTGTTATGAGTCCTAAACATTATTTTTCTATTTGCGCATATCTGCACTCTATGACTGTCATGGCTCCCGATGCGTATGCAATGGGAATCCAATTAGTCTGGAGTAAGACTTACCTATGCCATCTTGACTTGAGTCTGTCGAGACTTGTGGGCTTAGTTGGATCGAAAAATTTAAGCTTGGAGCTTATATTAATTGTTGTTTGAGGTCCAGCTATTCTGCATTATGACGTGGGGTCCACTCAAAATCAGTGTTTTTCTTTATCAAGTTACACAGAGCAACAGTTCTGGAAGATAAGTTGGAGATTAATTTCCCGAGGAAATTTGCAAAACCAAGAAACCTTGAGACAACTTTCTTGGTTGCTGCATTTTCTGTATTGCTGCTATCTTCTCTTCATCCAGTCAGATACCTTTGGCTGAGATGGTATCACCTAGAAATTTTAACGACGAGGTAGCAAATGTGCGTTTAGACTGGTTTAATTTTAAACCATACTGATGTATGTATTTGAATATTTTCCTGAGCCTAGCAATTTGCTCTTCCTCAGTAGCAGACCATATAATGATGTCATCCACATAGATTCGAACACCATCTATGCTTTTAGTCATTTGCTCCATAATTCGGTGAAAAATCTCTGAGGCAGAGATGATACCGATAGGCGTTCTATTAAAGCAGTACCTTCCAAAAGGCATGTTGAATGTACAGAGTAGCTTGCTGGAGTCGTCAAGCTGTATCTGCCAAAAACCTTGTGATGTGTCCAACTTTGTGAAAATTCACACATTCGACATTTCAGAAGTAATTTCTTCTCTTTTGGGAATAGGATAATGTTCCCTACGTATGTTCTATTCAGATCTTTGGGTTCCATGCAAATTCTGATATCTCCTGACGTTTTTTTTTACACAAACCAAGGAGCTGACCCAGGTGAGATTGTAATCTCAGTAGTTCAGCTTTCAATCTCTCTCTTCGAGGGGCTGGACCTCCTCTGGACGGATGGATGACAGGCTTCGCATCCTATTTTAGCAGAATTTTATACTGATATGGCAATGTGCCCATACCATGAAATACATCAGGGTATTCACTGAGTGACTGTTGAATGTCACCTTCTATTCTTGATATCTCATTTGTGTGCATGAAGATTCTTTGAATTAACTGCACCTCCTTGCAAACCTGAGCACCAATAAAGAAGATCTGTGATCACCCACAATTTCAAAACACAGTGTTCTTTATACTTCTCTGTTGACAACTTTTAAATGGCACGAACCATGTGACACAATCTGATTACCATTATAATCTTTAAGTTTGGAAGCCGCAGGTAAAATCTCGTAATCTCCTTGGGTAGACGATAAACCTGGCAGTTGAGCAAATTGGTGGAAGCACCAGTGTCAAGCTTGAATAATATCGGGCTGTGATTCACATGTACGGTCGTTGTCCATTCATTGTCATTACTAATGATGTTTATTTGATGAGGAATCTTCTTTGTCGATTGAAGACCTTTTGTAGTTGCTTGAAGCTCTGTTGCTGTTGTTTGAAGATCTGTGCTGTTGCTTGAAGATCTATTGTTGTTTCAATGATTCCAACAAAAAATGTGTTTTCCAGAGAAACATTTCCATCTTCATCCGAAAAATTCTTTTGTGAATTTTTATTTTCAGTTTTCTCGATGGATCTAACATTGAAATACCTTTTCTGTGTAGTAGGGAGACAAATTGCTGTTGATTTACATTGAGAGGCAAAGTGATTTAATTTTGAGCACTTTAAGCAATGTTTCCCTCAGCAGGACAATTCCCTTTAAGTGGGCGTAACCACATCTGCAGCATGTCATGACGTCGTCTCTCTGACTCATGAGTGACGTCTGCGCATGCGCAGATTTCTCCTGTTGAGTCTCGCATTTCTGAATGAACTGCGCATGTCCCGAGTTGCAATGTGTGCGCGCAAGATAGCTGCCGTTCTGAACGTGCTTCTTTGCTTGCGACACGATTTTAACTTTCTCAACCTCGTGGTGGACTTTCGCGCCTTTTTCTCATGGATAAAATTCCAAGTATTGGTTTTGACTCTGCTCATGTGAAATGCACTTTTCTATAGCAATTTTTAGAGTTAAATCGTTTTGTCATAATAGAACTTCTCTTAGCCTTTCATCAGTTATTCCATAAACAATCTGTTCTCTGGTTAAAGAGTTGTGTAAATCAGCAAAATTACAAGTCTGGGCTAGAATTTTAAGATCAGTGACAAAGCTAGTGATTGATTCTCCGTTTCTCTGTAAATGCTTGTGAAATCTGAATCGCTCCAGTATTTCATTGCTTTGCATTTTGCAATGTTCATCAAATTTTGCAACAATCACTCTGAATTTACTTTTACCTTCGCCTTCAGAATTTATGAACGAATTAAAAGTTTTGATAGCTTGCTGACCTGCCATTGACAGAAGCAAAGCTATGCATCTAGTTTCAGAGGCTGTATTTAAGTCATGAGCTTCCAAATAGAGCTGGAAATGCTGTTTAAATAACTTCCAATTGAGATTTAAGTTACCAGTAGTCACTTCCGGTTGCGGCGATGCGGAGCTAAGCCGCACGATTCGGCAGCTCCCGCGATCACGGACTTTCGGGCTCTCCAGAGGAGCCCCAACGGGAAATTTTTGAAGACGTTCCATGTGGGAAGGTGAGAGTGAGGTCCCCCTTCACTGTATATGGAACGGACAAGAAGTGAAACGGCTAAAAGAGCGGCGTTGGAGCAGCGAGAGAAGAGAGGGAAGAAAAACAAGATGGCGGCGGCCGGAGATAAAGTGGAAGGCGGGCCGGAGCTGCAAGAGTTTATTAAGCGCTGTTTTGAGGAGCTGCGGAAAGAGATGCTGGCGCCTATGCTGTCGGCGAATGAAGGATTAAGGATGACCCAGAAGGCTCACGAGGTAAAGATCCAGGAGGTGCAGAAAAAAGTTAATGAGAACGAGGATGAGATCTTGAGCCTGGCGGTGAAGTTGGAGGCGCACGAGGCGCTGCACAAAAGGTGGGCGGACAGATTCGAAGACCTGGAGAACAGGTCGAGGAGAAAGAATCTTCGGATCCTGGGTCTCCCTGAAGGAGTGGAGGGGGCCGATGCCGGGGCATATGCAAGCACGATGCTCGAGTCGCTGATGGGTGCGGAGGCCCCTCCGAGGCCTCTGGAGCTGGATGGGACACATTGGGTGCTGGCGAGGAGGCCCAAGGCTAATGAGCCGCCTAGGGCGATTGTGGTGAGGTTTCACCATTTCATGGACAGAGAGAGGGTCTTGAAATGGGCCAAGAAAGAGCGGAGCAGCAGCTGGGAGAATGCGGAGATCCGAATCTACCCGGACTGGAGCACGGAGGTAGCAAAGAGGAGAGCGGGTTTCAACCGGACCACGGCGGTGCTGCATCGGAAGGGAGTGAGATTCGGAATGCTGCAGCCAGCGCGATTGTGGGTCACATTCAAGGATCAACATCACTATTTTGAAACGCCTGAGGAGGCTTGGACCTTTATTCAAACTGAAAAGTTGGACTCAAACTGAGGGTTTGTGAGGGTGGGGGGGGATGTTCGATGTTTGTTGTACACAGGGTGTTAAGCACGCGCAGGAAATGTTCCACGGGTTGGGTGATGGATGGGGATGGGGAAAGGGACCGGGTGAGAAGACTATGCGAGACGGTGGGCGCCGGTGCTGGAGGGAGGGGAGGCTCGGGGATGGGGGAAATGAGACAGGAGCTGCGGCAGAGGAGGCGAGGCAGGCTTAGGAAAGCGCGGGCTTTTTCCCGCGCTAGGGAAGGACGGAGTGGGGGGACTGGGGGAGCGCACACTGATTGGGAGATTCCCACACGGGGAGGTCAATGGGACGGCGGGGGAAGCCAGGGTCAGCAGGAGTCAGCTGACTTACGGGAGTGCTATGGGGGGAGCAAAAGAACTAGACATGGGTCTAGCGGGGGGGGGGGGGGTGGAATAGGGTTGCTGCTGCACTGGCCGAGGGCGAATTGGACACAGAAGAGGTGGTCGGGGCGGGGGTCCCCCGTCTGGGGGACCAGAGGGTGAGGGCGGCGCGGGCATGGGACTGGCCTAGAAAAGGGGATGGCTAGTCGGCAGGGGGTCGGGGGGGGGGGGGGGGGGGTGGGAGGCCTCCCAATCCGGCTGATAACGTGGAATGCGAGGGGCCTGAATGGGCCGTTAAAGTGGGCCCGAGTGTTCGCGCACTTAAAGGGACTGAAGGCAGACGTGGTCATACTCCAGGAGACACATTTGAAGGTGGCGGATCAGGTCAGGTTAAGAAAGGGATGGGTAGGACAGGTATTCCATTCGGGGCTGGATGCGAAGAACAGAGGGGTGGCAATATTGGTGGGGAAACGGGTGTCGTTTGAGGCCAAGAATATCGTAGTGGACAATGGAGGTCGATACGTGATGGTGAGCGGTAAGTTGCAGGGGATGTGGGTGGTATTGGTAAATGTATACGCCCCGAACTGGGATGATGCTGGATTCATGAAGCGTATGTTGGGGCGCATTCCGGACCTGGAGGTAGGAAGCTTGATAATGGGTGGGGATGTTAATACGGTGTTGGATGCAGCACTGGATCGCTCCAGATCTAGGACCGGAAAGAGGCCGGCTGCGGCCAAGGTGCTTAGGGGTTTTATGGACCAGATGGGGGGAGTGGTTCCGTGGAGGTTTGCCAGGCCACGTGCACAAAGCCTACTCATGGATAGATTTTTTTGTTCTGGGCAGGGCGCTGATCCCGAAAGTGGAGGGAACGGAGTATTCGGCCGGAGCCATTTCAGATCACGCTCCGCACTGGATGGAACTGGAGTTGGGGGAGGAGAGGGACCAACGCCCATTGTGGCGGTTGGATGTGGGACTGCTGGCAGATGAGGCGGTGTGTGGGAGGGTAAGGGGGTGCATAGAAAGGTACTTGGAGGCCAACGACACCGGGGAGGTGCGGGTGGGGGTGGTATGGGAGGCGCTGAAGGCGGTGATCAGGGGAGAGCTAATCTCCATCAGGGCTCATAGATTATCATAGAATTTACAGTGCAGAAGGAGGCCATTCAGCCCATCGAGTCTGCACTGGCTCTTGGAAAGAGCACCCTACACAAGGTCAACACCGCAACCCTATCCCCATAACCCAGTAACCCCACCCAACACTAAGGGCAATTTTGGACACTAAGGGCAATTTATCATGGCCAATCCACCTAACCCGCACATCTTTGGACTGTGGGAGGAAACCGGAGCACCCGGAGGAAACGCACACACACACGGGGAGGATGTGCAGACTCCGCACAGACAGTGACCCAAGCCAGAATCGAACCTGGGAACCTGGAGCTGTGAAGCAATTGTGCTATCCACAAGGCTACTGTGCCGTGCTCATAGGGAGAAGATAGAGGGCATGGAAAGGGAGAGGTTAGTGGGGGAGATTTTAAGAGTGGACAGGAGATACGCAGAGGCCCCTGAAGAGGGACTACTTAGGGAAAGGCGACATCTCCAGATAGAGTTCAACCTGTTGACCACAGGGAAGGCAGAAGCACAGTGGAGGAAAGCGCAGCGGGCGATGTATGAGTATGGGGAGAAGGCGAGCCGGATGCTGGCACACCAGCTCCGTAAGAGGATGGCAGCGAGGGAAATAGGTGGAGTCAAGGATGGAAGGGGAGCTACGGTGCGGAGTGCGACGAAAGTAAATGAGGCATTCAAGGCCTTCTATGAGGAGCTGTACAGATCCCAGCCCCCAGCCGGGGAAGAGGGGATGCGATGATTCTTGGACCAACTGAGGTTCCCGAGGGTGGAGGAGCAGGAGGTGGCTGGTTTGGGGGCACCAATTGGGTTGGAGGAGCTGATCAAAGGTCTGGGGAGTATGCAGGCAGGGAAGGCCCCGGGACCGGACGGGTTCCCGGTTGAGTTCTATAGGAAGTACGTTGACCTGTTAGCCCCATTGCTAGTGAGGACTTTTAATGAGGCAAGGGAGGGAGGGACCCTGCCCCCGACAATGTCTGAGGCGACGATCTCTTTGATCCTGAAGCGGGACAAGGACCCACTGCAATGTGGGTCGTACAGGTTGATCTCGCTCCTCAATGTGGATGCTAAGTTGCTGGCAAAAGTGCTGGCCACGAGGATCGAGGACTGTGTCCCGGGGGTGATTCACGAGGACCAGACGGGATTTGTAAAGGGCAGGCAGCTAAACACCAATGTGCGGCGGCTCCTAAACTTGATAATGATGCCGTTGGTGGAGGGAGAGGCGGAGATAGTGGCGGCTATGGACGCGGAGAAGGCCTTTGACCGAGTAGAGTGGGAGTATCTCTGGGAAGTGTTGCGGAGGTTTGGGTTCGGGGGAGGGTTTATTTGTTGGGTTCAGCTCCTATACAGAGCCCCGGTGGCGAGTGTGGTTACGAATCGGCGGAGGTCGGAGTATTTTCGGCTGTATCGTGGGACGAGGCAGGGGTGCCCCCTGTCCCCCCTGTTGTTTGCATGAGCAATTGAACCCTTGGCCACGTCATTAAGGGAGTCTAGGAAATGGAGGGGGGTGGTCCGAGGGGGAGAGGAGCATCGAGTGTCGCTTTATGCAGACGACCTGTTGCTGTATGTGGCGGATCCAGTGGAGGGGATGGTGGAGGTCATGCGGACTCTAAGGGAGTTTGGGGATTTTTCGGGCTATAAGCTTAATGTAGGGAAGAGTGAGCTCTTTGTAGTACAGTCAGGAGACCAGGAAAGGGGGATAGACGATCTACCGCTGAGGAGGGCGGAAAGGAGCTTTCGGTACATGGGGATCCAAATAGCTAGGCATTGGGGGGCCCTACATAAACTTAATCTCACAAGGCTGGTGGAGCAGATGGAGGAGGACTTCAAACGATGGGACATGTTGCCGCTCTCGCTAGCGGGTAGAGTGCAGTCGGTCAAAATGGTGGTCCTCCCGAGGTTTCTTTTTGTGTTCCAGTGCCTTACAATTGTAATCACCAAGGCCTTTTTTAAGAGGGTAGGCAGGAGTATTATGGGTTTTGTGTGGGCGAATAACACCCCGAGGGTAAGGAGAGGGTTTCTGGAGCGCAGTAGGGACAGAGGAGGGTTGGCGTTGCCGAATCTGGGTGGCTACTACTGGGCAGTGTGGTGTTGGGTGTTCTGACACACAGATGAGCCAACACAGTTGCATATGGTACAACGCTTCTTTATTTAAACTTACTATTTACAGTTTGGTCTTTGCACTCTGCACGTGGGGGGTTCCCTGCTTGTGGTGTTTCAACAGCTCTTTCTTGTTCCCTTCTCCCCAGACCTACTGACCACCAGGTGTCGTGCCCGTGCTTTTTATATGGTTGGTGTTCTTGTCTGTGATTGGTTGTGGTGTTGTGTACTCTGATTTGCCTGTTAGTGTGTCCATCATGATGTGTGTGTTTGAATATCATGACATCCCCCCTTTTTACAAAGATATGTGCCTACGTGGTGATAAATATGATCGTGTCGTGAGTGCATCTAGGAGTGTGTGTGTGTCGTGTGCAACATGTGCATATGACGGAACTATGTACATGGGGCGATGTCGGGTGCGTCACATGAGCCAAGTTGTACCATAACATAACATAAATGCGAACGAGAGAAGAAGAAAAAAAAAACTTGAACAGTTGTCCAGTCAGACGACCTCTGGAACGATAAACAACAACAGGTTATCATGTAAAATTGTGCAACTTGTTAAACATATAAACGGTATTATAAGTCCAGTCTAATGGGCTTGCGACGAGTTCGGGTTGACCGCCTCAAGGGTGGATCAAGAACCACCGGCTGCTGTGCAGGCCTGGCCATGGGCGGCGACGGAAAGGGCGTGATGCGCGGCAGCTCCACAAAGTCATCCTCGGAAGCCTGTTGAGGATCTGGCGTGTGCGTGCTGTGTGGCTGTGAGCGTGGAAGTCGGCGAAGGGCGCGCCGATTGCGGCGACGCACGGAACCATCCGGCATGCGAACCAGGAACGAGCGGGGAGCCACTTGTCGGAGGACTTCGGCCAGTGCTGACCAGCCACCATACGGTTGATGGACGCGTACTTTGTCTCCGGAGGACAGGGGGGGCAGGTCCGTCGCTCGTGTGTCGTACCGACTTTTCTGGCGATCACGCTGCAGTTGCATGTTCCGAAGAACCGCCTCATGGTCTGTCGTTGGTGCCAGGATGGACGGTACCGTCGTCCTGAGGGAGCGACCCATTAGTAGCTGCGCTGGCGAGAGACCCGTGGATAACGGGGCCGATCGATAGGCCAGCAAGGCAAGGTTAAAGTCCGATCCGGCAGCAGCCGCCTTGCACAGGAGCCGCTTGGCGATGTGGACACCCTTTTCAGCCTTCCCGTTCGATTGTGGATGCAGAGGGCTGGACGTCACATGAGTGAAACCATATGCTGCGGCAAAGGACGACCATTCACGGCTGGCAAAACAAGGTCCATTGTCTGACATGACAGTCCTTGGAATGCCATAGCGAGCAAATGTTTCCTTGCAGGCCCCAATGACTGCGGACGACGTCAGATCATGGAGAGGCATGACTTCCGGGTAGTTTGAGAAGTAGTCTATGATAACAATGTAATCTCTGCCGAGCGCGTGAAATAGGTCAACACCCACCTTCGCCCAGGGGGACGTCACCATCTCGTGTGGTAGAAGTGTTTCCGGAGGTTGCGCCGGCTGAAACCTCTGACAGGTTGTGCAGTTGAGCACCATGTTGGCTATGTCTTCATTAATACCCGGCCAATATACCGCCTCCCGGGCCCTTCGTCTGCATTTTTCGACGCCCAAGTGGCCTTCGCGTAGTTGATGAAGAATCATCTGGCGCACGCTGTGCGGAATAACGATCCTGTGTGATTTCATAAGGACCCCGTCTATGTTGGTGAGATCATCTCGCACATTATAAAACTGGGGGCACTGCCCTTTTAGCCACCCTTCCGTCATGTGGCGCATCAATCGCTGCAGAAGGGGGTCAGTCGCCGTCTCTGCGCGTATGTGGGCCAGACTAGGATCATCAGCTGGCAGATTTGCTGCTGTCAGAGTTACGTGTGCCTCAATTTGACGCACGAACCCCTCCGCATCTGGTGGTGTGCTCACTGCTCGGGAAAGAGTGTCCGCCACGATGAGTTCCTTCCCCGGAGTGTAGATCAGTTCAAAATCGTACCTCCTGAGTTTAAGTAAGATGCGCTGGAGGCGAGGAGTCATGTCGTTCAGGTCTTTGTTAATGATGTTGACCAGGGGGCGGTGGTCAGTTTCGACCGTAAATCGTGGCAGGCCATACACATAGTCGTGGAACTTGTCCAGTCCAGTTAACAAGCCCAGGCATTCTTTTTCGATTTGCGCGTAGCGCTGTTCGGTAGGGGTCATGGCTCGTGAGGCATACGCAACCGGGGCCCATGATGACGTGCTGTCTTTTTGCAGGAGTACCGCTCCAATACCAGATTGGCTGGCGTCTGTTGAGATCTTTGTAGGGCGAGTCGTGTCAAAGAAGGCCAGCACTGGTGCCGTGACCAGTTTGTGCTTGAGCTCCTCCCATTCCCGCTGATGCGATTGGTGCCAGTTGAATTCTGTCGATTTTTTGACGAGATGGCGCATATTTGTTGTATGAGAAGCCAGGTTGGGAATGAACTTCCCAAGGAAGTTGACCATGCCCAGGAATCTTAAGACAGCCTTCTTGTCAGCCGGTCGTGGCATGGCTGTGATGGCGCTAACCTTGTCTGCATCGGGACGGACCCCTGACCTTGAGGTGTGGTCCCCGAGGAATTTCAGCTCCATCTGGCCGAAGGCACACTTCGCACGGTTGAGACGCAGGCCATTTTGTCGTATGCGGGTAAAGACACGTCGTAGACGATGCATGTGTTCCTGCGGAGTGGTGGACCAAATGATGATATCGTCCACATATACACGTACCCCTTCGATGCCTTCCATCATCTGCTCCATAATGCGGTGGAATACTTCAGATGCCGAAATGATGCCGAATGGCATCCGGTTGTAGCAGAATCTGCCAAAAGGGGTGTTGAATGTGCATAGTCTTCGGCTGGCCGGGTCCAGTTGGATCTGCCAGAATCCTTTGGACGCATCCAATTTAGTGAATATTTTGGCTCGCGCCATCTCGCTGGTGAGGTCTTCTCGTTTCGGGATGGGATAGTGTTCCCGCATGATATTGTTATTCAGATCTTTTGGATCTATACATATACGGAGCTCGCCAGAGGGCTTCTTTACACAGACCATGGAGCTGACCCATGGCGTGGGCTCCGTGACCCTGGATAGGACCCCTTGGTCCTGAAGAATCTGCAGTTGTGCCTTGAGGCGGTCTTTGAGTGGCGCAGGAACCCTGCGAGGTGCGTGAACGACAGGGATGGCGTCCGGTCTGAGTCGAATCTTGTACGTGTATGGCAATGTCCCCATGCCTTCAAAAACCTCCTGGTTGTGAGCAAGGAGGGAATGGAGATTTGCGTGGAACTCAGCATCCGGGAAGTCGGATGTCTCATCTGGAGAGAGAGACATAATGCGCTGTACCAGGTGAAGGACCTTACACGCCTGTGCGCCCAGTAACGAGTCCTTTGATGAGCCGACAACTTCGAAGGGGAGTGTGGCCGTGTACCTCTTGTGAGTCACCTGTAGCTGGCAAGATCCTATGGACGGGATGACGTTCCCGTTATAGTCAACCATCTTGAGCCGGGATGGCGTGATGGGTGGTTTGACCTTCATGGCCTGGACTGCAGAGTAAGCAATCAGGTTGGCGGATGCGCCGGTGTCCAGACGGAAGGCGACGCGAGATCGGTTGACCGTCAGGGTGGCACACCACTCATCGGCTGGATTGATGGCATTGACCTTGTTGACATCAATGACGGAAACTCGGAAGGCATCCTGGTCATCTGCATCACTTAACTGGAAGTCTTGATGCGTGGGCTGGACGGTCCTGACTCGTCTGCGAGGTTGTCGAGGATGCGCCGGATCCATGGGTTGAGCCGAACGACAGTGGGCTGCGTAGTGGCCCATCGTGCCACATCTGTGGCACTGTCGGTTTTTTGCAGGACATTGCCCTTTTAAATGTAGAGCTCCACAATTGCCGCACATCATGACGTCACGGCGTTCGTTGCGCCACTGCGCATGCGCAGTGCGATCTTGTGGTGGGCGCGCCTGTGCAGTGCGTCCCTCGTTGTGGCCGTTATTTTTGGCGCGCACCTGCGCGGGAGACCGCGAAAAGCGCGGGAAGCGGCCGCTGTCGTCCGGGCCGTGGGTCGGGAAGTAATCGACGGCCTGGATGCGTTCGACGTCGTGGGCGGCCTGGCTTGCCGATTCGACGGCTGGGGACCCCCTCCGTGCCAACTCGGACGCCTGAAATCGGGCAAAACGGCAGGTAGCATTTTCGTGGAGGACACAGGCTTCCACAGCAGACGCTAAGGTGAGGCTTTTCATTTTAAGAAGCTGCTGGCGTAGGCCACTAGAGGCAACGCCAAAAACAATCTGGTCCCTGATCATGGACTCTGTGGTGGTGCCGTAACCGCAGGACTGCGCTAGAATCCGGAGGTGCGTCAAAAAGGGTTGAAAAAGCTCCTCCTTACCTTGCAGGCGTTGCTGAAAGAGGACTCTTTCAAAACTTTCATTTACTTCAACTTGAAAGTGCTGGTCCAGTTTGAGGATGACCGTGTCATATTTGGCTTGGCTTTCGCCTTCTTCGAACACCAGTGAGTTGAAGACGTCGGTTGCGTGCGGACCTGCGTAGAAGAGGAGCATTGCAATCTTCGAGTCATCCGAGACATTCTGTTTTTCGGTGGCACGGATGTACAGGTCAAATCGCTGCCTGTAGAGCTTCCAGTTGGTACCTAGGTTCCCCGTGACTTGCATCGGCTGCGGTTTGCCGGTGTGGTCCATGTCCAGAATGGCAGGTTAGTAGGCAGGTATCGATCCACTCCTGTACCATGTGGTGTTGGGTGTTCTGACACACAGATGAGCCAACACAGTTGCATATGGTACAACGCTTCTTTATTTAAACTTACTATTTACAGTTTGGTCTTTGCACTCTGCACGTGGGGGGTTCCCTGCTTGTGGTGTTTCAACAGCTCTTTCTTGTTCCCTTCTCCCCAGACCTACTGACCACCAGGTGTCGTGCCCGTGCTTTTTATATGGTTGGTGTTCTTGTCTGTGATTGGTTGTGGTGTTGTGTACTCTGATTTGCCTGTTAGTGTGTCCATCATGATGTGTGTGTTTGAATATCATGACAGGCAGCAAATGTGGCGATGATCCGTAAGTGGGTGATGGAGGGAGAAGGGGCGGCATGGAAGAGATTGGAGATGGCGTCCTGCAAGGAAACGAGCCTGGGGGCGCTGGTGATGGCACCGCTGCCGCTCTTGCCGACACGGTACACCACGGGTCCGGTGGTGGCGGCAACGCTAAAGATCTGGGGCCAGTGAAGACGGCACAGGGGTGCAATGGGAGCCTCGGTGTGGTCCCCGATCAGGGGTAACAATCGGTTTGTCCCAGGGAGGATGGACGGGGGGTTTCAGAGCTGGCATCGAGCAGGGATTAGAAGAATGGGGGACCTGTTCATTGATGGGACGTTTGCGAGCCTAGGGGCACTGAAGGAGAAGTTTGGGCTACCCCTGGGAAATGCTTTCAGATACATGCAGGTGAGGGCGTTTGTGAGGCGACAGGTGAGGGAATTCCCGTTGCTCCCGGCACAGGAGATTCAAGACAGGGTGATCTCGGGTGTATGGGTCGGCGAGGGCAAGGTGTCGGCGACATACCAGGAGATGAAAGAAGAGGGGGAGGCGTTGGTAGAGGAGCTGAAGTGTAAATGGGAGGAGGAGCTGGGGGAGGAGATTGAGGAGGTGCTATGGGCTGATGCCCTAAGTAGGGTTAATTCCTCTTCTTCGTGTGCCAGGCTTAGCCTGATACAATTTAAGGTGGTTCATAGAGTGCACATGACGGGGGCGAGGCTGAGTAGGTTCTTTGGGGTAGAGGACAGATGTGGGAGGTGCTCAGGAAGTCCGGCAAACCATGTCCATATGTTTTGGTCATGTCCGGCACTGGAGGGGTTCTGGAGGGGAGTGGCGGGAACAGTATCTAAGGTGGTGAAAGTCCGGGTCAAGCCAAGCTGGGGGCTAGCACTATTTGGAGTAGTGGACGAGCCGGGAGTGCAGGAGACGAAAGAGGCCGGCATTCTGGCCTTTGCGTCCCTAGTAGCCAGGCGAAGGATCTTGCTAATGTGGAAGGAGGCGAAGCCCCCCAGCGTGGAGGCCTGGATAAATGATAGAGTTTATCAAGTTGGAGAGGATAAAGTATGCCTTGAGGGGGTCTGCGCAGGGGTTCTACAGGCGGTGGTAACCGTTCCTAGACTATCGCGCGGAGCGTTAGATGAAGGTCGGTCAGCAGCAGCAGCAACCCGGGGGGGAGGGGGGGACGTCTTGCGTGAGGGGGGGGGGGGGTGGAGGGGGGGAGTGGGAAAGGGGGTTTGTTTGGGGGGTATTTGAGCAAGAAAATACATGAAGGATCTGGAAAACCGACATGTACGGGAGGAATCGGGGGTAGCCCAATAATCATCTAGATAGGAATAATATGATCAGGGATAGTCAGCATGGCTTTGTGAAGGGTAGGTCATGCCTCACAAACCTTATTGAGTTCTTTGAGAAGGTGACTGAACAGGTAGATGAGGGTAGAGCAATTGATGTGGTGTATATGGATTTCAGCAAAGCGTTTGATAAGGTTCCCCACGGTAGGCTATTGCAGAAAATACGGAGGCTGGGGATTGAGGGTGATTTAGAGATGTGGATCAGAAATTGGCTAGCTGATTGGTGGTGGTTGATGGGAAATGTTCAGAATGGAGTACAGTCACAAGTGGAGTACGACAAGGATCTGTTCTGGGGCCGTTGCTGTTTGTCATTTTTATCAATGACCTAGAGGAAGGCGCAGAAGGGTGGGTGAGTAAATTTGCAGACGATACTAAAGTCGGTGGTGTTGTCGATAGTGTGGAAGGATGGGTTGGTACCTGGGACTTCGATGTTGTGGCCATTTTGGAGACATGGATAGAGCAGGGACAGGAATGGATGTTGCAGGTTCCGGGGTTTAGGTGTTTTAGTAAGCTCAGAGAAGGAGGCAAAAGAGAGGGAGGTGTGGCACTGCTAGTCAAGAGCAGTATTACGGTGGCGGAGAGGATGCTAGATGGGGTCTCTTCTTCCGAGGTAGTATGGGCTGAAGTTAGAAACAGGAAAGGAGAGGTCACCCTGTTGGGAGTTTTTTATAGGCCTCCTAATAGTTCTAGGGATGTAGAGGAAAGGATGGTGAAGATGATTCTGGATAAGAGCGAAAGTAACAGGGTAGTTATTATGGGAGACTTTAACTTTCCAAATATTGACTGGAAAAGATATAGTTCGAGTACAATAGATGGGTCGTTTTTTGTACAGTGTGCGCAGGAGGGTTTCCTGAAACAATATGTTGACAGGCCAACTAGAGGCGAGGCCACGTTGGATTTGGTTTTGGGTAATGAACCAGGCCAGGTGTTGGATTTAGAGGTAGGAGAGCACTTTGGGGACAGTGACCACAATTCGGTGACGTTTATGTTAATGATGGAAAGGGATAAGTATACACCGCAGGGCAAGAGTTATAGCTGGGGGAAGGGCAATTATGATGCCATTAGACGTGACTTGGGGGGGATAAGGTGGAGAAGTAGGCTGCAAGTGTTGGGCACACTGGATAAGTGGGGCTTGTTCAAGGATCAGCTACTGCGTGTTCTTGATAAGTATGTACCGGTCAGGCAGGGAGGAAGGCGTCGAGCGAGGGAACCGTGGTTTACCAAGGAAGTGGAATCTCTTGTTAAGAGGAAGAAGGAGGCCTATGTGAAGATGAGGTGTGAAGTTTCAGTTGGGGCGATGGATAGTTACAAGGTAGTGAGGAAGGATCTAAAGAGAGAGCTAAGACGAGCAAGGAGGGGACATGAGAAGTATTTGGCAGGAAGGATCAAGGAAAACCCAAAAGCTTTCTATAGGTATGTCAGGAATATGCGAATGACTAGGGAAAGAGTAGGACCAGTCAAGGACAGGGATGGGAAATTGTGTGTGGAGTCTGAAGAGATAGGCGAGATACTAAATGAATATTTTTCGTCAGTATTCACTCAGGAAAAAGATAATGTTGTGGAGGAGAATGCTGAGCCCCAGGCTAATAGAATAGATGGCATTGAGGTACGTAGGGAAGAGGTGTTGGCAATTCTGGACAGGCTGAAAATAGATAAGTCCCCGGGACCTGATGGGATTTATCCTAGGATTCTCCGGGAGGCCAGGGAAGAGATTGCTGGATCTTTGGCTTTGATTTTTATGTCATCATTGGCTACAGGAATAGTGCCAGAGGACTGGAGGACAGCAAATGTGGTCCCTTTGTTCAAAAAGGGGAGCAGAGACAACCCCGGCAACTATAGACCGGTGAGCCTCACGTCTGTAGTGGGTAAAGTCTTGGAGGGGATTATAAGAGACAAGATTTATAATCATCTAGATAGGAATAATATGATCAGGGATTGTCAACATGGCTTTGTGAAGGGTAGGTCATGCCTCACAAACCTTATTGAGTTCTTTGAGAAGGTGACTGAACAGGTAGATGAAGGTAGAGCAGTTGATGTGGTGTATATGGATTTCAGCAAAGCGTTTGATAAGGTTCCCCACGGTAGGCTATTGCAGAAAATACGGAGGCTGGGGATTGAGGGTGATTTAGGGATGTGGATCAGAAATTGGCTAGCTGAAAGAAGACAGAGGGTGGTGGTTGATGGGAAATGTTCAGAATGGAGTACAGTCATAAGTGGAGTACCACTTGCTGTTGCTGTTGCTGTTGCTGTTTGTCATTTTTATCAATGACCTAGAGGAAGGCGCAGAAGGGTGGGTGAGTAAATTTGCAGACGATACTAAAGTCGGTGGTGTTGTCGACAGTGTGGAAGGATATAGCAGGTTACAGAGGGATATAGATAAGCTGCAGAGCTGGGCTGAGAGGTGGCAAATGGAGTTTAATGTAGAGAAGTGTGAGGTGATTCACTTTGGAAGGAATAACAGGAATGCGGAATATTTGGCGAATGGTAAAGTTCTTGAAAGTGTGGATGAGCAGAGGGATCTAGGTGTCCATGTACATAGATCCCTGAAAGTTGCCACCCAGGTTGATAGGGTTGTGAAGAAGGCCTATGGAGTGTTGGCCTTTATTGGTAGAGGGATTGAGTTCCGGAGTTGGGAGGTCATGTTGCAGCTGTACAGAACTCTGGTTCGGCCGCATTTGGAGTATTGCGTACAGTTCTGGTCACCGCATTATAGGAAGGACGTGGAGGCTTTGGAGCGGGTGCAGAGGAGATTTACCAGGATGTTGCCTGGTATGGAGGGAAAATCTTATGAGGAAAGGCTGATGGACTTGAGGTTGTTTTCGTTGGAGAGACGAAGGTTAAGAGGAGACTTAATAGAGGCATACAAAATGATCAGGGGGTGGACAGTGAGAGCCTTCTCCCGCGGATGGAAATGGCTGGCACAAGGGGACATAGCTTTAAACTGAGGGGTAATAGATATAGGACAGAGGTCAGAGGTAGGTTCTTTACGCAAAGAGTAGTGAGGCCGTGGAATGCCCTACCTGCTGCAGTAGTGAACTCGCCAACATTGAGGGCATTTAAAAGTTTATTGGATAAACATATGGATGATAATGGCATAGTGTAGGTGAGATGGCTTTTGTTTCGGTGCAACATCGTGGGCCGAAGGGCCTGTACTGCGCTGTATTGTTCTATGTTCTATGTTCTATGTTCTATGAATCCAATGTACAAAGCTCTGTAACATATCAATTTACCACGTTCATGTCTTGCTATGTGTGCTTTCTTTCTTTTTGTTACGGGGGGGAGGGGGGGGGGTTTGTTTGTAAGGGTGAAAAATTGTGTTAAAATTCTTAATAGATATATTTTATTTTTTAAAAAGTTACCAGTAATCTTCAGCTGTCTTGGAGCCTGCACATGGTCCATTGAATCGATTTTCTGTCAAGGATCCGTTTGCTGTGAGGGCTTCCACAGTAGAATATCCAGTATCGGAACTTTTGTTTTCTTTCCTAATCTTATTTCTAATTGTTCTTGAAGCTTGTTTTTACCTGGTACCATGTTATATTGCAGAATTGTAATATAAATATTACTCATTTGTCTTGCCGAGTTGTATTGAACTCTGATGAGAAACAGTCGAAGTCTTCCAGTTGATGACAAATTATTTATTGGGTAATAAAATAATATACTCGTGAGTTCTTTCACTTTAATACTTTGACTTGTGAAACAAATAACCAAGATTGGATTAGACTAACAATTATGATTCTACACTACACTCTGACCTGGTCACGTCTTCACTCCAGCTGCCCTACACACACACTAACCTAAGAAAGAGTGGGAAACTCCTTATATAGTCCACGTTAGTGTTGCCATTTAGTGATCATCTGTCTGTACTGACTTCACATTAACTAAACATGTATTAACACATACAGAGATCACTACAGCATGCAGACATCACTTTCTGTGTCCTTGTTGGGCTTGTGGCCAAATCACCGCTGAGGGAGTGCCCGTCCTTAGTGGGAGCTAGAAAGTGTATGGGAGGAGGTGAAGTACTGAGGGCTGGCATTGGTGGTGACTATGAGGTTCCTGGGTGGGATCCCATGAGAGGCCAGACAGCAAGGGCAGATTGGTGTTCTCAGAAATGCTTCATGAGAAATGAAGACGCTCTCACTTGGGGAAGCACAAACAAATTGTGAGTAGAACCTCACACCCAGGCAGAATGTTGAGGGCCAAGAGGTTAAGCTCTATTGAATATCAATTCTAACTTGTCTAGGAGGCTTGTCTCTCAGGAATAAGTGTGTAAGGCTATGAAATGGGAGAATGAGGGTGCCCTCTAGATATGTGCTTGACATGCTCATTTCAGGCTTCACTCAAATCAGCTGTATCTCGTCCGTCACAGGAGGCATTCAATTGCTTGATGTGCAATTTCACCCTTCAGTGAAAAGTAAATTGTGCCAATGAGATCTACAGAGCTTACGTTAACTGTCACTGATTGGGATCCCAAAGCAACTGTTGCAACTGGTCTTTCTGCTGCTGTTGTTGTATCTGCTGCTCTGTGAAGTTGCTGATTCTCCTAGACTGTCCTTTGCCTTGGAGGATGACCTGCTGTCTGGGCAGGAGGAGGCTGTCACTGCCTTCATCTAAACCACCACTGGTGAGGGATTGCACCTACATTTTTCCTCTGATCTGAAAAATTCCCACCAACAAAGAGAATATTGCAAGGAGCTGGAAAGACTGCAGGTGAGGTAGCACCACCTGAATGATGGCAACACCATCTTTGGCAGTGGCAGGGCCCTCCACCGCTACCTATGCAGGAGTGCCAGAGTCCCAGGCCCTGGCTGCTCCTGCGGCCCCATCATCATTTCAGCTATTGACCCAGAAATTTGGGATGACGGGCTACACCCATCCCACCGTGCCGATTGAGGAGTGCATCCAGGCAATGGCCGGCGTTTTCGGCCCCTCAAGCATTGTCGCCACCTCGACAATGTGCGGCAAAGCCATATTCCTTCCGAAGACCGAGCAGGCGGTCCATCTCGCTCTGGAATAGGGGCTCACATGAGTGGGTGGGACCTTCGTGGCGGAGGATCCTTTCAAGGCCATCACTAAGAGAATCATACACTAGAACATCCCGCCCTTCATTCCCGCTAAACTCCACCTCAATCTACTGGGGGAAGTACAGGGTAGTGCTGATCCCGCTCCGCCTCAGGGAGAGCACTCTTCAGCATATCTTCTCCTTCCCGTGCCAGGTCTTTGTCCGCCTGGTCTGGGAGGAGGTTATGGAGGGAGGCTTCAAAGGCCGCTTTGAGATAGACACTTACCGTGTTTCATGCCTGCAAAGCATGGGGCACATCCGATAGAACTGCCCTATCTCCAAGTCTGTTGCCAACTCCAAACCAGCCACGGCTGGCACCATCGCCCCTCCCCTACCATTGACACTCCAACTCTCCTGCACGCCAGTAGCAACCAACACCTCGGCTGCCGGCACACTCAGGCCCGTCGATGCCTTAGTGTTATGTGCTGGGTCCGGCATCATCTCCACGTGGGTCCGAAAGTTTGGCGGCAGTGGGGTGCTTAACCCTGAGCTGATGGTCGTACTGACCAGACCGAGACCCTCAGGTGGAGCATTGAGGGGAGGGGATATAGATCAGGGGGTGCCAGAAATAGAGGTTGCCTTCTCAAACTTCGACACAGGGCACCTCCGTTCTGGTCCGTAAACTCTTTAAATCCTCAGTTTCTTTACCCGTCAGTCTGGCCTCAATAAAAGTCGAGATGGATTTGCAGGTACAGCATTAGTTATTTTATTAGACTTGCAAGTCTTTCTCAGTTCACAGTAGTACAGATCACCTCTGCTCTCTGTACCTCCGGAATCAAGTGAGGCTATCAGACAAAGAGCTCTGTACTGATACATTCAAATGGCATCAAGTTTCACATACTCGACGCCCATAGGTCATCCTATGTCCCTCCTGACCTGTTTGATCTATTCTGATTGGCTCACTTCCAATTCCTTCCTCTGGCCCCTATTACTCAGCATCACTTTGGTGGACACACCTCTTCCTGCTTTTCCATGCGGTCTGAAATCCTTTGTCTGTGAACTAACCAGAATTAAACTGGCTTATCTTCTACATTACATTAACTAATATCTCGAAAGTAACTATTTTATATCACATTCGTCACAGGGTCCCAGGTTCGATTCCGGCTTGGGTCACTGTCTGTGCGGAGTCTGCACATCCTCCCCATGTGTGCGTGGGTTTCCTCCTGGTGCTCCGGTTTCCTCCCACAGTCCAAAGATGTGCAGGTTAGGTGGATTATCATAGATAGATTATCATAGAATTTACAGTGCAGAAGGAGGCCATTCGGCCCATCGAGTCTGCACCGGCTCTTGGAAAGAGCACCTTACCCAAGGTCAACATCTCCACCCCATCCCCATAACCCAGTAACCCCACCCAACACTAAGGGCAATTTTGGACACTGAGGGCAATTTAGCATGGCCAATCCACCTAACCTGCACATCTTTGGACTGTGGGAGGAAACCGGAGCACCCGGAGGAAACCCACGCACACACGGGGAGGATGTGCAGACTCCGCACAGACAGTGACCCAAGCCGGAATCGAACCTGGGACCCTGGAGCTGTGAAGCAATTGTGCTATCCACAATGCTACCGTGCCATGATAAATTGCCCTTAGTGTCCAAAATTGCCCTTCGTGTTGGGTGGGGTTACTGGGTTATGGGGATAGGGTAGAGGTGTTGACCTTGGGTAGGGTGCTCTTTCCAAGAGCCGGTGAAGACTCGATGGGCCGAATGGCCTACTTCTGCACTTTAAATTCTATGATAATCTATGATAAAATTTGATAAGGTTCCCCATGGTAGGCTGCTGCAGAAAATACGGAGGCATGGGATTCAGGGTGATTTAGCAGTTTGGATCAGAAATTGGCTAGCTGGAAGAAGACAAAGGGTGGTGGTTGATGGGAAATGTTCAGACTGGAGTCCAGTTACTAGTGGTGTACCCCAAGGATCTGTTTTGGGGCCACTGCTGTTTGTCATTTTTATAAATGACCTGGTGGAGGGCGTAGAAGGATGGGTGAGTAAATTTGCAGATGACACTAAAGTCGGTGGAGTTGTGGACAGTGCGGAAGGATGTTACAAGTTACAGAGGGATATAGTTAAGCTGCAGCGCTGGGCTGAGAGGTGGCAAATGGAGTTTAATGCAGAAAAGTGTGAGGTGATTCATTTTGGAAGGAATAACAGGAAGACAGAGTACTGGGCTAATGGTGAGATTCTTGGCAGTGTGGATGAGCAGAGAGATATCAGTGTGTTTGTACATCGATCCCTGAAAGTTGCCACCCAGGTTGAGAAGGCTGTTAAGAAGGCGTACGGTGTGTTACCTTTTATTGGTAAAGGGGTTGAGTTTCGGAGCCATGAGGTCATGTTGCAGCTGTACAAAACTCTGGTGCGGCCGCATTTGGAGTATTGCGTGCAATTCTGGTCACCGCATTATAGGAAGGATGTGGAAGCATTGGAAAGGGTGCATAAGAGATTTACCAGATAGTTGCCTGGTATGGAGGGAAGATCTTATGAGGAAAGGCTGAGGGATTTGAGGCTGTTTTCGTTAGAGAGAAGAAGGTTAAGAGGTGACTTAACTGAGGTATACAGGATGATCAGAGGATTAGATAGGGTGGACAGGGAGAGCCTTTTTCCTCGGATGGTGATGTCTAGCACGAGGAGACATAGCTTTAAATTGAGGGGAGATAGATATAGGACAGATGTCAGAGGTAGGTTCTTTACTCAGAGAGCAGTAATGGCGTGGAATGCCCTGCCTGCAACAATAGTGGACTCGTCAACACTAAGGGCATTCAAATGGTAATTGGATAGACATATGGACGATAATGGAATAGTGTAGATGGGCTTTAGAGTGGTTTCACAGGTCAGCGTAACATCGAGAGCCGAAGGGCCTGTACTGCTCTGTAATGTTCTATGTTCTAAGGCGGCCTTCAGGACACGCGGCAAGGCAGAATCGCCGAACAGAAAATTACAGCCAAGTTCCGCACACATGAGTACGGCCTCAATTGGGACCTTGGATTCATGTTGCATTACATTCACCCCCCACCATCTGGCCTGGGCTTGCAAAATCCTACCAACTGTCCTGGCTTGAGACAGTTCACACCTCTTTAAGCTGTGATTATCCCACTTTCCAGTTGCTCCATCTGGACCATTAGACTTAATTACCTACAAAGACTTGCATTCAAAGTATCGCCTTGCATCTTTGACAATGTCTATATAAATGTTTCTGGAACCCACCTCTTCATTCACCTGAGGAAGGAGCAGTGCTCCGGAAGCTAGCGATTCAAAACAAACCTGATAGACTTTAACCTGGTGCTGTAAGACTTCTTACTGTGCTCATCCCAGTCCAACGCCGGCATCTCCACATATTAACAATATTCGAAGACTGCTTCCATCACATGTTCAGGAACAAAGTTCCAAAGACTCATGACCCTCTTAGTGAAACAAAGTTTTCCTCATCTCTGTTTTAAATGGGGCGGTCAGTTCTAGATTCTCCCACAGTAGAAAACATCCTCTCCACATTCACCCTGTCAAGACCCCTCAGTATCTCATATATTTCAGTCACTCTTTTACTCTTCTAAATTCCAGCGAAAGCATGCCTAGCCTGTCCAACTTTTCCTCATAAGACAGACTGTCCATTCCTGGGTTGGGATTTTCCAGTCCTTCCCGTCACCGGGATCTTCAGGTCCTGCCGAGGACGACCCCTACCCATGGCGGGTTCCTCGGCAGCAGGCCGAAGAGAAACACAAATGGCCATTGACTTTGGTGGGACTGGAAGATCCTGCTGGCGGCCAATGGCAAGTCAACTCCACTGCCGGATAACACAACATAGGGTGGGGTGGGGGTGAAAGTAAACCATCCTCAGAACGTCTTTCAATTCATTTACATCCTTCCTTAAATAAGGTAACCAGTACTGCACACAGAATGCCCTTATTTAATTAATGGCCCTTTTTTAATTACCTCTCGCTAGACTTCTGCTTCGCATCTGTTTTCCTGTTTATTTTCTCATATTATCAGTAATTATATTAGTAATTATATTTTGACAGATCTGTATGATGGTTGGTTAAATTAAGGATTGAAAATGGGAAAGAACAGACTTTCACTGGTCTGATTGTTAGTTTTACTTGGTTTTACCCCTCCTTGGTTTGTTACAGTGAATAAGCGCTGATGAATTGGGGCGTGGACAAGGCAAGTCCTTTTTGAACAGGTTGCTGCAGTGGCTGCTCTTGATGCTAAAAGATGGGAGTGTGATACTGCAAAGTGTTTAGCCTACGGGCGTTGAAAGGTGAAAAATTAAAACATTCACAACCCTTCCTGCCTTCATCACAGGTTGTCAGAATAAAACGTGGCTGTCAGCCGCTATAGCAGAAGGTAAAGCCGTTAAAACCCGGAAATGAAGGTCCTTTTAATAGAAGTCAGATAGATTTATTTTTGCTGAAATGTGAACATTTCAAACTTTCCCCCCTTGGTTAATCTCCCATTGTGGAAAAACCTTAGACAATTCAGGATTTCTCCCCCTCTGGACGGGGCGGGGGGGTGGGGAGGCGGCGGCGGATACGGGATGTATCTGGACAATTCTATCTTCACCCCTCACCTTCATGGTCTTCCTAAAGTCGAGATTGTTGCAGTTAATTCCTCATCACCAACAGCAAACATGCAAGAGCCTCTTTCAATACCGAGCAGCTTTCAATAAACTACGATTAGGCTGCGAATCCAGTCTCGCTCATAGTGCAGGCTATTGCCAGAACTGTCTAAACATTGACAGTGTTGCTTCAGGAAGGTAAAGTGAGATTCACAGATACAGGCTCGTGTTCTCATGCTGTTTGCTTTGAGAAATCACCATCCATATTTGAGCTGGATGATGTTGTTCCTTCTGGAGATGACTTTGGGTTCTGCTTCAATGCCCTGACTATTAGATAATCCTTGAATATTTGAGGAGATTTGGCTTGTGAGGATTCCCAGAAACATCAACGTTAACTGATGTAAATGTTTTTTGTCCGCACCTGAATGCCATTACAGCATTGTGGGAGCAGTCACCGTTTTAGTGATGGTGATGTGAGCAGCTCGTATTTTGGAAATTCTCCTGAGCTTGAATTTTTCGGATGGCGGAGACACATTTTGTGTCCCGCCGACTCTCATCAAGTTGCGTAAACCGGTTAATGGTCTGGCTGTAATCAACCACCATCCGGAGCTTCTCCGCGGTCTTGACGACCACCACCTGAGCACTCCAGGGGCTATTGCTGGCCTCTTTGACTCCTTCCCGCAAGAGACGCAGGATCTGAGACCTAATAAATATTCTGCCCTGCATGCTATATCGCCTGCTGCGAGTGGCTACTGGCTTGCAATCAGTGGTGAGATTAGCGAAGAGGGAAGGAGGGTCAACTTTCAGAGTGATTAGGCTGCACACAGTGAGTGGGGGCAGGGGTCCGCCAAAGCTAAGCATCAGGCTCTTGAGATTACATTGAAAATCGAGCCCTAAAAGGGGGCGCAGAGCTCTGGGAGCACGTACAGTTGGAAATTAGTGTACTCGGCGCCCTGTACCACTAAGGTTGCCGTAGTGCACCCGCGGATTTGTACCGAGTGCTACCCGGAGGCGAGGGAAATTGTTTGTTGCGCCGGGAATATCGGGAGCGAGCAGCGGCTTACCAGATCAGGGTGGATGAAACTTTCGGTGCTCCCGGAGTCGAACAGGCAAGATGTCTCGTACCCGTTAACCATCATTGAGCTCTTGAGGTGCTTGGGTCCCGACTGGTCCAAGGTGACTGCGCTGAGTTGAGGGTAACTGGCGGTGTGGTCGGCTGTGCTGGGGCGGCCCCCCGGTGACTGTCCGAGCAGGTCGTACGCGCTGAGTGGCGTAGCAGATGGCGTCCAAGATGGCGGCCCCGGTTGATCAAGCATGGCGGGCGTCGAGGAAGATGGCGTCCAAGATGGCGGCCCCCATGGATCGCACGTGGCCGGCCGCGTGGGGGAGGATGGCCAAAATGGCGGCCCCCGTGAGTCGCACGTGCTCTGCGGAGTCAGAGTCGGCAGGCACGCTGCCACATTGCGATGTCTGCGGGCCTGAGAGTCGGTAGTCCGGGTCTGAGAGTTTGCGTGCTGAGGCTTGGTGAGGCAGACCTTGGCGAAGTGCCCTTTTTGGCCGTAACTGCTGCAGTGCACGTTGCGGGCCGGGCAGTGCTGTCGAGGGTGTTGAGGCTGGCCACAAAAATGACAAGGCAACCCCCCATGATGAGCGGGTGGGCATGCAGCACAGGCCTGGGGTAGTCTCTGGTCGGGAGCCCACGAGGGGGTCGAGTGTTCAGCCAGAAATGCAGTGAGGCTCTGGAAAGCGACCTCCAGTGAAGTCGCCAGTTTCACCATCTCGTCCAGGTCCTGGGCCCCTTTCTCGAGCAGTTGCTGCCGCACATAATTTGATCTGACCCCTGAAACCTAGACGTCTCGGACGGCAAGCTCCATGTGCTGAGTGGCCGTAACGGCCTGATAGTTGCAGTTGCGCGCGAGGGCTTTGAGGTCGCGCAGATAGTCGTCGAGTGACTCCCTGGGGCACTGGCATCGAGTAGTGAGAATATGCCACGCAAAGACCTCGTTCACAGGCCGCACGTAGATGCGCTCGAGGATTGCGAGAGCGGCGTTATATGAGGTGGCCTCTTCAAGTTGCACAGAAATGCGGTGACTCACCCGTGCATTGAGGAGACTCAATTTTTGTTTGTCCGTGACGGATGGCGCCGACGATGCGGCAAGATAGGCCTTGAAACACCGCAGCCAGTGTGAAAAAATTTCCTTCACCTACGCGGCCTGTGGATCGAGTTCCAGTCTGTCAGGTTTGAGGGCTGACTCCATAATCGTTTTTGTTCAGATAGTTAATTAAATTGATGCGAGCATCAATTCACTCAAGGACGCGTGTCGGAGTAAAACAGTGGTTTTAATTAACTATCAACTTTGCCTGCCTGCGACTGGTGCATACTGAGGACAGTCCCACAGGCCAGCTACTCTTATACTCCTTCAAAGGGGCGCAGCAATGGGCGGAGCCCGTACATGCTTCAACATCCTCCAACATCTCCCCCTGTGGGTGAAGCCATACAATGGCCCACAGATAAAACCCACAGGGTTAATAACATAAAACATAACTGGTGAATTAACTGTATTTACATTCACCACAAGCTCGTATTTTGGAAATTCTCCTGAGCTTGAATTTTTTAGATGGCGGGGACACTTTTTGTGTCCCGCCGACTCTCTCTGCCCCTCAGGCGTTTCACGCTCTAATGAACGTTAAGTAGCTGCAGGCAAAACTTCTGCCCCTCGCTCACGAGGCTGTCCCACTGGCAACTCTCTGGTCCCCACAGTTACAGCGCCACATGTAGACAGAAGAGGAAATGCAGGAGGATGTCAGAGCTGAAGTCCAGGCACCGGAGCCGCAGGTGCGTTCAAGGGGATCCCAGAGTGGGGAGGGTACACAAGGCCTGGTTGGGATGGAGCGCAAAGGGGACAATCAGGTTCTTGGGAGAGAGGTGGGGAGGTAAGGGAGGTCCACAGGACAGCGGACCTGAATGTGTCTTTAGAAAGGGGCTTCTGATGGAGATGCCTATCCCCCTTCCTGCCTGAGATGTAACCCTTTTGATTTACCGAAGCAAGTCTTCACCTATGCACGGTCAATCCCCATGCCAGCCTAAAAATTGAGGCTGGTCAGTAAATGGCCCTTAAGTACCCAACAATTTGCCACTTTGGGTGGGCTTCCTGTGGGAGACGTTGCCCCCATTAGCGTGAAATTGCTACGTGGTTGGGGTGGGCAAGAGCCCAAAGAGAATCCTGTTATTTAAAGATTGGGTCTATTTTTTCCACTGATACTACATGCTACTGTTGCACTCGATGTAAATTGACAAGTATTGAAAAGAACTTTGTTGTGCCAGAGGTAGAAACTACAGATATGCACAGGGGATGGTCCTGTGGATATCTGAAAAGACACACATGTTGCCCCTTCCGGGACGAGGGTCACGACCGGCACATCACATGAGTGGTCATTTTAAAATCATACTGCAGTCAAACAAACCTCAGAAAGTAGCCCAGATCGAGCCAGACTTTTCGTCACCGAGAGTACAGGGAGAGCCCCACGAATGCCTGACTCCCACAGTAAATAACTCCAAGGGGCCATTTCTGTCTAAACAAATGGGAGGGGGGAGAAAGCGGTGTAGCCAGACAGACTCAGAACAGCTTAAAGATTTATGTTGATGGATCCTCCATGATGGAGGACGTAAAAAGGAAAACGGGTTTCAGTATCTATGTGGAACACCACGAAGGCAAGCCTCTGAAGGAGATAGCCCTAAAACTTCCTGCATACATGAGTGCCCAGGCTGCAGAGCTAGCAGCTTACGTAGTCAGCCACCCCAACCTGTTTCCCACACCAGCAGGCATCCATTCAGATAGTATGTATGTCCGCAACAGTTTAATGGATTTTACGTCCCTATGGGCAGCAAGGGGATTTATCTCGGTGGATGGAAAGTGTTGCTCGTTTTAGCCTTAGTTTACTTATTCGTATTCTGTCACCTTTGCTCATGAGTCGCCAGGTATCTTTCTGATACCGCCACGTGGTTCAAGTCCAAGTAATGATTAATAATGCAACACACCGCTTAGTAAGAGTTAAATCAACGCTCATTTATTGATATACAGCAATTAATACTTATACAATAATCCTACTTCTAGACTACTACTTACCACTAATAGGCCAATACTTAACTTTGGAAATGGCCCACCAGGTCAGGGAAATGAATGGTCTTTTGAATTGGTTCTGAGCCTGCGGGATTCAAAAGCTGGTCCAGGTCGATAGTCAGGAGCGCCTATCTGGTAGCGATCGCTGGAGTAAAACTTACAGTTTCTTGTAGAAGGGTCTCGAAGGTTGCGAGCCGGAAGAGAAGGGTCGAGTTGAACTTGGCCCCTATTCTTATAGTCCCCAGGGGCTTCCCGCCTCTCGGGGCGGACTTTGTACCTGGTTCCAAGTGATTGGACTTGGTCCAAATCACTTGGTTCGATATGCTCCAATACTGGAGCGATTCCTTGATCGGGGGGGTGGTCATTTACCTTTCTTTGTGTTAGCCCCTGCTGGCGCCGAAAGGTCTGGGTCGGCTTTCAATTGCTAATTTGTAGCAATTGTTCCCGGGGATGGCTGATTAAAATGCAGATGGCTGGGTTGTTGTGATGTTGATGGCTGCAGGTATCGGTCTGGACTGACTTCCCCAGAGGCGAATACACTGTTTTACCTGCAGCTGTCCGTTTGAGTCCTGTTGGCTGATTTTCCCATCAGCCTCTTCCGTTCGCCATTTTAAATCGGGGTTTGACCATTCTAATCGGGAATCAGCCATTTTACGTGGCTACAAAAGCCTCTGCCATCAGCCCCACGATTGAGATCCATTTTCCAGGCCACCCAAGTCAGAGAGTATGGAAGAATAAAAGTCAAGGCCCACTACAGCACCTCCCCACTTGGGAATGTAAGCGATGGAAAAGCCAAACAATGTACCAGGGAGATGGAATTTTGGCAACAACCTGTCACTGAATGCATTGAAGCTGTTAGTGTCAGTCAGACCAAGGTCGAAGACCTGAAACAGGCCCAAAGCAACGGTCAGGCCCCCAAATATGTTGGACCCTATCCGGTGACAGATAAGACCAACCCCTTTGTAAACAATGTATTGATGGGCCCCAGGAAAGGCGGATGGTACCATATCAACCATTTGGCTTGCAGCAGAACTTCCACCAACACCATGTCATACTAGCAGGGATCTTCAAGCCCCAGATCCGCTTAACCCACATCCTATACTCCAGGCCCCAAACCTCCACCTTATACCTCCGGAATCGATTTCGGCCTGCCCGGTCCCAGCTCCGATTCACCAGTCAGGAAGAAGGCCTCGTCTGAGGGAACCTCAGCAAAAGGACTCCGGGGAACCAGAAAAGGTCACCTGCTATGGCGTCCATGGTACAGAGACCCACAGAACCGCCTGACCCGGCACTCACAACCAGAGGTGGTAATGCAGCGGGTACCCAGCACCAAAGCCCGCCCATGTAGGTT
Source organism: Scyliorhinus torazame (assembly GCF_047496885.1). NCBI lineage: Eukaryota > Metazoa > Chordata > Chondrichthyes > Carcharhiniformes > Scyliorhinidae > Scyliorhinus > Scyliorhinus torazame. The sequence goes on along the minus strand of NC_092727.1, from coordinate 75,623,392 downwards.
CCCTCCGCTGAGGAGGAATTAGGATATCATGGTCCAAATTGTCAATAGCTTTATCCATCCACTCCATGCATCACCCAATTGGAAAGGGCTTTTATCCGTCCACATTGTATTGTTTCCATGATCTCCCGACCCACCACAGTTTGGTTGTGTGGTGAATAAAGTGTAATGTTACTGATTGCTGACCAACCCTTCATTTGACTATTGGGCCTTTCTTATTCATTTACTTATTTCTTTGGTTATTTAAAAAAAATAGTGCCATACAACATTCTAGTAAATAAAAGGGAAAGGCGAATCAGATATTAATAAGAATTAACAGGTGTTACCATGATCTCCTCAGAACTGCATTCTGTCACACCTGGGCATTATAGGACTGGGATAGCAGTGTATCCCATCGTCCGAATTCGCCCGATGGAAAAAGGGATTCCTACAACATCTGGACTCGACAATCAAGAACGTTGATGTATTGTTTCTTCATTGCTTTTTTCAATTTGATCTTATTATTGTGGGTTAGGGATGATACTGTACAACCCGGATTCGGAGTACTTGCTCGTTGAGATGGTTTGGTAAGGATTGTGTGATCGGGTTCACTGACGCTCACTGGATCAAGAGGAGGGAATGTGGTCATTTTAAAATCATACTGCAGTCAAACCTCAGGAAGGCTGTTGTTCATAACCCAAATCCAAATCGAGCCAGAATTTTCATCACTGAGAGTATCTACTATTACCTTATATGGAAACAGGTCATGTGCAGCCCACACCACCAGAAATTGGACACTTGGGGTGGGCTCAGGTGGCCTGTCAAACAGTCATCAACCGGACCATTGGCAGCTGGGTCCCCCCCTCCCAAGATCTCATGAGCCAGAAGCTAGAGAAGTTTCTGGAAAAGCAAGTGGAGGGGGACAAAAGTAGGCACCTCAGAGACACCAGGGGCAGAAGGAGCAGAGCAAGCAGAAGAAGCAAAAGAACAAGCAGAGCAAGCAAAAGAGGCAGAAGGAGCTGAAGGCCAGCACGGTAGCACAAATGGATAGCACTGTGGCTTCACAGCGTCAGGGTCCCAGATTCGATTCCCCACTGGATCACTGCCTGTGCGGAGTTTGCATCGTTCTCCCGGAGGAGGTGGGGAGGCTGCAGAAAGATTTAGACAGTTTCGGAGAGTGGTCCAAGAAATGGCTGATGAAATTCAACGTGGGCAAGTGCGAGGTCTTGCACTTTGGAAAAAAGTATAGAGGCATGGACTATTTTCTAAACGGTGACAAAATTCATAATGCGGAAGTGCAAACGGAGTCCTAGTCCAGGATTCTCTAAAGGTAAACTTGCAGGTTGAGTCCGTAATTAAGAAAGCAAATGCAATGTTGTCATTCATCTCAAGAGGCTTGGAATATAAAAGCAGGGATGTACTTGAAGCTTTATAAAGCATTAGTTAGGCCCCATTTAGAATACTGTGAGCAATTTTGGGCCCCACACCTCAGGAAGGACATACTGGCACTGGAGCGGGTCCAGCGGAGATTCACACAGATGATCCCAGGAATGGTAGGCCTAACATATGATGAACGTCTGAGGATCCTGGGATTATATTCATTGGAGTTTAGGAGGTTGAGGGGAGATCTAATAGAAACTTACAAGATAATGAATGGCTTAGATAGGGTGGACGTAGGGAAGTTGTTTCCATTAGCAGGGGAGACTAGGACCCGGGGGCACAGCCTTAGAATAAAAGGGAGTCACTTTAGAACAGAGATGAGGAGAAATGTCTTCAGCCAGAGAGTGGTGGGTCTGTGGAATTCATTGCCACAGAGGGCGGTGGAGGCCTGGACGTTGAGTGTCTTTAAGACAGAAGTTGATAAATTCTTGATTTCTCGAGGAATTAAGGGCTATGGAGAGAGAGCGGGTAAATGGAGTTGAAATCAGCCATGATTGAATGGTGGAGTGGACTCGATGGGCCGAATGGCCTTACTTCCGCTCCTATGTCTTATGGTCTTATGGTCTGCATGTGTTTCCGCCAGGTGCTCTGGTTTCCTCCCAGTCCAAAGACTGGTTAGGTGGATTTTTTTTTAAAATAGAACATACAGTGCAGAAGGAGGCCATTCGGCCCATCAAGTCTGCATCGACCCACTTAAGCCCACACATCCACCCTATCCCTATAACCCAATAACCCCTCCTAACCTTTTTTTTTTGGACACTAAGGACAATTTAGCATACCCAATCCACCTAACCTGCACGTCTTTGGACTGTGGGAGGAAACCGGAGCACCTGGTGGAAACCCATGCAGACACAGGGAGAACGTGCAGACTCCGCACAGACAGTGACCCAGCGGGGAATCGAACCTGGGACCCTGGTGCTGTGAAGCCACAGTGCTATCCAATTGTGCTACCGTGCTGCCCCATGGATTGGCCATGATAAATTGCCCTTCGCGACCAAAAGGGTTAGGAGGGGTTATTGTGTTACGGAGATAGAGTTGGAAGTGAGGGCTTAAGTGGGTTGGTACAGACTCGATGGGCTGAATGGCCTCCTTCTGCACTGTATGTTCTATGTTCTAAGAGCAGAAGACAAGCACAAAAGCAGAAGACAATCAAAGACTAGAAGCAAAGTCTCAAAGCAAAGACTCGAAGCAAAGACTCAAAACAAAGGTGAGGTGACCCTGACCTGACCAGAAGGAAGCAAGCAAGCAAGAAACAGCCAGCGAGAATCACCTTTGCAAAGAGGAGCCAGAGGGACTCGGGGATCAGATCGACAACTTACCAAACCACGTTTACGGATAGTATAGTCGAATCCTGGGTGTTTCTTGTATGTATAGTGGGTAATTAACGGGTTAACTATATTTAATAAAGTGTGCCGCATTATATCAGTATCCATACTTTGTTCTACTCATAAATAAAGACATCTTGGTAAACTTTAATTAAAGAGCTGGCTGAAGTATCTGAATTGGCCAGATACAACACATGTATTCTTGAATTAAGTTTAATTTATTCATGACAAATGTATCGCACAGACTCTCATGCAGTTAATTATTGTCACACAGACTAATACCTAACCCTTAATAAAACCATCACACAGACTTTAACTCAATAAGTGTCACACTGACTTTAACTCAATAAATGATAACTGCTACTCAACTCACAAATCAAACTCAAACATCACCCAATCAGAACAGCTGGCCAAGCCTTTCTCGAATGATACTTGCCACCAAGCCCTTGACTCGGGGTAATCTTGTGCAATGGATGTTCCCAGAGTTTTTCTGATGTAGCTTCGAATCACTGCTTCTTTATATGATTTCTTCCAACTTTTCAAAGAGGACTCTAACCTCTTACGGGCCTCTAACCCTGATTCGAAGAGGACTCTAACCTCTTACGGGCCTCTAACCCTGATTCGAAGAGGACTCTAACCTCTTACGGGCCTCTAACCCTGTCTCGGGCCTCTAACCCGGACTGTAACAGGGGTTCGCCGGACTGACCTGGATCTTGTAAGAGTCTCTTCAGAAACAGACGGTAGGACTAGGTCGCACTCGGAACAGCGGTGGGGAAACCAAAGTGGTAACAAGGGTACTCACATTTGGGGGCCCAATCCCTCCTTCGCGTCCGGAAACGATCAGTCAGTTACACCGTCTGCCCCTGGCGAGGCTCCGTGAGATCCCACCGCTGCCACCAAATGAGAATTTGCTATTGTCAGTCCGGATGAAATGATCAATCGAACACCAAGTCACTTCAACGTACGTTTATTCACGGCCGGGGCTGCACCACTGTACTTCGGGGGAGCACAGCAGTAAGCCAATATTAGTACATTCGACGGTAGCTTATATACAGTATGACACTGTCCCTTTTCCGAGGGCAGCCCCCTTAGAGGCCCAAGTTAGGGACACATTCTGTTGCTCTCAGCTAAGTTATTGTTATCTTTAGGATGAGGAACCCATTCCCTCATCTGCGTCCTGTTTTCCTGTTATTGCAGACTGTCTAGTGCAAAAGCAGAAGCGATTCATCTCGAAAGTAACGTATACAGTTACAAAGCTTCGACATTCCAGTTTACACAAAGCTTTGACATTCCATTTCCCATCAAGCTCTATTTGACATTCCATTCCCCATCAAGCTTTATTCTATCTTGAGCCAAACTCTCACGCCGGGCATGGAGCTAATCATTGCGGATGCCCTGTCTCGCGCCATCACCTCGCCCTGTGAACAGGTTGACTTCATCCGCCAAATTGAGGCACAGGTGCAACTGTGTGCCAGCAACCTCCCGGCCTCAGACGAACGAGTCGTCAACATTCGAGAAGAACATAGAACATAGAACATTACAGCGCAGTACAGGCCCTTCGGCCCTCGATGTTGCGCCGACCTGTGAAACCACTCTAAAGCCCATCCACACTATTCCCTTATCATCCATATGTCTATACAATGACCATTTGAATGCCCTTAGTGTTGGCGAGTCCATTACTGTTGCAGGCAGGGCATTCCACGCCCTTACTACTCTCTGAGTAAAGAACCTACCTCTGACATCTGTCCTATATCTATCTCCCCTCAATTTAAAGCTATGTCACCCTCCGAGGAAAAAGGCTCTCACTGTCCACCCTATCCAATCCTCTGATCATCTTGTATGCCTCAATTAAGTCACCTCTTAACCTTCTTCTCTCTAACGAAAACATCCTCAAGTCCCTCAGCCTTTCCTCATAAGATCTTCCTTCCATACCAGGCAACATTCTGGTAAATCTCCTCTGCACCCTTTCCAATGTTTCCACATCCTTCCTATAATGCGGCGACCAGAATTGCATGCAATACTCCAAATGCGGCCGCACCAGAGTTTTGTACAGCTGCAACATGACCTCATGGCTCCGAAACTCAATTCCTCTACCAATAAAAGCTAACACACCGTACGCCTTCTGAACAACCCTCTCAATCTGGGTGGCAACTTTCAGGGATCTATGTACATGGACACCGAGACTGCGAAGGACCCTCTTCTGCAGCGGGTCATACATCACCTTGCAAATGGTTGGCAGAAAGGGCAATGCCCCCAGTTCTTTAATGTCAAGGATGACCTAACAGTTGTTGAGGGGATCGTCCTCAAGCTAGATCGTATCATGATTCCTCGCAGCCTCCAGAGCTTAGTGCTCGAACAGATCCACGAGGGATACCTCGGTATCGAGAAATGCAGGCGCAGGGCCTGGCAGGCTTTCTATTGGCCTGACATCAACGTGGACATATCCAACATGATTCTCAATTGTGCGACCTGCCAGCGTTTCCAGCCAGCTCAGCTCAAAGAAACACTCCAGCAACACGATATCATGACCTCTCCGTGGTCTAAGGTGAGAATCAACCTTTTTCACGCTAATTGGCATGACTACGTGCTTATAATTGACTACTTCTCGAGTTACCCCGAAGTGGTGCAACTGTCCGACCTCACATTAAGGACTGTCATCAAGGCCTGCAAGAAGACATTTGCGCTCACGGTCATGAGTGACAACAGTCCCTGCTCCTACAGCCAAGAGTGGTCCAACTTCGCAAAGATATACCAGTTCAAGCACATTACCTCGAGCCCACATTACCCGCAATCTAACGGGAAGGTCAAAAAAGGGGTCCATATCATGAAGCAACTGCTCTGCAAGGCTGCGGACTCAGCTTCTGACTTTAACCTTGCGCTCCTGGTGTACAGGGCAACCCCTCTGTCCACCGGTATGTCTCCGGCACAGCTCCTTATGAATCGTGACCTGCGGACGACTGTTCCGGCCATTCATTTACCTGACCTGGATCACCTCCCAGTGCTGCAAAAGGTGCAGCAACTCAGAAACCGGCAAAAGCTGACATACGATGCTCATGCTACTGATTTGCCTGTGCTGTCTCCGGAAGGTGCTGTTCGCATCACGTTGCCTGGTGGAGGCTGGTCAGCTCCAGCTGTTGTTGTTCGACATGCTGCTCCCAGGTCGTTTGTGGTTCGCATGGCTGATGGACCCATTGTCAGGCGCAACAGAAGGGCACTACGCAAACTTGCCTGCCCACCACCGGATCTCACGTTCCCAGCTGTCGTTATGCCTTTTCCGGACACCTCGCTACACAAGGCCACCAATCTGGCTGCAATCCCGCCTGTCAAGGTGCCGTCGTCCCCACCTCCACCTCTCAGGCGATCGACAAGGATCCGACGCCAGCCCCAGAGATTGGACTTATAAATATTTCCTTTGTACATATTGTTCTGTATCTGCACGCTAGACACCTTACATGGACATATGCATTCACTCGCCATTTGCTGTAAATTGTTATATCTGTAAATATGTCGTATATGCTCTAAGCAACCAACACATTTTTTTTAAAAATCATTGTCATAATATGCACCCATGCACATCATGAGGTAAAAACAGGCAGTGACAGACACCCAGGTTAGCCAATCAACATACAGGACAGAACACAACCAATCACCAGACAGAACACCAGAGGGGGGTTTCCAACTATAAAACACACGAGGCAACTGCACTCCACCTCTTTCCACTGGTGACAACTGTAGTAACAGTCAGGGTGTATATATCAGTCAGCACCTTCTACACGTGGATCAGAGCTAGTTAGTCTAGTTAGCTGGTCTAGTTAGTTAGAGTTAGTACACTTATAGTAGAGAGTCAACCCACAGCCAGCTGTGTGCATTGTTACAGAAGTTCAATAAATCGTATTGAAGCAATGCCTACGTTTGGTGTGTGCTTTACAGTTCATCTGCATCCTGTTGCAGTCCGTTACCCCAGGGTGAATAACACAACAAAACTGAGAATATTCCTTAAAGTACGGCCAGAGTTCCTGTGCTGAGTTCAGACAAAGGGAATAAAACCACGTTTACTCTGGAAGGTTGCAGTAATCTCACAGGAAGTCAAAAGCTCCACCTGGTGGCAGAAGAGTTTGAACATCCTTTGTACACCGCCATCTAGTGGCCGGCGATTGGAATTGCGCTGACCTGAAAATCCCTATACGTAGCTCCATCTGGTGAGGGAAAAATGGAACTGCAATGACCTGAAAATCCTTGAACAAATCGATTCCAGGATGCCACAACCACAGCAGTGAAGACTCATCTCAAACCAGCCTTTTAATCCCCATTTTTATTATCGTCACCAACCCTTCCCTTGCATCTGTCCTGTGTGTGCCTGGGTAGAGGTTGGGACGGGGTTTGGGGATTAAATAGACTGGTGGAACATTGTTCTGTTATTTCTTTATATTCCTTTCATTAATAAACAGTTTGTTAATGTTTTACTTATAAATTTGGTGCCTGTAACTCATTAGGGCAGTCAAGAGTTAAAGATCTTCGGTAAACACAAATTATTGGTTAATTCACTTATGTTGGAACTCTGGGGTCTGTGGGACTGGAATTGACCGCACACTGCCCAGGGTGCTGGAACAATATTAACTGTTCCATGATTCTAAACTGAGGCAATTTGACAGCAGCTGAGGGAGAATTCCGAAGGTGAAATATTGGTGTTTTTTTTCTTGGATCTTGAGTCCTGTTGTCAGGCCATTTTGCCAGTGATAGGAGTGGCAGCAGCTTGACTGTCCACTGACCAAAGCTGGGTGGACAATTTAGGCAATTGAAAGACCAAATAAGGGTCCTTTTCCAGGAGTAACCCTATTTGGCATTCGGGGTGGGTGGTGTTGCTCTCTCTGGTTGTTTCTAAATATGGCGTTCAATATGGTCACCTTCCTAAATACTTATTACATTTACGTTAGAGGAATTGAGCGTGGTGTGGGACCCTCCTGTGTCCCAAAGAAATTCTACGGGGTGTCCCCGGACTGAGCCTGCCACTACCGGCCTACCGGACCTGTCCCAAAGGGTGTCGCAGACCCAAGTTGGGGAGTCCGAACACCATCAGTCGGTGCCGTTCACATCTGTGTTCTCAGAATGGTAGCTAATGCTGTGGATTGGCTTTGCCCTATTCTTATTTAGGGTGCCTGTCTGTTGATTTGTCTGCTGCTTCTGGGGTGCGCATGGCACTCTCATACATAGTGTCCTAATTGTCCACAATTAAAACACTCCTGGGATTTGGGTTGCTGTGGGCTGTTCCTGCCCTCATTTACCCATGCGGGGTTCTGGTGCGTCCTAACTGGATGCATGTCTGCCTGTTTTATGCCTTGGACGGACTGTTCCCGAGGGCGGGACAATCTCTTCAAAACCCATTTCTCATTGTGGGACTCGTCTGAGGGGTCGTAATTTGCGCATGCTCTCTGTCCTGCCTCTGTCACATGAGAGACTAGGATGCGAGTCCATTTGGCCATATTATCTGGTGACAAATGGGCGCAGGCTAATTCACCGAACACTGCAGTAAAATGTATCCACAAGCATCCAGCAAAAGCTGTGGGGTGCTCTGTTTTCTTTTGCCTACACTTGTTGCGGCCTTGTTATAGCTGGTTGCATCGAGGATCGCTGTGTGCATTTCTTGTAGGGTGCCTCCTCCCACATTTTGTGGGTTGGGAAGGGCTGCCACGACTGAAGGGTCGAGGCTTAAAACTGTGAGCTTCATTTGCTCCTTTTCATCTAGGCCGTACATGGTCACCTGCTGTTTTACTCTAGCAAAGAACTGGTGGGGGTCCGATGTGGGTAGGAACGGTGTAACCTTATGACACGCGTCCCGTAATTGGGTGACGATTAACAGGGTACTGTACAGGAAATCTGAGTCTCCTTCTGCTGCGGCCGAGCGATGCGTGTTTACAGGGTTCATAGGGGTGTGTTCTGCTTGTGCGGTTGGGGGTTGGGGTGCTTTTCGTTTCTGGGGTTTTTACTGTGTACATATCTATGGGCAGTCTCATTTAACTCCTGCCAATCGGGGCCGTTTACAAGGTCTAACTGGGGTCCAAACATGCTTTGAAACCCATTTTGAACAGAAAGCAGAGATTGCAATTCTGCAATTTACTTCCGGCACTTTGCGTGATCTATCGGCTCAGCCTTTGTTCCGTTGTGGAAATGTGGAGTGCTCGTAGGGCTGCTTTTAAGTCATTGCACTGTTTCTGCCACTGCTCGACCTGTTGGTCGGTTTCCTATCTTACCAACACCGCACGTGGTAGGCTTTGTCATATTGGGACTGCAAGCTGCTCAAATGGGCGAAACAAGACTGGTGTGCCCGCTTGGCATCCTCCACCTCCTTGTCCCTCGCCGCTAACTGCTCTCTCAGTTCCTTGTTCTCTCTCTCATGTCCGTTCACATCTCCTTCACTACTCTTGTCTCTCTCTTCAATCTCTCTACGGAGCGAACTCACGACCTCCTCTGTGCCTCGCAATTGTGCCAAGCAGGACACAATTGCCATTGGCTTGCGAGCTTTCCCTAAGCTCTTCTTATGGATCTCTGTCAGGTTCTCCCACCAAGAATACCCTATACTCCCGGGACCTGTTTCATCATTTGCGCAGAATTCACTCCAAAGGGGCCATCCTTTCCCTTTGAGGTATTTTCTGATCTCTTCTTCCCATACGGGATACTGTCCTACTCTACTGGTCGCTGTGACCTCGAATTCCTGGCGGTTCATAAGGCGTTCCATTGCCTTCATTGCCATTTTTCCCTATCTATGGGGTTTCTACTGAATTTGGAACAGGGGGTGATAAAGTGGTGATGTAAACACGGGTACGGCTTACGCTAATTTCCATCCTACAAAACTCCCGAAAGTTTTACGCAACAAAATCTCTCAGGTTTACCTTATATACCTGTTAGTACGGATGCATTAACACACTTCCGAATCTTGGAGGTTTGATCAGTATCGTTCCTACACTTGAGGTTTTTCTGTTTCCAATTGGATTCAAATTCAAATTTGGGTTCTCTCGGAGTGACTAGGTCACTTCTAGGTCGAATCCCACCAAAGTCACCAGTAAATGTTGCTCTCTCCGGTTGTTTCTAAATATGACGGTCAATATGGTCGCCTTCCTTAATTCTAATTACGTTTGCTTTAGAGTCGCCAGGTATCTTTCGATACCGCCACAAGGTTCAAACCCGAATACTGATCAAAGACTCGGTACACCAGTTAGTTAGTTCAAAGTCAATACCATTTCTTTACACACACAGTAATATCTACTCATGCACAAAATACTACAGACTAAACTATCACTACTGCTAAAGCCTATACTTAGCTTTGGGCGCCCACTCAGTCAGAGAAACAATGGCCGTTGTTCGGTTCTGAGGCTGCAGTGATCGAAGTGGTAGAGGGGAACAGCTAAGGTCGTCCGTCTGGTAGCAAGTGTTGACTTACTTGCTTCTGGTGTAGCTGCTGGAAGGGTCTCTCCGCTGTGAGAGCCAATTCCAAGAGAGCGATTCTCTCTTGGGGCCTTCTTCTTATACCCGAAGGGGGCTTCGCGCGCTTTTGGGTGGGCCTTGAACTTGGCCCCAATCAATTGGGCCATTTCTTGATCATTCGCATTGATCCTGACCAATAAAGTGGTGGGTGCCCTGATGGCTGGGCATGTCCTAGGTGGCCGTTGGCCTGCTTTGTTTTCTGCTTTCGGTTTGGGGAACTGGTGCCGCGAGGTCTGGGGCCAGATCAGTTACTTAAGTATCTTCCTTTGTTCCTGGAGATGGGCCATCCATATGCTAATAGCCTACAGTTTCAGCCTCGTCTAGGCGCTGTTTCTCCAATATGCAGACAGGCTCTGTGCCTGCTTGCTTTCTTAACATTGTCCATTTTTCCCTGCAATCTTTGCAAATGTCCATTTTGTATCCTGGAAGTGGTCATCCCAGGTGGCTACACACCCTCCTTGTGATCCTCAAAGCGAAGCGTGAAGGATCAAATTACCGTGTCGTCTTCGTTCTCCTCCTAAGTTGGGCACCCATAAGCACTTGATAGGCTCTACACTGCTCTGTCCTATGAATTGCAACTTTTACCTAGATTATTTTATGTACAAACATCATTATAAAATTCTACGGGGTTCTATGACATTCAGGCATGCATTACAAAACAAAAAAACTGCAACCTCTAACTGTCCTTAACTAAACTAACCTCAATCAATCAAAATAATTTACAATATTTTAAACTGTACACTAGCAGCAACACTAGTGCACAGTCTGGCTTGGCAGTCAAGCACAGAGTTTTACATTTCTTTATTCAAACGAAATGAACACACACGAAGAAACGGATGTACTTTAATTCACAAAAAGGGGTTGGGGGGTTTGTTGAAGTCCGAAAATAGGGGATCGGAAGGTGTATACCGGGGTGCGGGAGGCTTTCCTCTGCAGGTAAGAATGGGTGGAATCCCTGGGTAGGACGGTGACCAGTGCCGTGTGTGCTCTACCCGAGCGTAGTTGACTAGAGGTGGGGTCCTATATAATCTATTTGCAAATTCGTCCAGGGGCCATTAACTGGGCGGGTGTGACGAAGCTGAGCCTTTCTTGCATATCTGTCTGCATTGTTCTGGGGCACAGATTAAGCAATTCTCATTGTAATGGGTAACATTGGCTTTTAAATCAGTCCATCAGCAGAGAGGTCTGAGGTGGGCTAGGGTGGGTTCAATGCCCTGGTGTCCATGATTGTCATGGAACTGGCAAATGATTTGATTCCTGTCCTGGCTGGGGACTACATAAATGCCATCTTTTAGAATCACACCGTCATGTTTGGTTATTGCGTTTTTAAACTTATCACAAGGGGCTGGGAAGTTGCCTTTTAAAACTTCCCTGAGCTTCTCATCTTCCCTTTGAGCCTTTGCCAAATCTTGAATGTTGGTCTGTGAGACTGGGGCGTGTACTGGGGCGCTTTCGGGGGGGTTCCAAAAGTGACCATGGCTGGAACCTGCTTTCACTAGGGCGTCTGCTTTACGTTACCAGGGGGGGAACAACGATGATGACTGTGAACTTTGATGATTCCATATTTACGGTCTTTGGCCGTTTTCAGAATATGCTGGAGTAATGGAGCTGAGGGTAGGGGCTTTCTGTCTGCGGAAACAAATCCTCTAGTTTCCCACAGGGGTAGGAATTCTGTTAAACTGTTGCAGACATATAAACTGTCCGAATATATGTCGGCTGGGGTCGGAAATGAGTCGGGGTGGTCCACAATATACGCTATGGCTGCCAGTTCCGCTGCCTGTCAGCCTAAATGTCCTGTCAATTTCAACTAAATCTCTTTTAGAACGCGTCCCTGCGCGTCCTCCACAGAAATACCACAACTGGTGATTCTTTTCCCATTTAAAACTGTGGAGGAGCCGTCCACGTAAATTCTAAGGGGTGCGCATGTGTCTGTGGGGTGTAGGACCTGCTTTCCTGGGGGCTGACTTTGGTATAAAGGGTCCTGTATTATGCTTTGTGGTGATGATCTCACGCTCATGTGGGGTACCTGTATATTGTAAGTTATTGGCTAGGAAAGTGTGGGTCTTGGTTCTCTTAACTGCGATGTCCCGTCCTGTAAAAGAAGAGTCCAATGGGCTGCGCGGATCTGGCTGACTGTGCCATCTTTAAGTCGACCATCTAGTAGTAGCTGTGTTGGGGTGTGTTCAGTGAGAATGGTGATGGGGTTGAGTCCTGTAATGTAGGCAAAGTATAGTGTTACCCAAAATACTGCGAGCAGGTGCCTTTCGCAGGCAGAAAATCCTTGCTCGACTGGATCTAATACGCGTGAGGCATATGCCACTGGGCCTAATCAATCATGTCGTTCCTGGGGGAGCACGGCCGGAAGGGTTTGGTAGTTGCAACCTCAATTGCGACGGGGAAAGTGGATCTTGGACCTGTAATGCGGGGGCTGTGCTGAGGGCTCTTTTTAAAGCATCCACGGCATCCGTGTGCTGTGGAAGCCATTCCCAAGGTGCTTGTTTCTTGAGAAGTTCGGATAGAGGCGCTGCTTTTGTGGCGAAACTGTCGATATGGTTCTGGCAGTAGCCAACCAGTCGGAGGGCTGAGACATTATGGGGCAGGGGTAATTTGACGATAAAGTCGATTCTTTTCTGCTCGATCTCGCGTTTGCCATGTGTGATTACTGTGCCTAAGTAAATCACTTTTTCCTGTAAAATCTGGACCTTCTTGGGGTTTACTTTACAGCCAATTTGTTGTACGCGTCCTGAAAGTTCGGCGAGAAGCGAAATGTGCTCTCCCTTTGTGTCCGTCTGTAGTAGCAGATCATCTACAAATTGGACCAGACAATTGGGTCAGGAAAAGTTTGCTAATCCATTTGCCAGCTGTCGGTGGAAAATGGAGGAGGGGTTGTGGAAGTCTTCTGGAAGGCACGTCCACGTATACTGCTGTCCCTAGAATGTGAATGCGAATTCATATTGGCACGCTTTATCCAATGGAATGGACGAAAAGCCATTGTTAATGTCCAAAACCAAATTTCTTTTTGACTGTAGTCCCTGTTTGAGCTTGGTCTTGGGACTCGTGGCTATGGTGGGGGCTGCTACTGGGGTTACTTTGTTCAGTTCCCTGTAATCAATGGTCAGTCGCCATGATCCAGTGGGCTTCCTGACGGGCCAAATTGGTGCGTTATTCATGGAGGCTACTGATCGGAGTACGCCTTGATCAAGCAAACTCTGTATACCTTTTGAGATTTCTCCCTCTGCTTCTTGGGGAAAACCGTACTGCTTTTGGGGTCTGGGGTCGGGTCCTGTAATATTCCCTGAGCCAGCGATCTTGCCACAGTCGTGCTTGTGCTGTGCAAATGTTGCTTTGTGTTGCTGCAGGACTTCCCTGACTTGTTTGTTCTGACTAATGGCTCGAGGGCCGAACCAGAAGTCTTCTACTGCGCTGATCCTATTTTCATACTCTCCAACTGTGAGCGTGGCAGGGGCTCGTGCTGCCTTTGCCGTTCTCCATACACATTTATTTACCGGACAAAATGAGAGGTTGTGGGAGCTCATGAAGTCAATTCCTAAGATGTGTTCGGCTGTCTGGGGTAGATCGACCAGAACTATGGGGTGTTTTGTTTTAATGTTCCCTATTTGGATTGCTACAGGTGCTGAGATGTGTCCCTGCTGTAAATGGCCTGTAAAACCGCTGAGTGTAATAGTGTCGGTGGTGGGCCACGTGTCTCGCTGAAACATCGTGGAAGAATTGAGCATGGTGCGGGACCCTCCTGTGTCCCCAAGAAATTCTACAGGGTGTCCCCAGACTAAACCTGCCACTACCGGTCTACCGGGCCAGTCTACCGGTGTCGCAGACCCAAATTGGGGAGTCCGAACACCGTCAGTCGGTGCCGTTCCCATCTGTGTTCTCAGAACGGGAGCTGATGCTGTGGATTGGCTTTGCCCTCTTCTTATTTAGGGTGCCTGTCTGTTGATTTGTCTGCTGCTCTGGGGCGCATTGCACTCTCGTGCATAGTGTCCTAATTGTCCACAATTATAACACTCCTGGGCTGTTCCTGCCCTCATTTACCCATGCAGGGTTCTGGTGTGTCCTAACTGGATGCATGTCTGCCTGTTCTTCCTCGGTTTTAACAAATGCGGTTTTGCCTTGGACGGACTGTTCCCGAGGGCGGGACAATCTCTTCAAAACCCATTTCTCATTGTGGGCCTCGTCTGAGGGGTCGTAATTTGTGCAAGCTCTCTGTCCTGCCTCTGTCACATGAGTGACTAGGATGCGAGTCCATTTGGCCATATTATCTGGGGACAAATGGGCGCGGGCTAATTCTCCAAACACTGCAGTAAAATGTATCCACAAGCGTTCAGCAAACGCTGAGGGGTGCTCTGTTTTCTTTTGCCTACACTTGTTTAGGCCTTCTACGGGGCCTACTTTGTTATAGCCGATCGCATCGACGATCGCTGTGTGCATTTCTTGTAGGTGCCTCCTCCTACATTTTGTGGGTCGGGAAGGGCTGCCATGACTGAAGGGTCAAGGCTTAATACTGTGAGCTTCACTTGCTCCTTTTCATTCAGGCCGTACATGGTCACCTGCTGTTTTACTCTGGCAAAGAACTGGTGGGGGTCCGGTGTGGGTAGGAACGGTGCAATCTTATCACACGCGTCCCGTAATTGGGTGACGGTTAACAGGGTAGTGTGTAGGAAATCTGAGTCTCTTTCTGCTGCGGCCCTGCGATGTGTGTTTACAGGGTTCATAGGGGTGTGTTCTGCTTGTGCAGTCGGGGGTTGGGGTGCTTTTCGTTTCTGGGGTTTTTCCTGTGTACATATCTATGGGCAGTCTCATTTAACTCCTGCCAATCGGGGCCATTTTCCAGGTCTAACTGGGGTCCAAACGTGCTCTGAATCCCATTTTGAACAGAAAGCAGAGATTGCAATTCTGTAATTTGTTCCGGCACTTTGCCTGATCTATCGAGCTCTGCCTTTGTTCCGTTGTGGAAATATGGAGTGCTTGTAGGGCTGCTTTTAAGTCGTTGCACTGTTTCTGCAACTGCCCGACCTGTTGGTCGGTTTCCTGTCTTACCAACACTGCGCGTTGCGTGTCCTGGTAGGCTTTGTCATATTGGGACTGAAAGCTGCTCAAATGGGTGAGACAAGACTGGTGTGCCTGCTTGGCATTCTCCACCTCCTTGTCCCTCGCCGCTAAATGCTCTCTCAGTTCCTTGTTCTCTCTCTCATATCTGTTCACATCTCCTTCACTACTCTTGTCTCTCTCCTCAATCTCTCCACGGAGCGAACTCACAACCTCCTCTGTGCCTCGCAATTGTGCCAAGCAGGACACGATTGCCATTGGCTTACGAGCTTTCCCTCAGCTCTTCTCATGGATCTCTGTCAGGTTCTCCCACCAAGAATACCTATACTCCCGGGACCTGTTTCATCATTGGCGCAGAATTCACTCCAAAGGGGCCATTCTTTCCCTTTGAGGTATTTTCTGATATCTTCTTCCCATATGGGACACTGTCCTACTCTACTGGTCGCTGTGACCTCGAATTCCTGGCGGTTCATAAGGCGTTCCATTGCCTTCATTGCCATTTTTCTCTATCTATGGGGTTTCTACCGAATTTGGAACAGGGGGTGATAAAATGGTGATGTAAACACGGGTACGGCTTATCTGCCTCCTCCCCGCCAGGGAGAGTGGGAGTGAGTTCCACCTCTGACCTTTCTTTACCTCTTGCACCAGACTAGTTCAGTTCCATTTATGGATCCGTCCAGTTGTGGGCAATTTGAATCCCCAGGTAGCGGAATTTGTTTTGGGTTTGTTTAAACAGCAGTGCCTCCAGTTCTGCCCCTTCACCTTGCGGGTTCATCAGGAAGATTTCACTTTTGCACAGGTTGAGTTTGTAGGAAAGACCAAAAAGAAAATACTGGAAAATCTCATCAGGTCTGGTAGCATCTGTAGGGGGAGAAAAGAGCTAACGTTTCGAGTCCAGATGACCCTTTGTCAAAACTGTAAGGCAGAGATTGTGGGAAATATTTATATTGTGGAGTGAGAATGAAAGATGAGTCATAGCCACAGAAACCCAGGGAAATGGGGTGCTATAAGCCACAGAAACCATGGGGAAAGAGTGCGAATGGCAGTCCCCAAAGAGAACAAAAGGTGTGAAAGGCCAAACAGCAGAAAAACTAACATCAAAGGGTGAATGGGGAAGCAAAAGGGAGAAAGGGTAAGGACAGGTGGATAAGATTGGGCGGGGGGGCTTTAAATATATATAAAGAAAGACAAGAAATAAATAAATGGTAAAGGACAGTTAAAAGGAAATGGGATGAAAATAAATGGGTCTAGGTGGAGTAGAGCTAATCATCTGAAGTTGTTGAATTCGATGTTGAGACTGGAAGGCTGTAGCGTGTTTACTCAGAAGATGAGATTTTGTTCCTCCAGTTTACATTGAGTATTGGATGAATATGTGGCTGAAGAGATGGTGTCAGGGGGAGGGTTTCAGATTCCTGGGCCATTGCGACTGGTTCTGCGTTAGCTGGGATTTGTACAAACTGGACGGGTTACACCTGGGCAGGACTGGGACTGATGTCCTAGGAGGGCTATTTGCTAGAGCGGTTGGGGAGGGTTTAAACTAATATGCCAGGGGGTGGCAACCTATGCAAGGACAAAAACAAAAGGTAGAAAAGTGAATAAGAAAAGTGATAGGTGGAGTAACCAAGGGCAAAATTCAAACAGGGGAAAAGAGAAAAATATTGGGAGCAAGACAAACAATGTGAAAAAGACAAACTTAAAGGGTGGGATTCTCCAACCCCCGCCGGGTTGGAGAATCTCCAGGGGCCGGTGCAAATCCCACCCTGCCGCCCCGATGCCGGCTGCCATATTCTCCGGTGCCGTTTTCCGGGCGGGGGCGGGGTTCACACCACGCCAGTCAGGGGGCCGTTGGCAGCGGCTCTCCGGCAATTCTCCGGGCCCAGATGGGCCGAGCGGCCGTCCGTTTTTGACCAGTCCCGCCGGCGTGGGTTGCACATGGTCCCACAAGGCGGGACCTGGCAGGTAAGTTGCCTGGGGCGTTCCTCGGGGGGGGGGGCGCGTGGGGGATCCGACCCCGGGCCCCACCGATCTGCGGGTCGGCCTGTGCCATGGGGGCACTCCTTCCTTCCACGCCGGCCCCTGTAGGGCTCCGCCACAGCCGGCACAGAGAAGAGAACCGCCAAAACACGTCGGCAGTTCCGTGCATGCGCGAGGTCCCTTTGGCGCATGCACAAACTCACACAGTCGCTTCGGCACCAGCTGGAGTGTCGCCAACCCCTCTGGCGTCCACCTAGTCCCCATGACAGGTGAGAATCCCTCACCTTGGGGGCCCATTGACGCCGGAGTCGTTGGCGCTGATTATCCCGTCAGCGTGGGGACTTAGTCCCCGGAAAGGACAATCCCGGCCAAAGGCTCTGTGCCTTCATGCAAGGAGCATTTGCAATAAAGTGGATGAACTAATCGAGCAGATAGATATAAATAGATGTGATATGATTGGGATTACGGTGACATGGCTGCAGGGTGACCAGGGGTGGGAACTGAATGTCCCAGGGTTTTCAGTATTTAGGAAGACATGAAAGAAAAGGTGGTGGTGTGGCACTGCTGGTTAAAGAAGAAATTAACACAGTAGTGAGAAAGGATATTAGCTCTGACAATGTGGAGTCTGTATGTGTAGAGTTGAGAAATACCAAGGGGCAAAAAACATTAGTGGGTGTCATATATAGACCCCCAAACTGCAGCGGTGATATTGGGAATGGCACTAAACACAAAATTAGAGATGCATGTAATAAGGGAATATCAGTAATCATGGGTAATTTTAATCTTCACATTGATTGGGCATATCAAATTAGCCAATGATGTTTGTAGGAGCGTTTCCCAGGCCTGAGTATTGAGCTAGGTTTTACGTGGGGTTCCTCCCTCATAGTTATGGCTCAGCTCATACACAGCTCAGCAGACACATATCAAATGGGTTAAGACGGCTTTATTATTCCAAGCTTGGTTTCATGTACATGATAGAGAGATCTGGATAAATGCCAAGATCAATCTGGCTAACACTGATAAAAACAAACCAATTATAGGATTTTCCAAAAATCAATAGGCCAGTTGAACTTGATTCAATCCTTGGAGCTGTCACTTCTATATTATCCAGTAAAATTTACTTTAAGCAAAATGATGACTTGTGATCAGCTCATCATCTAACCCCATTCTGTCACCTGTTGTTTACCAGGATCTTGTGTTCATTCTAAAGTTTTTTAAATTTTAAATACATTTTGAGTGCCCAATTCATTTTTTCCAATTGAGGGACAATTTAGCATGGCCAATCCACTTAACCTACACATCTTTTGGATTGTGGGGGCAGAACCCACGCAAACACGGGGAGAATGTGCAAACTCCACACGGACTGTGACCCAGAGCTGGGATCGAACCTGGGACCTCGGCGCCATGAGGCAGCAGTGCTAACCATTGCACCACCGTGCTGCCTCTAAAGTTGTTTTCCTGACATTCCCATCCTACGTATCGCAGTCAGTTCCTATTCCACCTCATTGTTCATCCAGGGGCAGGATGCCAAAGCTTGTTTCCTTTTTCTCTGGTTTATGAGTCCAGTGACAATAACACTACGCCACCATCACCCCTACTCCTGGAGTGAAGTATTCTTTCCTCAGTTTAAAAAATTGAAGAAAATTATTGCGGTCTTGTCCGGTTTCCTAATATAAATTGTCGGGATTATAATATAGAACAAAGAACAATACAGCACAGGAACAGGCCCTCTGGCCCTCCAAGCCTGTACCGGTCATGATACCAACCTTTGCCAAAAACCCTCAGCACTTCTTTGTGCAGTATCCAAAATATATGGCACAATTTACAGTAGAGGAGGAAAGGATGGCACAGTGGTAGCACTGCTGCCTCACAGCACCAGGGACTCGGGATCAATTCCGGCCTTGGAGTTGTGGAGTTTATGCGTTCTCCCTCTGTCTACGTGGGTTTCCTCTGCGTGGGTTTCCTCCGCGTGCTCCGGTTTCCTCCCACCATCCAAAGATGTGCCGGTTATGTGGATTGGCCATTATCAATTGCCCCTTAATGTCTAAAGGTTACGTGCAGCTACGGGAGAATGGGCATTGGTAGGGTGTTCTTTCATAGGATCGGGGCTGAATGGCCTCTTTCTGCACTGTAGGGATTCTATGATTCTATTCTATAATTCCTGCCAGTCCTGCCATGTGGTTAGTGTTGTCTGCCGGCTACGCCATTGGAGAACATGCTGCAAGGGGAGAATCGCCATTGGCAAGACTGGAAGATCGCACTGGGGGTAAGGGCAAGTAAATCCAGCCCATTTATTTTGACAGTTGCTGTGGAAGCAAACATAGTGGCCACAGAACAATTAAGTTGCGATTCTTAAATGAAAGCAGGAAATGCTGGAAAATGTGTGGAGGGAGAAATATGTTTTGTGCCCATATGACTCTTCTATGAAGAAGAGTGTGAAAAAGAGACACATGGAATCGAAACATTAACTCTGTTTCTACCTCCACAGATGCTGCCACACCTGTTGAGTTTCCCCCCAGAATTTCCTGTTTTTATTTCAGATTTCCAGCATATGCAGTATTTTGCTTTTACGTTGCAATTCTGTTTTTTTGGGTGATGATGCTGGCCAGACAATTGCATTTCTTTCAATAGAACCATGTGGTCTTTAATACCAGGCAGGGTCTTTGTTTAACATCTCAATCAAAAGGCAGCATCTCCGACACAATCAATATCCTGGGGGGTTAAGTGATCAGAAATGGAACTGGACCAGCCAAATAAATACTGTGACTGGCCCCTGACTCACCACAGCCTGCCCACCATCTACAAGACAGAAGTTAATAGTGTGATGCAATTATTTTTATTTTCCTGTGCTCCAACTGCAGTCAAGAGGCTTGACACCATCCAGGACAAAGCAGCACACTTGCAGCACACCTTAAACATCCACCACCGATGCACAATGGCAGCACTGTGTGCCATCTACAAGATGCACTGCAACAACTCACCTAGGCTGCTTCAACAAACTCACCATCTACACAAGCTCGAACAGTGGTGGGCAACCTGCGGTTCGGGGACCACATGCGGCCCATCTGGCGTCTCAGTGTGGCCCACAAGACATGTTGACTGGCTGTTAGAATCTTGTATTTGAAAGAATGTTAACTCCTGGCTGGCTCGCCAATTGTTAAAATCTTTAATTTGAAAGAATCTTAACTCCTGGCTGGCTCGCCAATTGTTGAAATCTGTAATTGATAGGATCTTAACCTGCCGAACTACGCCAAGTTTGGGGGAAGCTTAGTTGATGAATCAAAGTCCTGGCGCAATATGACAAGTTGTAAGATTTGTAATATTTCTGGACTATGCCAAGTTGTTGGATTCCTAGTATTATTCGACTGTAACGTTGAAGGAATTTATATCATTTCTGCTATTCGGTTACCAGTAGCACTTTGCAATTACTGTGACTCAGCAGAAATTTGAAATTAAAACTTCTCAGGTGCCAAAAAGAATTGTTTTATTTGTAGTTGCTTGATTTAGTCATTTGAAAGTCATTTAAAAGGCAATTCGTAGACAATTCGAAGCTTTCAGAGAATTACAGACATTGGGCGTCATTCTCCGACCCCCCGCCGGGTTAGAACATAGAACATAGAACATAGAAAATACAGCACAGAACAGGCCCTTCGGCCCACGATGTTGTGCCGAACCTTTGTCCTAGATTAATCATAGATTATCATTGAATTTACAGTGCAGAAGGAGGCCATTCGGCCCTTTGAGTCTGCACCGGCTCTTGGAAAGAGCACCCTACCCAAACTCAACACCTCCACCCAACACCAAGGGCAATTTGGACATTAAGGGCAATTTATCATTGGCCAATTCACCTAACCCGCACATCTTTGGACTGTGGGAGGAAACCGGAGCACCCGGAGGAAACCCACGCAGACACGGGGAGGACGCGCATACTCCGCACAGACAGTGACCCAAGCCGGAATCGAACCTGGGACCCTGGAGCTGTGAAGCAATTGTGCTATCCACAATGCTACCGTGCTGCCCTTAAGAACAAATAAATCTACACTATATCATTTTACCGTAATCCATGTACCTATCCAATAGCTGCTTGAAGGTCCCTAATGTTTCCGACTCAACTACTTCCACAGGCAGTGCATTCCATGCCCCCACTACTCTATGGGTAAAGAACCTACCTCTGATATCCCTCCTATATCGTCCACCTTTCACCTTAAATTTATGTCCCCTTGTAATGGTTTGTTCCACCCGGGGAAAAAGTCTCTGACTGTCTACTATATCTATTCCCCTGATCATCTTATAAACCTCTATAAAGTCGCCCCTCATCCTTCTCCGTTCTAATGAGAAAAGGCCTAGCACCCTCAACCTTTCCTCGCAAGACCTACTCTTGGAGAAGAGTTGGAGAATCGCCGGGGGCTGCCGTGAATCCCGCCCCCGCCGGTTGCCGAAGTCTCCGGTACCGGATATTCGGCGGGGGCGGGAATCGGGCCGCGCCGGTTGGCGGGCCCCCCCCGCTGGATTCTCCGGCCCGGATGGGCCCAAGTCCCGCCGATAAATTGCCTGTCCCGCCGGCGTGGATTAAACCACCTTTTGAACGGCGGGACAAGGCGGCGTGGGCGGGCTCCGGGGTCCTGGGGGGGGCGCGGGGCGATCTGGCCCCGGGGGGTGCCCCCATGGTGGCCTGGCCCGCGATCGGGGCCCACCGATCCACGGGCGGGCCTGTGCTGTGGGGGCACTCTTTCCCTTCCGCCTCCGCCACGGTCTCCACCATGGCAGAGGTGGAAGAGACTCCCTCCACTGCGCATGTGTGGGAAACTGTCAGCGGCTGCTGACGCTCCCGCGCATGCGCTGCCCGAGGATGTCATTTCCGCGCCAGCTTGTGGGGCAACAAAGGCCGTTTCCGCCAGCTGGCGGGGCGGAAATTCCTCCGGCGTTGGCCTAGCCCCTCAATGTTGGGGCTCGGCCCCCAAAGATGCGGAGCATTCCGCACCTTTGGGGCGGCGCGATGCCCGTCTGATTGGCACCGTTTTGGGCGCCGGTCGGGGGACATCGCGCCGTTTCGGGAGAATTTCGCCCATTATCTTTTTTGCTTAGGCAGACAGCTCGAAAGTAACTTGAAGGTCAAAGTCTGGCAATGAAACATGAAGAGAGAGAGAGCGAGCTAAACTTCAGCTAAACTCAAACTCAAAGCCAAAAGTACACTACATCACTGACACAGACTAACACAAAGACAGAACCCCCAAAAGACATCTCAAACAGAAAGACTATTAAGGACAAAACTGACTAAACTGACAGAAAGGCAACACAACAACACAAACAGAACACAACACAAAGACACTACAGAAAGACTAAGAGAATTAAAGACAGCAATTAAGGACAGACAACACTAAAATGGCGGGTGGAAACTTTTCAGTTATACACTTTCATATCTGTCTAAGTCATCTAATCACACCCCAATATAATCCTAATTGGTTTGGGTTAGACTCAAACACATTTGATTTGATGGCAAGCCGTCCATCTTCAATGTGCAACATCAGCTTTTAATTGTTTCATGTCTTATCTGCATTGTGAACAATGGTGCCTTTATGTTGCTATGGTATTCAGTCCTTGTCCTTGACAATTAGCACAAGCAGTGTCAAATTGTCTTGCAACTGTGCTGTTTTAATGTCACACTGATTTTGAAAATATGCATTTGCCAGAACAACGGACCTCAGTAAAAGTGAATTATGCTGTATAAATGGGTATTTAAAACTGGGGCTTAATATTTATGCTTAAACAGTTATCTTTTACCTATACTAGTTGTATTTGAAATACCTGGCTTCTACAGTGGCCCACGCTCAGGTTGCCACATTCTGCTGATTTTCCACGTAGCTTTTGCCTGACCGGTGCGTCAGTGATTTGCACATAAAAGTGAGGGCAAATGAAGTGAGGTGCGGGATAATTGCTCACAACATTGACTGTGAGAGCTGTGTGCTCCCTCTGCCTCCAAAGTGTAAATATTTATTTTGTTTTTACCATTTGAAGTTGATAATTGTTTTATTAATATATGAATAATTAAGCATTTTCTAATACCAGTTATGAAATAATTGGCATGTATTATATGTATTTAATCAAATTCTTGGGGGTCATGGTTAGTGAACAAGCCCAATAGCAATCTTGCGGCCACCACAATGAATGAGGGCCACGCATGCGGCCCACTCACTAGCCTAGGTTACTGTTGTAACCTATGAGACCCACGGGGCCGGGCGGATCAGGCTCCCCGTGAATCCCGTGGAGTACGAGCTTCCCTGGTGAGGGGTGGAGCTCTCTTATCAGTGGGAGAGTGAATCAGGACATAAAACCCCTGTCCAAGTATGGGCTGGCTGTGGATAGTCCCTTCTAGAACCAACGTACATATCGGGTGCGATTTAACGGAAACATTTCTATGTGTGATTGCGAGTGGGAACTGCCGCCAGCTTCCCGACCCTCGGCCCTGCGAGGCCGTCACTGGTATCAAACATTAATTGGCCCACTTGATGAGGCCCCACGGGCTTCACGGCCGCAACTAATGGTCCTGACGGCTGATTCGCCAGGGCTGTGCCCGCCAACTCCTCACTAGCAGGAGGGAACAGCTCTTAAACCGCTCCTGCAGAGCAAACCCCACACAGCTCACAGCCATGCCACCAAGGAGCGCAGCCCCACAAATTGGGGATGCCGACCTGGCCTGAATATTGGACACAGTCTTGACCAGACGGGATGCCCTAGTCCCCTGAGGGGCTCAGAGAGTCAGCCACAGGGCAGTCTGCGTCGCCTGTGTTGCCGGGAAGGAAGTGGCAGCGGCTGTCAGCTCAGGGAGCGTCATGAGGAGGACCGACATCCAGTGCTGTGAGAAGATCAGCGACCTCCACCGGACTGCATGGGTAGGTTGGCACAGGCCCCTTGGCACCGGCAGGGGCTGATGCAGTCGATAGTGTGCGGCTGTGATATTCAGCGGAGGATGTCAGCGACACTCCAGCAGGTTCATAGCCGACTGGAGGAGCCCCACAGGCTATAGTCTCAGGCGATAGCGCCAGGAATGCATGGCATTGAGGCCAATACTGCTCAGATGGAGACCGCAGTGGAGAGCCTGGTGCACAATGTCAGCAGCATGAATGACGGTGTCAAAGGTGTGGCTCAGTCAGTGACGGCCAATCCTGAGCACCTTGACAGCATGTCCCAGTTGCTGGGCGGTGTGTCGCAGTCCCAGGCCGACCTCTTTGCGGTACGGCAGAGCATGTCCCATTCCTCAGTGGACATCTCTGATGCAATGCAGGACATGTCCCAGTCCCAGGTCAACATCTCTGATGCAATGCAGAGCATGTCCCAGTCCTAGGTGGATATCTCTGAGGTACTCCAGAGCATATCCAAGTCGCAAGTGGGCATTGTCAGGGCCCTACAGAGTATACCTCAGTCACTGTGTAGCATCACCGAGGGCGCTGATACCATGCTGCAGACACTGGGGAGCCGCCAGCGCTGGCAGAGCAAAATTATGCAAGAGCAGTTGGGGACACCTCTGTATAGTATTGAAAAATGTTGCACCTGAGATATATGATACCTCTCGCAATTTCTTCTGCAACATGGGCCACCCATCTATTCCCTACCCCAGTACTCCGGGCATGGTGATCCTGGATTTTGCCCCCGCCGCTCCCCAAGCACACCACGTGAAGGTGTTGGGTATGAGCGAGCATTCAGCGCTCAGCTCACAGCGGGTTATCATCACCCCACTGCCATCGACAGTGACCCGTTAACAGCACCCATCACCCTGGAGTGATGTTACACAGACCCAAGGAGTGTGGAATAGGGTGGAGAGGTAGTGGTGGTGGGAGGGGGGGAGGGGGGGGAATTTGTGTGTGCGTGTGGGGCGAAGGAGGAGAGGAGGAGTAGGGGGGGTGGGTGGAGATGATAGACAAAGCCACGTCCTATGTGAAGGGGGCAAGGATGAGAGACTCTCTGGCCCTCTGGGCTTGCCGGACCCTCGCCGCTACCGCCTGTCCTCCATCCTCCAGCTGGTCCTACAGGTCCTCCCCAGGCTCCTCCTCCAGTTTGACCTGGTCTGGCACCTCCTTGTCCTCCGCCTCCTCAGTGGCCACATGTTCCTCCCCCTCTCCCTCCAGCACGTCGCCCTGCTGCTGTGCCATGTTGTGAATGATGCAGCAGATCACCACAAAGCGGGCGACCCTCTCGAGGGTGTACTGCAGTGCACCAGCAGAGCGGTTGAGGCATTGGAATGCACCGCTCAATGACAGCTCTCGTGGTTACATAGGCCTCTTTGTATCGGGCTTCGCATTGGTTATCGGTCTCCGTACTAGCGTCATTAGCCAGGTGCTCAGCGGGTACCCCTTTTCTCCCTCGAGCCAACCGGCCATCCTGGGGTGGTCCTCCAAGAGGTTGTGGTTGTCCGACTTCCCCAAGATGTAGCTGCCGTACACACTCCCTTGGAAGCGTGCACACACTTGCATGATATTGAGGTGGTGGTCGCACACGAGTGGATGTTCAGGGAGTGGAACCCCCACTCCCAGGCGGCCGTTGAGCACAAGGTGACATGCGTGCCATCTGTTATCTCCTGGACCTGGGGCATCCCTGAGATGGCGGAGAATCCTGCTGCCCGAGCATCTTGTTGTGCTTGGTTCAATTCGAAGTTTATCTAGCTTGCTGCACAGGCAAACAGGGCATTCGTGACCTCATTGGTTCACTTGTGAGCTGTAGCTTGTGAGATGCTGCACAAGTCCCTGCTCCAGCCCTGGAATGATCCGGAGGCGTAGAGGTTCAGGGGTAGGGCAGCACGGTGGCACAGTGCGCCGAGGTCCCAGGTTCCATCCCTGCTCTGGGTCACTGTCCATGTGGAGTTTGCCCATTCTCCCCGTGTTTGCGTGGGTTTCGCCCCCACAACCCAAAGATGTGCAGGCTAGGGGGATTGGGCATGCTAAATTATCCTTAATTGGAAAAAATTAATTGGATGCTCTAAATTTATTTTTTTAAAGTTCAGGGCTGTGGTGACCTCAAGGGCCATTGGGAGTGGGTATCTTCCTCCTCCACGTGCTGCTGCACCATCCCCTTGTTGAGGCAGAGCCTCCTGTGGCCCATGCTGTCTGTCATCTGTTTGAAAGCCAGCGATACCTGCACACCTTGGGCCATCACCGGCCTCCCCTTCTGGGTCCGTCCCTGGCCTGATGGTCCTGGGTGTGCTGTGGGGCCCTGCACAGGGGCCACCAACCTGAGTCTCTGTTGAAGCTGCTGTCACTGCCTTCTTCATCGTCTGGCCGTCTGGCCTGCCAGCAGTACCGTGAGGGCAGCCTCCGCAGGGTCCACGATATCACCCATCTCGTCTGCTATCGGTAAGGATTTGTAGAGGAATAGATATGATGTGGAGATGCCGGCGTTGGACTGGGGTGAGCACAGTAAGAAGTCTTACAACAACAGGTTAAAGTCCAACAGGTTTGTTTCGATGTCACTAGCTTTCGGAGCGCTGCTCCTTCTTCAGGTGAATGGAGACTTCCGACCCAGGACCCTCCATTCCCCCATTATTCCCCCCACCCCACATCCACTGCCATCCAACAGGCCTTGCCCACACACACCGGGCTGCAGTGGGTCCCCTGGCCACTGGACCCCAGACAACGGCACGTAACCTTACCTGGACCGGACTCTAGTCCCCTCTCCGGCGCACTCACCCACCCCCTGGTCACGGAAATGTCCCCACGGCTGAGGCCGTGCCCTTGGATGTTTGGATGTTGGCTGCTGCGTCAGTGGTGTTGCTTCAAAAAATGTTCAGGCACAGTGTCCACGCCTAACGGTCTGATTGGGATGCTAGGCAAAAGCTCCCTCATGCTTCATGGCACGCCTACCCAGGGGAATCCACTTGGGAGTTGTGAAGTGCTCACTTAACTACGATTGCCAATTCTCTATCAGCAATAACCTTCAGCCATGAGGCAGAGGCCTCCATGGTCAGTGGGTGTTATGGGTGGTTGGTGGGACAGACAGGCAGGGGCTGGGGTTGCCCCCGTTATGGGTACACATGACCCAGGGGCTGGCATAGCAGACCCGCAAGTGCTGAGACCCCCACATCCCAGGGGCCAGCCCCCACCGATGGCAGTCCACTCCCCGACTGAAGTGACCCCCATGGGGACATTTCCACCCTACCCCACCACCGAACACCGTGGCAGCAACCATAGTCCCCCAGGCTCATTGCCCGGGAGTGAAGATGGCTACTCACCTCCTCGGATCTTCAAAACAACCATTCTGCCACTTCACATTTTTATAAAGGTGTACTAATCGGCACCCACGTGACTACTTGCTGTGGAGGTGGTTAGATAACGGGAGACGATTAAATAGAGGTTCGCTCCCGTTAATGGTACAGAGATTTGCTTTAATTGGTAATTAGTGGTTTCTTGGCATGCTACAGTGGGGATCCTGATTTCACCAACGGGGGCGTGCCGGTTAGACCGCAAACTTATTGGTGCCCTCTGCAGTTCTCGATTTTGGCTCTCCCGCAATCTAACAGCCGCGTCGCGCTCTTGGTCAAGCGCAATGTGGCTATAAAATCACACCCATAGGCTTCGCTCTATGTTAATGAACCTTTTGATTCCTTACGCTTCTGTTTGGTCGCTTTGTTGAACTCAACAGTTACCCGTCACTGAAATAGGACAAGGACAGCAGACGCACATGAAAAACGCCACCTGCATGTTCCCCTCCAGTATCCTGACTTGGAAATATATCGCTGTTCCTTCACTGGCATTGGGTCAAAATCACTCTCGACCACCACTCTGGGTGTATCTACACCACATGGACTGCAGCGGTTCAAGCACCTTAGGGATGGACAATAAATGCTGGCCTAGCCAGTGATGCCCACATCCCATGAAAGAAAGAATAAATTACAACTGATGTACTCTGGGATAACACAGGTTGCAACTGGATGCAGCTTTAACCAAAAGACACTCCAGACCTTGAAGTTAGTTCAATCTGATTTATTGAACCAGTTGCACAGTTGGCACAGTTCTCTATGAGTTCGACTCTCTGCTAATCTAAGTGTGGTTACTCTGTCTGACTGAACCAGACTAGCTCTTAGCCACGTGCTGGAGGTGTGATACTGTACATACACCCTGACTCACTCTGTAGATGTTCATCAGTGGAAAGAGACCGAGTGTGAGTGCCTCGTGCCTTTTATAGTGAGATACCACCTCTGAGTGTCCTACCTGCTCATTGGTCATGTCCTGTTCTCTATGTTCATTAGCTGCCTGTCTGTGCCTGTCTGTATATCATTATCTGCATGTCTGCATATCATGACAACAACCCCCTCCCCACAAATAGCAGACTGGAATGGCAGCAGACATCTTGCAGGGGGTTCTTGAGTCTAGAAATCTCAGCCTCAAAAGTGAAAATGCTTTCAACGAAAGCAAATGAGGATGTGAAAGGAAATAAAGTAAAAATTTCTGCCTCATTGAAAAGTAACTGAATTTGCTCAGCTAATTAAATTCTCTGGTGGATCTTTGCAGCATTTCTATTGAAAATGAAGTAATTACTTGAGGAACAGCAAGGTACAAAGAGACAAGCTTGTGAGGTTATTGCGAGACTCACCGGAATATTCCTATGTCCCTGGCTGAACAGCGTGTTCCAGTATCAGGCACCACTGCTGTATCCAAGAACCCTCAGGACACAGAGGTTTCACCTTGAGCTGGACCTTTGTATTTAGATAAATTATTATGTATGGGATTCATTGCCATCTCTGTAGTTCTGGTAATTGTTTGATATGTAGAGTTTAATATTCAGCTGGGAAATTGCCTTTGATGTTTGCATGTTACATTCAGGGCCAGTGTCAAACAATCCTGCATCCACATTATCACGGCTTCACTCATCTTGTATGACAAGAATTTACTGAGGGGCTGAAGAAGATTTATTGGATTTCATTACTATTCAGGACTCCACCTCAAGATGAGACCTTTATGACCTTGACAATACTTACCTGCAGTATTCGGGACTTTTTAACCTTTGCCTTGTACCTTCTTTCTCAAGTAATTTACTGAAGGGATTTCTTGCTGCAATTATAAAGGGCCTTGCTGTGGCCATACCTGGAATATTGTGTGCAGTTTTGGTCTCCTTATGAGAAGAACATAAGAACTAGGCCATCTGGCCCCTCGAGCCTGCTCCGCCATTCAGTGAGATCATGGCTGATCCTTTGTGGACTCAGCTCCACTTTCTGGCCCGAACACCATAACATAGAACATAAAACATAGAACAGTACAGCACAGAACAGGCCCTTCGGCCCTCGATGTTGTGCCGAGCATTGTCCAAAACCAAGATCAAGCTATCTCACTCCCTGTCATTCTGGTGTGCTCCATTTACCTATCCAATAACCGCTTGAAAGTTCCTAAAGTGTCCGACTCCACTATCACAGCTGGCAGTCCATTCCACACCCGAACCACTCTCTGAGTAATGAACCTACCTCGGACATCCCTCCTATATCTCCTACCCTGAATCTTATAGATATGCCACCTTGTAACAGCTACATCCACCCGAGGAAATAGTCTCTGAACGTCCACTCTATCAATCCCCCTCATTATCTTATAAACCTCGATTAAGTCACCTCTCATCCTCCTCTGCTCCAAAGAGAAAAGCCCTAGCTCCCTCAACCTTTCCTCATAAGACCTATCCTGCAAACCAGGCAGCATCCTGGTAAATCTCCTTTGCACCCTTTCCAATGCGTCCACGTCCTTCCTATAATGAGGTGACCAGAACTGCACACAATACTCCAAATGTGGTCTCACCAGGGTCATGTATAGTTGCAGCATAACCCCGCGGCTCTTAAACTCAAGCCCCCTGTTAATAAACGCTAACACACTATAAGCCTTCTTCACGGCTCTAACCACTTGAGTGGCAACCTTCAGAGATCTGTGGACATGAACCCCAAGATCTCTCCCTTAATCCCTTTATTCTTCAAACAACTATCTATCTTTATCTTAAAAACATTTAATGAAGGAGCCTCTACTGCTTCACTGGGCAAGGAATTCCATAGATTTACAACACTTTGGGTGAAGAAGTTCCTCCTAAACTCAGTCCTAAATCTACTTCCCCTTATTTTGAGGCTATGCCCCCTAATTCTGCTTTCACCCGCCAGTGGAAACAACCTGCCCGCATCTATCCTATCTATTCCCTTCATAATTTTATATGTTTCTATAAGATCCCCACTCATCCTTCTAAATTCCAACAAGTACAGTCCCAGTCTACTCAACCTCTCCTCGTAATCCAACCCCTTTAGCTCTGGGATTAACCGAGTGAATCTCCTCTGCACACCCTCCAGTGCCAGTGCGTCCTTTCTCAAGTAAGGAGACCAAAACTGAACACAATACTCCAGGTGTGGCCTCACTAACACCTTATACAATTGCAGCATAGCCTCCCTAGTCTTAAACTCCATCCCTCTTCCATTTGCCTTCTTAATCACCTGTTGCACCTGTAAACCAACTTTTTGTGATTCATGCACGAGCGCACCCAGGTCTCTCTGCACAGCAGCATGTTTTAATATTTTATCATTTAAATAATAATCCCTTTTGCTGTTATTCCTACCAAAATGGATAACCTGACATTTGTCAACATTGTATTCCATCTGCCAGACCCTAGCCCATTCATTTAGCCTACCCAAATCCCTCTGCAGACTTCCAGTATTCTCTGCACACTTTTTGCTTTATCCCTCATCTTAGTGTCATCTGCAAACTTGGACACATTGCCCTTGGTTCCCAACCCCAAATCATCTATGTCTCGGATCGTGTTTTCGGGATCCTTAAGGGGGAGGGGGTGCAGCCCCAAGTCGTGGTCCACATAGGTACCAACGACATAGGTAGGAAAAGGGATCGGGATGTAAGGCAGGAATTCAGGGAGCTAGGGTGGAAACTTAGATCTCGGACAAACAGAGTTATTATCTCTGGGTTGTTACCCATTCCACGTGCTAGCGAGATGAGGAATAGGGAGAGAGAGCAGTTGAACACATGGCTACAGGGATGGTGCAGGAGGGAGGGTTTCAGATTCCTGGATAATTGGGGCTTATTCTGGGGTAGGTGGGACCTCTACAAACGGGATGGTCTACACCTGGACCAGAGGGGTACCAAAATGAAATGAAATGAAATGAAAATCACTTATTGTCACAAGTAGGCTTCAATGAAGTTACTGTGAAAAGCCCCGAGTCGCCACATTCCGGCACCTGTTCGGGGAGGCTGTTACGGGAATTGAACCGTGCTACTGGCCTGCCTTGGTCTGCTTTCAAAGCCAGCGATTTAGCCCAGTGTGCTAAACAGCCCCTGGGGGGCAAATTTGCTAATGCTCTTCGGGAGGGTTTAAACTAGTTCAGCAGGGGATTGGGAACCTGAATTCTAGCTCCAGTATACAGGAGGTTGAGAGTAGTGAGTTCACGAGTAAGGTTTCAAAGTTGCAGGAGTGTACCGGCAGACAGGAAGGTGGTTTAAAGTCTGTCTACTTCAATGCCAGGAGCATCCGGAATAAGGTGGGTGAACTTGCGGCATGTGTTGGTACCTGGGACTTCAATATTGTGGCCATCTTGGAGACCTGGATAGAGCAGAGACAGGAATGGTTGTTGCAGGTGCCGGGATTTAGATATTTCAGTAAGCTCAGGGAAGGTGGTAAAAGAGGGGGATGGGTGGCATTGTTAGTCAAGGACAGTATTACGGTGGCAGAAAGAACGTTTGATGAGGACTCATCTACAGAGGTAGTATGGGCTGAAGTTAGAAACAGGAAAGGTGAGGTCACCCTGTTAGGGGTTTTCTATAGGCCTCCGAAAAGTTCCAGAGATGTAGACGAAAGGATTGCAAAGATGATTCTGGATAGGAGTGAAAGAAACAGGGTAGTTGTTACAGGGGTCTTTAACTTTCCAAATATTGACTGGAAACGCTATAGTCCGAGTACTTTAGATGGGTCCGATTTTGTCCAATGTGTGCAGGAGGGTTTCCTGACGCAGTATGTAGATAGGCCAATGAGAGGCGAGGCCATATTGGATTTGGTGCTGGGTAATGAACCAGGACATGTGTTAGATTTTGAGGTAGGTGAGCACTTTGGTGATAGTGACCACAATTCGATTACGTTTACTTTAGTGATGGAAAGGGATAGGTATATACCGCAGGGTAAGAGTTATATCTGGGGAAAGGCAATTATGATGCGAAGAGGCAAGACTTAGGATGCATTGGATGGAGAGGAAAACTGCAGGGGATGGGCACAATGGCGATATGGAGCTTGTGCAAGGAACAGCTACTGCGTGTCCTTGATAAGTCTGTACCTGTCAAGCAAGGAGGATGTGGTCGAGCGAGGGAACCGATTTACTAAAGCAGTTGAAACACTTGTCAAGAGGAATAAAGAGGCTTATGTAAAGATGAGATGTGAAGGTTCAGTTAGGGTGCTCGAGAGTTACAAGTTAGCTAGGAAGGACCTAAAGAGAGAGCTAAGTGGAGCCAGGAGGGAACATGAGAAGTCTTTGGCAGGTAGGATCAAGGATAACACTAAAGCTTTCTATAGATATGTCAGGAATAAAAGAATGACTAGGGTCAGAGTAGGGCCAGTCAAGGACAGTAGTGGGAAGTTGTGCGTGGAGTCCGAGGAGATAGGAGAGGTGCTAATTGAATATTTTTCATCAGTATTCACACAGGAAAAGGACAATGTTGTCGAGGAGAATACTGAGATACAGGCTACTAGATTAGAAGGGCTAGAGATTCATAAGGAGGAGGTGTTAGCAATTCTGGAAAGTGTGAAAATAGATAAGTCCCCTGGGCCGGATGGGATTTATCCTGGGATTCGCTGGGAAGCTAGGGAGGAGATTTCTGAGCCTTTGGCTTTGATCTTTAAGTCATCTTTGTCTACAGGAATAGTGCCAGAAGACTGGAGGATAGCAAATGGTGTCCCCTTGTTCAAGAAGGGAAGTAGAGACAACCCCGGTAACTATAGACCAGTGAGCCTTACTTCTGTTGTGGACAAAGTTTTGGAAAGGTTTATAAGAGATAGGATGTACAATCATCTGGAAAGGAATAATTTGATTACATAGTCAACACGGTTTTGTGAAAGGCAGGTCATGCCCCACAAACCTTATTGAGTTCTTTGAGAAGGTGACCAAACAGGTGGATGAGGGTAAAGCAGTTGATGTGGTGTATATGGATTTCAGTAAAGCGTTTGATAAGGTTCCCCACGGTAGGCTATTGCAGAAAATACGGAAGCATGGGATTCAGGGTGATTTAGCAGTTTGGATCAAAAATTGGCTAGCTGGAAGAAGACAAAGGGTGGTGATTGATGGGAAATGTTCAGACTGGAGTCCAGTTACTAGTGGTGTACCACAAGGATCTGTTTTGGGGCCACTGCTGTTTGTCATTTTTATAAATGACCTGGAGGAGGGCGTGGAAGGATGGATGAGTAAATTTGCAGATTACACCAAAGGCGGTGGAGTTGTGGACAGTGCGGAAGGATGTTACAAGTTACAGAGGGACATAGACAAGCTGCAGAGCTGGTCTGAGAGCTGGCAAATGGAGTTTAATGCAGAAAAGTGTGAGGTGATTCATTTTGGAAGGAATAACAGGAAGACAGAGTACTGGGCTAATGGTGAGATTCTTGGTAGTGTGGATGAGCAGAGAGATCTCGGTGTCCGTGTACATAGATCCCTGAAAGTTGCCACCCAGGTTGAGAGGGTTGTTAAGGAGGCATACGGTGTGCTAGCTTTTATTGGTAGAGGGATTGAGTTTCGGAGCCATGAGGTCATGTTGCAACTGTACAAAACTCTGGTGCGGCGGCATTTGGAGTATTGCGTGCAATTCTGGTCGCCGCATTATAGGAAGGATGTGGAAGCATTGGAAAGGGTGCAGAGGAGATTTACCAGAATGTTGCCTGGTATTGAGGGAAGATTTTATAAGGGAAGGCTGAGGGACTTGAGGCTGTTTTCGTTAGAGAGAAGAAGGTTAAGAGGTGACTTAATTGAGGCATACAAGATGATCAGAGGATTAGATAGCGTGGACAGTGAGAGCCTTTTTCCTCGGATGGTGATGTCTAGCACGAGGGGACATAGCTTTAAATTGAGGGGAAATAGATATAGGACAGATGTCAGAGGTAGGTTTACTCAGAGAGTAGTAAAGGTGCGGAATGCCCTGCCTGCAACAGTAGTGGACTCACCAACATTAAGGGCATTCAAATGGTCATTGGATAGACATATGGACGATAAGGGAATAGTGTAGATGGGCTTTAGAGTGGTTCCACAGGTCGGCACAACATCGAGGGCCGAAGGGCCTGTACTGCACTGTAATGTTCTATGTTCTATGTAAATTGTGAACAATTGTGGGCCCAACACTGATCCCTGAGGGACACCACTAGCTACTGATTGCCAACCAGAGACACACCCATTAATCCCCATTCTTTGCTTTCTATTAATTAACCAATCCTCTATCCACTACTTTACCCTGAGTGCCATGCATCTTTATCTTATACAGCAACCTTCTGTGTGGCACCTTATCAAAGGCTTTCTGGAAATCCAGAAAAACCACATCCATTGGCTCCCCGTCATCTACCGCACTGGTAATGTCCTCAAAATGATGTTCTTGTTATAGAGGGAGTGCAGAGAAGGTTTACCAGACTGATTCATCGGATGGTGATACTGTGGTATTAGGAGAGATTGATTTAATTAGGATTGTATTCGCTGGAATTCAGAAGAATGACAGGGGATCTAACAGAAACCTATAAATATTGTAACAGGACTAGACAGGGTAGATGCAGGAAGGATGTTTCCATTGGTTTCCAGAACCAGAGGTCGCAGTCTGAGGATACACGGTAGACCATTTAGGACAGAGATGAGGAGAAATTTCTTCACCCAGGGAGTGGTCAGCCTGTGGAATTCCCACCGCCGTAAGATATTGAGGCCAAAATGTTGTATGTCTTCAAGAAGGAATTAGATACGGCTCTTGGGGCTAAAGGGATTAAAGGGTATAGGGGGAAGACGGGACAGGTTACTGAGTTGGATAATTAGCCATGATCATAATGAATGATGGAGCAGGCTTGAAGGACCTACTCCTGTTTTCTATGTTTTTATGTAAAAGAAATCGGAATTCTAAGACAGAATTTAATTGGTCAAATATTCTGGCTGGAATTCTCCGCCGCCATGATTCTCTGTTTCTGCTGGACATGCCCCCTGGTTGCGTGAGGTGGCTACAGTGGGAAATCCCATTGACAAGCGGCGGGAATAGAGAATCCTGCTGCCAGTGAACGATGCGCCGCCGAGAAACAGGCAGCTGGGGGGGAGGAATGCGGGTGTGCCGGAGGATCCAGCACTCTGTCTAGTTTATTAATGAACAGATTTCAGTAAAGCAGGAAGAGGCCTTGCTCTTTGAAATTCTGATCACCTGCTGACAGATAAAAACCACGGGGGAGGGAAATCTGTTATGCAGCTGTTTTTATGTGTGCACCATGAGGAATCAATGCTGCACATGACAGAAGAGTCTGGCCTGAGCACCACCCAAATCTGCTCTTTGGGGCTTTTCATAATAAGTAGACAGGCTGCCTGTTTCAACTCCGCAGGCAGGTCGGTCATTTCACACTGCTGAATGTTGGACCAACAGTGAGTATTTATGAATTTCGAGCCGACCAGGTTCATTGTAATCCAATTTATGTCAATTTCCCACCCTTGTTTACAGATTACACCCTTGTTTGGCAGCACGGTAGCATTGTGGATAGCACAATTGCTTCACAGCTCCAGGGTCCCATGTTCGATTCCGGCTTGGGTCACTGTCTGTGCGGAGTCTGCACATCCTCCCCGTGTGCGCGAGGGTTTCCTCTGGGTGCTCTGGTTTCCTCCCACAGTCCAAAGATGTGCAGGTTAGGTGGATTGGCCATGATAAATTGCCCTTAGTGTCCAAAATTGCCCTTAGTGTTGGGTGGGGTTGCTGGGTTATGTGGATAGGGTGGAGGTGTTGACCTTGGGTAGGGTGCTCTTTCCAAGAGCCGGTGCAGACTCGATGGGCCGAATGGCCTCCTTCTGCACTGTAAATTCTATGATAATCTATGATGTCAGGTCCAGCTGCCACCTGAAGAGGAGGTTGCATTCCTTCAGGCATCGTCAGAACAACAGATCCACCCACAAGTTGACACTTGTTGGAAATATTTCACAACTGTTGGGTCAAATTTGTCTATGTGAGTTTGTAGCTCTGCTAAGCCTCACATGATGGAGAATGATAATGCAGGAACATGAGAGAATACACCTCCAATTTTCTGTGGTGGAGAAAATAGACCATAAGAGTGGTGTCGTGGACTCTTTAAGGGAGTGAGCTCCATTGACCACGTGACTGGCCTCAGGCCAATCGCACGGGAATCCCGGCCAATGGGGAGTTTATGTGTGCCCCTGGGAGCACGGCCCCGGTCAGTGTGGACCAGGGGGCCAAAGAGCAACAATCTGGGGGTGGATTCGGTTTTCGGCCGCTTTGTGTTCCTGATCGCATTGCGCATGCGTCGGGCCCCAGGAATAGTGTGCGAAATGGCCGCTCTCGTCAATGTGGAGGCGCTGCATCCGGGAGATGGCCTGAACACTCTCCACCTCATTGGAGGCTTGTTTTTCACTTTCTGCCGTTTTGTACTGTGAATAGCGATTTTTAGAGTGCTCATGCACAGTACACGTTTCAATCGTGACTGGCAGCGTCATGTGCTTCATTTTCAACAATTACTCTCGCAGAGGATCAGAGAGGACTCCAAAAACGATTTGGTCTCTGATCATGGAGTCAGTGATATCACCGAAGTTGCAGGATTGTGTTAGCAGTCTAAGGTTAGTTAGATACAAAGAACAAAGTACAAAGAAAATTACAGCACAGGAACAGGCCCATCGGCCCTCCCAGCCTGCGCCGATCCAGATCCTTTATCTAAATCTGTCTTCTATTTTCCAAGGATCTACTTCCCTCTGTTCCCCGCCCGTTCATATCATCTTAAGTTATGTTATTGTGCCCGCCTCTACCACCTCCGTTGGCAAAGTGTTCCAGGCACCCACCACCCTCTGCGTAAAAAACTTTCCACGCACATCTCCCTTAAACTTTCCCCCTCTCACCTTGAAATCGTGACCCCTTGCATTGACACCCCCACTCTTGGAAAAAGCTTGTTGCTATCCACCCTGTCCATACCTCTCATAATTTTGTAGACCTCAATCAGGTCCCCCCTCAACCTCCGTCTTTCCAATGAAAAGAATCCTAATCTACTCAACCTTTCTTCATAGCCAGCGTTCTCCATACCAGGCAACATCCTGGTGAACCTGCTCTGCACCCTCTCTAAAGCATCCACATCCTTCTGGTAATGTGGCGACCAGAACTGCACGCAGTATTCCAAATGTGGCCTACCCAAAGTCCTATACAACTGTAACATGACCTGCCAACTCTTGTACTCAATACCCTGTCCGATGAAGGCAAGCATGCTGTATGCCTTCTTGACCACGCTATCGACCTGCGTTGCCACCTTCAGGGTACAATGGACCTGAACTCTTAGATCACTCTGTACATCAATTTTCCCCAGGACTCTTCCATTGACCGTATAGCCCACTCTTGAATTAAAGATCTTCCAAAATGCATCACCTCGCATTTGCCTGGATTGAACTCCATCTGCCATTTCTCTGCCCAACGCTCCAATCTATTTATATTTTGCTGTATTCTCTGACAGTCCTCCTCGCTATCTGCAACTCCACCAATCTTAGTATCATCTGCAAACTGGCTAATCAGGCCACCTATACCTTTGTCCAGATCACAAACAACAGTGGTCCGAGCACGGATCCCTGTGGAACACCACCTGTCACCTTTCTCCATTCTGAGACACTCCCTTCCACCACTACTCTCTGTCTCCTGTTGCCCAGCCAGTTTTTTATCCATCTAGCTAGTACACCCTGAACCCCATACGACTTCACTTTTTCCATCAACCTGCCATGGGAAACTTTATCAAACGCCTTACTGAAGTCCATGTATATGACATCTACAGCCCTTCCCTCATCAATTAATGTTGTCACTTCCTCAAAGAAATCTATTAGGTTTGTAAGGCATGACCTTCCCTGCACAAAACCATGCTGCCTATCACTGATAAGTCTATTTTCTTCCAAATGTGAATAGATCAGTATCTTCTCCAACAGTTTGCCTCCTACTGACGTCAAGCTCACAGGTCTAGAATTCCCTGGATTATCCCTGCTACCCTTCTTAAACAAAGGGACAACATTAGCAATTCTCCAGTCCTCCGGGACCTCACCCGTGCTCAAGGATGCTGCAAAGGTATCTGTTAAGGCCCCAGCTATTTCTTCCCTCGCTTCCCTCAGTAACCTGGGATAGATCCCATCCGGTCCTGGGGACTTGTCCACCTTAATGCCTTTTAGAATACCCAAAACTTCCCCCTTCCTTATGCCGACTTGACCTAGAATGTTTAAACATCCATCCTTAGCCTCAACATCCGTCATGTCCCTCTCCTTGGTGAATTCTGATGCAAAGTACTCATTAAGAATCTCACCCATTTCCTCTGACTCCACGCATAAATTCCCTCTTTTGTCTTTGAGTGGGCCAATCCTTTCTCTAGTTACCCTCTTGCTCCTTATATACAAATAAAAGGCTTTGGGATTTTCCTTAACCCTGTTAGCCAAAGATATTTCATGACCCCTTTTAGCCCTCTTTATTG
The DNA here is from genome assembly GCF_047496885.1 of Scyliorhinus torazame. Classification (NCBI taxonomy): domain Eukaryota; kingdom Metazoa; phylum Chordata; class Chondrichthyes; order Carcharhiniformes; family Scyliorhinidae; genus Scyliorhinus; species Scyliorhinus torazame. Next base: position 75,584,480 of record NC_092727.1, on the reverse strand, counting down.
CGTGTTTGAGATTTGTCCTACTTTCCCGATATTCCTCTAAAGCTTCATCAGATTTAAGTCACCTAGATCTTATATATGCTTCCTTTTTCATCTTAGCTTGTCTCACAATTCCACCCGCCATCCATGGTTCCCTAATCTTGCCATTTCTATCACTCATTTTCACAGGGACACGTCTGTCCTGCACTCGAATCAACCTTTCCTTAAAAGACTCCCACATTTCAAATGTGGATTTACCATTAAAGAGCTGCTCCCAATCCACATTCCCTAGCTCCTGCCGAATTTGTTATACTTGGCCTTTCCCCAAATTAGCACTCTTTCTTTAGGACCACGATCGTTTTTGTCCATGAGTATTCTAAAACTTACGGAATTATGATCGCTATTCCCAAAGTAATCACCAACTGAAACTTCAACCACCTGGCCAGGATAATTCCCCAATACCAGGTCCAGTATGGCCCCTTCCCGAGTTGGACTATTTACATACTGCTCTAAAAAACTCTCCGAGATGCTCCTTACAAATTCTGCTCCATCTACGCCTCCAACAGTAAATGAGTCCCATTCAATGCTGGGGAAGTTAAAATCTCCCATCACGACCACCCTTTTTCTCCTACATTTTCCTGTAATCTGTCCACATATTTGTACCTCTACTTCACGATCACTTTTGGGAGGCCTGTAGTAAAGTCCCAACAACGTTAGTGCACCCTTCCTATTTCTTAGCTCTACCCATATTGCCTCAGTGCTCGAATCCTCCATCGTGCCCTCCTTTCTCATAGCTGTGATATCATCTCTGACCAGTAATGCAACTCCTCCACCCCTTTTACCTCCCTCTCTATCCCTCCTGAAGCATCTATACCCTGGGATATTTGGTTGCCAGTCTTGCCCTTCCCTCAAACAAGTCTCCATCATACCAATAACATCATATTCCCAGGTATTAATCCAAGCCCTAAATACTAATGTAAGCCCTAAGCCTTACCTGCTACACTTCTCACATTGAAACAAATGCACCTCAGACCACCTGTCCCTTTGCATTCATCATCTCTTCCCTGTCTACTCTTCCCCTTAGTCACATTGAGTTTATTATCTAGTACCTTACTGGCTTTAGTTGCTGCCTCTCTACTGACCTCTAACTTCCTAATCTGGTTCCCATCCCCCTGCCACATTAGTTTAAAACCTCCCCAACGGTGTTAGCAAAAGCACCCCCTCGGACATTAGTTCCAGTCCTGCCCAGGTGTAGACCATCCGATTTGTAATGGTCCCACCGCCCCCAGAGCCGGTTCCAATGTCCCAAAAATCTAAACCCCTCCCTCCTGCACCATCTCTCAAGCCACGTATTCATTCTGACTATTCTTGAATTTCTACTCTGACTGTCTCATGGCACTGGTAGCAATCCTGAGATTACTACCTTTGAACATAAGAACATAAGAACATAAGAATTAGGAACAGGAGTAGGCCATCTGGCCCCTCGAGCCTGCTCCGCCATTTAATGAGATCATGGCTGATCTTTGTGGACTCAGCTCCACTCTCCGGCCCGTACACCATATCCCCGAATCCCTTTATTCTTTAGAAAGGCATCTATCTTTTTCTTAAAAAACGTTTAAAGAAGGAGCCTCAACTGCTTCACTGGGCAAGGAATTCCAGAGATTCACAACCCTTTGGGTGAAGAAGTTCCTCCTACACTCCGTCCTAAATCTTCCTCCCCTTATTTTGAGGCTATGCCCCCTAGTTCTGCTTTCCCCGACCAGTGGAAACAACCTGCCCGCATCTATCCTATCTATTCCCTTCATAATTTTATATGTCTCAATAAGACATAGTTACAGGTTGCCAACCAGAGAAACACCCATTTATCCCCACTCTCTGCTTTCTGTTAGTTAACCAATCCTCTACCCATGCTACCACTTTACTCTCAATGCCATGCATCTTTAGTTTATGCAGCAACCTTTTGTGTGGCACCTTGTCAAAAGCTTTCTGGAAATCCAGATATATCCAGATATACCATTGGCTCCCCGTCATCTACTGCACTGGTAACGGCCTCAAAAAATTCTACCAAATTAGTCAGACACGACCTACCCTTTGTGAACCCATGCTGTGTCTGCCCAATGGGACAATTTCCCTCCAGGTGCCCCGCTATTTCCTTCTTAATGATAGATTCCAGCATTTTCCCTACAACCGAAGTGAAGCTTACCGGCCTATACTTACCCGCTTTCTGTCGACTTCCTTTTTTAAACAGTGGTGTCACGTTTGCTACTTTCCAATCCTCTGGGACCACCCCAGAGTCTAGTGAATTTTGATAAATTATCACTAGTGCGTTTACAATTTCCCTAGCCATCTCTTTGAACACTCTGGGATGCATCCCATCAGGGCCAGGAGACTTGTCTACCTTTAGCCCCATTAGCTTGCCCAATACTGCCTCCTTAGTGATTACAATCATCTCAAGGTCCTCACCTATCATATCCTTATTTCCATCAGTCACTGGCATGTTATTTGTGTCCTCCACTGTGAAGACTGACCCAAAAAACCTGTTCAGCTCCTCAGCCATTTCCCCGTCTCCTATTATTAAATCTCCCTTCTCATCTTCTAAAGGACCAATATTTACCTCAGCCACTCTTTTTTGTCTTATATATTTGTCGAAGCTTTTACTGTCTGCTTTTATGTTCTGAGCCAGTTTACTTTCATAGTCTACCTTACTCTTCTTTATGGCTTTTTTAGTAGCTTTCTGTTGTCCCCTAAAGACTTCCCAGTCCTCTAGTCTCCCACTAATTTTTGCCACTTTGTATGTTTTTTCCTTCAATTTGATACTCTCCCTCACCTCCTTCGATATCCACAGTCGATTTTTCCCCTTTCTACCGTCTTTCTTTTTTGTCGGTATGAACCTTTTCTGAACACTGTGAAAGATCGCTCGGAAGTTCTCCACTGTTCCTCAACTGCTTCACCATGAAGTCTTTGCTCCCAGTCTACCTTAGCTAGTTCTTCTCTCATCCCATTGTAATCGCCTTTGTTTAAGCACAAAACACTAGTGTTTGATTTTACCTTGTCATTCTCCAACTGTATTTTAAATTCCACCATATTGTGGTCGCTCCTTCCAAGAGGATCCCGATCTATGAGATCATTAATCAATCCTGCCTCATTACACAGGACCAGATCTAGGACCGCTTGTTCCCTTGTAGGTTCCATTACATACTGTTCCAGGAAATTATCCCGGGCACATTCTATAAACTCCTCCTCAAGGCTGCCTTTACCAACCTGGTTAAACCAATCGATATGCAGATTAAAATCTCCCATGATAACCGCTGTACCATTTCTACATGCATCCGTTATTTCTTTGCTTATTGCCTGCCCTACCATCCTGTTACTATTTGGTGGCCTATAGACTACTCCTATCAGTGACCTTTTCGCCTTACTATTCCTGATTTCCACCCAAATTGATTCAGCCTTGCCCTCCATAGCACCAATATCATCCCTTACTATTGCCCGGATGCCATCCTTAAACAACAAAGCTACACCACCGCCCTTACCGTCCATTCTATCCTTTCGTATAGTCTGATACCCTTGGATATTTAACTCCCAGTCATGACCATCTTTTAACCATGTTTCAGTGATGGCCACTAATTCATAGTCATTCACGATGATTTGCACCATCAACTCATTTACCTTATTTCGTATACTACGAGCATTCAGGTAAAGTACACTTATGCTGTTTTTTTATGTCTTCGTTATGAATCCTAACACCTTGATCAGTAACTTTTCGCAAATTATTTTTCCTCTTACCCTTTCTCCTAATTTCCCTTGTCTTTGAACCCATATCTCTACATAATAACCTGTCACGTAACCTGCTGCCTTGATCTCCATTAACCATTATACTGTCCATAGCTTTACGCTTCCCTTCCCCCCAACTTGCTAGTTTAAAGTCCTTGTGACCAACCTATTTATCCTATTCGCTAGAACACTGGTCCCAGAATGGTTCAGGTGAAGACCGTCCCAACGGTACAGGTCCCTCCTGTCCCAGTACTGATGCCAATGCCCCATGAAATGGAATCCCTCTTTCCCACACCACTCCTTTAGCCACGTGTTAACTTCTCTAATTTTCTCAACCCTATGCCAATTGGCACGTGGCTCGGGTAGTAATCCAGAGATTATAATCCTGGAGGACCTGCTCTTTAATTTAGTCCCTAGTGTTTGTCCCTAGACTCTTTCCTAGTCTTACCTATGTTATTAGTCCCAACGTGGACCACAACTGGATCCTCCCCCTCCCTCTCCAAAATCCTTTCAAGCCGATCATAGATGTCCCTCACCCTGGCACCGGGCAGGCTACATACCATGCGGGACTCTCGATCTGGCTGACAAAGGATGCCATCAAGCCCCCTAATTATAGAATCCCCTACAACTACCACTTGTCTTTTTGCTCCCCCCTCTTGAATGGCTTCCTGTACCACGGTGCAGTGGTCAGTCAACGCATCCTCCCTACAGCCCTCTTCCTCATCCACACAGGGAGCAAGTACCTCATACCTGTTGGACAAGGTCAAGGGCTGAGGCTTCACAACTCCTAAACTCAGGATCCCCCTACCTGCCTCCCTTGCAGTCACACCACTCTGTCCCTGACCACTGTCCGAATTAACAGAACTTATTCTACCGGGTGTGACTGCCTCCTGAAACAAAGCGTCCAGGTAATGTTCCCCCTCCCTGATGTGCCGCAGTGTGTGCAGCTCGGTCTCCAGCTCATCAATTCTGAGCCGAAGTTCCTCGAGCAGCCAACACTTGCTGCAGATGTGGTCACTGACGGTCTCAATGGGACCCACCAGTTCCATCATCATACAGCAACAGCACATCACCTGTCCAGCCATATTCAACTAGTTAATTAATTTTTAAAAATTAAAAAAAAAAAATTCTTTATACAATCTCAAGGAGAACACCAACAAAAATACAGCCACTCACCCGAACTCAGTCACTCACCTAAACTCAGATGCAATCTGTTCCAATCAGCACTCAGTCACTCACCTAAACTCAGATGCACTCTGTTCCAATCAGCACTCCGTGACTAAAGGCACTCCTGCCACACCTTTTGTGCACTCACCTCTCCCAGCACTGTCCCGGCTTTCTCCTCCCGCGCTTTTTAAATCTCCCGGCTCTCTCCTCCGGTGCTGTTTTCGCTGTCCCGGCTCTCTCTGCTCCCGTACTGTTTTCGCTGTCCCGGCTCTCTCCTCCCGCGCTTTTTAAATCTCCCAGCTCACTCTTCCGGTGCTGTTTTCGCTGTCCCGGCTCTCTCTGCTCCCGCGCTGTTTTCACTGTCCCGGCTCTCTCCTCCCACGCTTTTTAAATCTCCCGGCTTTCTCCTCCGGTGCTGTTTTCGCTGTCCCGGCTCTCCCTGCTCCCGCGCTGTTTTCGCTGTGTCCTACTTTTTAACTTATCTCCTAACTCCTTAAATTCTGATTGTTGGACCTCATCCCGTTTCCTACCTATATCGTTGGTGCCTATATCCATCACGACAACTGGCTGTTCACCCTCCCCCTTCAGTATGTCTTGCAGCCGATCTGCGACATCCCTAAATGAAGTTTAATGCAGAAAAGTGTGAGGTGATTCATTTTGGAAGGAGTAACAGGAAGACAGAGTACTGGGCTAATGGTAAGATTCTTGGCAGTGTGGATGAGCAGAGAGATCTCGGTGTCCATGTACATAGATCCTTGAAAGTTGCCACTCAGGTTTGTTGCTCTTTTTAACCTTCGTCTATTTGCTCTGTTTAGGTCACCTTTGCTCATGAGTCGCCAGGTATCTTTATGATACCGCCACGTGGTTCAAGTTCAGGTTATGATTAATAACACAGCACACCGCTTAGTAAGGATTAAAACAATGGTCATTTATTATATACAACAAGCAATATTAATATCCTAATACTACTTTCTATATAATAAACCTATCACTACTGGCCAATACTTAACTTAGGAAGAGCCCACCAGGTCAGGGAAACGAATGGCTTGTCCAATCAAATCTGGCCCGCGGGATTCAAAAGGCTGCTACAGGTCGGTGGCTAGGTGTCTCTACCGGATAGCGATCGCTGGATTCAAACTTACTATACACAGTGGCTGGTCTTGCGAAGGTCTCGAGCAGGCGAAGATGAGAGAGAGAGAGATCTGAACTTGGACCTTCACTTTTATAGGGCCCAGGGGCTTCCCGCCTCCCGGGGCGGCCCTTGACCCTGAGTCCCAAGTGATTGGATTCTGTCCCCAATCTCTGGGGTCGATGTGTCCAATAGTGAGGCGATTCCTCGATCGGGGGGTGGTCGCTCACCTATCTTTGTTTCGGCCACTGCAGGCGCCGACATGTCTGGCCCGGTATTCAATTGCTAATATGTTGCAATTGTTCCTGGGGATAGCCGATTTAACTGTGGATGTCTGAATAGATTGGTTGCAAACAGTCCTGAATGCAACTGTGAATACCTGGTTTGATGGGCTGTCGATAGCCCTGAGTATCGATCTGGGCTACCTTCCCAGAGCCGAATATGCAAAACTGTCTGCAGCTGCCTGCTTGTGTCTTCTTGGCTGCTTTTCCCAGCAGTCTTTCGGGTTAGCCGTTTTAAACTGGGTTTTGGCCAGATTAATCGGAACGCAGCCATTTTACATGGCTACAGGTTGAGAGGGTTGTTAAGAAGGAGTACGGTGTGTTAGCTTTTATGTAGGGGGATTGAGTTTCGGAGCCATGAGGTCATGTTACAGCTGTACAAAACTCTGGTGCGGCCACATGTGGCGTATTGCGTGCAATTCTGGTCACCGCATGATAGGAAGGATGTGGAAGCATTGGAAAGGGTAAGGAGGAGATTTACCAGAATGGTGCCTGGTATGGAGGGAAGATCTTATGAGGAAAGGCTGAGGGACTTGAGGCTGTTCTCGTTAGAGAGAAGAAGGTTAAGAGGTGACTTAATTGAGGCACACAAGATGATCAGAGGATTGGATAGAGTGGACAGTGAGAGCCTTTTTCCTCAGATGGTGATGTCTAGCACGAGGGGACATAGCTTTAAATTGAGGGGAGATAGATATAAGACAGATGTCAGCGGTAGGTTCTTTACTCAGAGAGTAGTAAGGGTGTGGAATGCTCTGCCTGCATCAGTAGTGGACTCACGAACAGTAAGGGTATTCAAATGGTCATTGGATAGACATATGGACGATAAGGAAATAGTGTAGATGGGCTTTAGAGTGGATTCACAGGTCGGCGCAACATCGAGGGCCGAAGGGCCTGTACTGCGCTGTAATGTTCTATGTCCTATGACCCGTGCACCCGGGAGGCAACATACCATTCGGGCGTCTTGTTTTCGATCACAGAAACGCCTGTCTACTTCCCTCACGATTGAATAACCTATGACTATAGCCCTGCCAGTCTTTTTCCCACCCTTCTGTGCAGCAGAGCCAGCCACGGTGCCATGAGCCTGGCTACTACTGCCTTCCATTGGTGATTCATCTCCCCCACCAGTATCCAAAACGGTATACCTGTTTTGGAGGGAGATGACTGCAGGGGACACCTGCACTGCCTTCCTGCTCTTTCTCTGCCTTTTGGTCACCCATTCCCTGTCTCCCTCACCAACCCTAATCTTCGGTGTGACCAACTCACTGAATGTACTATCCATGACCTCCTCAGCATCGCGGATGCTCCAAAGTGAGTCCATCCGCAGCTCCAGAGCCGTCATGCGGTCTAACAGCAGCTGCAGCTGGACACACTTCCCGCACATGAAGGAATCAGGGGCATCGGCCGCATCCCTGAACTCCCACATTGAGCACGAGGAGCATAACACGGGTCTGGGATCTCCTGCCATTTTTAGGAGTTGAAGGATTCGTCTTTACTACCTTGCATCCTCTGCTTGAAGATGTAGTGCTCGAAGATTTTGTTGGTGTCCACCTCGCAGTGGCTGTCGAATTTGTCCAGGATGGTTTGGTAGTTCGTTTTGTCCTGCCCTTCAGAAAGGTGAAAGGAGTTGAAGATCTCTATCGCATGGTCACTCGCAGTGGTGAGTAGAAGATCTATTCTGAGTGTTCATTGGTTGCATGTTTGCATATCATGACAGTCCAGCTGCCACCTGAAGAGGAGGTTGCAATCCTTCAGGCATCGCCAAAGCAACAGATCCACCCACAAGTTGACACTTGTTGGAAATATTTCACATCTGTGGGGTCCAATTTGTCCTTCTGAGTTTGTAGCTCTGCTAAGCCTCACATGATGGAGAATGATAATGCAGGAACATGAGAGAATACATCTCCAATTCTATCTGTGGTGGAGGAAATAGACCGTAAGAGTGGTGTCAAAGAACAAAGAACAAAGAAATGTACAGCACAGGAACAGGCCCTTCGGCCCTCCAAGCCCGTGCCGACCATACTGCCCGACTAAACTACAATCTTCTACACTTCCTGGGTCCGTATCCTTCTATTCCCATCCTATTCATATATTTGTCAAGATGCCCCTTAAATGTCCCGATCGTCCCTGGTTCCACTACCTCCTCCGGTAGTGAGTTCCAGGCACCCACTACCCTCTGCGTAAAAAACTTGCCTCGTACATCTACTCTAAACTTTGCCCCTCTCACCTTAAACCTATGCCCCCTAGTAATTGACCCCTCTACCCTGGGGAAAAGCCTCTGACTATCCACTCTGTCTATGCCCCTCATAAATTTGTATACCTCTATCAGGTCGCCCCTCAACCTCCTTCGTTCCAGTGAGAACAAACCGAGTTTATTCAATCGCTCCTCATAGCTTATGCCCTCCATACCAGGCAACATTCTGGTAAATCTCTTCTGCACCCTCTCTAAAGCCTCCACATACTTCTGGTAGTGTGGCGACCAGAATTGAACACTATACTCCAAGTGTGGCCTAACTAAGGTTCTATACAGCTGCAACATGACTTGCCAATTCTTATACTCAATGCCCTGGCCAATGAAGGCAAGCATGCCGTATGCCTTCTTGACTACCTTCTCCACCTGTGTTGCCCCTTTCAATGACCTGTGGACCTGTACTCCTAGATCTCTTTGACTTTCAATACTCTTGAGGGTTCTACCATTCACTGTATATTCCCTACCTGCATTAGCCCTTCCAAAATGCATTACCTCACATTTGTCCGGATTAAACTCCATCTGCCATCTCTCCGCCCAAGTCTCCAGACAATCTAAATCCTGCTGTATCCTCAGACAGTCCTCATCGCTATCCGCAATTCCACCAACCTTTGTGTCGTCTGCAAACTTACTAATCAGACCAGTTACATTTTCCTCCAAATCATTTATTTATATTACAAAGAGCAAAGGTCCCAGCACTGATCCCTGTGGAACACCACTGGTCACAGCCCTCCAATGAGAAAAGCATCCCTCCATTGCTACCCTCTGCCTTCTATGGCCTAGCCAGTTCTGTATCCACCTTGCCAGTTCACCCCTGATCCCGTGTGACTTCACCTTTTGTACTAGTCTACCATGAGGGACCTTGTCAAAGGCCTTACTGAAGTCCATATAGACAACATCTACTGCCCTACCTGCATCAATCATCTTAGTGACCTCCTCGAAAAACTCTATCAAGTTAGTGAGACACTAACTGTCGTGGCCTCTTTCAGGGGGTGAGCTTCATTGACCACGTGACTGGCTCAGGGCCAATCACACGGGAATCCCGGCCAATGGGGAGTTTATGTGTGCCCCTGGGAGCATGACCCCGGTCAGTGTGGACCAGGGGGCCAAAGAGTAATAATCTGTGGTTGGATTCGCTGACAGCGGGTTTCGCGATCCGGTGGAGTATTGAGCGTTGGGCAGAAAGCAGGATCGGCGCCGGGCAAGCTTTCTGTGAGGATGTAGGCATGTGAGGCGCTCCTGTGTCATGGGCAGCCTGCCCGCTCCTATACACACGGCACATAGCCACCGCACGACATCCAGCCCCATCCATCTTTCTGCCCCGAGGAAGAGGGCAGAGGATGAATGGACTGGTGGTGCAAAAGATTTTAATTGTGATTATTTACAGTGTTGTGTGCCCTTCGCACTTACTTTCCAGTATCTAATATGCACTATACCGCTCCTTCTCGGTGGTTCCCCAGACAGAACATTAGAAGTGGAGGCAGTCTGTTGCTTGTCCCGCCCTCTGTCCAGTGATGCCCTTGGCGGGCGGCATGTGGAGGGCCTGGGTGGGCCCGGATAAATTTCGGGTGACACAGGTAACAACGTGTTGGCCTGATCAGCCTGTTGCCCAACAGATGCGCCAGTGCCAATTGGGGGTATTCAGATGTACTGAGGTGTTCCAGTACCTCCCCAGTGGGAGGCGCCGGGATGGGCCTCATCACTTCCACCTGCCTCGGGGTGCTCGCTGTAGTGATCTGTGCATCTGTACATACATCTGCACATACACCAGGAACTGCAGACAGATGTAACAGCCACAGCATCACTAGAGGGCATCAGAGACGGGTATAAAGGGTCCAGCCCAAGGTAGGACCGCCTCTTTCAGAAGTACAGGGCTAGTGAGCACCAGCACACAGAGACAGCTCAGCATAGGCAGCTTACCTTAGCTTCACTGGTCATACCTCTTGACTGTATTATATCTAATTAAGTTTTGGAAACAGAACAGACCTACTGAATAAAGCATTTTTGTTAACTGGAAGTCTACAATCTTTATTCATACTTAGAGAATAACATATGATACCAGGAGTGATTTCAGAAAGCTAGCTAGACACCAGCAAGCGAAGAAAAACTTAAACCGGATATTCGACTGTGGAGGACTTTGCAGCAAATGGATCCTCGATGACTAACTGATTCGATGGAACTTGTTGGAACTCCATGGTAGCTGGAAACAGCCGGTAATTTAAGTTATAACTGGAAAATGTTTGAACAGCTGTTCCAGATACTTATTACAGCTAATGATTTAAGCACTGCCTCTGACATAACAAAAATAGCCCAACAGGAGGGCATGAAGCTAAAGAAATCTATAATTGCTTTAATTACTTAGAAGGTGAGGACAACACCAAATTAGAAGTTAACTCAAAAAATTTGATGAATTCTGTTACAGTCCATCTGGTGAGATACTGGAAAGATTTAACTCTTGTCAGAGAAATGGAGGGCTCATCTCTGATTTTATTACAAATCTCAAGTTAATGCCACAAGGCTGTGATTATGCTGATTTCAGAGACACTGTGATAATGCCTCAATTAATTTCTGGACTAGCTGATAAAAATTTGAGGGAAGAACTTTCACAAAATAAGTATCTAACTCTAGAAATCGCTATACAACAATGCCTTGCTTATGAACAAAAATCAATACTTTGAGTCTCTACAAACACAGAATCATCAGTTAGAAAATAAAATCAGTAAAAAATGGCGCGAACACTCACCACGATGCGGAGGCAGGGGTGAATCGGAGGAAGACGGAGGTTCTGAGCAGCGGCCATCTTGAGAAGGGAGCCACACATGTGCAGTTGCGAAAAGAGCGCACAGGACAGGAAACTCGGAGTGCGTATCGGCAATCGAGTCCAAGGCATGACGTCGCGAGCGTCATGACATCAGAGGACCAGGACCACGCCCACTTAAAAAGGAAATGCATGAAAATGAACAAAAAGAAATTTAAAGCTGCAAAGCCCAATTTTTTTGCCTCACAAGACAGAACAATGCTCAAACTTACACCTGCAGTTGAAAATAACTTTCACAGCACCCTGGAACAAGCAGTTAGCACCGCCCTAGAAGATAATATGGTCCTTGTAGACTACGACTCAGTGAAGATTTCATCTTGGGAGGTGGTACTCCAGTACCAAATCCGAACCGCAACTAGAGGTGTTGTACCGTGAAGATCCCGACGATGAGTGCTTCGGATTGGGGAATCTTCAGCCCAGCATATATGACATCCCGACTCGTGAGTGCAGGATTATTCTGCGGCCTGACCCCAAGAAACAGAGAGTGGTCCACGCACCACGAAGGATCCCAGCCTCCACACAAGAAGATGATTTGTTCATTGAACATGAAGAGAACGATCACAACTCCGAAACAAAAAGCGATGATTTGAATATCGAACAATACACACAATACTACTCTGACATGGCTGAGTTATTCGGAGATCCTGATCACAGCATCAGCAACACGGTTGAAAAGCTCAATACGACTCTTCTCATGGTACATGAATCCAATACCATGGTTCCATGGCAGATCGTCAATACATGGGATGACAGCAATACCCAAGACGAAGACGACGCCACACAGAGAGCACAGAACAACTCCGCTGAGAGAGCACAGATCGACTCTACAGTCGACTGCACGACTCCACAAAGAGAGCGATGACAGACTTCACAGAGAGAGTGATGACAAACTCCACAGAGAGAGCGGTGAAGGACTCCACAAAGAGAGCGACACAAGCCTCCTCAAAAAGAATGACGCAAGTCTCCACAGACAGCTCGGTGACAGACTCAAAAATGGAAGCAAGCAAACACTCCATAGCGAACGCCATGCATGCACAAGACCATGAAGATCTATCAAGCTTATTTGAGCCACCGGAAGAAGACACTGAACATCTACCCACTGTGTGTGAGACAAGTGACAATAAAATCACAATTCACATACAGGATGTGCAGGATCACAGCGAGACTGACATATCTCAGCTCGTCTGCACAGAAGCACTCAATAATCATAGGATGGCCAGCCGAGAGTCCATAGAGACCACGTCAATAGAAATGTTGAAGATTTTGACTCCAGAAAAGGAGCACCACGACCCACAGCAAAATGAAATCGTGAAGATTTTGACTCCAGAAAAGGAACACAAAGAGATCACAGATGATTCAAATGAACCTGAAATGACTCCAAAAGAGGAGCACCAAGACCTCAATGATAATTCAAGTGAACCAGAAATTACTCTAGAAGAGGAGTACCAAGTAAGCAAAGAGGAATCGAATCCACCACAAATGACTCATGTCACCAACATCAATGCAACTACAGATCATTCTCACAATTCTCAAAAAGATACGCTCAATGTAGCAGAGACCACAAAGGACACTGACACCAATAACTGACAATGACTCAAATCATCCACATGGCACACTCATTGAGTGTAACAAGAACAAAAACCACAAGAAGCACAGCAGAAACAAGAACAACAACAGCAACAACTAAAACAACATGCAGCGCAACAAGAACGACAAAAGCAACAAGAAGCATCCCAGAAACAACAAGCACGGGGGGGGGGGGGGGGCGGTGTAGTGATCTGTACATCTGTACATACATCTGCACATGCACCAGGGACTGCAGAAAGATGTAACAGCCACAGCATCACTAGAGGGCATCAGAGACGGGTATAAAGGGTCCAGCCCAAGGTAGGATCCGCCTCTTTCAGAAGTACAGGGCCAGTGAGCACCAGCACATAGTGACTGCTCAGCATAGGCAGCTTACCTTTGACAAATCCCAAATTTCTTTACCCGTCAGTCTGGCCTCAATAAAAGTCGAGATGGATTTGCAGGTACAGCATTAGTTATTTTATTTAGCTTGCAAGCTTGTTTCATTTCACAGAAGCATAGGACACATCTAGTCTCCTACATCCCGGAAAGCGAATGAACAAAGAGACAAAGGGATCTCTGCAAATCAATTCAAATGGTATCAAATTTCACATACACGATTCCCATAGGTCAGCCTCCTGACCTAGTCAGACATTCTGATTGGCTCACTTCCAATCCCTTCCTCTGGCCCCTATTACCCAGCATCCTTTTCTCCTCCTATGGTGGACACACCTCTTCCTGCTTTGCCATGCGGTCTGAAATCCTTTGTCTGTGAACTCACCAGAATGAGACTGGCCTATCTCTACATTACAGTAACTAATATCTCTAAAGTAACTATTTTATATCACATTCGTCATTCCCTCCTTTTATCATTCCATGATAACCGAACTATCCAATCCATAGCTACGGTCCCTCATCTAAAAAGATCTGTCACTGCATTTCCAATTCCTGGTGTAGCCCCCCTTCATCTGCTGCACCCTCATGGATTTTGACAGCTAAGATTTTAGTGGCGTTGATCTGTTCCAGTGTACCCCGCATTCTACCCATCACACATTTAAGGATGGCTGGGCCCACAAAGATGCAGCCGATAACCACCACTAAATACATGACCATATTTATCAACCAGTCCTTTCAACCTCCAAATCCCCAGTTACCCCAAGCGCCAGGATCCTGCATTCCGTCCAGGTGATCCCGTATGTGATCCATAAATTTAGTGATGTTAGCGGTCAAGTCCTGAACTCCCATGATACACTTGCCCTGCACTATGGCGCATACCCCACCCTCACGGGCCAGAAGATAGTCAAGAGCATACCGGTTCTGCATTGCAAACAACCGTAGCTGAGACAATTCCTTGGTTATTGCCCCGAGGGCTCCCAAGGTTTCATTTCCCAAGATGGTAAGGCCACAAATAAAATAATTCCTATTGCTGACAGCCAAGGATACCCCCACACCTCCCAGTGTCAAGATGCTCAGAATCCCCCACCCGGCTGAGTGGCCCCGGTTGGGTGCGAGAACCTGAGGTTTTTTCCAGTTCTCGCAAAATTCAGCCGAGACTGCCCGGCGTGCTAACTGATTATGCAGCTTCCACGCCGAAGGGCAGGGGACTGTGGTACGGACTAGAGTCCCTATAGCAATTTGGCGGGGAAATAGGGGTGACAAAACATTGGTCGCTGTGCCATTAAATAAAAAGTAGTATCCTTGTTCCGTGTGCAGGCTAGCATCACAATCAGTATATCGGTTGCGTAAGGATCCCCCAGTAGCCCAGTTTATCCAGCTTCGAAATGCCCATTCGGGCCGCCTAGCAATGCGGAAAGCCCTAGTCCCAACAGTGATATGAGAGACATTCGCCCAGCCACAAAGGAGCTGGAGGCCGGCGTTCAATGGAACGCAAGTGGTGTTGTAACAAACGCATTGGCCAGACGCCTGGGTGATATGGCACCTCCTGTCCGTACAGGTGGGGAACAGACATGTTATATTCGTTTCCACCTCTACCAGCAAACAGCCGTATCCTTCACTGCTGAAACAATTCTCGTACGACCTGGAATCCCTATTGGGAGTGAAGTGGCTAGGTATATACGCCCTCCACCGTTGCAGCCTATCATACTGTGAATGGGAATTATCCCGAGGAAGGGGAAGGCAAATAGCCGGTGGTGCTGAACCCGGATCGTAAGGAAGAGTGACATGCTCGGGCAGTAGCTCGGAATGCTGACAATGAACCACCGTTTGGGGAGTGCCCCAAAGCGGTGAAACAGAAAATAACCTAGACACTGCTGCGGGGTTCGGGTAGCAGACAACCCGTCCGTGGCCATACAAGCGATGGTAAATCTGGTAGAAGAGATTCATACTACCCAGGTTTTCCTCAGTTTGGCCTTGAACTAACTTAAGTGTATCTCCCGGTAACCTACGTTCTAGCTGTACTTCCCTTCTCACACGCCCCGTCCTCTCTCTAGTCCCTCTCTCTTTCTCATAGCCTCTTCCTACGCTGTTCTGACGGCCTGATGTTACCTTTATTGCACCAATCTTAACACATCCAAAATCAAATTTACATGTATTCCAAAAACAAGGCAATGTCCATATAATATTCCCTTCCCATCGCCGGGACCGGTGCAATTGCTTCATGAGTCCTGCATTCTCCTTAACTTTGACGCCCTTCAATGAGTCGATACCATGTCCTTGTATATGGGGGCAGCGAAGAACATCACCTTTGCATAGGTGATGTATCCTTGTAGATTGGTTGGGGTTACAAATATAGATAATATTCCCCTTTTCCATGTCCGTCGCCAATAACACTCCAAGCGAAGTGAGGCCAAATATCACACAGACGGTGCGTAGCCACCCCATCATGCTCCACACCTGGAAAATAGCACTGGAGACGGGAGGCAGGTTAGTATCCGACCTTTTACAGTAGTGGAGATGGACTCAATTTACAGTGATGAAGGTGGACACAAGCACTTCGCCCCTCCACTTTAACTGCTGTGGGGGTGGTAAGGAGAACTTGGAAGGGCTCGTCCCATCGCGGCTCCGACCCCTTCCTAGTCCAATTTTTGACCATGACATAACTGCCGGGCTGGACTGAAAGTGAGCTAGGTACTGGGGGCGATGGCTGGTGAGCCGCGCGGACCTGGCCATGGAGCTCATTGAGCACCTGCGTGAGGGCTAGAACATAGGTGGTCATCTCTTCAGTCATCTGGTGAAACTGAACCAGTCTGGGAACCTGCAGGCTCCAGGGAGTTCTAAAAGGCCTGCCATAAAGAATCTCGGCAGGAGAGAGCCGGGCCGGTCCCGCAGGTGTAACCCGCAGCTGGAAGAGGGCAACGGGGAGCAACTTAAGCCATGTCTGTGTCTGCTCTTAATTTAGCCAATTTAGTTTTGAGGGTCTGATTGTGTCTCTCAACCAACCCGGCCGCCTGTGGTCTGTAAGCACAGTGTAACTGCTGGCGTATGCCCAACTGGGAGCAAAACTCCTTGTTAATTTGTCCAATAAAATGAGGCCCATTATCAGAACTTAACTGAGCTGGTATACCGTACCGGGGAATGATTTCCCGCATCAAGACTTTAACCACAGTAGCAGCTTTATTATCGATAGTCGGATACGCCTCGACCCATCTGCTGAACACATCCACAATGACCAAAACATATTTATAACATTGACACCTTTCCAACTCAATGTAATCCATTTGGAGCGTCTCAAAGGGACCACTGGGCAACGGGGTTTGCCCCATCCCACAAGGGATACCTTTTGCGGTGTTATAGATTATCATAGAATTTACAGTGCAGAAGGAGGCCATTCGGCCCATCGAGTCTGCACCGGCTCTTGGAAAGAGCACCCTACCCAAAGTCAACACCTCCACCCTATCCCCATAACCCAGTAACCCCACCCAACACTAAGGGCAATTTTGTACACTAAGGGCAATTTATCATGGTCAATCCACCTAACCTGCACATCTTTGGACTGTGGGAGGAAACCGGAGCACCCGGTGTTATATTGCTGACAAATCAAACACCGATTACTGATACTCTGGGCCAACCCCTGCATTTTAGCACATTCAATGACCCATAAAGCCAGTACATCAGACATAAAGAGGAAACAGAATCATATGTACAACCTAACCGTTTCCACATTTGTTTATCACTCTCAGGAGCGTCCTCCTGTAACCTTATCACGTCTTGGATGGTTGGCATTGACTTGTCAGAAGCAGACATATTTATAGTAGATCGTTAGTCTGACTTAACATTTTAGGCACCATCACTTGCTGAATTTGAGCGGCTGTCCGCGCTGCACAATCTGCTTGTTCATTACCAACGTCAACTGGGGTCTTACCATTTGCGTGGGCAGCGCATTTAATAACAGAAATCTGTGCGGGCATAAGAAGGGCCTGCAGTAAGTCATTAACTAAACCCCGGTGGGATATTTGACCACACATAATCATGTCAGGTTGTTCTGACGAAATCTCACTCAAATCGCCCCTTATTGTGGTAGTTTCCTGAATCAAGGCTAAACAGTCGTGGCCAGGTGCGTCTTCATGGACAGGGGGACCACTAAGAAAACAGGCAGGATTGATAGTGGTACAGTGGTTAAATGTCAGACGTGGATTGTTCAAAAGGTATACCTCATACCTATTCTGACGATCTGCGGTAAGATGCTGAGTCTGCAGTTGCCTCAGTAGTGCGATGACCGAGTGGGAGCTATACACCGTAATATCCTGTTGGAGGGTGAGAGCATGTAACGGCTATGCGATGGCATTGATTGAACGTAAATCCTGTACTAATCGGTACTGGTCTGGTTTGGCTGGTTTAGGCACAGCAAGGGTGTTACATTCTGATTGGCATGGGACCAAAATACCCTGTTGCAACAGCTCTTGAATTAATTTGTCTATAGACGGAGCAGCTTGGGATTTCAGGGGGTATTGCCGAATGGAAGGTAGCTTTACATGATCCTTAATCGTTACCTTTATAGGTGTAACATTTGTCTTTCCCACTTGTGATGGGTATTTCGCCCAGACCTGTGGATTGACATATTCCAAAACATCATGTCCCGAGTGATGCTGCAGTCGAGTGTTAATTGTTTCAGGGACCTCAAAATATTTTATGGCAGTGCCGTCTGGCATGACTTGAAGTGCATACTCTGTTGGATCCGAATGATCCACTGCCCTCCTTACCATTTGCCCCAGATCCCTGGCATGGTACTGGTCGTGGACCTGACGTGTAATATGAGGGCTTACCGAAGCTGACTGTGGCCATAAATGTGGTGGTATTGTAACAAAATCGGCTGTATCTTCTTTTCCCGTGACTGTGGCTGTAACCTTGCCTGCCATTCGGTCCCAATTAATGGCCGGTATTTGTCCTCCAACTCCCTGTTTTGTCCAGTTCTGTCATAGGCCAGGGTAACGTGATGCAGTGAATGTTCAATGTCTAACGTCCACCACTGGGGGGTGATAGAAATATAGCACTGTTGTCTCATCCTCCATGATTTAACCGTTACCCCATCGTCTCCGCACTCTAGCTGTAGCTGGAAGATACACAGTAAATCTCGGGCCAACAAGTTACAGTCCAATCCAGTAGTCACTACAAAGTGATGATCTGCAGACTTATTCTCGTAAGTGACTGTCACAGGTTCAGAAATAGGATACTCACACACCTGTCCTTGGAACCCCGACAATTGCTGCGTGTGGTCGGATAGTGGTAGTCGAAGTTCTGATTGCACAGAAGACATGGCTGCTCCAGTGTCGATTACAAATGAGTGATGTTGATCTCCTATCTGCAGAGAGATAATAGGTTCCCTGTCCGATTGGAGAGTCCTTATGACTAAATTAGCTAGTCAATCCTGTGTTGGGAAAGGGTTTGCCTGGGAGAAGTCAGTGTATCTCGTCTGTCCTCCACTTGGTGGGTACCCCCTCCTTTGGGTCGGATAATCTCCTTCTACTGCCTGTCTTTTAAAGGGGCATTCCTGTTGCCAGTGATCTGCACGGCCGCAATTAAAACATGCATTGCTCCCTCTATATCTGCCCCGTCCTCTTCTCCCAGTAGACCAATGGCCCCTCAGAAGGGGCGGCGGTTTTAAAGCTGTTGATGCATACGGTGGGCCATAAAAAGGAGCTGAGGGTCCCTTTGGGTGGGTTTGGTATCCTCCTAATCGGCAACTGTCTCCGAATCTCACCAGGGGGCACTCTAGCTATTTCCTCTGGTTCTTCCAAGACTTCGACGTCCCTCCCTGTCACTAGAGGGAGTTCTTTCTCTTCAAAATCATCTGTTGCAGCTCCCTTTGTTCTCGAACCTTGCGGTTTCCCCTTGGTTTGGAGGGATTTAGGTGGTATGCTTAATTGTTTTTGGTTAGGATCAAGCCCTTCTCTCGCTGTCCGAGATCTGGTCCTAGAGCTAACTGGGCTTGCGGAACAGAGCTCCTCTTTCTCTACTGATCGTGAAGATGGTAAATCAGGACCCACACTATCACCCAAAAGGGCTTGAGTTACTGGCATAATTGGAATCTGGGGAGCAGTGACTGGATATCAATTATTATACTCTGGTGGTTCTGGAATTAGTGCAGACAATGCTACAGGTGCAGTCGGAACTTTTAGTGACTTTTCTAAATTATTGAATTTATCATTTTATGTCAATTCAAGGTCAGCCATTGAACTACGTAGCTCATCTTTTGTTTGACCCGCGCCTTTCCTGTCTCTACTTGCGCGTTTTTTTTTCTTGCCAAAACGATTGAAAAGGTTCTAACAGTGTTTTTCTTTTTAAACTTAAAAATGTTTGAAAATTCAAATTGAATTACTGCAACTTGCAAGCTTAGCTCTGATCTCAACTCAGAACTAAATTTACGATTTGCTTAACACAAACTTGTATAACATTTACAACTTAATTAATTCTTTATCTTAACAATTTTTCTTTTAACAAGTTTTTCTTACATTCACAAAAATGTTGGCAAAGTCAACTATCATCTCCAGATTTACACTTTTTAAAATGGTGTCAGTGATCTTCTTTAAGTTTCTATTAATTCACAAATAAAATGAGATAAACATTATTTCAAGTAAGTAAAACTTAAGATTCTGGCAATTTCAATCAATTGCTTTCGAAAATAATAACTTTTATCAAAGAGGTGGAGAAACCCACTGGTTTCCTTTAATTAATTCAAAACGTAACTTTGCTGGAGTTCACTGACTCAAAGGAAAGGTATCCGATTACACTACAGGCTGCTGCCGTTATCTCAAGGCCTGAGTGAGAAGCACAGTCTGTCGTCTTTAACTTTGGCTGCTGCTGTTAACCCTTTGAGAGACTTCTGCTTCAACCAATATGCAGCATTCCCCACAATCTCAACTAGTCCTCAGAACTGCGCCCTTCGCCACCACAGTCCAAGGGTACAATTTTAGCTTAATCAACTATATATTTAAAAAATTCACACATGGAATTGAATCATCTTCAGATTTTAAAACAGTTATACAGGAATGAACCTTCACTACTGAAGTCCCATCAACCCTTAAACACATATACTGGACTGAACCTCCACTACTGAAGTCTCATCAGCCCTTAAACACATATACTGGACTGAACCTCCACTACTGAAGTCCCATCAGCCATAAAAACACTTATACTTGGAATTGAATCATCATTTTAGATGTCCCATCAACCCAAAAACCTAACCCAAGCCGAATCAACAATATGAAATCCCATCAATTAAATTTCTAATTTCGTCGAGACGATCTTTCCATACCAACCGCGAGTGACCAGACTAATCAGACGATAAAAAGAGGGGAAAAAGCAATGCGCGGTGATTTTCCAGTTATACATTGTGGGCCCCTTCTTCCCACTCTCCCTGTTCAGAATCAGTCTAATTCTGATTTTGCAGTTGGTCAGAACCGTCTTGAGAAATCCCGGGTTTTCGGCACCAATTGACAAATCCCAAATTTCTTTACCCGTCAGTCTGGCCTCAATAAAAGTCGAGATGGATTTGCAGGTACAGCATTAGTTATTTTATTTAGCTTGCAAGCTTGTTTCATTTCACAGAAGCATAGGACACATCTAGTCTCCTACATCCCGGAAAGCGAATGAACAAAGAGACAAAGGGATCTCTGCAAATCAATTCAAATGGTATCAAGTTTCAGATACACGATTCCCATAGGTCAGCCAATACCCCTCCTGACCTAGTCAGACATTCTGATTGGCTCACTTCCAATCCCTTCCTCTGGCCCCTATTACCCAGCATCCTTTTCTCCTCCTATGGTGGACACACCTCTTCCTGCTTTGCCATGCGGTCTGAAATCATTTGTCTGTGAACTCACCAGAATGAGACTGGCCTATCTCTACATTACAGTAACTAATATCTCTAAAGTAACTATTTTATATCACATTCGTCACCTTAGCTTCACTGGTCATACCTCTTGACTGTATTATATTTAGTTAAGCTTTGGAAACAGAACACACCTACTGAATAAAGTATTTGTGTTAACTGGAAGTCTACAATCTTTATTCAGACTTAGAGAATAACATACTCACTGGCCCCCGGGTTACTCCATGGAATGGAGTTGAGGCCAGACTGAGCACCAGAGGCTCCACTGTCACCTGGCACTGCCAGTCCTGGAGGCCCACCCTCGTCTTCATCATGGTTGTGATGCGCTCAGCCAAGGCACGCTGAGACTGAACCATATCCCTCATTGCCTCAGACAGTTCAATCAGTGAGTGCATCATACCCCTCAGTGCCTCAACCATGGCCCTCTGTGTCCGGTTATGGTTCCTCAGTCTGGCCAATGCCCTCTGCCATGACCCTTTGTGACTGGGCTGAGTTCTGAAACACTAGAGCAATGTCCATCCGCAACCAGACCATGCCCGCCTTTGACTGGTCTCTCCTGTCCTGTGCCTCAGGCATGGATAGCACAGTGTGCCCCATCCCTTGGACATCCAACACATGGCTCTGACATCTTGCCCCAGGCCTTCCACCGTGGCTGCCACCCTTTCAGGGTTGGCCTGGGTGCCATGCATTGTCGACAACATTTCCTGTGCGTGCAGGAGAGATCCCTCCAGCCCCCAGCTGATCTTGCAGGTGTTCGAAAGTTGCTGGCATCCCCTCCTGCAGATTCTGGTTCTGTGTCTGCATCTGCTCGAGTAATGGGTTTGTCTTTTCTAGAAGACAAACATCTATCTGGGCGACAGCTGTTCGCCGGAATCTGGTAGCCCTCTGATCGTCTGCACTCTGGGGAGTCCCTGCCTTCACCAGATATGCTGTAACATGTGAGGGTCACCCAGAAGCCTGATTACTAACATTACCCACCGAGGTGATAGTCTCTGCAATGGTGGATGGTGCAGGTGAAAGCAGTGCTCTGGGGTGTCTTGAGTGCCTCAGTGGGGATCAGTGACCTCGGATGGGCCGGCCTCGCGTGATCATAGAATTTACAGTGCAGAAGGAGGCCATTCGGCCCATAGAGTCTGCACCGGCGTGATGGCGATCCTGCAAGACAAAAGACAGGGGTTCAGATCATGGGAGGGACTGGTCGATGGGAAATGATAGTCTCACTTGCTATAGGGATATCTGCGTTGCATTGGTCTCTCACTTGTTTGCCTCATGTTGAACTCGACGCCATAACTGCTCTCTCCTCGACCTCCATGGCAATTTGTTGAGCCCTTTCCTCAAACAGGTTGGCGAGGGTTGGGTGGACTGGTGGGGGGTGGCGAGAGGGTGGTCCAAGGGCGCACTATCTAGCAGGTCAGGTCCGTGCTCGGCTGGCACATGTTGTAAGGTGCGACAGCTGCAGGTCATCACCGTGTGCATGTGCAGCCACGAACCCAGCCGTTTTTGGCGCGGGAGCCGGGAGTTCTACCCGTCACCGCTGCTAGCCCCTCACCGGCCTCGGAATCGGTGAGGGTTTGGTGCCGATTTTGGCATCGTAAAACGCCACAGTTCCCACGTCGGCATTGGCACTTAGCCGCAGAATCGGAGGATCCAGCCTATAGTCTATCAAATGGAGAATCCTGACCCTGTTGTATAGTGTTCTGTGCCTGTTATCTTTCTGTGCCTGTGCCTTTGCCTTCCATCAATAAATACCTTTTATTAACTGCTGAAAACCTCCAGCCTCGAGCCACCACAATAAGTATTCAAAATTCAATGTTGTAAAATGAAGCTGCCCCTCAAATCTTCTTCAGACCTGTACTAAAGGTGTCAAAATTCATGAATATGTCAGTTAATTTCAGGCTGCCTTCTCTATTACAATCCTTTCTGACGGAAAGGATATTCATTCACAGTACAATGTGGTGACACAGAGACCCAGGAAATCATGTCAAGTTTCCATTTGCTCCAAAGGCACATATTAAAACTGTCCACAGATTTCCATTCACCAAGGTCGGTATGATTGTTCGTGTTCACACCAGAATGTTTGAGATGGGGTTAGATGCATGGGTGGGGGTGGATGGGGGGCAGTGTATTAGTGGCATTGGGTAGAATTTTCTCATTGTTAGGCAGAATGACGGAGGGGGCAGGATAAATGGCGAATTGTTAGGTAATTCGAGAAAAAACATAAAGTGGCAGGTCCCGCGACGTCACAATGGCAGGGTGGGCTCTGCCCCACCAGCAACTTAGTTTGTAAATAGACCTCCGTCATCACGAATTTGCCCCCTCACAGAGAACTCCTCCTCCCACAGACGGAACCGGCCTCCCCCAAGAGGAGCCTTCCCCGCCCAGAACAGAGACCTCCTATCCCTCCCCCACCAAACAGAAGAAAAAATTCAATGATAAAAAGTGGTATGTTTCCTCTTGATATCAAAGAGACAGAAATAAAGTCACATTCTTTTGTCAACATGTCCACACACTAAAGCTATTAACATCAACAATTGGACCACTTCCAATCATACTATCGGAGGATGAAAGATTTCCCCTCTGGTACAGATCAATTAAAACTTGCATGGTTTATTTAAACAGTGTCATCCTAAGTTCACACTGTTTTAGCCATTCCTTCAAACTGATTGAAAAAGACCCACCTAATCTTATTTTGGTCATTAAGACAGCTTCAGCTCTACTCAAATGAGCTCCATCATAAAACAAGCTGTTTCTTCAAAAACATCTGTGTTTTCTGCTTCCCTAACTATCTTGACAGTTAATTGGCCAACAAGAAATCAAAACTGAATCACTTAATTTTTGACTGTGGTTACAGAATAAAATCCATAGATATCAGAGATTATAAACATCAGTGGAATCTCAAAATCTTACAATGGAGAGATCTATCAATGATTCTCATGTCCTTTGTGACCACCAAAACATTCCTCCCGCCCCCCACTTAAGTCCGTTTCTCCCCCAGTACCCTCGCTGTGAGAAAGTCCCTTCTGCCGTTTGACGATCTGTCTGAGGTCAGCTAAGGGTGGGACAGACTTGGTGGTGTGAACCATATTTGGGGACCTTCGTTTTCGGAGGAAGCGCCTAAGAATTACTGTCATGGATTCCTCTTCCGATCCGCTCCAGTCAGGACAACAGCTCATGGTCTGTGTCCCCGTTATCCAGAGGGACGGGCTTTGAGCTGTTGCCCCGTTCTAGCGGAGAACACCACCATGGCCGATAACAAGGTTTGTTCAGGGGAAGACTTCCTGCTCCTGAGGTTGTCCAGGTACTTCTTTATGACCTTACCCTGGACCTTCACTTTGTTTGACACTGGTCTGGTTTACTCCATTATGATCCTAGAGACACAGCTGGAACCATCTCTGAAGTTCCTCACATAAACCTGATCACTGTTTCGAATGTTCTTTCTGTTCTTTCAGACTCCTAATTTCTTTTCTGGTCCTCTTTTTGGGACTCCACCCCAGTGGAATAGTCGGCTTAGCCTCGTACAAAGTTACCGTCCGATTAGCAGTTCTACTGGGGGAATTCCTATTATTGTAGTCGAATAGAAATTGTGCTAATTCGGTCTCGATGGGTGCCGCAGATTGTTTCTTCATGCCAGTTTTAAAAGTCTGCACCGCCCATTCCGCCAGCCCATTTCACGACGGGTGATAAGGCCATTTGATAGCATGAAGCTTTGGAACTCACGACTGGTGAAGGCAGTGCCATTACCAGGAACCAGGACTTGTGGCATTCCGTACGTACAGAAACCTTATTGTAATTCCTTGATTGCAGTGTGGGAGGTCGTGGAACTCATGCGATATATCTCCAACCATTTGAAGCACAAATCTACCAGGATGAAAAACATGGAACTCATAAAAGGCCCAGCAAGGTCTACATGCACTCGCACCCATGCCTGCCAGACCACTCCCATGAATGTAGGGAGGCTGAGGGAGAGAGATTTTGATTTTCCTGGCGTAGATCTCACCATGTTAGAGGGCAGCACGGTAGCACAAGTGGATAGCACTGTGGCTTCACAGCGCCAGGGTCCCAGGTTCGATTCCCTGCTGGGCCACTGTCTGCGCGGAGTCTGTACGTTCTCCCTGTGTCTGCGTGGGTTTCCTCACGGTGCTCCGGTTTCCTCCCACAGTCCAAAGACGTGCAGGTTAGGTGGATTGGCCATGCTAAATTGCCGAAGGTTAGGAGGAGCTTTTGGGTTACGGGGATAGGGTGGATGTGAGGGCTTAAGTGGGTCAGTGCAGATTCGATGGGCCTAATGGCCTCCTTCTGCACTGTATGTTCTATGTTCTATGTCCAAGAAGCCCAAGTCAAGGCCAGGTCACCAGACGTAGCTCCTGGCATTATTTTCATTTTCGATGCACCATGGTGGCCATAATATATTTCCATAAGTATTGGACACTGCCATGGGTGAGGGACAACTACTTGGACCCCCACAGAATGATACTGTCCTCAACACTAAGCTCATCTTTCTTAGCCAGATATGGTTTCAGCTCTTGTCCTCAGAATCCATCATTCAGGATCATGTAATTTAGTTTAGACAGAGTTAGATCTTTTCGTGCCCAGTCCTTATTTTGCCTTGTGGACATCAGTAAAGTCATGAAAAGATGTTGGGTTATCGTGATCTCTTCCAATGCTGGTAAAGGAGCTGGCTTGTGGGCAGCGGCAGGCCAGTGCTCTAAAAGATATTCGTAAGCTGCAAGTAAGAGGGCCCAAGCTGTCTGTGGGTGGCGGCAATAGGGGGAATTGCCTTACCCGTTTCAAAAAGCCCCTGTAAGAGCTAATAGTCGGTTACTATTATGAAACGCTGACCATATATGTATTGGTGGAACTTTTTTTACGCCAAACATGACCGGCAATCCCTCTATTTCAATTTGAGGATACCTCCGTTCAGCATCCGGAAGGGTATGCAGTGGGCCTTTCCATTCCGTCTTTCCAGCTGTTTTGAATTAGAATCCAATCGGAAAAAAAAACCCCCACAAGTGTTCAAGCGGTTCTGGTTAATAATTCATAATTCGGAAGTGTGTATATGCATGCGTAACTAACCGGGTTATAAGGCAAAACTGATAGACTTTTTTGTTGCGTCAAAACTATCGGCAGTTGGTATTTCGGAAATTAGTGCAATCTACCACACCACCTTGGCCCCCTGTTCCAAATTCGAACGTAACGAGCCGATATGAGAGAGCCATGCAGGCAATGCAAGCGATGCAGCGCCTCATGAACCCCGAAGATTTTGCTGTCGCACCAGTCAGCAGCGTAGGAGCGGGACAGTGTCCCGTTTGGGAAGTGGAAATCCGCACAATTCTGCAGGGCAAAGGATGGCCCGTGTGGAAGGATTTCTGCAATAACGACGACTCAGGTCCTGGAAGTATAGGGCATACTTGGTGGGAGAACCTGAGTGAGATTCACAGAAAGAGTTTAGCAAAAGCGTGCAAGCTGATGGCAATTGTGTCCTGTCTGGCACAATTGCGAGGCACAGAGGAGGTCGTCAGGAAGCTCCGCAAAGAAATAGAAGGCATACATCGGCTAAGTAAAACCGATATATGCGAAATTGAGAAAGAGAACCAGGAATTGAAAGGGAGATTAGCAGCAAAGGACCAAGAAGTGGCTGACGCCAAACGGGGTCACCAATCTTGTCTGGCGCACTTGAGTAGTTTCCAGTCACAGTATGAGAAGGCTTATCAGGACCTGCAGCGTGCAGTCCTGGTAAAGAAAGAAACAGAAAACCAGTGAGAGAAGCTCCAGAAACAATGCAGTGATCTCAAGGCAGCCTTGAGAGCGCTCCACGCCACAACAACGGAACAAAGGCAGAGTACTTTAGACCATGCAAAGTGCCGAAAGCAGGTTGCAGACTTGAAAGCACTGCTTTCTGTCCAAAAGGGATTTCAAGAAACCTTTGGGGAAAGTTTAGAACAGGAAGACAGCCCTGATTGGGAAGAATTGCAAGAGACAGCGCAGAGATATGGGGCGAAATTCTTCCCCAACGGCGCGATGTCCGCCGACTGGTGCCATAAATGGCGCCAATCAGACGGGCATCGCGCCGGCCCAAAGGTGCGGAATGATCCGCATCTTTGGGGGCCGAGCCCCAACATTGAGGGGCTAGGCCGGCGCCGGAGGGATTTCCACCCCGCCAGCTGGCGGAAATGGCGTTTGGTGCCCCGCCAGCTGACGGAAATGGCGTTTGGTGCCCCGCCAGCTGGCGCGGAAATGCGGCGCATGCGCGGGAGCATCAGCGGCCGCCGACAGTTTCCCGCGCATGCGCAGTGGGGAGAGTCTCTTCCGCCTCCGCCATGGTGGAGGCCGTGGCGGAGGCGGAAGGGAAAGAGTGCCCCCACGGCACAGGCCCGCCCGCGGATCGGTGGGCCCCGATCGCGGGCCAGGCCACCGTGGGGGCACCCCCCGGGGTCAGATTGCTCCGCGCCCCCCCCAGGACCCCGGAGCCCGCCCACGCCGCCTGGTCCCGCCGGTAAATACCAGCTTTGATTTACGCCGGTGGGACAGGCAATTTCTGGGCGGGACTTCGGCCCATCCGGGCCGGAGAATTGAGCGGGGGGTCCCGCCAACCGGCGCGGCCCGATTCCCGCCACCACCCAATCTCCGGTACCGGAGACTTCGGCGGGGGCGGGGGCGGGATTCACGGCGGCCAACGGCCATTCTCCGACCCGGCGGGGGGTCGGAGAATGACGCCCCAGTTCAGGGAGCATGTGCGCAGGGAAAACCCCAAAGGAGGAAAGCACCCCCACCCCCCACACAACAGATAATACAGGCTCCCATGAACCCTGTAACAACCCACCGCACCACCACAGCAGACGAGGCGGAGATCTTATATTCCACCCCCCTCACAGTAACCCAATTACGGGACGCGTGTGCCAAAATCACACCATTCCTCCCCGCCTCAGACCCACACCATTTCTTTGCCACCGTCAAACACCAGGCGACCATGTAAGGCCTGGATGAGAAAGAGCAGGTAAAGCTCACGGTCCTCAGCTTAGACCCATCAGTCGCAGCAGCCCTTCCTGACCCACAGAATGTAGGAGGAGGCACCCTTGCAGAAATGCATACCGCGATCCTGGATGCGATCGGGTACAACCGGAGCGACCCGGTAGACGGTCTGAATAAATGCAGACAGAAAAAGTCTGAACACCCCACAGCGTTCGCAGGACGCTTGTGGATTCACTTTGAAGCCGTTTTCGGCAACGTAGATCGTGCCCATTTGTCCCCAGACAATATGGCCAAGTGGACCCGCACCCTTATCTCCCATGCCACGGAAGCAGGACAGAATGCCTGTAGCAATTATGACCCCTCGGAGGAGGCTCATAATGAGAAGTGGGTGGTCAAGAGATTGTCCCACGTTTGGGAACAAGCGGCTCACGGTAAATCAGCAGCTAGAACACCCGAGGAAAACCAAGCCGCCGCAGACGTGCAGGCAGTAAGAACCACTCTTCACAACCCCGCCTGGGTAAACGAGGGAAAGAACAGCCCCCCAGCCAAGCCGCAAGAGTGCTACAATTGCGGACAGTTGGGACATTTTGCTAAGGAATGAAATGGCCCTAAGAAACCACAGAGAGCCCAACAAACAGGCACTCTCAATAAGAAAAATGCAGAGCCCATACATAGCGTTAGCGCCCAGCCCGATCAGACAGACGCGACCGGAACGGCATGACGGTGTATAGGCTCCCCCAGCTGGGTCTGCGATACCCTTTGGGATAGGTCAGGATGACCGGTAGTCACAGCAAAGGTTAGGGGACAGCCGATCGAGTTTCTCTGGGACTCAGGAGGGTCCCGCACAACCTTAAATTCCTCCACCCTTGGTAAGGACACGTGGCCCACCACATCCACTATCACCCTCAGCGGCTTCACAGGCCACTCACAACAGGGGCATATCACAACCCCTGTACCCTGTCCGATCTGGAACTATTAATACAAAACACCCCGTAGTGTTAGTCTACATGCCCCCAACAGCAGAGCACATTTTGGGGATCGACTTCATGAACTCTCACCACCTCTCTTTCGATCCAGTCAACCAGTGTGTCTGAAAGATGGCGAAATCCGCTAGAGCCCCCGCAACACTCAATATAGGGGACTACATGAACAAAATCAGCGCCGTAGGCGAGTTTTGGTTCAACCCCACCACACTCAGCACGGACCGACAGGTTAGGGCAGTCCTGCAAAAGAACAGGGCAGCATTTGCAAACCACAAACACGACTGTGGACGGATGACCGGTTCCGTACAGATAACCGTACCGGACCCTAGACCCCAAAAACAGTACGGATTTCCCCTAGAAGCAGAGGGAGAAATCCTAAAGGTCATAGAAAGCTTATTAGAGCAGGGCGTCCTAAGATCGGTAGCCTCAACTAATAATGCTCCGATTTGGCCAGTGAGGAAACCCGACGGATCATGGAGCTTGACCATTGATTAGCGGGAACTCAATAAAGTCACCCCCGCAGCAGCCCCCACCGTTGCAACAAGTCCCGAGACCATGCTCAAACAGGGACTCCATGCCCGATATTTCACGGTTTTGGACGTCAGTAATGGGTTCTGGTCCATTCCATTGGCAAAGGCGTGCCAGTACAAATTTGCCTTCACTTTTCGAGCTCAGCAGTACACGTGGACATGCCTACCACAAGGCTTCCACAACTCCCCCTCCATGTTCCACCGACAGCTGGCAAATGGACTAGCAACATTTTCTTGCCCCGAATGTCTGGTACAGTATGTAGACGATCTACTACTGCAGACAGACACAAAGGAAGAGCACATTGAGCTTCTGTCCGAATTCCTGGAGTTACTACACTCCATTGGCTGCAAAGTAAACCCCAAGAAGGCCCAAATATTGGAAGAAAAGGTGATATATTTGGGTACTATCATCACACACGGCAAACGCGAGATCGAGCACAAAAGAATTGACTCGATCGCTAAATTGCCCCTTCCCCAACACGTATCAGCCCTCCGGTCATTTTTAGGACTGGTTGGCTACTGCCGAAACCACATTGACGGTTTCGCCAGCAAGGCAGCGCCCCTCTCAGACCTCCTAAAGAAAGGAGCCCCCTGGGAGTGGCTTCCGCAGCATAGGGATGCTGTGGAATCACTAAAACAGGCACTCATAGCCGCCCCCGCACTACAAGTTCTCGACCCGCTTTCCCCTTTTGCCATAGAGGTAGCGACCACAGACCGCACCCTTTCAGCCGTGCTCCTGCAGGAACGGCACGACCAGTTAAGACCCAAAGCTTATGCCTCCCGACTTTTAGATGCTGTGGAGCAGGGATTTTCAGCCTGTGAGAGGCACCTGCTCGCAGTTTTCTGGGCAGCCCAGTACTTCTCATACATTACCGGACTGCACCCCATCACCATTTTGACCGAGCACACCCCCACACAACTTTTACTGGACGGACGACTTAAAGACGGTACCGTCAGCCAAATCCGCGCTGCTAGGTGGACCTTCTCTTACAAGGACGGGACATCACAGTAAAACGGACAAAGACTCACACATACTTAGCGGACAATCTACAATACCCCGGAACCCCCCATGAGTGTGAAATCATCTCGCCCCACCATAATACAGGCCCCTTTATAGCCAGAACACCCCCCAGAAAACTAGCCACTCCATCTCAGAACCCCCCTCACCCGGACACATGTGACCCCATCAGGATTTATGTGGATGGATCTTCCACAATCCTGGATGGGCAACGCATAACAGGTTGTGGGATTTATGTGGAGGACGCGCAGGGACGCGCCCTCGAAGAAATCGCATTAAAATTGCCCGGGCACTTAGGCGCGCAGGCTGCAGAGCTTGCAGCCATCGCCTACATTGTAGACCACCCAGATTCCTTCCCCAGCCCAGCAGACACATATTCAGACAGTCTGTACGTCTGCAACAGCCTCACCGAATTTCTGCCCCTCTGGGAAACAAGAGGATTTGTTTCAGCGGATGGAAAACCCCTCCCCTCAGCCCCATTACTCCGCCATATTCTGGAAAAGGCCAAGAACAGGACTTTTGGCATTATAAAAGTCCGCAGCCACCATCGTTCTTCCCCCCCTGGAAATGTAAAAGCCGACGCGCTGGCTAAGGCAGGATCCAGGCATGGGTACTTTTGGGAGCCCCCCGGGAGCGCCCCAGTGAGTGCGCCAGTGAGTGCAGTTCAGGTCCCGCAGACTAGGATCGAGGATCTAGTAGTGGCCCAGAAGCAGGATAGCGCTCTCACTGAGATCGTGAAAGGGAAGTTTCCAGCCTCATACGAGAGGTTCCGGAATACCATAACCACACATGATGGTGTGGTGCTAAAAGACAGCCTTTACGTAGATAGGAATCAGATGATCTGTCTATTCCATGACGGCCATGGACACCAGGGAACAGAACCCACCGCAGCCCACCTCAAGCAGCTTTGTCGGTGGCCAAATCTTAAAGAGGATGTATCCCATTACATCGAAAATTGCCTCATCTGCGCGCAAAACAACCCAGATAGGTATGCCAAAAAGGCACATCTCAGCCACACCCGGCCCGTTAATGGCCCCTGGACTAACCTCCAGATCGATTTTATAGGTCCATTGCCCCCTTGCAGGAATGGCTATAAATATGTTCTGGTGGTCATTGACACTTTTACAAAGTGGGTGGAAGCATTTCCAGCCCGCACCAACACCACAAAAACCACCGCCAAAATCCTAACCCACCACATCTTCACAAGATGGGGACTCCCCCGCAGTATTGAATCGGACCAAGATTCTCACTTTACGGGACGGGTCATGCAGAATGTCCTCACGATATTTGGCATAACCC
Organism: Scyliorhinus torazame; assembly: GCF_047496885.1. Classification (NCBI taxonomy): domain Eukaryota; kingdom Metazoa; phylum Chordata; class Chondrichthyes; order Carcharhiniformes; family Scyliorhinidae; genus Scyliorhinus; species Scyliorhinus torazame. The sequence goes on along the minus strand of NC_092727.1, from coordinate 75,552,438 downwards.
AAAAATTTCACATTGCGTACCACCTTCAGTCGAGTGGTATAGTGGAGCGCATGAATCGGACCCTAAAAACCACCCTTAGAAAAATGGTCCAGCAAAACAACACCACTTGGGATTCGGTCCTCCCCTTTGCGCTGATGTTTTCATAGAATTTACAATGCAGAAGGAGGCCATTCAGCCCATCAAGTCTGCACCGGCTCCTGGAAAGAGCCCCCTGCCCAAGGTCAACACCTCAACCCTATCCGCATAACACAGTAACCCCACCCAACACTAAGGGCAATTTTGGACACTAAGGGCAATTTATCATGGCCAATCCACCTCACCTGCACATCTTTGGACTGTGGGAGGAAACCGGAGCACCCGGAGGAAACCCACGCAGACACGGGGAGGATGTGCAGACTCCGCACAGACAGTGACCCAAGCCGGAATGGAACATGGGACCCTGGTGCTGTGAAGCAATTGTGCTAACCACTGTGCTACCGTGCTGCCTAGTGTTTTTGCGTAACACTGTTTCCACCTCCACAGGTTTCACCCCACACACCCTCATGACCGGACGCCCCATGAAAGGGACAGAATACTTGCTAGGTTTAGACCTAACCAGCCCCGAAGTCAGGGCCCTCACCCACGAGAAGGCCGTGGAACAACTACTTGCAACTATAGAAACGGCTCAGCTAGCAGCCGCTGTTAAATTGGGAACTAAAAGAAAACAGAGCAAGGCCTGTTTTGCTAAGGCAGTACATGCCATGGAGTACAACATAGGACAGCAAGTAATGTTGTCCGTGTACAACCCCAGCACGTTTCTGTCTCCAAAATACTCGGGTCCCTATTCAATTACGGACAAAATAAGCCCGTCGGTATATAAAATTAAATACCAAAATGGTCAGACTGCATGGTTTCACATAAACCAGCTCAAGGTTTATGGACCCCAGTCAAACCACTCCCACCACGTCATGCTTGACGCAGCCGACCTAACCCCGCCCACATCCAACGTCACCACACCAACCCCTTCCATGTCCAGCCCAGACACGGACTCGCCACCGACTCCACCCACGAACTTTACGCTCCGCCCCGGAACGCCCACAGACTGCAGCAGCACAGACAGCGACTGTGACTCTGACGACAGCCACAGAACGCCTCCCTACCATCCTGCTCCCACACCCAGCAACTCCGACTTCGACTCCAGTGACCCCTTCCTCATCACCTACTTAAATAAACCCCACCACCGACCACCAAACTACACGGATGACCCCGACTTTGTCCCCACCCAACTCGACACCACTCATTGGCACCGCGACAACTCCTGCAGACTCGTCCGCAACGACGAGGACGATCCCAACTCACACCACGCAGCCCTTTCCGCCCTGATCCACTCCAGAGTTTGGCACCCGGGAGACGGTGACGACCTCGGGCCTGACTCCGCCAACCCTTTTGCGACCCTGTTCGCAACCGAGAACTGAGGTGTCCACATGATAATTTAAAGGAGACACTTGGTGAAAAGTGTTGTCCTTTCTGATGGAACCTGCAGTTGTCTGTCTGTTTGTTAAACATTGTTCGTTGTCTGTCTGTTTGTTAAATGTTGTTCGTCCTACAGGAGAATTTTCTCACCGCCCCACACCCATTCACCTGAACTTTTAACTTTTCCCACTGACACCCACCGCAGCCACACGCCCACTCGGCCGATACCTCTGAGGACTTGCCTCAAACACTCGATCGTAGCTACTCTTCTGATTTGATGGTAGAATCAAAACAGTAACCCCACCATGATGACTACATTTTTGTCCGTTCTTTGGTCGCTCAGGCAGTGGAGGAACGGCGTGAGACCTGCCCTGCCTGGGGACCCCCCCCGTTGGTCAAAAACGCCCGGGTAGGGAAGTAGGAGTTGGAAGAACTTCTGATCATTCGGGAGGCAGAGGGGGCCATAGATAGCAGCTTCAGGGAATTAGTTACACCAAAGATTGGAGATAGATGGGTAACTGTAAGAGGGACTGGGAAGAAGCAGTCAGTGCAGGGATCCCCTGCGGTCGTTCCCCTGAGAAACAAATATACCGCTTTGGATATTTATGGGGGGGGGGACTTACCAGGGGTAAGCCATGGGGTACGGGCCTCTGGCACGGAGTCTGTCCCTGTTGCTCAGAAGGGAAGGGGGGGAGAGGAGCAGAGCATTAGTAATTGGGGACTCGATAGTCAGGGGCACAGATAGGAGATTTTGTGGGAGCGTGAGAGACTCACGTTTGGTATGTTGCCTCCCAGGTGCAAGGGTACGTGATGTCTCGGATCGTGTTTTCCGGGTCCTAAAGGGGGAGGGGGAGCAGCCCCAAGTCGTGGTCCACATTGGCACTAACGACATCGGTAGGAAAGGGGACAAGGATGTCAGGCAGGCTTTCAGGGAGCTAGGATGGAAGCTCAGAACTAGAACAAACAGAGTTGTTATCTCTGGGTTGTTGCCCGTGCCACGTGATAATGAGATGAGGAATAGGGAGAGAGAGCAATTAAACACGTGGCTACAGGGATGGTGCAGGCGGGAGGGATTCAGATTTCTGGATAACTGGGGCTCTTTCTGGGGAAGGTGGGACCTCTACAGACAGGATGGTCTACATCTGAACCTGAGGGGCACAAATATCCTGGGGGGGAGATGTGTTAGTGCTCTTTGGGGGGGTTTAAACTAATGCAGCAGGGGCATGAGAACCTGGATTGTAGTTTTAGGGTACGGGAGAATGAGAGTATAGAGGTCAGGAACACAGATTTGACGTTGCAGGAGGGGGCCAGTGTTCAGGTAGGTGGTTTGAAGTGTGTCTACTTCAATGCCAGGAGTATACGAAATAAGGTAGGGGAACTGAGAGCACGGGTTGGTACCTGGGACTTCGATGTTGTGGCCATTTCGGAGACATGGATAGAGCAGGGACAGGAATGGATGTTGCAGGTTCCGGGGTTTGGGTGTTTTAGTAAGCTCAGAGAAGGAGGCAAAAGAGGGGGAGGTGTGGCGCTGCTAGTCAAGAGCAGTATTACGGTGGCGGAGAGGATGCTAGATGGGGACTCATCTTCCGAGGTAGTATGGGCTGAGGTTAGAAACAGGAAAGGAGAGGTCACCCTGTTGGGAGTTTTCTATAGGCCTCCAAATAGTTCTAGGGATGTAGAGGAAAGGATGGCAAGGATGATCCTGGATAAGAGCGAAAGTAACAGGGTAGTTATTATGGGAGACTTTAACTTTCCAAATATTGACTGGAAAAGATATAGTTCGAGTACATTAGATGGGTCGTTTTTTGTACAGCGTGTGCAGGAGGGTTTCCTGACACAATATGTTGACAGGCCAACAAGAGGCGAGGCCACGTTGGATTTGGTTTTGGGGAATGAACCTGGCCAGGTGTTGGATTTGGAGGTAGGAGAGCACTTTGGGGACAGTGACCACAATTCGGTGACGTTTACGTTAGTGATGGAAAGGGATAAGTATACACCGCAGGGCAAGAGTTATAGCTGGGGGAAGGGCAATTATGATGCCATTAGACGTGACTTGGGGGGGATAGGTTGGAGAAGTAGGCTGCAAGTGTTGGGCACACTGGATAAGTGGAGCTTGTTCAAGGATCAGCTACTGCGTGTTCTTGATAAGTACGTACCGGTCAGGCAGGGAGGAAGGCATAGAGCGAGGGAACCGTGGTTTACCAAAGAAGTGGAATCTCTTGTTAAGAGGAAGAAGGAGGCCTATGTGAAGATGAGGTGTGAAGTTTCAGTTGGTGCGATGGATAGTTACAAGGTAGCGAGGAAGGATCTAAAGAGAGAGCTAAGACGAGCAAGGAGGGGACATGAGAAGTATTTGGCAGGTAGGATCAAGGAATACCCAAAAGCTTTCTATAGGTATGTCAGGAATAAGCGAATGACTAGGGTAAGAGTAGGACCAGTCAAGGACAGGGATGGGAAGTTGTGTGTGGAGTCTGAAGAGATAGGCGAGATACTAAATGAATATTTTTCGTCAGTATTCACTCAGGAAAAAGATAATGTTGTGGAGGAGAATGCTGAGACCCAGGCTATTAGAATAGATGGCATTGAGGTACGTAGGGAAGAGGTGTTGGCAATTCTGGACAGGCTGAAAATAGATAAGTCCCCGGGGCATGATGGGATTTATCCAAGGATTCTCTGGGAGGCCAGGGAAGAGATTGCTGGACCTTTGGCTTTGATATTTATGTCATCATTGGCTACAGGAATAGTGCCAGAGGACTGGAGGATAGCAAATGTGGTCCCTTTGTTCAAAAAGGGGAGCAGAGACAACCACGGCAACTATAGACCGGTGAGCCTCACGTCTGTAGTGGGTAAAGTCTTGGAGGGGATTATAAGAGACAAGATTTATAATCATCTAGATAGGAATAATATGATCAGGGATAGTCAGCATGGCTTTGTAAAGGGTAGGTCATGCCTCACAAACCTTATCGAGTTCTTTGAGAAGGTGACTGAACAGGTAGACGAGGGTAGAGCAGTTGATGTGGTGTGTATGGATTTCAGTAAAGCGTTTGATAAGGTTCCCCACGGTAGGCTATTGCAGAAAATACGGAGGCTGGGGATTGAGGGTGATTTAGAGATGTGGATCAGAAATTGGCTAGCTGAAAGAAGACAGAGGGTGGTGGTTGATGGGAAATGTTCAGAATGGAGTTCAGTTACAAGTGGCGTACCACAAGGATCTGTTCTGGGGCCGTTGCTGTTTGTCATTTTTATCAATGACCTAGAGGAAGGCGCAGAAGGGTGGGTGAGTAAATTTGCAGACGACACTAAAGTCGGTGGTGTTGTCGACAGTGTGGAAGGATGTAGCAGGTTACAGAGGGACATAGATAAGCTGCAGAGCTGGGCTGAGAGGTGGCAAATGGAGTTTAATGTAGAGAAGTGTGAGGTGATTCACTTTGGAAGGAATAACAGGAATGTGGAATATTTGGCTAATGGTAAAGTTCTTGGAAGTGTGGATGAGCAGAGGGATCTAGGTGTCCATGTACATAGATCCCTGAAAGTTGTCACCCAGGTTGATAGGGTTGTGAAGTAGGCCTATGGACTGTTGGCCTTTATTGGTAGAGGGATTGAGTTCCGGAGTCAGGAGGTCATGTTGCAGCTGTACAAAACTCTGGTACGGCCGCATTTGGAGTATTGCGTACAGTTCTGGTCACCGCATTATAGGAAGGACGTGGAGGCTGTGGAGCGGGTGCAGAGGAGATTTACCAGGATGTTGCCTGGTATGGAGGGAAAATCTTATGAGGAAAGGCTGATGGACTTGAGGTTGTTTTCGTTGGAGAGAAGAAGGTTAATAGGAGACTTAATAGAGGCATACAAAATGATCAGGGGGTTAGATGGGGTGGACAGTGAGAGCCTTCTCCCGCGGATGGAAATGGCTGGCACGAGGGGACATAGCTTTAAACTGAGGGGTAATAGATATAGGACAGAGGTCAGAGGTAGGTTCTTTACGCAAAGAGTGGTGAGGCCGTGGAATGCCCTACCTGCAACAGTAGTGAACTCGCCAACATTGAGGGCATTTAAAAGTTTATTGGATAAGCATATGGATGATAATGGCATAGTGTAGGTGAGATGGCTTTTGTTTCGGTGCAACATCGTGGGCCGAAGGGCCTGTACTGCGCTGTATCGTTCTATGTTCTATGTTCTATACGGTGTATTGGTAGCCGTCCTACCCGGGGACTCCACCCAAATCGTACCCGTCGTGGCCCACACGCACCTCATTCGAACTTTACTTTCAAAAACCATTTTATTTTATTTAGGCAACCTTTGGGTTGCTGCCACATGCTATTTACATCCTGGAGCATTTGGATGATAAAGTTAGCACTGGTCCACCATTGGGAAGTGTGCCGTGTCCAAACATTTGTTTTGAAAAGAAAATGGGGGGAGAGTCACATACTGTGACCAATTATAAGGGTTTAATTAGCCCCCAAGAAGGACAGACACACTAACACACCAGATATTAAACCGAAGTATTTACACACACTACGCTTGTCTTACAGAACTCCAGAAGCTCCAAGTCCGGTGAAAACCAGCAAACAGGAAAAGGAAAAGAAAGAAGACAGCCATGAGGACTCCTTTCTTCGTGCTCAACATATTTATTGTGGACTTTTTGTTGCGCGGGAACGTGGATCCCATCACTCCAAACCCCCCTGCCGTTAACGCTTCCCTGCCCCGTAGTACCGAGGGCCCAGTCACCAACCACGCTGCATTATCCTGGTGTGCCAAGCTCATAACCTGGTACTCCCTATCATACGTCATTGAGGTACTGTTGGCATTGGCTATACTCAGTTGTGCAGTACAGACCGTGCGCCTCCGGAAGTGGAAAAGGAGAGCGTACCGCGCTCGAACCCCGGTATATCGGATCCGATCCCCGATATTCAGCTATGACCAGACCCCAGACCCCCGCGACCTATAAAGAATAAAGAGTATTCACGTGCATTATTCCTGTAAATTAAGACATATACGGAACGTTTCATTAAAAAAAAAATGTATGATCCTGAGCTTGACTCCCAAGCCAGGAAAGAGTATATTAAATGTTGTGATTGTTGTTGAATGTTTTAGGGAGATAGGATAATGCAATGTTTAGGAGTATAGAGTGTTTAGGTAAAATTAGAGGTTCCCAGTTTATTTTTTATAGACACATGCCCCTGCCTGACATAGCGCCCTCAAGAATTGTTTAGGTAAATTTTTGTGCATAGCTAGGGTCAGAGTAGTGGCCATGGGGGAGGTGCTCCCCCCCCCCCCCCCCCCCCGCCCCCCCCCCCCCCCCCCCCCCTCAGTCGGGAAACGAAGAGGACAAAATTTATGTGATCCTTCACGCTTCGCGTTAGGATCACAAGGCGGGTTTGTAGCCATGTAAAATGGCTGTGTTCCGATTAATCTGGCCAAAACCCAGTTTAAAATGGCTAACCCGAAAGACTGCTGGGAAAAGCAGCCAAGAAGACACAGGCAGGCAGCTGCAGACAGGTTTGCATATTCAGCTCTGGGAACGTAGCCCAGATCGATACTCAGGGCTATCAACAGCCCTTCAACCCAGGTATCCGCAGTTTCATTCAGGACTGTTTACACCTAATCAACTCAGACATCCACAGTTAAATCGGCTATCCCCGGGAACAATTGCAACATATTAGCAATTGAATACCGGGCCAGACCTGTCGGCGCCTGCAGTGGCCGAAACAAAGACAGGTGAGCGACCACCCCCCCGATAAAGGAATCGCCTCACCATTGGACACATCGACCCCAGAGACTGGGCACAGAATCCAATCACTTGGGACTCAGGGTCAAGGGCTGCCCCGTGAGGCGGGAAGCCCCTGGGCCCTATAAAAGTGAAGGTCCAAGTTCAGATCTCTCTTTCTCTCATCTTCGCCTGCTCGAGACCTTCGCAAGACCAGCCACCGTGTATCGTAAGTTTGAATCCAACGATCGCTATCCGGTAGAGACACCTAGCCACCGACCTGTAGCAGCCTTTTGAATCCCGCGGGCCAGATTTGATTGGACAAGCCATTCGTTTCCCTGACCTGGTGGGCTCTTCCTAAGTTAAGTATTGGCCAGTAGTGATAGGTTTATTATATAGAAAGTAGTATTAGGGTATTAATATTGCTTGTTGTATATAATAAATGACCGTTTTAATCCTTACTAAGCGGTGTGCTGTGTTATTAATCATAACCTGAACTTGAACCACGTGGCAGTATCATAAAGATACCTGGCGACTCATGAGCAAAGGTGACCTAAACAGAGCAAATAGACTAAAGCTAGAAAGAGCAACACTCCTTTCCAATAGGGAGTATGGAATCTGTCTCGCTCTAAAATATTTAGGCGTAGCATCGGGGCGGACATAAATCTTGGCTATGGCTCCTCTTATTTTCCCAAGTCCTTCCTGGAAAACTTCAGGGTAGTTGCTGATAACTTCATACAGTCTTCCCATGCCTAGCCTAACAACCCCCAACCAGTTCAGCCTGATCCACTGGAGCCAATCTCTCCCCATTAGGCTTGGTCCTTGTCCCCTCACAACGGTGAGTGAAAGTCGGGCTGATTGCTGCCTGTAAGTCACTGGAGTTATTGTGGTGCCCTTTATTCATAGCGGCTCACCATGTGTAGGTGGCTAGTTTGGCCTTTGTGTCTTCTAAGCTCAAGAGTTGAATACCAGTTTGGATGTTGTTAAAATCCCCACGAGACCCATGGGGTAACCTGAATGATCTCCTCGTGGAGACGTGCTCCTGGTGAGGGGCGGAGGCCCAACAGTGGGCTTGTTAAATCCCTGAGATAAAAGCCGGCCCAGGAAGGAGGCGGAATCTCAGGATAGTCCTCGCTGAGATTTGGACTGTTGTTAGTTGCTGTATTTCCTAGCTGTGAATAGGAAATACATTATTTTTGACTCAGCCACTAGAAATGGAGCTGGGCAGAGGGGCTGTGTGATAGGATGGCAGACGTTCAAAAAAGATCAGGTTGGGAATCCAGCATTTGAACTTAAGGGACGCCGAGGCAAGGTTGGCAACCTCCATGGGGGAACCACAAGCCATCGCAGGTACAATGATGACCCCAGTTGCCTATGGACAGCAGTCCGCCACATTGCCCGTGATAATAGTATGGGGCCTCGGCCTGAGTCTGTTGGGTCATGATTGGTTATAGAGGCTCTGTTTGGACTGGCAGTAGATTTTCAAGATGGGCACTGGGTGATTTTAGTCCTGGGGAAGTACCTGGAGGTTTTCCAGAAGGGCAAGGGTAAGATCAAAGGCGCCATGGTCAAGAAACAGGTAGAACCCGAGGCCCAACCAAATTACCTCTTCCTTGTGCATAGCTGAAAAAAGTAGAGGATGAACTCAACCGCTGGGAAAGCCTAGGAATCATCTAGCTGGCACAATTTTCAGATTGGACAGCGCCTGTTGATCAAGTACTGAAACCTTACAAAATTGTCCGCCTGTGGGGGACTATAAGCGAACTGCAAACAGGGCCTGTCATTTAGACAGATACCCAATGCCGCAAACAGATGACCTCTTCGCATAGTTGACTGGAGGACACTCTTTTGCTGAACTTGGTATGAGTAACGCGTACCTCCAGTTGGAGCTGGAGGAATTTGGAGGAAGTCCTCTGCTGGTTTTCTGAGACAAACATCTGCCTTAAGAGAGGAAAATGTACTTTCTACGCCAAAGAGGTCATGTACTTAGGGTATTGTGTCGACTAAGACAGCCTGCATCCAATAGAGATGGGATGAGCAATCAAATAAGCCTCCATGTCAGAGAACGTGACCGAATTGTGGTTGTTCTTAGGACTCGTGAATTATTAGAGGAAGTCCATCCCTAACCTGGCAACCGTCCTCGCACCACTGCTCACGCTATTGAAGAAACATCAGGAATGGGTGTAAGAAGAAGCCTTCACCAGGATGAGGTGGCAGCTGTCATCATCAGAGTTATTGACCCGCTCCGACCCCTTAAAGCCGCTTTTAGTCTCTTGTTATACCTCTCTGTACGGAATCGGGACGGTGTTATCCCACCACATGGCTGACGGACAGGTGAGATTGATAGCCTATGCATCACGGATTCTGGCCACTGCAGAGCGCAACTATGCCCAGATTGAGAAAGATGGGCTGGCCATCGTCTTTGTGGTGAAGCAATTTCACCGGTATGTGTTTGGGCAGCGATTCATCATCATAGCAGACCAAGAGCCACTGTTCAGGTTATTTAAAGAGGACAAGGTGATTCCGCCAATCGCACCTGCCCAGATGCAGCAATGGGCCTATTGCTAGTGGCGTATGAGAACATGTTTGAACATCGCCCGGGCACACAGATCGCAAATGCAGATGCTCTAAGTTGGCTCCTGTTGCGGACAACCCCCATCTCCACCAAGGACTGACAAAGTCATATCGACCTTAAATTTTATGGATACCTTGCTGGTCAAAGACATGATTGGACACATAAGGACCCAGTATTGGCAAAGTTACGCCATGTCCTCTTACATGGGGGCCAGCAAGGGAAACTGCCTAAGGAGCTACAGGCTTTTGAGACCAAGCAACAAGAGCTCAGTGTGGAGGACGATATCCACCTGTGTGGAACTTGTGTGTGATCCCAAGCCAGGGCAGATGGCCATACTCTAAAATCTACACAATAGACTACCGGGGGTGTCAAAGATGAAAATACTAGCCAGGAACTACGTATGATGGCTAGGCCTGGATACCGATATCGAGTGTCAGCAAAGGATTATACCAACAAAAAGGAAGGACGGTAAAAAGAGGGAAAATCGACCGTGGATATCTAAGGAAATAAGGGAGAGTATCAAATTGAAGGAAAAAACATACAAAGTAGCAAAGACCAGTGAGAGACTAGAGGACTGGGAAATCTTTAGGGGGCAACAGAAAGCTACTAAAAAAGCTATAAAGAAGAGTAAGATAGATTATGAGAGTAAACTTGCTCAGAATATAAAAACAGATAGTAAAAATCTCTACAAATATATAAAACAAAAAAGAGTGGCTAAGGTAAATATTGGTCCTTTAGAGGATGAGAAGGGAGATCTAATAATGGGAGATGAGGAAATGGCTGAGGAACTGAACAGGTTTTTTGGGTCGGTCTTCACAGCGGAAGACACAAATAACATGCCAGTGACTGATGGAAATGAGGCTATGACAGGTGAGGACCTTGAGAGGATTGTTATCACCAAGGAGGTAGTGATGGGCAAGCTAATGGGGCTAAAGGCAGACAAGTCTCCTGGACCTGATGGAATGCATCCCAGAGTGCTAAAAGAGATGGCTAGGGAAATTGCAAATGCACTAGTGATAATTCACCAAAATTCACTAGACTCTGGGGTGGTTCCGGCGGATTGGAAATTATCAAACGCGACACCACTGTTTAAAAAAGGAGGTAGGCAGAAAGCGGGTAATTATAAGCCAATGAGCTTAACTTCGGTAGTAGGGAAAATGCTGGAATCTATCATCAGGGAAGAAAAAGCGAGGCATCTGGGTGGAAATTGTTCCATTGGGCAGACGCAGCATGGGTTCATAAAGGACAGGTCGTGCCTAACTAATTTAGTGGAATTTTTTGAGGACATTAACAGTGCGGTAGATAACGGGGAGCCAATGGATGTGGTATATCTGGATTTCCAGAAAGCTTTTGACAAGGTGCCACACAAAAGGTTACTGCATAAGATAAAGATGCATGGCATCAAGGGGAAAGTAGTAGCATGGATAGAGGATTGGTTAATTAATAGAAAGCAAAGAGTGGGAATTAATGGGTGTTTCTCTGGTTGGCAATCAGTAGCTAGTGGTGTCCCTCAGGGATCAGTGTTGGGCCCACAACTGTTCACAATTTACATAGATGATTTGGAGTTGGGGACCAAGGGCAATGTGTCCAAGTTTGCAGACGACACTAAGATAAGCGAAGCAAAAAATGCAGAGGATACTGGAAGTCTGCAGAGGGATTTGGATAGGCTAAGTGAATGGGCTAGGGTCTGGCAGATGGAATACAATGTTGACAAATGTGAGATTATCCATTTTGGTAGGAATAACAGCAAAAGGGATTATTATTTAAATGATAAAATATTAAAACATGCTGCTGTGCAGAGAGACCTGGGTGTGCTAGTGCGTGAGTCGCAAAAAATTGGTTTACAGGCGCAACAGGTGATTAAGAAGGCAAATGGAATTTTGTCCTTCATTGCTAGAGGGGTGGAGTTTAAGACTAGGGAGGTTATGCTGCAATTGTATAAGGTGTTAGTGAGGCCACACCTGGAGTATTGTGTTCAGTTTTGGTCTCCTTACTTGAGAAAGGACGTACTGGCACTGGAAGGTGTGCAGAGGAGATTCACTAGGTTAATCCCAGAGCTGAAGGGGTTGGGTTACGAGGAGAGGTTGAGTAGACTGGGACTGTACTCGTTGGAATTTAGAAGGATGAGGGGGGGATCTTGTAGAAACATATAAGATTATGAAGGGAATAGATAGGATAGATGTGGCCAGGTTGTTTCCACTAGCGGGTGAAAGTAGAACTAGGGGGCATAGCCTCAAAATAAGGGGAAGTAGATTTAGAACTGAGTTTAGGAGGAACTTCTTCACCCAAAGGGTTGTGAATCTATGGAATTCCTTGCCCAGTGAAGCAGTACAGGCTCCTTTATTAAATGTTTTTAAGATAAAGATAGATAGTTTTTTGAAGAATAAAGGGATTAAGGGTTATGGTGTTCGGGCCGGAAAGTGGAGCTGAGTCAACAAAAGATCAGTCATGATCTCATTGAATGGTGGAGCAGGCTCGAGGGGCCAGATGGCCTACTCCTGCTCCTAGTTCTTATGTTCTTATGTTCTAAGCTCCCGCCAGCTGCACCACTCCACCCATGGGAATGGCCGGGCCTACCTTGGGCATCCCTGCACATATTCTTGCTGGACCATTTCAAGGCTCGATGTTCTTGTTGATATGGGCACTCATTCCAAATGGCTAAATGTCCATAGAATGCCATCCACCACTAGAAAGGCCTCCATTGAGAAACTATGATTTCCATGGCATCCCAGAGGTATTAGTCATGGACAACATTACCCATTCACTAGTGAGGAGTTTGCACGCTTCATGAAGACAAAATGAGTGAAGCATATCCAGAAGACCCCATATCACCCTTCCTCAAATGGTCTGGCTGAACGAGTCGTGCAGACTTTCAAGAAGGGCAGTGGGATCCGTAGAGATGAGGCAGGTGTGTTTCTTGTTCAGCCACTGGACCACGCCACACGTTATGACCGGAGTGCCACCAGGTGAACTGTTGATGAGCCAGAGGCTTAGAACCCGCCTTAGCCTAACGTTCCCCCATATTAACGAGAATGTAGAAAGGTGTCAAGACCTTCAGAGACGGTTCCCGGTGAATTCCAGAGACCGTGATGGAACAGACTGGACTGGTATCATACTCGATACAAACTTGGGAACCGACAGTGTGAAAGCACCTAGACCACCTCCAGAGCAGTGGATCAGCATCAGAACAAATCCCACAGGAGGAACTGTTATCCAGCCCCACCGGCCCGGCACAAGGGGGTCTGGTGTCATCGCTCCTTGGGGGCCCCGACATTGAGATGTGTGAAGTGGCGGATTCAGGATCTGACATGGAAACTCAGACATGTGTGTTCTCAGACGATGGCATTGACGAATGTGATATAAAATAGTTAGTTTAAATATATTAGTTACAGTAATGTAGATGTAGGCCAATCTAATTCTAGTGAGTTCACAGACAAAGGATTTCAGAAAGCATGGCAAGGAAGGGGGGAGGGGGTGTCTGGTGGAGGAGGAGAAAAGGATGCTGGGTAACAAGAGGCCCAGGGTTAAGGAATGAGAAGTGAGCCAATTAGGATCTATGGCCAGGTCAGAAGGGGTATAGGATAACCTATGGGAATCGTGTATGTGAAACCTGATGCCATTTGAATGTATTTGCAGAGATCCCTTTGTCACGGACCAGGGGTTCAGGAGACTGGTTCTGTGTTCTATGTCCCTGAGAAGCGAGTCAGACTTGCAAGTTGGTTAAAATTAAATAATACTATGCCTACAAATCCATCTCGAGTTTTATTGAGGCCAGACTGACGGGTAAAGAATTCAGCATTTGTCATTTGGTGCCGAAACCTGGGATTTCTCCAGGCGGTTATCGACCAACTGCGAAATCAGAATTAGACTGATTTTGGACAAGGAAAGTGGAAACGGGCCCACAATGTATGTAGCTGGAAAATGACACACATTGGTTTTCCCCGCTTCTTATGGTCTGATTGGTCTGGTCACTCGCGGTTGGTACGGAAAGATCGTCTCGACAAAATCAAAGGTCAGTCTGGGGATTAGAAAATTTAACTGATAGGATATCATAAGTTCGGTTTTGGGTTAGTTTTGGAATTGATGGGACATCGAAATTGATGATTTAATTCCATGTGTGAGTGTTTTGATGAACTGATGGGACCTCAGTGAAGAGGGTTCAGTTCCAAGATTGTTTTTAAATCTATAGTTGATTAAGCTAAAATTGTATCCTTGGACTGTAGTGGCAAGAAACGCAGTCTTGAGGACTAGTTAGAGATTATGGGGAAATGTTTGGATAAATTTCAAAACAAAAGAACATCCATAGAACTGGATGCTGCATGTTAGTTAAAGCAGAAGTCTCTCAAAGGGTTAACAGCAGCAGCCAAAGTTAACAACTACAGACAGTGCTTCTCACACGGCCTTGAGATAACAGGCAGCTTGTGGTGTAATTGGATACATTTCTTTCGAGTCAGTGAAACTCCAGCAAAGTTGAAGCTTGTGGTGTAATTGGATACCTTTCTTTCGAGTCAGTGAAACTCCAGCAAAGTTGCAGCTTGTGGTGTAATTGGATACCTTTCTTTCTAGTCAGTGAAACTCCAGCAAAGTTACGTTTTGAATTAATTAAAGGAAACCAGTGGATTTCTCCACCTCTTAGATAAAAGTTAATTATTTTAGCAAGCAATTGATTGAAATTGCCAGAATCGTAAGTTTGAATTACTTGAAATAATGTTTATCTCATTTTATTTGTGAATTAATAGAAACTTAAAGAAACTTACACCATTTTAAAAAGTGTAAATCTGGAGATGACAGTTAACTTTGCTCCAGTATAAATCACCGCAGCTAACTGCTCCCTCATTGATAGCAGCCAACATTTTTGTGAATGTAAGAAAAACTTGTTAAAAGAAAAATTGTTAAGATAAAGGATTAATTAAGTTGTAAAAGTTATATAAGTTTGTGTTAAGCAAATCGTAAATTCAGTTCTGAGTTGAGATCAGAGCTAAGCTTGCAGGTTTCAGTAATTCAATTTGAATTTTCAAACATTTTAAGTTTCAAAAAAACACTGTTAAAACCTTTTAAATAATTTTGCCAAGTAGCAAAAATTGCCATTGGTTATAAATAGGCAAATAATTTTTTTTTAAAAAGAGAGCCAAAGTATGAAAGCTAAAGAGTTAATTAGATTATGGAGACAATATTGTCAACATGAGAGGGATAAGATCATGTTATTAAGTTGGCAAGAAAATGCCCTTAAAATGGGGATTCCAATTAGTGAAAGGGGGAACCAGAAAACTCTGGAGATCTGGAAAAAGGAGTGCGCAAGTGAAGAGAGGGTGGACTCGAGTAAAAAAAAAAATGGGCAACGTAGTTCAATGGCTGGCCTTGCATTGACAGAAGCAGATGAGGACCTATAAAATTGGACCATGTCGGCTAGAGTCCCGACTGCACCAGTAGCATTGTCTGCACTAATTCCGGAACCACCAGGGTATCATGATTTATATTAAATCACTGCTCCCCAGATTCAAATCATGCCAGCCTCTCCAGCCCCTTCGGTTTTTTATAGAATTTACAGTGCAGAAGGAGGCCATTCGGCCCATCAAGTCTGCACCAGCTCTTGGAAAGAGCACCTTACCCAAGATCAACACCTCCACCCTATCCCCATAACCCAGCAACCCCACCCAACACTAAGGGCAATTTTGGACACTAAGGGCAATTTATCATGGCCAATCCACCTAACCTGCACATCTTTGGACTGTGGGAGGAAACCGGAGCGCCCGGAGGAAACCCACGCACACACGGGGAGGATGTGCAGACTCCGCACAGACATTGACCCAAGCCGGAATCAAAACTGGGACCCTGGAGCTGTGAAGCAATTGTGCTATCCACAATGCTACCGTGCCGCTAGCTGGGTTGATAGCTTGGGTCCTATTTCAGCATCTTCACTGTCTGTTAGAGAAGGGGAGCTCTGTTCAACAAGCCCAGTTAGCTCTCGGACCCGATCTCGGACAATTTGAGAGGGGCCTGATCCTATCCAGAAACACATACCACCTGGATCCCTTCAGACCGATATGGTAGGACAGAAAAGTATGAGAACAAAGAAAGAGGATGGGAGTGGTTCTGAGGAGCTGGAGCTCCCCCTAGTGGAAGGGAAGGACGTCGAAGTCTTTGAAGAGCCAGAGTAATCTGCTAGAGCAGACTCTGAGACAGTTGCCGATTAGGAAAATACCAAACCCTGATTCTGTAACATCAGTTTGTGGTGACTACTGGATTGGACTGTAACTTGTTGGCCCAAGATTTACTGTGTATCTTCCAGCTACATGTAGAATGCAGAGCCGAAGGGGTAACGGTTCAATCATGGAGGATGAGACAACAGTGCTATATTTCTATTACTCCCCAGTGGTGGACGTTAGACATTGAACATTCACTGCACCACGTTACCCTGGCCTATGACAGAACCGGACAAAACAGGGAGTTGGAGGACAAAAAATGGCCGTTAATTGGGACCGAATGGCCAGTCAAGGTTACAGCCACAGTCACGAGAAAAGAAGGTACAGCCGATTTTGTTACAATACCACCACATTCATGGCCACAGTCAGCTTCTGTCGGCCCTCATATTGCACGTCAGGTCCACGACCAGTACCATGCCAAGGATCTGGGGCCTATGGTAAGGAGGGCAGTGGATCATTCAGATCCAACAGAGTACGCACTTCAAGCCACGCCAGACGGCACTTCCATAAAATATTCTGAGGTCCCTGAAACGATTGACACTCGACTTCAGCATCATCGGGGACGTGACGTTTTGGAATGTGTCAATCCACAGGTCTGGGCGGAATACCCATCACAAGTGGGAAAGACAAATGTTACACCCATTAAGGTAACAATTAAGGACCATGTAAAGCTGCCTTCCATTCGGCAATACCCCCTGAAAACCCAAGTTGCCCCGTCTATAAACAAATTTATCCGAGAGCTGTTGCAACAGGGTATTTTGGTCCCTTGCCAATCAGAATGTAACACCCCCATACTTGCGGTGCCTAAACCAGCCAAACCAAACCAGTACCGATTAGTACAGGATTTACGTTCAATCAATGCCATCGCACAGCTGTTACATGCTCTCGTCCCTAATCCTGCCCACATACTGGCTCAAATTCCAGCTCGGGTCTTCGCCATAATTGACCATCAGCATGCTTTCTTTGCCCTTCCACTCGCATCTGAAAGCCAATATTTTTTTGCCTTCACTTACAATGGACAGCAGTAAACCTGGACCCAACTGCCTCAGGGGTTCGTCAACTCACCTACGCTCTTCTCCAGATGTCTGCAGACCCAACTCCAGGCCTTGACATTGGAGCATGGTTCCACTCTAGTGCAGTGTGTAGATGACATATTGGTAGCAAGTCCTGACGAGCCCAGTAACAGGGATGATGTGATCCAGTTATTAAACCACCTATCCTCATTGGGTTATGTTGTTTCACAATCAAAGGTCCTGGTGGCTCAGACAAAGTTCAAGTTCTTAAGAATTTTACTTCAGCCACAGAAAGAAGTCTCGAACCCAGTAGAATTGAACCAAACAAAGAACAAAGAAATGTACAGCACAGGAACAGGCCCTTTGGCCCTCCAAGCCCGTGCCGACCATGCTGCCCGACTAAACTACAATCTCCTACACTTCCTGGGTCCGTATCCTTCTATTCCCATCCTATTCATATATTTGTCAAGATGCCCCTTAAATGTCCCTATCGTCCCTGCTTCCACTACCTCCTCCGGTAGCGAGTTCCAGGCACCCACTACCCTCTGCGTAAAAAACTTGCCTCGTACATCTACTCTAAACCTTGCCCCTCTCACCTTAAACCTATGCCCCCTAGTAATTGACCCCTCTATCCTGGGGAAAAGCCTCTGACTATCCACTCTGTCTATGCCCCTCATAATTTTATATACCTCTATCAGGTCTCCCCTCAACCTCCTTCGTTCCAGTGAGAACAAACCGAGTTTATTCAATCGCTCCTCATAGCTAATGCCCTCCATACCAGGCAACATTCTGGTAAATCTCTTCTGCACCCTCTCTAGAGCCTCCACATCCTTCTGGTAGTGTGGCGACCAGAATTGAACACTACATTCCAAGTGTGGCCTAACTAAGGTTCTATACAGCTGCACTCATGACTTGCCAATTCTTATACTCAATGCCCTGGCCAATGAAGGCAAGCATGCCTTATGCCTTCTTGACTACCTTCTCCACCTGTGTTGCCCCTTTCAATGACCTGTGAACCTGTACTCCTAGATCTCTTTGACTTTCAATACTCTTGAGGGTTCTACCTTTCACTGTATATTCCCTACCTGCATTAGACCTTCCAAAATGCATTACCTCACATTTGTCCGGATTAAACTCCATCTGCCATCTCTCCGCCCAAGTCTCCAAACAATCTAAATCCTGCTGTATCCTCCGACAGTCCTCATCGCTATCCGCAATTCCACCAACCTTTGTGTCGTCTGCAAACTTACTAATCAGACCAGTTACATTTTCCTCCAAATCATTTATATATACTACAAAGAGCAAAGGTCCCAGCACTGATCCCTGTGGAACACCACTGGTCACAGCCCTCCAATTAGAAAAGCACCCCTCGACTTCCGGGTGCGGCGATGACCAGCTGAGTCGCACGTTTCGGCAGCTCCCTGTGAAACGGACTTTTGGGCTCTTGATAGGAGCCCCAACGGCAATTTTGACGGCTAAAAACACTGTGCGGTAAACCAGAAGGGAATCCCCCCTGGATACGGATGGAAAAAGGAGGAGAGAGTGGCCAGATTGCAGTGGATCCTTTAGAACAGCGGCAAGGAAGGCAAGCAAAAACCAAGATGGCGTCGGAAGGTGGCAGTTTAATATGGGGCCCTGAACAACAAGAGTTCTTGAAATGCTGTGTGGAAGAGATCAAAAAGGAAATGAAGAAAGAGCTGTTGGCCCCGATACTACAGGCGATCGAAGGGCTAAAGGAGGAACAAAAGACCCAGGAGCGGGAGCTTCGGGTCGTGAAAGCAAAGGCAGCCGAGAATGAGGACGATATACAGGGCCTGGTGGTGAAGACGGAGACGCAGGAGGCACATCAGAAACGATGTGTGGAAAGGTTGGAGGCACTGGAAAACAACGCAAGGAGGAACAACCTGAGGATTCTTGGTCTTCCTGAAGGTGTGGAGGGAGCGGATGTCGGGGCATATGTGAGCACGATGCTGCACTCGTTAATGGGAGCGGAGGCCCCGGCGGGTCCGTTGGAGGTGGAGGGAGCATACCGAGTGATGGCGCGAGGACCGAGAGCAGGAGAAATTCCCAGAGCCATAGTGGTGAGATTCCTCCGTTTTAAGGATAGAGAAATGGTCCTTAGTTGGGCGAAGAAAACTCGGAGCAGTAAATGGGAGAACGCGGTGATCTGCGTTTATCAAGACTGGAGTGCGGAGGTGGCGAGAAGGAGGGCGAGCTTTAATCGGGCCAAGGCGGTGCTTCATAAAAAGAAGATAAAATTTGGAATGCTGCAACCGGCAAGACTGTGGGTCACATATCGAGGGAGGCACCACTACTTTGAGACGGCGGATGAAGCGTGGACTTTTATTGTGGAAGAAAAACTGGAATGAGCGGGTTATTAAAAAGAACGTTCGAACAAAGTGGTGGGGCGAATGTGGGGGGCAAAGAGGGGTTTTATGTACTAATCCTGCGATGTGGTAACTTTTCTCTCTCCCACAGGTGGTGATGGGGGAGGAGGGGAGGTGGAGGAGATGGGGCGTTGGCCATTGGGGGCGGGGCCAAGGGAGAAGCGCGGGCTTGGTTCCCGCGCTATGATAATCATGGCGGGAATAGAGAAGCAGGAAGGAGGGGGCGTCGCACGGTGCGAGCCGAGGTCACGGGGGGAAGCCGAGGTCAGCCAGAGTTTGCTGACTTCTGGGAGCAACATGGGGGGCGTAATTACGCTAGCGGGGGATCTAGCGGGGGGGGGGGGGTGGGAGGGGGGAATTACTGGGTTGCTGCTGCTGGGGAGAGGGGGGAGCTGGTATGGGAGAGGATGGGCGGGGGGGCACCGCCTGGGGGAGATACAGCTGCGTGGGAACCGGGTGAGGAGCTGGAAAAAGGTGATGGCTAATCGACAAGGGGGGGGGGGGGTAGGAAGCCCCCCAACTCGGCTGATCACGTGGAACGTGAGAGGGCTGAACGGGCCGATAAAGAGGGCACGGGTACTCGCACACCTTAAGAAACTTAAGGCAGATGTGGTTATGTTACAGGAAACGCACCTGAAACTGATAGACCAGGTTAGGCTACGCAAAGGATGGGTGGTTCCATTCGGGGCTAGATGCGAAAAACAGGGGGGTGGCTATATTAGTGGGGAAGCGGGTAATGTTC
Source organism: Scyliorhinus torazame (assembly GCF_047496885.1). NCBI lineage: Eukaryota > Metazoa > Chordata > Chondrichthyes > Carcharhiniformes > Scyliorhinidae > Scyliorhinus > Scyliorhinus torazame. The sequence continues at coordinate 75,532,362 of NC_092727.1, read as the reverse complement.
GAGGCAAAGACTATAGTGGCGGATAACGGGGGCAGATACGTGATGGTGAGTGGCAAACTACAGGGGGAGACGGTGGTTTTGGTAAACGTATATGCCCCGAACTGGGATGATGCCAATTTTATGAGGCGGATGCAAGGACGCATTCCGGACCTAGAGATGGGAAAGCTGATAATGGGGGGAGATTTTAATACGGTGTTGGAACCAGGGCTGGATAGGTCGAAGTCCAGGACTGGAAGGAGGCCGGCAGCAGCCAAGGTACTTAAAGATTTTATGGAGCAGATGGGAGGTGTAGACCCGTGGAGATTTAGCAGACCTAGGAGTAAGGAGTTCTCGTTTTTCTCCTATGTCCATAAAGTCTACTCGCGAATAGACTTTTTTGTGCTGGGTAGGGCATTGATTCCGAAGGTGAGGGGAACGGAGTATACGGCTATAGCCATTTCGGATCACGCTCCACACTGGGTGGACTTGGAGATAGGGGAGGAAACAGGAGGGCGCCCACCCTGGAGAATGGACATGGGACTAATGGCAGATGAGGGGGTGTGTCTAAGGATGAGGGGGTGCATTGAAAAGTACTTGGAACTCAATGATAATGGGGAGGTCCAGGTGGGAGTGGTCTGGGAGGAGTTGAAGGCGGTGGTTGGAGGGGAGCTGATATCAATAAGGGCACATAAAGGGAAGCAGGAGAGTAAGGAACGGGAGCGGTTGCTGCAAGAACTTTTGAGGGTGGACAGACAATATGCGGAAGCACCGGAGGAGGGACTGTACAGGGAAAGGCAAAGGCTCCATGTAGAATTTGACTTGCTGACTACAGGCACTGCAGAGGCACAATGGAGGAAGGCACAGGGTGTACAGTACGAATATGGGGAGAAGGCGAGCAGGTTGCTGGCACACCAATTGAGGAAAAGGGGAGCAGCGAGGGAAATAGGGGGAGTGAGGGATGAGGAAGGAGAGATGGAGCGGGGAGCGGAGAGAGTGAATGGAGTGTTCAAGACATTTTATAAAAAATTATATGAAGCTCAACCCCCGGATGGGAGGGAGAGAATGATGGGCTTCTTGGATCAGCTGGAATTTCCCAAGGTGGAAGAGCAGGAAAGGGTGGGACTGGGAGCACAGATCGAGGTAGAAGAAGTGGTGAAAGGAATTAGGAGCATGCAGGCGGGAAAGGCCCCGGGACTGGATGGATTCCCAGTCGAATTCTATAGAAAATATGTGGACTTGCTCGCCCCGGTACTGACGAGGACCTTTAATGAGGCAAAGGAAAGGGGACAACTGCCCCCGACTATGTCTGAAGCAACGATTACATAGATTACATAGAACATACAGTGCAGAAGGAGGCCATTCGGCCCATCGAGTCTGCACCGACCCACATTAATCCCTCACTTCCACCCAATAACCCCTCCCAACCCTTATGGACACTACGGGTAATTTAGCATGGCCAATCCACCTAACCTGCACGTCTTTGGACTGTGGGAGGAAACCGGAGCACCCGGAGGAAACCCACGCGGACACGGGGAGAACGTGCAAACTCCGCACAGACAGTGACCCAGCGGGGAATCGAACCTGGGACCCTGGCGCTGTGAAGCCACAGTGCTAATCACTTGTGCTACCGTGCTGCCCGCTTCTCTTAACGAAGGAAAAGGAACCGCTACAATGCGGGTCCTATAGACCTATTTCCCTCCTAAATGTAGATGCCAAGGTCCTGGCCAAGGTAATGGCAATGAGAATAGAGGAATGTGTCCCGGGGGTGGTCCACGAGGACCAAATTGGGTTTGTGAAGGGGAGACAGCTGAACGTGAATATACGGAGGTTGTTAGGGGTAATGATGATGGCCCCACCAGAGGGAGAAACGGAGATAGTAGTGGCGATGGATGCCGAGAAAGCATTTGATAGAGTGGAGTGGGATTATTTGTGGGAGGTGTTGAGGAGATTTGGTTTTGGAGAGGGGTATGTTAGATGGGTGCAGCTGTTGTATAGGGCCCCAGTGGCGAGCGTGGTCACGAATGGACGGGGATCTGCATATTTTCGGCTCCATAGAGGGACAAGGCAGGGATGCCCTCTGTCCCCATTATTGTTTGCACTGGCGATTGAGCCCCTGGCGATAGCGTTGAGGGATTCCAAGAAGTGGAGGGGAGTACTTAGGGGAGGAGAAGAGCACCGGGTATCTTTGTATGTGGACGATTTGCTACTATACGTGGCGGACCCGGCGGAGGGGATGCCAGAAATAATGCGGATACTTGGGGAGTTTGGGGATTTTTCAGGGTATAAATTGAACATGGGGAAAAGTGAGTTGTTTGTGGTGCATCCAGGGGAGCAGAGTAGAGAAATAGAGGACCTACCGTTGAGGAAGGTAACAAGGGACTTTCGTTACCTGGGGATCCAGATAGCTAAGAATTGGGGCACATTGCATAGGTTAAATTTAACGCGGTTGGTGGAACAGATGGAGGAGGATTTCAAGAGATGGGATATGATATCCCTGTCAATGGCAGGGAGGGTGCAGGCGGTTAAGATGGTGGTCCTCCCGAGATTCCTCTTTGTGTTTCAGTGCCTCCCGGTGGTGATCACGAAGGCTTTTTTTAAAAGGATTGAAAAGAGCATCATGGGTTTTGTGTGGGCCGGGAAGACCCCGAGAGTGAGGAAGGGATTCTTACAGCGTAGCAGGGATAGGGGGGGGCTGGCATTACCGAGCCTAAGTGAGTATTATTGGGCCGCTAATATTTCAATGGTGAGTAAGTGGATGGGAGAGGAGGAGGGAGCGGCATGGAAGAGATTATAGAGGGCGTCCTGTAGGGGGACTAGCCTACAGGCTATGGTGACAGCCCCATTGCCGTTCTCACCGAGGAACTACACCACAAGCCCGGTGGTGGTGGCTACACTGAAGATTTGGGGACAGTGGAGACGGCATAGGGGAAAGACTGGAGCCTTGGGGGAGTCCCCGATAAGAAACAACCATAGGTTTGCCCCGGGGGGAATGGATGGGGGATATGGAATGTGGCAAAGAGCAGGAATAACGCAACTGAAAGATCTGTTTGTGGATGGGAAGTTCGCGAGTCTGGGAGCGCTGACCGAGAAATATGGGTTGCCCCAAGGGAATGCATTCAGGTATATGCAACTGAGGGCTTTTGCGAGGCAACAGGTGAGGGAATTCCTGCAGCTCCCGACACAAGAGGTGCAAGACAGAGTGATCTCAAAGACATGGGTGGGGGATGGTAAGGTGTCAGATATATATAGGGAAATGAGGGACGAAGGGGAGACTATGGTAGATGAACTAAAAGGGAAATGGGAAGAAGAGCTGGGGGAGGAGATCGAGGAGGGGCTGTGGGCAGATGACCTAAGCAGGGTAAACTTGTCGTCCTCGTGTGCCAGGCTAAGCCTGATTCAGTTTAAGGTATTACACAGGGCACATATGACTGGAGCACGGCTCAGTAAATTTTTTGGGGTGGAGGATAGGTGTGCGAGGTGCTAGAGAAGCCCAGCGAATCATACCCATATGTTTTGGTCATGCCCGGCACTACAGGGGTTTTGGATGGGGGTGACAAAGGTGCTTTCAAAAGTAGTAGGAGTCCGGGTCGAACCAAGCTGGGGGTTGGCTATATTTGGGGTTGCACAAGAGCCGGGAGTGCAGGAGGCGAGAGAGGCCGATGTTTTGGCCTTTGCGTCCCTAGTAGCCCGGCGCAGGATATTGCTAATGTGGAAAGAAGCCAAGCCCCCGGGGGTGGAGACCTGGATAAATGACATGGCGGGGTTTATAAAGCTAGAGCGGATTAAGTTCGTCCTAAGGGAGTTGGCTCAAGGGTTCACCAGGCGGTGGCAACCGTTCGTCGAATACCTCGCAGAAAGATAGACGGAATGGGAAAAAGAAGGCAGCAGCAGCAGCCCAGGATCGGGGGGGGGGGGAGGGGTGGGGGGGGGGGAGGAGGAACCAGAAGGACTCTCAGGGTTGTTAATATATACTGTATAGTATGTATAGGTCGTTGCTACAGATAATTATATATTGGACTGTTAAATTATATTTTTGGAGAGTGTTACTTGTGACAAGGCAGTTGCCAATTAGGGCTAGTTTTCATTTTTGTTATTTATTATTTATTCATTTTTTGTTTATAAAATAGGTCATTGTTATTTGTGTTGTTATAATATTGTGTAAAGGATGCACAATGTACTGTGTTGGTTGACCAAAAATTTTCAATAAAATATTTAATTAAAAAAAAAAGAAAAGCACCCCTCCATTGCTACTCTCTGCCTTCTATGGCCTAGCCAGTTCTGTATCCACCTTGCCAGCTCACCCCTGATCCCGTGTGACTTCATCTTTTGTACTAGTCTACCATGAGGGACCTTGTCAAAGGCCTTACTGAAGTCCATATAGACAACATCTACTGCCCTACCTGCATCAATCATCCTAGTGACCTCCTCGAAAAACTCTGTCAAGTTAGTGAGACACAACCTCCCCTTCACAAAACCGTGCTGCCTCTCACTAATACGTCCATTTGCTTCCAAATGGGAGTAGATCCTGTCTCGAAGAATTCTCTCCAGTAATTTCCCTACCACTGAAGTAAGGCTCACCGGCCTGTAGTTCCCGGGATTATCCTTGCTACCCTTCTTAAACAGAGGAACAACATTGGCTATTCTCCAGTCCTCCGGGACATCCCCTGAAGACGGCGAGGATCCAAAGATTTCTGTCAAGGCCTCAGCAATTTCCTCTCCAGCCTCCTTCAGTCTTCTGGGGTAGATCCCATCAGGCCCTATATGACAATTCACTGCCCCTACCACAGACAAGGATGTCCGTCATTGGCTGCGTATGGTGAATTATTGTAGGTAGTGGATACCAAACATCGCTGCCTATACAAAGCTGCTGATGCCTTACACTAGTGAAGGGGGGAATTTTACTCTCACCACCGAGGCACTCGAAGCCTTCCGTTGCCTGAAGCAGGCCTTGTTACAAGCACCGGCCCTCGGGAGGCCCTTGTACGACCGACCATTCCAGATATACTGTACTGTTCTGGAAGGATGTTCAACAGCGGTACTCACCCAGCAACATGGGGACAAGCACCGGCCCATAGCATATTACTCTTCCAAACTTGATCCAGTGGCGTTGGGCCACCCTGTTTGCACCCAGTTCTTGGCAGCGATATACAATAGTTTGCAGGCTGCTCCCAATATAACTCTCCAACAGGATATTACGGTGTATAGCTCCCACTCGGTCATCGCACTACTGGGGCAACTGCAGACTCAGCATCTTACCGCAGCTCGTCAGAATAGGTATGAAATATACCTTTTGAACAATCCACGTCTGACATTTAAATACTGTACCGCTATCAATCCAACCTGTTTTCTTAGCGGTCCCCCTGTCCATGAAGACGCACCTGGCCACGACTGTTTAGCCTTGATTCAGGAAACTACCACAATAAGGGACGATCTGAGCGACATTCCGTTAGGACAACCTGACATGATTATGTATGGGGCAGTGCATTAATAAGCCCCACTGGCTTACTGTCCGGTTATGCAATCGTAGATCAGGATGGTCTGATCCTAGAAGCGGCTGCTTTTCAGACCCCTTATTCAGCCCAACAAGCCAAACTTTTTGCCCTTACCCATGCATGTATACTTGGGGTAGATCGTCGGGTAAATATGTATACTGACTCCCGATACGCCTTTGGGGTAGTTCATGACTTCGGACAGCTCTGGAAGAATAGGGGACTCCTTACCTCGGCCGGCATGGAAATATCCCACCGGTGTTTAGTTAATGACCTACTGTAGGCCCTCCTTATGCCCGCGCAGATTCCCGTCATTCAATGCGCTGCCCATACAAATGGTAAGACCCCAGTTGGCGTTGGTAATGAACAAGCAGATTGTGCTCAAATTCAGCAAGTGATGGTGCCTAAAATGTTAAGTCAGACTAAACGATCTGTTATAAATAGGTCTGCTTCTGACAAGTCAATGCCAACCATCCAAGACGTTATATGGTTACAGGAGACGCTCCTGAGAGCGATAAACAAATGTGGAAACGGTTAGGTTGTACATATGATTCTGTTTCCTCTTTATGGACTACGCCAGCACATCAGACTTGTATGTCTGATGTACTGGCTTTATGGGTCATCGAATGTGTACACTTTGCAACTCATTGTGGGGCTCGGGGGAGTAGTGATTTGTTGCTGGACACTTGGTGGCACCCTAAAATGCAGGGATTGGCCCAGAGGATCAGTAATCGGTGTTTGATTTGTCAAAAAACAACACAGGCAAAGGTATCCCTTGTGGTATGAGGCAAACCCCGTTGCCCAGTGGTCCCTTTGAGACGCTCCAAATGGATTACATTGAGTTGGAAAGATGTCAATGTCATAAATATGTTTTGGTCATAGTGGATGTGTTCAGCAGATGGGTCGAGGCGTATCCGACATAGAGTCAATTTCTTTCTTTACTTTTGGCAAAAATGAATGAGGAATTTTACTGGGTGTAAACAGACACATTGGCTTCATTTGGGGAAATAGGGTGATGTGGTTAAGGACGCTTTCAGCTTTCCCTTCCTGTGAACAGCTGTATGAATCCAGGTTTTGAATCAGGTCTGATGTTTTTATGCTGAGCCTCTCGGCTTTTCAGATTCTGCAAAACAGATGTCAGTCGGTACAAGCTTTCCTGCTTATGAATGAACAACTCAGGTTGAAGGGTTGTGTGGAAATCCAGGAGACACGAAGATGAAGATTTAACTAATTTTATTTTAACTCAAAACATGGCATACACTAGTGCCCCAGCCTGGTACTAACAGGAACAGGTCCAGGTCTGGGATGGTACTTAAAGGGCTCAATAATGAGTCCCAGATGGACTGGCCTCTGCCCGTTACCATAGGAACTCATACTCCATGAGCCCTATGGGAAGGTCGGTGAGTGATACGCTGTGGTCCTCGTGAAGGTGATCACAAGTTGCATTCAGTTAGCCTATACCCCTGCCCCTTGTAGACTTTTGCACGATGGCTGAAGAGAACTTTCCTCCAACCACAATTCAGCATCAGAAAGAACCAAAGTTACAGCACCTGTGTCTAACTTAAAGCATGTTTTGTTTCCCTCTACTCAGATATCAGCACCCCAGCCCCTTCCACTTGGATCTCATCAGAAAGGCATCACAATTCCCAGATTTTCCACTTTACGGATCTTGCCACTTTTTGAAGGCTTTTCATTTTGCTTATCCTGTATGGGCTTTTTAGCACACAACTTGGAGCTAACCTTTCCGCAAAATCCATATTCAGCCTTTTTGGTGGGACAATTTTTGTGTTAAAAAATTTAACCTCCCCCACCCCCCCTACTGAGTCAGTTGTGTTTGGGCTATGGTTCTCCCTCTGTCACCCCAAATCATTGATCAATTTTCTTTCTGACCTCAGCTTGTCTGCTCGGGGGAATTGCTTGTACGGTTAAATAATTTCTTGACTGCAAGTGGCCAGGCAATGCTTCAACCAAGACTCCAACAACAATCCTGTCTCTGATTGGTTGATCTCTCATCTGCAAGTCTAAATGGATCATTGATAAATCCATCAATACACTCCCCTTGTTGTTGGGTACACTTGTTAAATTTATCCACTCAACAATGGTAATCTTTCTCAAATTTAAGGAGGTATCAAGTGTCTTTATTATTTTATTGTACATAACTTCTTCCCTTGTCAGTCGCTTGCCTGATGAGGATATCATCTGCACAGCCACCCGTCATGTATAATAGCGTACTGACCGGCTCACTGCTCAGTTTTGCAGAAAGGCCTAATGCTGTTCAATATCTTGAAAACCTTCAGCACTAATTCAGCAATGCTTCTGCTTGATTTGGGCCTGGGACCTGGTTGAAGCTTACCGATAATGACAGAGACTTTTCCATACTTTTTCTCTCACTCACTGCCTCTATATAATATTCTTGGTCCCATTGTGTTAACAGAGAATGGTTACAGAATCTGCTGAGGGAAGGTAAACACTAACTTTATTGAGACGCACCCTTCCAGTGGCTTTATCTTGCCATTTGGTTTACAAGAGAGAACAAGCCCATGATATGTTGCATTACTTCCTGTGATGTTCTATATTGTATCTCATTAGTATATCACACAGTTAGAATTACCTGTTATACTACATCCACCCCAAGTCCCTGATTCTCCCCCATCAACTATAAAGGGGATAACATTTCAGAGGGCGCAGTTTACAGTTCAACAGATGGAGTTTAAAGTCCAGCAGGTGGAGTTTAAAATTGAACAAATGGAGCTTAAAGTTCCCAAGAGTTGAATTTTTCTGGTTCAAGGAGGTGGAGTTTTATAGTTCAGAGCGTAGAGGTTAAAGTTCAGAAGGTGGTGTTTACAGTTCAGATGGTGGAGTTTCACAGTTCAGTGGGTGGAGTTTTGCAGTTGAGGGGTTGGAATTTTATCCTCACCATTTGGGGATAAAATGCCTTGAGTGAATTGCCTGCCCTTTAGGAACCCACCTGTTCTGTCAGATTACTACCCCAAGCACTGAAGACAAAACTCAATCAGATCCTTCTAGATCCACAGAATTGTACGGTTTCAAAGATTACCTGTGGCCATTTCGAAGCGGATAACTTCACATTTATCCACATTATACATCTGCCGTGCATATATCCACTCACTCAGCCTTTCCAAATCCCACTGAAGTATCTCTGCATCCTCCTCGCCGTTCACCCTTCCACCCAACTTTGTGTCATCTGCAAATTTGGAGATGATACATTTAATTCCCTCGTTCAAATAATTATAGTATAATGTGAACAGTTGGGGTCGTAACACAGATCCCTGCGGTACCCCACTAGTCACTGCCTTCTCTTTCCTTCAAACTGCTTTTCCTCTCCTTTGTTGCTTCTGCTCCATTTCCCTCTGGTGCCACAAACCAAGCGGAATTGAAACTGTAGCCTCCATGACCGGGAGAAAGTGGCCTGACCAGCACCTTGGCAGTCACAACCAAGGCTTCCAACACATCTAACAGCGCTCCCTATGTCACTAAACAGTAACAAACTTTAACAAACACAGAACTTCCACAACTGATATAGAATCAGCAGGGATTAATCAGGAACCAAACTAACTTGTCGAGGAAGAAACAGAGGAGATGAGGAGAAATTAGTTTATGCAGTGACTTGTTCTGGGCTGAAATGCGCTAACGGAAAGAGTGAAGGAAGCAGAATCAATAACAACTTTCAAAAGGAAATTGGATAAATGTTTAATAAAAAATCTGCAGACTATGGGGAAAGAGCAGACTAGTGAGACTAACTGGGTAACTCCGCCAAAGAGATATCTTAGGCAAGATTGGACTTTAGAACGTGCTTTAGAATAGTCTGAGTTCCAAATTTGATCCAATTGATTTTCCATTTGATTATCCCTTTGCAGACAGTGTTGGTAATCAACCACACTCAAAGGAACAATATCATTTCATGTTAATGAGATGTTCAATACACATTTTCTGTGACTCAAGTATCTGAACTCCAACAATAACCTGTATATATTAATTTACCAGGTGATTATTTTCACTGACTGAATTGGAAAGATGTGAGCATCCTGCTATGCCCCAGTAAACAATTTCCTGTGATTGGGGTTAAGCTGACAGTTAGGAATCGAAGCACGTTCATCTGCTGATTATTCTTGGTCAGAATGGATTCAGAATTTTGAGCAGCCAGTCTTGTGACTTACTTTTGAGTCCAAGCCAATCAAACAAAATAAAGTCAGAGAACTTGCTAAAATCCATGTACAATATGCTGGAAATATGTAGCGGGCATGTCACTATTTGAAAAGGAACATTGTTTTTGGAGTCAACATATAGGAATGCTAGATTTTGTTATCCCAACAAATATATGCTCAGACACCAGGGTGGTACAGTGGTTAGCACTGCTGCTTCACAACGCCAAGGACCTGGGTTCAATTAAGTCCTTGGGTGACTGTGTGGAGTTAGCATGTTCTCCCCGTGTCTGCGTGGGTTTCCTCTGGGTGCTCTGGTTTCTTCCCACAGTCCAAGATGTCCAAGTTAGGTGAATGGGCCATGAAAATTGCCCCTTCGTGTCCAGGGTTGTGTAGGTTAGGTTATGTGGATAGGACGGGGTGGACGGGGGAGTGGACATGGTAGAGTGTTTATTCAAAGTGTTGGTGCAGATTCGATGGGCTGAATGGCCTCCTTCTGCACTGTAGGGATTCTATGAATCCGCTATGCTCCTCACTAAGATCCCACCATTGGGCTAGGAGTGAACAGTGTCAAAGTGTGGCTTGTCAAACTGCATTATATTTAACTAGATCAGATCAAATTTGCTGTTATCTTTCAAAGCACAAGTTAATTCATTGAGTTAATTAATTCCCTCCTGCCCAAACCATCAGAGGACTCAGTCAACAGGTCAAAGAATAACAACTCTTTATTGATGACAAACTCACAACCTAAAGCTAAATATCCGAATCCACAAGCAATTAATAGATATAAATGAGCCTTGTTATCTAACGGCTTGGATAGTAAGTGTGGTGAACCTAATGCATGAGCTTTCTGTACTGTCTGTATAATGATGTGACCCATGACCTGGAAGTGATGATACGGACTACATCCAGGTACTATACTGGAACTCCGGTGGACTCCGACTCTGGCTCCGCCCTCACCGGGTCCATATATAGTCCGGCCACCTGTGTGTGGCACTGATTTGTACAGCCAACTCTGGCAGAGTCGAGTTCATGGATATTGATGCCTAATGTTCGCTTGTTCTCACGGTCTCACAGTGAATTGATGGTATAACAATTTAATATCCGTAGACAGCATCATGGAAGCCGCACTAAAGCCAGATAAGCTTGAACTGGACGTGCGCACGTCGGAAGCCAAGGAGATCTTCGAACATTGGCTTCGCTGCTTCGAGGCTTACCTCGACTCCTCCACAACGCCTCCCACTGAAATCCTCAAACTGCGAATCCTCCACGCTCGGGTGAACCATCGAATCTCCGTGCTGATCGAGAAAGCGGCCACGTACGAGGCAGCGCTCGCAACCCTCAAGGCGCATTTTGTGAAGCCTGTAAACGAGGTGTATGCCTGACATCTCCTCATGACTCGCCGTCAACGTGCTCGGGTATCGCTAGGTGAGTACCTGGAAAAACTGACCCGACTCGCGAGGAACTGCAGCTACCAGAATGTAACGGCGGAGGAGCACATGAACCTACAGATCCGGGACATCTATGTGGCTGGGGTCTGATCAGTATGGCTTTTATCAAGTTGGAGGTCCAGCGAAGGGATCATCGAGGCCAGCAACAGCCCCTGGAGTGCGCAACTGGTGGTCGTCCGGACCGGGGAAAAGAATCGGATGGTTGTATCTAGAGGGGATGGCAGGGAAGGGAGTGCAATGTTCCTCCTGCAGAATGTTTGAAGTGAGGGACGCTGTCAGTGTCCCTGCTGATTTCATCTGTGGGAAGTGCACCCATCTCCAGCTCCTCAGAAACCGCGTTAGGGAACTGGAGCTGGAGCTGGATGAACGTTGGATCATTCGGGAGGCAGAGGTGACTTTAGATAGAAGCTTCAGGGATGTAGTTACTCCAAAGAATAAAGATAGATGGGTGACGGTGAGAAGGACTGGGAGGAAGCAGTCAGCACAGGGATCCCCTGTGGTCGTTCCCCTTAGTAACAAGTATACCGCTTTGGATACTGTTGGGGGGGCGACTTACCAGGGGTAAGCCGTGGGGTACAGGTCTCTGGCACAGAGTCTGTCCCTGCTGCTCAGAAGGGAAGGGGGAGAGGAATAGAGCATTAGTCATTGAAGACTCCATAGTTAGGGGGATAGATAGGAGATTCTGTGGGAACGAGAGTGACTCGCGGTTGATGTGTTGCCTCCCAGGTGCCAGGGTCCGTGATGTCTCGGATCGTGTTTTTGGGATCCTTAAGGGGGAGGGGGAGGGGGAGCAGCCCCAAGTCGTGGTCCATATAGGTACCAACGACATAGGTAGGAAAAGAGATCAGGATGTAAGGCAGGAATTCAGGGAGCTAGGGTGGAAACTTAGATCTAGGACAAACAGAGTTATTATCTCTGGGTTGTTACCCGTTCCACTTGCTAGCGAGACGAGGAATAGGGAGAGAGAGGAGTTGAACACATGGCTACAGGTATGGTGCAGGAGGGAGAGTTTCAGATTTCTGGATAATTGGGGCTCATTCTGGGGTCAGTGGGAGCTCTACAAACGGGATGGTCTACACCTGGACCAGAGGGGTACCAATATCCTGGGGGGGAAATTTGCTAATGCTCTTTGGGAGGGTTTAAACTAGTTCAGCAGGGGATTGGGAACCTGAATTGTAGCTCCAGTATACAGGAGGTTGAGAGTAGTGAGGTCATGAGTAAGGTTTCAAAGTTGCAGGAGTGTACCGGCAGACAGGAAGGTGGGTTAAAGTGTGTCTTCTTCAATGCCAGGAGCATCCGGAATAAGGTGGGTGAACTTGCGGCATGGGTTGGTACCTGGGACTTCGATGTTGTGGCCATTTCGGAGACGTGGATAGAGCATGGACAGGAATGGTTGTTGCAGGTGCCAGGGTTTAGATATTTCAGTAAGTTCAAGTAAGGTGGTAAAAGAGGGGGAGGGGTGGCATTGTTAGTCAAGGACAGTATTACAGTGGCAGGAAGGACGTTTGATGAGGACTCGTCTACTGAGGTAGTATGGCCTGAGGTTAGAAACAGGAAAGGAGAGGTCACCCTGTTAGGGGTTTTCTATAGACCTCCGAAAGGTTCCAGAGATGTAGAGGAAAGGGTTGCAAAGATGATTCTGGATAGGAGCGAAAGCAACAGAGTAGTTGTTATGGGGGACTTTAACTTTCCAAATATTGACTGGAAATGCTATAGTTCGAGTACTTTAGATGGGTCCGTTTTTGTCCAATGTGTGCAGGAGGGTTTCCTGACACAGTATGTAGATATGATGTGGAGATGCCGGCGTTGGACTGGGGTGAGCACAGTACGAAGTCTTACAACACAGACCTCTTCATTCACCTGAGGAAGGAGCAGCGCTCCGAAAGCTAGTGACATCGAAACAAACCTGTTGGACTTTAACCTGGTGTTGTAAGACTTCGTAGTATGTAGATAGGCCAACGAGAGACGAGGCCATATTGGATTTGGTACTGGGTAATGAACCAGGACAGGTGTTAGATTTGGAGGTAGGTGAGCACTTTGGTGATAGTGACCACAATTCGATTACGTTTATTTTAGTGATGGAAAGGGATATGTATATACCGCAGGGCAAGAGTTATATCTGGGGGAAAGGCAATTATGATGCGATGAGGAAAACTTAGGATGCATCGGATGGAGAGGAAAACTGCAGGGGATGGGCGCAATGGAAATGTGGAGCGTGTTCAAGGAACAGCAACTGCGTGTCCTTGATAAGTATGTACCTGTCAGGCAGGGAGGAAGTGGTCGAGCGAGGGAACCGTGGTTTACTAAAGCAGTCAAAACATTTGTCAAGACGAAGAAGGAGGCTTATGTAAAGAGGAGACATGAAGGTTCAGTTAAGGCGCTCGAGACTTACAAGTTAGCTAGGAAGGATCTAAAGAGAGAACTAAGAAGAGCCAGGAGGGGACATGAGAAGTCTTTGGCAGGTAGGATATAGGATAAAGGGTAGTCCTAAAGCTTTCTACAGATATGTCAGGAATAAAAGAATGACGAGGGTAAAAGTAGGGCCAGTCAAGGACAGTAGTGGGAAGTTGTGCGTGGAGTCCGAGGAGATAGGAGAGGTGCGAAATGAATATTTCTCGTCAGTATTCACACAGGAAAAAGACAATGTTGTCGAGGAGAATACTGAGATTCAGGCTACTAGATTAGAAGGGCTTGAGGTTCATAAGGAGGAGGTGTTAGCATAGATGGAATTTATCCTAGCATTCTCTGGGAAGCTAGGGAGGAGATTGCTGAGCCTTTGGCTTTGATTTTTAAGTCATCTTAGGAATAGTGCCAGAAGACTGGAGGATAGCAAATGTTGTCCCCTTGTTCAAGAAGGGGAGTAGAGATAACCCTGGTAACTATAGACCAGTGAGCCTTACTTCTGTTGTGGGCAAAGTCTTGGAAAGGTTTATAAGAGATAGGATGTATAATCATCTGGAAAGGAATAATTTGATTAGAGATAGTCAACACGGTTTTTGAAGGGTAGGTCGTGCCTCACAAACCTTATTGAGTTCTTTGAGAAGGTGACCAAACAGGTGGATGAGGTGAAAGCAGTTGATGTGGTGTATATGGCTTTCAGTAAAGTATTTGATAAGGTTCCCCACGGTAGGCTACTGCAGAAAATACGGAGGCATGGGATTCAGGGTGATTTAGCAGTTTGGATCAGAAATTGGCTAGCTGGAAGAAGACAAAGGGTGGTGGTTGATGGGAACTGTTCAGACTGGGGTCCAGTTACTAGTGGTGTACCACAAGGATCTATTTTGGGGCCACTGCTGTTTGTCATTTTTATAAATGACCTGGAGAAGGGAGTAGAAGGATGGGTGAGTAAAATTGCAGGTGACACTAAAGTTGGTGGAGTTGTGGACAGTGCGGAAGAATGTTACAAGTAACAGAGGGACATAGATAAGCTTCAGCACTGGGCTGAGAGGTGGCAAATGGAGTTGAATGCAGAAAAGTGTGAGAACAAAACAAAGAACAAAGAAATGTGCAGCACAGGAACAGGCCCTTCGGCCCTCCAAAGCCCGTGCCGACCATGCTGCCCGACTAAGCTACAATCTTCTACACTTCCTGGGTCCGTATCCCTCTATTCCCATCCTATTCATGTATTTGTCAAGATGCCCCTTAAATGTCACTGTCGTCCCTCTTCCACCACCTCCTCCGGTAGCGGGTTCCAGGCACCCACTACTCTCTGCGTAAAAAACATGCCTCCTACATCTACTCTAAACCTTGCCCCTCTCACCTTAAACCTATGCCCCCTAGTAATTGACCCCTCTACCCCAGGGAAAAGCCTCTGACTATCCACTCTGTCTATGCCCCTCATAATTTTGTAGACCTCTATCAGGTCGCCCCTCAATCTCCTTCGTTCCAGTGAGAACATACCGAGTTTATTCAACCGCTCCTCATAGTTAATGCCCTCCATACCAGGCAACATTCTGGTAAATCTCTTCTGCACCCTTTCTAAAGCCTCCACATCCTTCTGGTAGTGTGGCGACCAGAATTGAACACTATACTCCAAGTGTGGTCTAACTAAGGTTCTCTACAGCTGCAACATGACTTGCCAATTCTTATACTCAATGCCCCGGCCAATGAAGGCAAGCATGCCATATGCCTTCTTGACTACCTTCTCCACCTGTGTTGCCCCTTTCAGTGACCTGTGGACCTGTACTCCTAGATCTCTTTGACTTTCAATACTCTTGAGGGTTCTACCATTCACTGTATATTCCCTACCTGCATTAGACCTTCCAAAATGCATTACCTCACATTTGCTTCCAAATGGGAGTAGATCCTGTCTCGAAGAATTCTCTCCAGTAATTTCCCTACCACTGAAGTAAGGCTCACCAGCCTGTAGTTCCCTGGATTATCCTTGCTACCCTTCTTAAACAGAGGAACAACATTGGCTATTCTCCAGTCCTCCGGGACATCCCCTGAAGACAGTGAGGATCCAAAGATTTCTGTCAAGGCCTCAGCAATTTCCTCTCCAGCCTCCTTCAGTATTCTGGGGTAGATCCCATCAGGCCCTGGGGACTTATCTACCTTAATATTTTTTAAGACACCCAACACCTCGTCTTTTTGGATCTCAATGTGACCCAGGCTATCTACACACCCTTCTCCAGACTCAACATCTACCAATTTCTTCTCTTTGGTGAATACTGATGCAAAGTATTCATTTAGTACCTCGCCCATTTCCTCTGGCTCCACACATATGTTCCCTTGCCTATCCTTCAGTGGGCCAATCCTTTCCCTGGCTACCCTCTTGCTTTTTATGTACGTGTAAAAACCTTGGGATTTTCCCTAACCCTATTTGCCAATGACTTTTCGTGACCCCTTCTAGCCCTCCTGACTCAGTGCTTAAGTTCCTTCCTACTTTCCTTATATTCCACACAGGCTTCGTCTGTTCCCAGCCTTTTAGCCCTGACAAATGCCTCCTTTTTCTTTTTGATGAGGCCTACAATATCTCTCGTTATCCAAGGTTCCCGAAAATTGCCGTATTTATCCTTCTTCCTCACAGGAACATGCCAGTCCTGAATTCCTTTCAACTGACACTTGAAAGCCTCCCACATGTCAGATGTTGATTTGCCCTCAAACATCCGCCCCCAATCTATGTTCTTCAGTTCCCGCCTAATATTGTTAGAATTAGCCTTCCCCCAATTTAGCACATTCATCCTAGGACCACTCTTATCCTTGTCCGCCAGCACTTTAAAACTTACTGAATTGTGGTCACTGTTCCCGAAATGCTCCCCTACTGAAACCTCTACCACCTGGCCGGGCTCATTCCCCAATACCAGGTCCAGTACCGCCCCTTCCCTAGTTGGACTGTCCACATATTGTTTTAAGAAGCCCTCCTGGATGCTCCTTACAAACTCCGCCCCGTCTAAGCCCCTGGCACTAAGTGAGTCCCAGTCAATATTGGGGAAGTTGAAGTCTCCCATCACCACAACCCTGTTGTTTTTACTCTTTTCCAAAATCTGTCTACCTATCTGCTCCTCTATCTCCCGCTGGCTGTTGGGAGGCCTGTAGTAAACCCCCAACATTGTGACTGCACCCTTCTTATTCCTGATCTCTACCCATATATAGCCTCACTGCCCTCTGAGGTGTCCTCCCGCAGTACAGCTGTGATATTCTCCCTAACCAGTAGCGCAACTCCGCCACCCCTTTTACACCCCCCTCTATCCCGCCTGAAACATCTACATCCTGGAACGTTTAGCTGCCAATTCTGCCCTACCCTCAACCAGGTCTCTGTAATGGCAACAACATCATAGTTCCAAGTACTAATCCAAGCTCTAAGTTCATCTGCCTTACCCGTAATACTTCTTGCATTAAAACATATGCACTTCAGGCCACCAGACCCGCTGTGTTCAGCAACTTCTCCCTGTCTGCTCTGCCTCAGAGCCCCACTGTCCCTATTCCCTAGTTCTCCCTCAATGCTCTCACCTTCTGACCTATTGCTCCCGTGCCCACCCCCCTGCCATACTAGTTTAAACCCTCCCGTGTGACACCAGCAAACCTCGCGTTTTATGCCTCTCCAGTTTAGATGCAACCCGTCCTTCTTATATAGGTCACACCTGCCCCGGAAGAGCTCCCAGTGGTCCAGATAACGGAAACCCTCCCTCCTACAGCAGCTGTTTAGCCACGTGTTTAGCTGCTCTATCTTCCTATTTCTAGCCTCACTGGCACGTGGCACAGGGAGTAATCCCGAGATTACAACCCGAGAGGTCCTGTCTTTTAACTTTCTGCCTAGCTCCCTGAACTCCTGCTGCAGGACCTCATGCCCCTTCCTGCCTATGTCGTTAGTACCAATATGTACAACGACCTCTGCCTGTTTGCCCTCCCCCTTCAGGATGCCCTCTACCCGTTCGGAGACATCCTGGACCCTGGCACCAGGGAGGCAACATACCATCCTGGAGTCTCTTTCACGTCCACAGAAGCGCCTATCTGTGCCCCTGACTATAGAGTCTCCTATTACTATTGCTGTTCTGCGCTTTGACCCTCCCTTCTGAACATCAGAGCCAGCCGTGGTGCCACTGCTCTGGCTGCTGCTGTTTTCCCCTGATAGGCTATCCCCCTCGACAGTATCCAAAGGGGTATACCTGTTCGAGAGGGGGACAACCACAGGGGATTCCTGCACTGACTGCCTGCCCTTTCTGGTGGTCACCCATTTCTCTGCCTGTACCTTGGGTGTGACCACATTTATATAACTGCGATCTATGACACTTTCCGCCACCTGCATGCTCCTAAGTGCATCCAATTGCTGCTCCAACCGAACCATGCGGTCCGTGAGGAGCTCCAGTTGGGTGCACTTTCTGCAGATGAAGCCATCCGGGACGCTGGAAGCCTCCCAGACCTGCCACATCTCACAGTCAGAGCACTGCACCTTTAACTGACATTGTGTCAATTAATTAACATTAAAAGTTGAAAAAAAATGTTTATATTTTTTTAATTTTTTTAAAGTTACTGTTAACTATCTGTTTCTTAGCACTAGATTTCTAATATAAATGCGAAAGCTAAATATAGTACTCTCCGATCTCTGGCTTAGATACCCCTCTAAATTATAATTAAGTAATTATGTTTAATTAGTTACCAATGCTTAATTTTTTTAATTTAGTGTAGATTCCCAACCAGCCACTCAGGTCACAGCTTTTCTGTTTCTCCCCGACACACACAATTTGAAAAAGGTATAAAAGTAAAATGAGTAAAAATCACTTACTTACCTTCTGAGTGTCTTAGATGTTCTCAGGTTCTCTCCCTGACAGAGGCTGCTCCTCCTCCTCCGAGGTGATTCATTTTGGAAGGAATAACAGGAAGGCAGAGTACTGGGCTAATGGTAAGATTCGTGGTAGTGTGGATGAGCAGAGAGATCTCGGTGTCCATGGACATAGATCCCTGAAAGTTGCCACCCAGGTTGAGAGGGTTGTCCGGAAGGCGTACGGTGTGTTAGCTTTTATTGGTAGAGGGATTGAGTTTCGGAGCCATGAGGTCATGTTGCAGCTGTACCAAACTCTGGTGTGGCCGCATTTAGAGTATTGGTGCAATTCTGGTCGCCGCATTATAGGAAGGATGTGGAAGCATTGAAAAGGGTGCAGAGGAGATTTACCAGAATGTTGCCTGGTATGGAGGGAAGAGCTTATAAGGGAAGGCTGAGCGACTTGAGGCTGTTTTCATTGGAGAGAAGGTTAAGAGATGATTTAATTGAGGCATACAAGATGGTCAGAGGATTAGATAGGGTGGACAGTGAGAGGGGGCATAGCTTTAAATTGAGAGCAGATAGATACAGGACAGATGTCAGAGGTAGGGGGCGGGATTCTCCACTCCCACGCCGAAGTGGCCACGCCGTCGTGAACGCCGTTGAGGTCCCGACCGATTCAGGCCCTGACAATGGGCCAGGATCGGGGCCGCGTCATCTACACGCGCCAGGCCTTGTCGCCCGCATAAAAGCAGCGCTGCATAGATGACGCAGCCGGCGCCGCATAACGAGCATCATCCGCGCATGTGTGGTTGCCGTCCTCTCTAAGTCCGCCCCGCAAGATGTTGGCGGACAGATCTTGCGGGGCCGCAGAAGGAAGGAGGTCCTCCTTCAGAGAGGACGGCACGATGATCGGTGGGCACCGATCGCGGGCCACCCCACATTCCAGGTAAAGCCCGGTGCAGGACCCCCCCTTGCCCCCCAGCAGGCCGCCCCCCCAGCATTCACGCACCGCCCACGACTGCAGCGACCAGGTGTGGACGGTGCCGGGGGGAACCCGCCGTGTTGGCCTGGCCGCTCGGCCCATCCGGGCCTCAGAATAGCGGGGGTGCCGGAGAATCGCCATTTTGGGTGTCTCCCGTGATTCTCCGGCCTGCAGCCCGCGAAACTCGACCGGGCCGTTCCCGCCGCTTGGGAGAATCGCGGGAGGGCGTCCCCGGAAATTTTGGCGGCCCAGGCGATTCTCCCAACCGGCGTGGGAGTGGAGAATCGCACCCAGGTTCTTTACTCAGAGAGTAGTAAGGTGTGGATTGCCCTGCCTGCAACAATAGTGGACTCACCAACACTAAGGGCATTCAAATGGTCATTGGATAGACATATGGGCGATAAAGGAATAGTGTAGATGGGCTTTAGAGCGGTTTCACAGGTCGGCGCAATATCGAGGGCCGAAGGGCCTGTACTGTGCTGTAATGATCTATGTTCTATGTTGTAGATGACAGCCAGACTATTAACCGATTCACGCAACCGGATGCGTACCCCCTCCCCCGCATAGCGGAGATGGTCAATCAGATCGCACAGTACCGTGTGTTCTCAACAGTCGATCTGAAGTCGGCCTACCACCAGCTCCCAATCCGCCCGGAAGAACACCATACACTGCTTTTGAAGCAGCCGGCCGACTCTTCCACTTCCTCAGGGTCCCCTTCGGCGTCACTAACGGAGTCTCGGTCATTCAGAGAACGATGGACCGAATGGTGGACCAGTACGGTTTGCGTGCTACATACCCATATTTGGACAATGTCACCAACTGAGGCCATGATAAGCAGGACCATGACGCCAACCTTCAGAGGTTCCTGCAGGCCGCCTAATCCCTCAACCTCACATACAACAAAGAGAAGTGTGTTTCCCGCACTACACGACTGGCCATCCTCGGCTACGTCGTGGAGAACGGAGTCCTAGGGCCCGACCCCCACCGTATGCACCCCCTCACGGAACTCCCCCCTCCCCACAGCCTTAAGGCCCTCAAACGATGCCTGGGGCTGTTCTCCTACTACGCCCAGTGGGTTTCCCAACTATGCGGACAAAGCCCGCCCACTTATTCAAACCACCACTTTTCCCCTGATGGCTGAGGCCCACTCGGCCTTCAGCCGCATCAAGGCCGACATCACCAAGGCAGCTATGCACACGGTGGACGAGTCCGTCCCCTTTCAGGTAGAGAGCAATGCGTCAGACGTCGCACTGGCCACCACACTCAACCAGGCGGGCAGGCCAGTTGCATTCTTCTCTCGAACCCTCCTCGCTTGCGAAATCCGACACTCCTCGGTCGAGAAGGAAGCACAAGCCATAGCGGATGCCGTGCGGCACTGGAGGCACTACCTAGCCGGTAGGAGGTTAGCCCTCGTCACCGACCAGTGGTCGGTCGCCTTCATGTTTGACAACGCACAACGGGGCAAAATAAAAAATGACAAAATCCTGAGGTGGAGGATCGAACTCTCCACCTACAATTACGGTATCAAGTATCGTCCTGGGAAGCTCAACGAGCCGCCAGATGCCCTGTCCTGCGGCACATGCGCCAGCGCGCAAGATGACCAACTTCGGGCTAGCCACAATGACCTCTGCCACCCGGGGGTCACCCGGCTTACCCACTTTACTAGGGCCCGCAATCTGCCC
Organism: Scyliorhinus torazame; assembly: GCF_047496885.1. NCBI lineage: Eukaryota > Metazoa > Chordata > Chondrichthyes > Carcharhiniformes > Scyliorhinidae > Scyliorhinus > Scyliorhinus torazame. The sequence continues at coordinate 75,511,412 of NC_092727.1, read as the reverse complement.
TTCTCCACCGAGGAGGTCAAGGCCATGACCAGGGACTGCCAGGTCTGCGCGGAGTTCAAACCGCACTTCTACCGGCCAGACAAGGCCCGCCTGGTAGTGGCCTCCCGGCCCTTTGAGCGCCTAAGTATGGACTTCAAAGGGCCCCTCCCCTCCACCAACCGTAATATATACTTTCCAACCGTTGTTGACGAGTACTCCCGCTTCCATCTTCACACTGTTCGGTTTCCTGCTCCACATCAACCAGGGCACATCGTTCATGAGCGATGAGCTGCGTCAGTACCTGCTCAGCAAAGGCATCGCCTCGAGCAGAACTACGAGCTATAACCCACAGGGAAACGGGCAGGTGGAGAGGGAGAACGCGAAGGTATGGAAGGCCGTCCTTCTGGCCCTCCGGTCTAGAAGTCTCCCGGCCCCCTGCTGGCAGGAGGTCCTCCCCGACGACCTCCACTCCATTAGATCACTCCTCTGCACAGCCACGAACGAGAACCCTCACGGCCGCTTGTTTCTCTTCCCGAGGAAGTCCATCTCCGGGGTCTCGCTTCCACCTTGGCTGACAACTCCGGAACCAGTCCTTCTCCGGAGCACATGAGGAGCCATAAGACCGACCCCCTGGCCAAGAGGGTCCAGCTGCTGCACGCCAACCCCCAGTACGCCTACATCGCGCACCAGGACGGACAGCACGATACGGTCTCCCTACGAGATCTGGCGCCAACTGACTCCCCCCTCCCTGCTGCCTACAGCCACCCCTTGCGCCGCTTATGCCCCCTGGGTCTCCTGTCTTGGCCTGCGCCAGCACTGCCACCACCAGCCACCCTCTTGCCTACCCCCACCCCCCAACCATCTCCGACAAGCCGGACTGAGGCTCAAGCTCCAGACACGACGCCCCCGGAGTCACCATCGGCAACGACTGTGCCCGCCGCATTGCCAGAGCTGAGGAGGTCTAAAAGAACGATCCGGCCTCCAGACAGACTGAATCTCTAATGACCCCACGCCACCCCCGCTGGATTTGATTTTTTTAACAGAGGGTGAATGTGGTGAATGTATTTCACCTAATGCATGTCTGTACTGTCTGTATAATGATGTGACCCATGACCTGGAAGTGATGATACAGACTACTTCCAGGTACTGTACTGGAACCCAGGTTGGCTCCGCCTCTGGCTCCGCCCTCACCGGGGCCATATATAGTCCGGCCACCTGTGGGTGGCACTGATTTGTACAGCCGACTCTGGCAGACGAGTTCATGGATATTAAAGCCTAATGTTTGCTCGTTCTCACGGTCTCACAGTGAATTGACGATATAACAGCAAGTCAACAATCATCAGAGTTACTTAACAAATGAGTAATAGAAGTTGCAGAGAGTCTAACATAGGCAAAGAATGACTTTGAAATAAAAACGGAAAATGCTAGAAATACTCATTCGGTCTGGCAGCATCTGTGGAGAGAGAAACAAAGTTAGAAGAAAGACCAGTGCAGACGCAATGGGCCAAAGGGCCTTTTTTGTGCTGTAGACCTCTATGACTCAATTATTACTGTTACAAAGTTAAAGAGCACTAACTGCTGAGTTGAAGGGGTGAAACCCTCTGTCATTATGGATGCACTTCATACAGTTAAACAATTTGAAGAAGACATGTAGCATCTACTGTCAATCACCCTTTAGTGGCCCCTTGGTACATTTGTCAGAAGATATGGGATGTGTGATTGGTGACCAAACTTCTTTCCTCAGAACCTTGACTCCTGAGCATATTGTCATGATATGCAGACATGCAGATAATGATATACAGACAGGCACAGACAGGCAGCTAATGAACACAGAAAACAGGACATGACCAATGAGCAGGCAGGACACACAGGGGTGGTATCTCTTTCCACTGATGAACATCTACAGAGTGAGCCAGGGTGTATTTACAGTATCACACCTCCAGCACGTGGCTAAGAGCTAGTCTGGTTCAGTCAGACAGAGTAACCACACTTAGGTTAGCAGAGAGTCGAACTCATAGAGAACTGTGCTAACTGTGCTACTTGTTCAATAAATCAGATTGAGTATCTTTTGGTTAAAGCTGGTTGCAGTCTGGGTTATCCCAGAGTACATAACACAACATGCTACCAGCAGACTGCTTAATCTAGGTGGTTTGCCTCAGTCCGTTCCGTGACGACCAGCGAATGTATCCCAGCACCATGGAGAAGATTCAGGCTCCTCACCAGCTCAGGACCTCCAGCAATCTCAGTGCCAACTGGCGGACATTCAAGCAAACGTTTCTGCTATATATCGAAGCTTCAGACCTCGTGGGTGCGCCTGATGCAAGGAAGATCGCGCTTCGCCTCTCAACAGTGGGTGATCAAGCCATCAAACTCTTCAACTCTTTTCACTTCACCGAAGGCCAGGACAAGACAAAGTTTCAGACCATCCTGGACAAGTTTGACAGTCACTGTGAAGTGGACACCAATGAAATCTTCATACATATTCAAACAGCGTCTACAAGGTAAAGATGACTCTTTCAACTCCTTCTTAACTAACCTCCGCCCGCTAGCGCTGTCCTGCAACTTTGGTGATATTGCTGACTCCATGATCAGAGACCAAATCGTTTTTGGAGTTCACTCTGATCCTCTGAGAGAGCAGCTACTGAAAATCAAGCATATGACCCTGCCAGTTGCGATTGAAAGATGCACAGTGCATGAGCACGCCAGAAATCGCTATGCCCAGTACAAATCGGCTGAAAATGAGAAACTTGCCTCCCATGAGGCAGAGAGTGTGCAGGCCATCTCCCGGATGCAGCGCCTCAGCATTGATGAAAGCGGCCATTTTGTGCACTTTTCCCGGGGCCCCACGCATGCGCGATGCGAATGGGATAACGAAGCAGCCGACACCCGCACTGCGCGTGTGATGACGCGCGGAGCATCAGGACGCCGACATCATGACGTGCTCGAACTGCGGCAACGCCCACTTAAAGTAACACGGCCCTGAAAGAGCCAGGCGATTTTTAAACTGTGGGAAGCCTGGACACTATGCAGCCTTGTGCAGGTCTGCACCACCAGTCAGGGCCAGAGCTCCCAATTCCGACGACGGCGTTCAGAGTGTGCAACAATGATTACAGGATTCTATCCTGGCAGTACAACGGATCCAGAGGAAGAATGCCTGGACTCCGCCTACTGTGTGGGCATCATTGCCAAATGTGAATCTGCCACATCCAACTCATCACAAATTCAATCCATCCTCGCTGTGGATTCGGTGGACGAATGTCGTGCGGTGATGCAGGTCAACCACTGCTCCATCCAGTTTAAGCTGGGCACAGGTGCTTCTGCCAACCTCCTCTCACAGGCAGATTTCAAACGCATTATGAAGCCCCCCAAGGTCCTTCCTCCTGGACTACAATGGAAATGCCATCACGGCACTGAGATCCTGCCATCTACTCGTCTCCAACCGGAGCACCCATGCACGGTTACGTTTTGAAATTGTCAAGCCAGACAGGGCATCCTTACTTGGTGCGCATGCCTGCAAGCAGCTGAACCTCATGCAGCGGGTTTACACAACGACATCCTCCAATGTGGATCTTCAGGCCGGCATTGACGACATCCTCGCTCAGTATCCGGATGTGTTCAACGGCACACTGCCATATCGATACAAGATTCTGCTACGACCTGATGCCAAGCCAGTGGTCCACGCACCATGCCATGTCCTGGCTCCACTGAGGGAGCGCCTGAAGACACAGGTCAAGGATCTTCAGCAACAGGGCATCATTTCTAAGGTAACCGAACCGACTAACTGGGTCAGCTCGATGGTATGTGTCAGAAAGCCTTCGGGAGACCTGCGCATTGATCCCAAGGATCTCAATAAGAATATAATGTGTGAACATTACCCCATCCCAAAGCGGGAGGAACGCACCAGTGAGATGGCACATGCACGTTTTTTCACCAAGTTAGATGCGTCACATGGATTTTGGCAAATCCAGCTGGATGAGTCCAGCAGAAGGCTCTGCACCTTCAACACACCGTTTGGCAGATACTGCTATAATCGCATACCATCTCGGCATCGGAGATCTTCCATCGCATCATGGAGCAGATGATGGAGGGCATTGAAGGGGTTCGTGTGTACGTGGACGACATCATCATATGGTCCACGACCCCTGAAGAGCATGTTTCCCGTCTCCAGCAGGTATTCCGCCGTGTCCATGCCAATGGCCTGAAGCTGAACAGGTCCAAATTGTTGATTTGGCATGTCGACACTCAAGTTCCTCGGTGACCAGATCTCTGAGCAGGGCATGCACCCGGACACAGACAAGGTCAAGGCCATCGAAGCCATGAAGGTCCCTGAAGACAAGAAGGTGGTATTGCGCTTCCTGGGCATGGTCAATTTTCTGGGCAAGTTCATCCCAAACCTGGCCTCACACACCACGGCCCTATGAGACCTGGTGAAAAAGTCCACTGCCTTTGAGTGGAAGGCAGCACATCAGGCAGAGTGGTTGGAGCTGAAAGCCAAGCTCACCACTGCACCCGTCTTGGCATTTCTCGACCCAGACAGGAAGACAAAAATCTCGACAGATGCGAGCCAGGATGGCATTGGTGCGGTGCTGCTTCAACGTGATAACACTTCATCCTGGGCACCGGTAGCCTACGCATCAAGGGCCATGACACCCTCCGAAACAAGATATGCGCAAATAGAGAAGGAATGCCTGGGTCTTCGCACTGGTATTCTCAAGTTTCATGACTATGTCTACGGCCTGCCGACATTCACTATCGAGATGGATCATAGGCCTCTGATCCACATTATCCACAAGGACCTGAATGACATGACACCTCGGTTGCAGGGCATCCTCCTCAAACTCAGAAGGTACGACTTTGGCTAAGTGTACACGCCTGGCAAGGAGCTCATCATCGCTGATGCATTGTCCCGCTCCATCACATTGCCTCGTGAACCGTTGGGTACTCTAAATTTTTTTTTTTTTAAAGAATTAGAACAAGAAAAACATAGAGGAAGTTTCTGTTCATCGAACATGTTAATTAGAATTAAATTGATTAGGATTAGAAAGAAAAACATGATAAAACTTCATTATTTTCAGCGTTAGTTTGAGGAACTAAGTCAGACGTGATATATATTTGCAAGTTTTTGTTCAAGACTTAAGCACTCAGTCCACGCAGATTACATTTTCTTTGGCAATATTAACTGGCTCCATATCATTTGACACCACTATCATTTATCTAAAATCAATAAAATATGCAACAATCTCCATGGTAATTCATCATATGTTGGTGGTGAATGAGAAAGGGCAGGGGAAGTGTCTCAAAGACTGAATAAATGCGGCTCATGCTTGTATCAGCAGGGGTAATTGCATTTTAAAATAATTTCATTGGCAACACTTAGTGTATCTAAATTGGCTGCCACTTTCTCAATTATCTTTCACAAGCAGAGTGACAAGCATCCTTAACAAGCCAGCTGATTGTTTGCTGCTTTTCCAACAAGTTATAATGACATTAAAAAATCTAGTCAAAGGTAGACCATCTGGTGGGCTGTGAACGTCATGTTCGTTCCAACTTAGCAGATCAGGACATTCTTCATGTTTCACAGATTAAGTTCCCTGGTACGAAACTGAGCACGTTATGGCTTTTGTTGCAATCATTTTTGTATTTCTGCTTTAATCTTTTTAAAAGCAAAAAAAAGGAGCATTTTTTAGTCAGAATGTTTGGTCCTCAGGCTGAAGCTGGCAATGTACAGAATGTTCTCTTACTTTAAATTATATTGATGTCAGTATTAAATGGGTCTTGGTTTGGTTGCAACCAATCCTGAGGGGTATCTGAGGGAAAATGTGATTTAATTGTTGTGTTGTACTAACTTCATAGAAATGGTTTCAGCACAGAAGGTGACCACTGGGCCTGTCGTAAGTATGGCAGCTCACGACCTACAAGGGCATCTCATCAGGCCCACTTGTCCACCTTTTCCTGTACCCCTACAAATAACCTCTCCGGATAATTATTCAATTCTCTTTTGAAAGCCACAATTAAATCTGCCTCCACCACATTCTCAAGCAGTGCATTCTAGCAAGCTGCTGTGCTCAAATAATGGTTGAAAGTCTCCCGTTTGCTGGCAGCGGGGTTCTCTGGTTCCACTGACAGTGTACCCCCAAACCCATGTTTCCCGGCGGTGTGGGGTGGCTTCAATGGGAATTCCCATTGATAGTACCGGGAACAGTGAATCTCACCACCGGTGATCGACGCGTTGCCATACTGAAAAGCATGTATCCGCAAAGTTGGAGAGTGATGCCTCAACCAATCACTGTCAAGTTCGTAAAGTACACGGTCTCAGAGATTCTTGTCTCTGGAGTCCATCTATTATCCGTTCTTAATTGCCCTGGACAAAGTGGCGATGAGCTTATTTCTTGAACCTCTTAACCCCTGTGGGGATGCACTCATATTTTGACCATCAGACACTGTGGCTGAGAACAATTCTGCTGCTGCTAATGACTCAGACACTGGTATGCACTGCCGCCAATGTACATCAGTGGTGGAAAGAGTGAATGTTTGTTGGTGGGATGCCAATCAAGTGGGCTGCTTTGTCTTGGTTGTTGTTGAGCTTCTTGAGTGTTGTTGGAGCTTCAGTCATCCAGGAAGTGGAAAGTATTCCATCACACTCCTGTCTCATATCTTGTAGGTTGTGGGCAGGCTTTAGGGAGTCAGGAAATGAGTTTCTCTCTGCAGAATTCCCAGCCTCTGACTTGCTCCCAGCCACAGTATTTATTTCCTGATCCAGTTAAGTTTCTGGTCTCTGATAACCACGATGGAGGATTCAGCATTGGTAATGCTATTAAACATCAAAGGGGTGATTGTTAAATTCTCTCTTGTTGCAGGTGGTCATTTCCTGGCACTTGTAAAGCATGAATGTAACTTGCCACTTGTCAGGTCAAGCTTGGATATTGTCCAGATCTTGCTGCATTTGGACATGGACTGCTTCACTATCAGAGGAGCCGTAAATGGTGTTGAACGTTGTGCAATCATCAACGAACATCCCCACTTCTGACCTCATGATGGAAGGGAGATCATTTATGAAGCAGCTGAAGATGGTTGGGCCTAGCCACTACTTTGAGGAACTCCTGCAGTGATGTCCTGGAACTGAGATGACTGACCTCCAACAGCCACAACCATCTTCCTTTATGCCAAGTATGACTCCAACCAGCAGAGAGATTTCCCCTGATTCCCATTGACTTCAGTTTTGTGGGGTTTCCTTGATGCCAGACTCGATCAAATGCTGCCTTGATGTCAAGAGCTGTCACTTTGTCTTGACGAATGTGATATAAAATAGTTACTTTAAAGATATTAGTTACTGTAATGTAGATGTAGGCGGGTCTAATTCATGTTAGTTCACAGACAAAGGATTTCAGAATGCATGGCTAAGCAAGGGGGAGGGGTGTCCAGCTAAGGAGGAGAAAAGGGTAATAGGGGGCCAGAGGAAGGGATGGGAAGTGAGCCAATTAGGATGTATAGCCAGGTCAGGTGGGGTATAGGGTGACCTATGGGAATCGTGTATGTGAAACTTGATGCCATTTGAATGTATCAGTAGAGATTTCTTTGTTCTACAGAATCACTCGATTCTGGATAGCTAGGAGACTAGTTGTGTCCTAGGTTTCTGTGAAACGAGTCAGACTTGCAAGTCAAATAAAAATAACTAATGCTATGCCTGCAAATCCATCTCGACTTTTATTGAGGCCAGACTGACGGGTAAAGAAATTTATGATTTGTCATTTGGTGCCGGAAACCCGGGATTTGTCGAGATGGTCATCGGCCAGCTGCGAACTCAGAATTAGACTGACTTTGGACAAAAGGAGAGTGGAAAAAGGGGCCCACAATGTATAGCTGGAAAATGACCGCGCATTGATTTTTCCCCTCTTCTTATAGTCTGATTAGTCTGATCACTCGCAGTTGGTACGGAAAGATCGTCGCGACGAAATCAAAGGTCAGTCTGGGGATCCATGGTTTAATTTCATATGTGTGTGTTTTTGAAGAACTGATGCGACCTCAGGATGAGGGTTTAGTTCAATGAGTGTTTTGAAGAACTGATGTGACCTCAGGATGAGGGTTCAGTTCAATGAGTGTTTTTAAATCTAAAGATGGTTTAATTCCATATGTGTGTGTTTTTGAAGAACTGATGTGACCTCAGGATGAGGGTTCAGTTCAATGAGTGTTTTAAATCTATAGTTGATTAAGCTAAAATTGTATCCTTGGGCTGTAGTGGCGAGAAACGATAAATTTTAAAACAAGCTGGATGCTGCATGTTAGTTAAAGCAGAAGTCTCTCAAAGGGTTAACAGCAGCTTGAGATAACAGGCAGCTGATGGTGTAATTGGATACCTTTCTTTCGAGTCAGTGAAACGCCAGCAAAGTTATGTTTTGAATTAATTGAAGGAAACCAGTGGGTTTCTCCACCTCTTTGATCAAAGTTTATTATTTTCGCAAGCAATTGATTGAAATTGCCAGAATCTTAAGTTTTAATTACTTGAAATAATGTTTATCTCATTTTATTTGTGAATTAATAGAAACTTAAAGAAACACACTGACACCATTTTAAAAAGTGTAAATCTGGAGATGACAGTTGACTTTCCTCCGGTATAAATCACCGCAGCTAACTGCTCCCTCATTGATAGCAGCCAACATTTTTGTGAATGTAAGAAAAACTTGTTAAAAGAAAAATTGTTAAGATAAAGAATTAATTAAGTTGTAAAAGTTATACAAGTTTATGTTAAGCAAATAGTAAATTTAGTTCTGAGTTGAGATCAGAGCTAAGCTTGCAGGTTGCAGTAATTCAATTTGAATTTTCAAACATTTTAAGTTTTAAAAGAGCACTGTTAAAATCTTTTCAATAATTCTGCCAAGTTGCAAAAATTGCCTTTGGTTATAAATAGGCAAATAAAATTAAAAATTAAAAAATAATAATTAAAAAAAAGAGAGCATAAGTATGAAAGCTAAAGAGTTAATTAGATTATGGAGACAATATTGTCAACATGAGAGGGATAAGATCATGTTATTAAGTTGGCAAGAAAATGCCCTTAAAATGGGGATTCCAATTAGTGAAGAGGGTAAAAAAGAAAACGCTAGACATCTTGACAAAGCAGTGTGCATTAAAAAAAAAAATGGGCTACGTAGTTCAATGGCTGGCCTTGCATTGACAGAGACAGAGGATGAAGATTAAGACAATTTGACCAGGTCGGCTAGGATTCCGACTGCACCTGTAGCATTGTCTGCACTAATTCCGGAACCACCAGAGTATCATAATTTATATCCAGTCACTGCTCCCCAGATTCAAATCATGCCAGTCACTCCAGCCCCTTCGGTTGATAGCGTGGGTCCTATTTTACCATCTTCACTATCTAAAAGAGAAGGGCCTGATCCTATCCAGAAACAATCACGCATACCACCTAAACCCCTTCAGACCGATAAGGAGGGACAGAAAAGTCTGAGAACAAAGGGAGAGAATAGGAATGGTTCTGAGGAGCTGGAGCTCCCTCTAGTGACAGGGAGGGACATCGAAGTCTTGGAAGAGCCAGAGGAAACAGCTAGAGTGCCCCCTAGTGAGACTCTGAGACAGTTGCCGATTAGGAAAATACTAAACCCTGACACTGTGACGACGGCAGCCCAGCCCACGATAGACATTTATTTCCCATGGAGACCCAGTGAGATGATGGCTAGTATGGCTGCAATCCCAGACAGGAAGAAATCTCCTGCTGCTTCCGTGGATCATCTGACAACTACCATCTCAGTTTATCAAGCTGATTACAGGGACCTCTGGGCCCTAGTCCAGCAGCTTTTAACCCCAGCAGAGTACCGCAGTCACCTCAACCACTTGAATTATGCTAGCCATGCCGCACTTCAGCAGGCCCCTGCGTTGGACGATGATAGATGGACACAAATCCTGAATGCGTTGAATGCCACATTTCAAAAGCCCATAAACATTTCTGCTATCTTAGACCACAAACCTAAAAAGACTGAAGAGCCAGAGGAATTTCTGGAACGTTTTAATGAAATCTACCGTGGGCAGTCAGGCGACTTGCCATATCAAAATGGTCAGAATTCCCCTCAATATTGTGCTATGTTAATGCATTGCCTACCACCTTCCGTGGCTACTGCCGTGAAATGTAATAACATGAATTGGACAGAGAACGACCCTTCCCAGATGGCAAGGGCAGTCAGATTTTATTGGAAGGAGGGTGTAGGCCAGGAAGGAGGCTCAGTTACAAAGATTAAGACTGAGTATGTAATGAAAAAGGATGATCTGAGACCCCAACCAGCTGCAGAAACGGTGGCTTACCAGCTGGAACCCCAATATTGTGACTTTGGGTGGGTGGATCAACATGGGGGAGGATATCAAACCCACCCAAATGGACCCTCAGCTGCTCTTTCTGGCCCACCATATGCACCAACAGCTTTACAACTGCCACCCCCTCTGAGGAGCCATTGGTCTACTGGGAAAAAAGGACGGGGCAGATATAGAGGGAACAATGCATGTTTTAATTGCGGCCGTGCAGATCACTGGCAACAGGAATGCCCCTTTAAAAGACAGGCAGCAGAAGGAGACTACCCGACCCAAAGGAGGGGGTACCCATCAAGGGGAGGACAGATGAGATACACTGACTTCTCCCAGGCAAACCCTTTCCCAACACAGGATTGACTAGCTAATTTAGTCATAAGGACTCTCCAATCGGAGAGGGAACCTATTATCTCTCTGCAGATAGGAGAGCAACATCACCCATTTGTAATCGACACTGGAGCAGCCATGTCTTCGGTACAATCAGAACTTCGACTACCACTATCTGACCACACGCAGCATTTGTCGGGGTTCCAAGGACAGGTGTGTGAGTATCCTATTTCTGAACCTGTGACAGTCACTTACGAGAATAAGTCTGCAGATCATCAGTTTGTAGTGACTACTGGATTGGACTGTAACTTGTTGGCCCGAGACTTACTGTGTATCTTCCAGCTAGAGTGCGGAGACGAAGGGGTAACGGTTCAATCATGGAGGATGAGACAACAGTGCTATATTTCTATCACCCACCAGTGGTGGACGCTAGACATTGAACATTCACTGCATCACGTTACCCTGGCCTATGACAGAACCGGACAAAACAGGGAGTTGGAGGACAAATACCGGCCATTAATTGGGACCGAATGGCCAGTCAAGGTTACAGTCACAGTCACGGGAAAAGAAGGTATAGCCGATTTTGTTACAATACTGTGCTCTGACTGTGAGATGTGGCAGGTCCGGGAGGCTTCCAGCGTCCCGGATGGCTTCATCTGCAGAAAGTGCACCCAACTGCAGCTCCTCACAGACCGCATGGTTCGGTTGGAGCAGCAATTGGATGCACTTAGGAGCATGCAGGTGGCGGAAAGCGTCATAGATCGCAGTTATGTAAATGTGGTCACACCCAAGGTGCAGGCAGAGAAATGGGTGACCACCAGAAAGGGCAGGCAGTCAGTGCAGGAATCCCCTGTGGTTGTCCCCCTCTCGAACAGATATACCCCTTTGGATACTGTCGGGGGGGGATAGCCTATCAGGGCAAAACAGCAGCAGCCAGAGCAGTGGCACCACGGCTGGCTCTGATGTTCAGAAGGGAGGGTCAAAGCGCAGAAGAGTAATAGTAATAGGGGACTCTATAGTCAGGGGCACAGATAGGCGCTTCTGTGGACGTGAAAGAGACTCCAGGATGGTATGTTGCCTCCCTGGTGCCATTTTCCAGGATGTCTCCGAACGGGTAGAGGGAAGCCTGAAGGGGGAGGGCAAACAGGCAGAGGTCGTTGTACATATTGGTACTAACGACATAGGCAGGAAGGGGCATGAGGTCCTGCAGCAGGAGTTCAGGGAGCTAGGCAGAAAGTTAAAAGACAGGACCTCTCGGGTTGTAATCTCGGGATTACTCCCTGTGCCACGTGCCAGTGAGGCTAGAAATAGGAAGATAGAGCAGACAAACACGTGGCTAAACAGCTGGTGTAGGAGGGAGGGTTTCCGTTATCTGGACCACTGGGAGCTCTTCCGGGGCAGGTGTGACCTGTATAAGATGGACGGGTTGCATCTAAACCGGAGAGGCATAAATATCCTGGCCGCGAGGTTTGCTAGTGTCACACGGGAGGGTTTAAACTAGTATGGCAGGGGGGTGGGCACGGGAGCAATAGGTCAGAAGGTGAGAGCATTGAGGGAGAACTAGGGAATAGGGACAGTGTGGCTCTGAGGCAGAGCAGACGGGGAGAAGTTGCTGAACACAGCGGGTCTGGTGGCCTGAAGTGCATATGATTTAATGCAAGGAGCATTACGGGTAAGGCAGATGAACTTAGAGCTTGGATTAGTACTTGGAACTATGATGTTGTTGCCATTACAGAGACCTGGTTGAGGGAAGGGCAGGATTGGCAGCTAAACGTTCCAGGATTTAGATGTTTCAGGCGGGATAGAGGGGGATGTAAAAGGGGAGGCGGAGTTGCGCTACTTGTTCGGGAGAATATCACAGCTATACTGCGAGAGGACACCTCAGAGGGCAGTGAGGCTATATGGGTAGAGATCAGGAATAAGAAGGGTGCAGTCACAATGTTGGGGGTATACTACAGGCCTCCCAACAGCCAGCGGGAGATAGAGGAGCAGATAGGTAGACAGATTTTGGAAAAGAGTAAAAACAACAGGGTTGTGGTGATGGGAGACTTCAACTTCCCCAATATTGACTGGGACTCACTTAGTACAGGGGCTTAGACGGGGCGGA